>NC_139898.1:23538207-24228207 GCF_905171665.1 Trachurus trachurus | reverse complement strand
TGCTACAATAAAACCTCAAACTCTGCTTCAGTAAGCCCCGTTGGCACCAGAGATTTATCCCTGAACAGACACAGATCCTTTCACTCTGTAACACAGAGGGATGATCCCACAGAGCATCTATGAATGTGCCCACTTCCTAACAGTTACACATCTCGCAACTTTCATCGTTCTGGATGAAGCCAATTTAGAGCAATCTGCTGTAAAACGATCCCTGTGTTTATATGTATTATTTTATAACAGATGAACGTAGTGTAGATCTTACTGTATCATGATGAGAAACACTCATCAGGTTGGAGGTTTGTTGTTGTTTCACACTCTCTCCCTCACCGCTCTGAGCTCCGTCTTAACTCCACATCTGATCCGTCCAAATCCAATTCCCCAGTTTCCTCTTTTCTCACGTTACACCCACACTCCTGTTCTCTCGCTCCCCTTTTATTGCACTTTCTTCCTCACCACTCCTCCACTCCACCTGATGTTTTTCCCCCTCGTTTGTTGTCGTTCCTTTTGCTCTTTTCTGCAGGTTGAGCTCGACAGCGTCGGGTTCAGACAGTTTGTTCGGACCGCCGCTGGAGTCGGCTTTCAAGTCCAAAAGCTTCGATGGTCGGGACCAACTCAGAGAGCACAGCGCGTTCGGTGTTTCTGAATGTGAGAGAAGTCGTATTTACGGTATTTTTTTGGAAAACTTTTGCATTTATGTCCTTTTTAATCATTTTAATTGCTTCACAATGCTTTTCTATTTTCAGTTCAAGCGTCTTATTAAGACAAAGATTAAAGATCCAGCCCCACTGATCTTCTGCAGTAAGGTAGAGCAGCATGTACGTAGCCTGAGAGATAAGATCCAGGGAAAATGATACACATTTGTATAATATTAACAACAATAATAATGCATTTTATTTGGTTAAGCGCTTTTACAGACGTTCAAAGTCGCGTTACAGGAGAAAACAGAACAAACGTACCCAGCTTTACCAACTTATATCTTTGCTCATGGGAGCAAAACGGCGAGGGAACACTGTTGAATAAGAGAAATTAACCTGAAACAATTAAAAAAAGATCTAATAAAGAGGAGGGCACACGTCTCCTCCATCCCACAGTGGATATTTTGCCCTTGGCAAGTGGAAGTAGCATTTAAAGTGTTTTTTTTTTTGTACAAAGACGTGAAGATGAGTCAGGCTCCGTTCAGCTGATTTATATTTGCCACAGTTAATAGTTGAAACTAATGGGAATGATCCCATTAATTCTAGGCTTTGACAAATGAGCCCCGCCACAGCTGAAGTCCAGAATTAATGCAAGAGTCTGTGAGCCAGTTTCTTAAAGCCAAAGTCTCTCTGAGATGACCCGAGGCGGTGGGCTGCTGATGTAAAGGTCGATTTCCTTCGCACCGTCTCTCAAAGATGAAACCTGATTTTGTGAATATGCAAATTTGGATGTAACATCTCATATCCAGACAGAAATACTGTCTCTCATATTTGGTGCCTTGCGTGCGTGGTAACGACTTCCTCTTTGTCCTCAGTGTTGAATTCTTCACTGCAGGTGATTAAAGTCTAATTACACTTTTATGAGTTCTTGGTTTCTCTCTGGCGTTGACGACGTCCTCTGTATTTTTTATAGAGTTGCACTGATCCGATACCTGCATCGGATATCGGCTCCGATATTGACTAATTAGCTGTATCGGATATCGGACGAGGCCAATCCAGCATTCCGATCCAGTCATTTCTTTTTTATTAATATCATACACAGCAATACAGTTACAGCGATCTAGTGTTATTTATTTCTTTTTGCTGCTAATGTACACTTTGTTATTTGTTAATAAATAATGGTAACACTTTATTTTAAGGGGTCCTTGTTCCTGTGTATCTACCTAAGTGTAATTACCTATGTAACCGTATGTAATAACATGTACTTACATTGTAAATACATAGTGTATTTTGGTGTACTTACAGGTCCTTGTTACACTTGTAATAAGAAATGCCAAAGTGGCCTCTCTCTTTGCACAAGCATTTCTTATTACAAGTGTAAGTGTACGGTTACATAGGTAATTACACTGTAATTAATTAGGTAGATACACAGGAACAAGGACCCCTTAAAATAAAGTGTTACCTAAATAATATTAAGTACATTTACTGTATCTCTCTGTTAATTTGTTACCTTTTTTAACTTACTTTTAACTTATTTAAGGCTTAATGTTTATGTCAAGCCTGATGCCTTCACTCACATGGCAAGGTATACGGTTCATTCATTCAGCAGTAGCATCAGATCGGTATCAGGTATCAGCCGATACGCTCAGCCCAGGTATCGGTATAGGATTGGATCGGAAAAAACTGGATCCGTGCATCTCTAATTTTTTTTTATATCTGTTCATTTCAGACGCCGCCTTCTCGTCCGACTCCTCGTCTCCTGAGAACGTCGAAGACTCCGGCCTGGACTCGCCGTCCCATCAGCCCCTGGGGCCGTCTCCTGAGCCGGTGGGCTGGGCGGCGTGGCCCCCCGCGTCGCAGAGCAAAGAGCCGACTCAGACGCTGGGTCGACCCGTGGACCCCTTCCTCTCCGCTTTCCGTGACCCCTCCCCCGGCCGCAGCCCGCACCTGCAGGACGACCTCGCCACCGCCTGGTCCATCGCCCCGTCGCGCCCCTCCCCTCGCGTGCCCCCGGAGCTGGACCCCTCGTCGGTGCAGTTCCCCGCCTTCTCTCAGACGCTGCCGCCGCCGGAGATGGAGTCGTCGGTGTGGAACTGCAAACACATCCCCCCCGAGGACCCCTTCCTCGCCGCGTTCGAGAGGACTGTCGCCCAGGAGACCATCAACCTGTCCGACGCTTGGGCGCGCCCGCCGCCTCGCCCGAACCAGGAGGCGGGGGGCAACAACAGGGGGATGGAGGTGCGAGGGGACCCGTTCTCCGTCCCGCTCGCAGACACTAAGACGCTCCCGGCCCCCTCCTCCTCCTCCTCCTCCTCCTCTTCCTCCTCCAATCGCAAAGACAGAGACAGGAAACGAGACCGCAGCCTGCCGCCGCCTATCACCTCCGACGACCCGTTCGCCATCACGATGATCGGCAGCCCGACGCACCAGTCGTCTCTGGCTGCGGCGGCCGGGTTGATCCCTCCGCACAGCAGCAGCAGCAGCAGCAGCAGTGTGATGATCGGCGGCGGCGTTAGCGTTGGCAGCGTTGGCTCCGTCACCAGCAACAGACTGGGACTGGATGCAAACCCTCAGAGCTCTTTACCGGCCGCCCAAACAAAGAAGGAGCTGATGCACTGGAACTCGGTCCACAACCCGTTTAGCGAGAGCGTCTCCAAAACGCAGGGAGAGGGAGGGGGGAAAGGAGAGGGAGGGGCCGCCGCTGCCGCCGCCGCCGCCGCAGTGGGGGACAGGAGGAAACATCGATCGTCAGAAAACGAGCCGCGCAGGAACGCCCCGCCGCTCACCAGGCACTCGGGCCCGCAGGAGGATCTGTGTTTCTCTACGGACAAAGACCAGGACTGCCTGGACCTGAACACTCAGATCGGCTGCGTCAGCTCCCACAAGGGTACGGAGACGCTTCGCTGCTCGTCATCACATGAAGTCTCAAATAAGAGCTCAGTTAAAATACTCAAATACAGTTTCGAGGAACTTGTACTTGAGTATTTGGCAACACTTTATAATAACTGTGCACTTTAAGCATCATTTATAAAGTATTCCTTCCTACATTGATTCTAATTATGATGTAATTTATAAAAAACTGTTATAAATGTTTAACTCCGGATCAATAGGCTCATCTATAATACATTTAATGATTGTATTTTCTTCATTTTTTTTTATTTTTTTTATTTAGTATTTTCAATTTAAGAGAAAACAAGTTGACAACAAACTGTCAAGGAAATAAAACAAACGACAAACACAAACACAGACGAAAACATGGGGGCTCCTCGGTTGATAATCCTATATATAATGTCAAGGGTCTTTACTTGTTAATGTGTGGCGTCCTCAATTGTTTTGATAAAGGCCAAGTCCATTTCTCCCATTTCCTGGGAAAATGATTGTATTTTCATACATATAGATTATGGATTCAGCTTTTATGGATTCAGCTTTTATAAATCAAGTATGATATCTAATACAAACCCATTTATTCAGGAGATGTCAGTGGTTCGTAAATTGTTAGTGAGTGTTTTAATAGATTCATTGAATAGATTAGATAATAGGTTATAGATTACGTACTTAATGGTGTCTACTGTATGTCTCAAAAATGCATTATAAACGATCAATTATGTATTCAATAATGCTTAATAGTGTGCAGTTATTATTAAGTGTAGTGTACTACCAAGTATTTCTGTTTTGCTACTTACTACATTTATTTATATGCTGCTACAACCACAGAGAATTCTGGATTCTGATTGGTTGAAAAGTATGAATTCATTTCTGGTGACAATGCACTGAGAGTAAGATTAAAAAATGTAAATATTTTTTATTAAATGTCATCATAGCTGCTTATGTCTTACAAATATCTCCCGAGAATAAACAGCTACAACAAAAAGTACCATCAGAAAAAAACTCTAGATACTCCTTATCCTCCATCTGACCTGCAGTCTTATCAATAATGTGAGTACGTTATTATGTGGAGGAAAAATCTCTGAAGGATCATCAGACACCAACAAGATGTTAAATCCCTCAATTAAACCAATCCAAATAAAATGTCAGGAGGTCTGGTGCCAGCTTGTTTTGGCAGAGTGGGCCTGGCTGCTCTGAGCACCAGTTGTGACTGACTTTGGAGCTCGTCGCCGCCGCCACCCGTCGTACTCCTGGTTCCTGGTTGTACGATCCAAATCGGCTCTTGAGTCATTTCCATCTTTTTTCTTCTGTCTCTTTGTTTTTGGAAGGATCCAAGCACAACTTCAGACAGGACACGTCTGAAGTGGTGGCAGCTGCTCCTCCTCAGAGGGCGACCCGGGCCAAGAGGACTTCAGGCCGACTCAGTGGCTGCGAGAGGGTGAGTGACCAGCTGTGACTCAACAGTGCTGCCAGTGTCATCAATTAGTATTTAGTATTGGTATTTCTTTTTTTAATTTTCTTATGACATTGTGACTTTTTAAATGTCTTGAAAGCTCAGTCTACTGTATAGCGAGTGGAGTGCTGGTTTGTGCTTTTATCAACAATCACGTAATGTTAGAATATGACACAAAATACAAAGAACATTTCCAACAAACCTGGGATTTTAGTCTATCCACATACACATTCAGTCATACAAAAAAAAAAAAGGTAACCACCACTTGGATTTAACTAAGCTAATAGGTAAGAGCCTCCCATTGGATAATTACTGCATAGATGATGATTCATCTGGCAACAACGTATTTAACCCTAACTGATGCAGTCTAATTTCTTAAACAATAAGACAATGAGAGACATCCCGTGGTTGTGGAAAATATTTCAATCTCTTTCAAAAGGGTCAAATTATTGGCATGAAAGTTGGATTAAGAACTGTCCAACGCATTATTAAAAACTGGAAGGATAGTGAGGAACCATCATCTTCAAGGAAGAATTGTGGTCCAATGTGGCCACAGAGTTCATATCTTAACCCCACTGAGAACCTTTGAAAAATAAATGCAACTCTGGATGGAAATAAATGTTGTGTCATTGCAGAAGCTTATTGAATCGATGCCACAGCAAATGCCGTAATCAAAGCTAAAGGCGGTCCAACGAAATATTAGAGTGTGGGCCTTTTTTTGGGGGGGACGAGCCGTGTATTTTAAAGATAATTTCCCATTATTCACAACAGGGGCCTGGATGCCATTTCAAAAACACTGCTGTTCAGAAACATATGTAAAACACATTGCACTGGGAGGAAAATGCAGAAATAGAGACTATAGTGCATCCCAAAAAAATATTTATTGTATCAGAATGAAACAGTCACAACACTTCAAAGACATGGGCAAACAGCTACATGTTTAGATAAAAAAAAGCATTTCTGACGTTACACTAGCCACTATAGTGTCAATATTGACCCAGTTTGTCCCTTTTCATCTCAGTCCCGCTCTCTCTGCTCCTCCCCACTGCCGGAGCCCAGCCCTTCCCTCACCTCCTCCTCCTCCTCCAGCCCCAGTGAGTGGGGGCCTCAGGCCAGAGACGGCGAGTGGGGGGGTCAGAACCGAGCTCCCAGTCCGGCCCGACCGGGACAGGCGTCACCGCTGCCCTACCAGCACCAGGAGCACCAACCAAGACAGCGTAAGCCTCCGCACGTGAATGAAGTCACACCACAGGACACAAACACACTTTTATATAATTTTGCATATTCACTGTCCGGCCGAGGATTTGATAAAAACACAGTTAGATTCAAGATTCAAGATGTTTATTGTGATATACTCGGATGTTAAAAACCATGCAATGAAATTCTCACTCTCATTGCCTCCCTTCACATTACAAACATATAGTAAGAATAGGGTAAGAGACAAATACTGTAGAAGAGACTTAAAGCAGAAGTAAGTGATATATTTGTGTTAATATAAGTCTTAAATAGTTATATCTTCCGACAGCAATCACTTACATGGAGTGTTTGGACTGAAACAAGGGTCTGTCAGTCACTCTGCTCTGCTCTGAGCCGAAGAGAAAACATTTATCGTATCCTACAGTTTTTATCCAATGAGGAGAGAGAACGGCATGCAGGGCTGTGTGTGCAGCCAAGGAACGCCGTGAATGTGGTGACGTAGGGACGAGGACTGTTATGGTGCGTTCAAGGAAACTCGTATTTTTCCGACTGTGAAGTCGTACCAGTTCGATCCGGTACGAGTTCACCGGTCGGAAGTTACGAGTGGCCGTTATAGTGACTTTCACCGGTAAAACAGGTCGGAAAAACACGAGTGGGTTGCCTGAAACGCTACAAAGTCGTAAGTTGTGACTTGAAGCAGTGTTGTTTTCGTTAACGATGACGATGACGAAATATTTTCGTTGACGCCCCTTTTTTTCATGACGATAACGAGACGGTGACGAGATGAACATGGCTCTCTGATGACGAAAACATGACGAGACGTGTGTGAGTTTTCGTTGACGAGACGAGAACGGACGTAAATGTTAGTGGTCGGGCTGTGATCGCCTCTAAATTTGATATTGTGGATTGTCATTACTCTAAGCTTCACACGATTTAGCAACGGCTCCGTCAACAACAGAACAACGCTGCTGAGACGAGCCGCGGTGCGCCGCCGCCCGGTGCTTGTGATTAAAGCGGCAGAGAGCAGCAGGCAGTGATCCGCTGCTCTGGTGACCTCGGTCAGTGCGGTGCAGCCGCTCCGCGCCGCGGCGCTGACGGGTGGATGGTCAGACGTTCAAAAAATGCATGACATTTCTGCTTATTGTGCGTGTAATCTGTCCATTAAAATCAACAAGTGTCTGCAACACTGCTGCATCCTTGTGTGGTCACGTCCACCACCTGGCATGCAGCGCACATTCTGCTCAACACACCTGCCGTCACTCCATCAGAAAAAAAAACTGAATGCACTACTGTTACCACTTTATCTGTGTGTAGGCTAATGGATAATCCTTAGACCATAAAGTATTTGGCATTGGGTGGAAACATTATGTGTAAAACCATTCCTTTATTGAATTAATTTGTTGAAAGACTTTTTTTTTTTTTTTTTACTGAAACTGACTAAAACTTGACGAAAACCTTGTTGAGTTTTCGTCGACTAAAACTAGACTAAAACTATCACATATAGGAATGACTAAAATTGACTAAAACTAATAAGTATTTTCGTCAAAAAGACTAAGACTAAGACTAAATCTAAAATGCCTGCCAAAAACAACACTGACTTGAAGCTGTAATTTACGGTTTCAAAAGCCTGCCTGGAACGCAGCATTAGCCAAAACGACCGGATCGCTTACTTCTGCTTTAATAGACAGAAAACATTACTGATATCATGTCTTAGTTAAATGTGAAGCTACAGCTTAGTTTAGGTTTCACATTAGATTAAAGGGATAGTTCAACATTTTGGCAAAATGGCCCATTGCCATAATCCCTTTCTTGATTTTCCTCATCAAACTCAACGGAACGTTATGAGAGTTTTTTTTTAGGTAAATTCATGCAAAACCACTGATGCGCGTTCCCGTCGAGGGCAGTTTTTCAGCAAGCAGTTTCTGTATTTGCCTCTAAAACGGCTCTGTCTCATAACGTTCCGTTATTATCTCATAGCGTGGTGAATGTGCAGGTCACAACTTGTCCACGAGAGTGTTTTGGAGTTGTTGGATTGTGTATTTGATGAGTTTGATGAGGGAAACCAATAAATCCCATTAGCCTCCGTAGCGTAGCTCTGAGCAGCTCGCGGCTCTGCTCCACCGTTCTAAAAACAGCTTGCACTGACAATTAAAGGTAACGAACCTACTGCTACGACTATAGCGATTATGGCAATGGGCCAATTTGCCAAAAATGTTGAACTATCCCTTTAAAACCTGAGATGTTAAATTTGCCCTTTTTTAAACGTGACGTATGATTCAACAACTCAGGACAATCACACCTGTTCCCCTCAGTGCACCTGTCCAGGGGGCCCAGTCCCATTTCCCTCAGCACACAGGAGGCCTGGCCGGTGGCGGCGGCCATTACCGAGTATATCAACGCCTACTTCAAAGGCGGACAGCACAACCGGTGAGTGACGCTGCTTTTTTAGTAGAAAGAATAAAGTTGTGGTGTCTTCTTTCTTTGTTGTTACCGACTTCTGTTCTGTTGTGAGCCTTGTTGTTGCTTCTCTCCCTCCCTCCCTCTCTCTCTCCCTCTCCCTCCCTCTCTCTCAGCTGTCTGGTGAAGATCACAGGCGACCTGACCATGTCCTTCCCAGCAGGCATCACCAGGATTTTCACAGCCAACCCCAACGTTCCCGTTCTCAGCTTCCGGCTGGTCAACATCTCGAGGATCGATCACTTCCTGCCCAATCAAAAGCTGCTTTACAGGTCGACTCTCAACCGTTGTCGGCGCCGCGCTGCTGCATCACAAACCTGTTTGTTCCTGTGTTAAAAAAAAAAAATCTTTACCATCCTGTTGTCTCTGTCTGTTTCCATAGTGATCCTTCTCAGAGCGACCCAGACACCAGAGACTTCTGGTTCAACATGCAGGCTCTGCAGATCTACCTGCAGAGAGAAGCTGAACTCAACCCTCAGGCCTCGTACTACAACGTCGGCCTGTTAAAGTATCAGGTCAGAGTTTAACCAACGGATTCTTCGTCCTTCTCATTATCATCACATTTTCCCTCTGGTAACTTTTATGGTGTAAATAAAAAGAGTTTATTTGTTTATTGACTATTCTTCCTGGGGTCCATTTAAAGACAAACAACTTAAAACCACAAGATAATCAAAGTAGTCACATAAAATATATCAGCAATATATCAACAACAATCCCTTATAATTAGTGCAACAAACAGGATAAAAAACCTTAAAAATAGCCTAGCTCATTAAAAGCGGGTAATGAGTTGCTCAAAATACGATTTCTTTATGCATGACACCTTTCCTGGGTGTCTTTTTGAATCTTGATTTACTACTATCAATACCAATAAGATAAAGAGAGGGAGCCTGTTACAATATAATACTGTATATATATAATAAGTATATTTGGCTTAATGAACATATAATAGCAACTCTTTGTTTCACAGGTCTGTGATTTCTGAATAATTTCATAATAATTTGCAAATTTCCTGCCAAGATAAATTAAATTATGTTGTAACTGTGCATTGCAAAGTAAATTATTTTAATTTACTATTCATTTATTACAGGAAATTTTATTGTTCATATCTTTATAATTCTCTGGAGACAGATTTTACATTTCCACCTGTTCACCTGACTTCCTCTGTGCAGGTGTCCTCTCAGGACCCGGGTCGAGCTCCTCTCCTGCTGTCGGCCGAGTGCCAGCGGAGCGGCACGGTGACCCGAGTGTCCCTGGACTACCACTGCTGCCCGGCCACCGCGCCCTCCACCCAGCTCACCGCGGTCCAGGTGCTGCTGCCGCTGGACCACACCGCCACCGACCTGCAGTGTCAGCCGCCGGCCTCCTGGTGAGCAGGATTTTTGTGAGGCTCAAATAAAACCACGTAGTTAAGTTGATCAGTTAATTATTCAGCTTTGTTTATTATATCAGATCGTTGGACGGAAACTAACTATTGATGTCCAAATGACTGGAGATGAGAAGAAGCAGATCAAACCTCACTGACTATTTATTGACTTTGTGTAGATACAAAGAAATCTGCATTTTAATGTCACTAAACGCAGTTTTGGACAGTTCAAATGAAAGGTTAGAATAAGGAAGATTCAATTAAACAAAGTGCACAGTTTTGTTATTTTAATTAGGAGTTAGATGACAAAACTGTAAAATTACTTGGCTTCAGTTTAGGCTTAATCACTGTAAATTGGCCAAACTAACAGGATTGCATTTGAGTGGTGTGTAGTATATTGCTAATCTCACGAAATTACAGGTGAAAAAATGATTTTACATCTTAATAAATTAATGAATGATGGAATGGTGAAACAAGATTGATCATAATGATGTGTAGTACAGACATACATATGTGTTTGCCCTGGAAGTCATTTTACAGAAATGGACGAAACATTGGTCAGAAATATAGCAATTACATATTTTTATCTAAATGTCGAGTAGGTTATATTTTCTCATATCATCATAGTGGTTCTCATGAAGCCAAACGAACCAAATCATCTCTACTGAGATAAAGTGTCAAGTCATGGAAACCTTCAGTCCCAGTATTTTCCGATATTTCGGGGGGGGAAAGTGCAGATAATATGATGATATCAAATGTTTCACTAGAAGAAAGAGTTGAGCTCTCTCCCTTTTTTTTTCCTTTTACATATGTAGGTAAACGTTGAAATGATTTATCACCAAAGTCATCTGTGAAGCAAAAGTACCAAACCAATCTGTTGTTTTTCTGTTTAACATCACCGTGCATTTAATGAGCAGACAAAATGTTCCCTGTGTTTGACATTTTATAAACTAAATAATGGACAACAGGACTTTTAGAGGAAGTCACAGGGTGGGGATGAAGGAGCAGGTCACTCCTCGCTGACTTTTTTTTTTTTTTTTTTTTATCTGCCTGGACAGGAACACTGAAGAGAGACGGCTGCTGTGGAAACTCCCCAACCTCTCCCCGACCAATCACAGCAAAGGTCAGAGCTCTGCAGCTTTAACGCTTCGACGCTTGTTGTTGTTGTTGAAGCAACTTTTTAATAAGAAAATGTTTATTGTGGAGCGAGGAAACACGCAGAGACACACACACACCACCACCAGCAGCAGCAGCAGCAGCAGCAGCAGCAGCAGCTCTACATTCATCTGCCCGACAGCTTCATCTTGTGTTGTGTTTTCTCTCTCATCAGCAGCCATTGTTCAAATTAGTCCCAGGATTTCCTTCACCACCGACTTCACAGGCTCCACATTGTGTCAGACAAATGTCGAAATGAGCATAATTAAGCGTTGCGTTAAGAGATCCTACTGAGCGCTCCACATCCTTCTCTTTTCAAACAGCTGAAATCTGAAGGTGGATCATTTCCTTTCTAACGGAGGCATTAACATCTGAACGTGGCAGCTGCTCTCATCAGCCAGCCGGGTCGAGGTGAACGAAACTAGACAGCCGTGAAATATCCCCCCTTTTATTTTGTGTCAAGTTGATTGTTGCTCATATTTCCTGACCTTAATGGGGGCTCAGATAAGAGGCTGCGCGTCTCGAGACGATTTTAACGGCTCTAATTCAAGAGAAAAAATGAGAAAAAGCCTAAAATTAAATCACCTCTGTGCTTCTTTTGTGTGAGACGCCCACATTTCTTTCTTTTTATTTTTCATTTAATGATATATTATTACCGTGGTGTGAAGCTACGTGGCTGGAGAACAGAGGGAAAGGAGACTATTCATAGCCGTCAGTGATGGATGAGATGTTAAAGCCTGAGAAGGTTTATAGTTGGAGGAGTCCTCTGGTTTATGAGCCGGTGACAAAGGCACCGCAGAGTCACTGTAACGCCTCCCTGTCCCTCTGAGATACTGTTTTTTTTTTTCACAGCCATTTGTTATATAATACTGAAATGCTAAATATGCAGCTTTTATATAATGAATAATGTCTGAAACAGTGGTAATTTATTTATTTTACTAGACATCTTGTAAACGAAGGCAGGCGCGTTGGAGAAAGTGTTTCTGGGATTAATGATGCAGACGTTCAAGTCGTGCAGTTGTTCATCCTCCTGTTTTGAGTGTGTGATAAGTCACAGAAACATGAACTAACTCAGGAGTAATTATATTATTCTGCATGAGGCGTGAGTGATAACTAGGTTTAAACATCCCCTTTAAAACACTGCTGTCTAACTGTTTATGTTATATACTATATCTATAGAGCAATAATGAATCAGTTACAGTTCATAAAGTCAGCTATAGATCAGTGTAAAAAATGGACAGGTTCTGTAGCTACACTGTTGCCCATAAAGTTGGAATAATAATTTTGTTTTCAGACACATTCCTCTTTTTATTCCTATTTATACACATCACCTTTGACCAGGTGCAATGATTACATACAGAGTCCCAGTTACCCAGGTGAAACAAATTCATGCTTGTGGACAGTATGCCACGACGTCTCAACGCATTGATCCGGGTCAGGGTATTGGTATTGGTAATATTGGACATTCTTATGCAGGAAATCCCCCTTGAATATGTTTTTTGGTTAAACTGACCAAACAAAACCCTCAATCATATTGTTCAATACCCCCAATTTTGTTTAAGCTTGGATAAACAGTTTGCAAAAGTTCATTGTGGTTTAATTTTAACAATGATGTATTTGGAAGAGAATGATCAAAGAAGTTTTGAGAAGATATACACATTATCTATCAAGCCTGTGCATATTCTCATTTGTCCAGGTCATAGTATCTCAAAGGAGGTTAAATCGAAAGCAACTGGACTTAGTTATTTGTCTGGGAAGACGTTTCACCTCTCATCCAAGAGGCTTCATCAGTTCATGTAGCATCTGACCAGGCTGGGACTGGTCCAACTAACTGGTGTGGAGACCCAGTATTTAACCTCTTGAAAGAGGTTAAATACTGGGTGAAACGTCTTCCCAGACAAATAACTAAGTCCAGTTGCTTTCGATTTAACCTCCTTTGAGATATCTATCAAGAAATAAATCACATTGTCACAATCATTTCATGAGAAGAGGTTTAAAAAAAGAAAAGAAGAAACAAATATTCCAACTTTATGGGCAACAGTGTATCTAGAAAAACAATTTATATCTAATAGATATCTAAAAGATACTATTTTGTCCTGTGGTTTCCAGTTTTTGTCTGACGTGCCCTCACAGCGCTTCAGTCTCTGGATTTATTGGTTTAGTGCTCTCACTGCAGAAAAACACTCAGCGACCGTGCAAAATCCAATACGAGACATAAAGTCCTGGATTTCTCGGTGTTTGGGCTTCGTCTCAAGTTGTTCGGCCAAGGTTGCATTCAGACTAACTTGTAGAAGTTGGACCTGTCGACCCGTTCCTCTGTTGTTTTGTAGCTGTCTGCTGACGTCACGTCATTAGAAACGCACTGTGTGGTGATGGAGAGTCACAGCTGGAGACTGAGCCTGTTGTAGCTGGAGGGTTACCGTGGTAATAAATACACTCACGATCAACATCACAACAGTCTGATATTATCTAAGCATCATTTCTTTCCTTTAATGAGTCGAGCTGCTCCTCCGTCTCTCCCTGTTCCCTTGGAGAACAAGTACAGCAACTACAAACCACCACATCGGTGCTCAGTGGGATCAAGTTGGTATTTGTTTGAAAGACATTTGTGCATTTATTGATAGTTTATATATATATACATTTTCAAAAATGTAGGACGTAATGATAACAAAACGACAAACACAATCATCTTCAAACAGATGTTGACACTAAATTACATCTCAAGACAAGATCCATTAGCAGCTCTTGATCATATCAGACAGTTTCCTCAGCACTGAATGTGTGAATTTCCACTTTTCTGAGCTCATTAACTCTCTAAAACTTCACGAGCGCACAGGTGTGTGTGTGTGTGTGTGTGTGTGTGTGTGTGTGTGTGTGTGTGTGAAGCGTTATAGGACTAAAGAACTAATTACCTGTCCCTGTTGGAAAAGATGTTTTATTTGTAGGGATGTCACGATTACTTGTTTTCACAACAACAGATGTGCGCCAAAGTAAAGGTAAATGCACAGTTACTGGTCCGTTTACCTTACGTAACATTGAATTGGTAGGAATTTAAATGTTAGCTTGTCATTTGTAATTAAAAGAAACGATTAAATTAAACTTAAACATTTGGTATGGATGACAATTCATGACTTGAACATTTCAAACACTCATAATCGGTCCTATATTAATAGATACCTCAAATATTTTGTGTAAATAATTAGTAATGTACAGTAAGCAGATTTTCTCTATATTTGATTTTACACATTCATAGTGTTGTGAAAGTAACATAATTACTGTGATACTAATTGTAATACCTCGTTATTCCTCTGACAATAATCTATAATCGTGACATCCCTGTTTATTTATTTCTCATCACACACTCAGCTTCTTCTTCCAGGGAGATGTCACTGCGTCCATCGTCATCATCGTCTCTCTGTGTCTCTGCTGTGAACTCATCTGTGTTTTTTTTTATATCTGTGTCTCTGCCGGTCGGTGGGTCGGTGGCGTCCCAGGCTCAGGGACGCTGTGCGCCAGCTGGCAGTGCCTGGAGGTCCCCCGCGGCCCCCCACCCAGCCTGGCGGTCCAGTTTGTGGGCTCCGGGGCCTCGCTGTCGGGCATGGACGTGGAGCTGGTGGGCAGCCGCTACCGCATGTCGCTGGTCAAGAAGAGATTCGCCACAGGTGACGATGTGAACACACACACACACACACACACACTTGCAGTTTAAAATGGAGTCTGACCGTTTTAATGATGATAAATGACCTGAGCAGTGGTTGTTATTAAAAATCTTGATTATCACTGACGACCTCACACAGTGGTGCAAGTCATATTAAACTGACTACTGCTGGAATAATCACTTCAATCTAATTGATTAGTCAATTGGCATTAAGTTAAATGTCCTAATTCTGATTATAGATTAATCTTTTAGGTTATTATTAATCAAGAGAAAGGTTGGTCATATAAGAGATTTATTTATCTATTTGTTGTTGTTGTTATCATGATTATCATAGAACTGTTTCCAGTTCCCACAAGAAGAAGAAGAACAGGGGCAACAAATCGACCAAAATGCTTTGACTGATCAAGGCTTTTTTCAAATTATTATTATTAACGACTTATTTAACTGTGAAGTTCAAAAGTAAGAAACCAGAAACATTGCCACCTTTTAGCTATATCCTTAAAAAAAACAGTAAGGATTTGTTTTTAATAATAATAATAATTCAATAAGTCGATTACATCTTATTATAATTCATTTAAAGACTTAATAATTGTTACTTGTTGTAATCTAGTTACTCAGGAGATTCATCAGCGTGTCGCAACTTCAAGAAATTATTAAATGTTCCAGAAATCTTCCTTCAAAGATGTAGCAGCAGACACGTCCTCCATGTGTGGTTGTTTTGTTCAGTTTCACTTGGTGATAAAGTTGCTGGAAGGTTTTGCACTGGAGTTGTTATAAACATTTATTTTTAGCGATACATTAAATCTTTTTTTTCCATTCATGTGTTTGATCTCTCTCACAGGGAAGTACATGGCGGGCTGCTCCTTGTGAATCGGACAACTTTGCACTTTTTCAGCTTCTGAGTCGAGAGCCGGAGAAACGACTGGTGGTGAGAGTCGACGGGAGGAGGAGGCTCCTTCACTCAGACGTTCGGCCTTGAGGGACAATGTGCACTTACTCCTGACGGTGTCCTGCTGTTTAACGACCAAGCCTTTTCTTCTTCTTCTTCTCCACTAATTTAACGTGTGTGTTGTACACTCAGTCGTTCTGCCTTTTCCAGGAGGGAAAGTCTTTTTCTATTGAATCTCCTCTGTTCCACTTTGTGTTCTGTGTGCCTTTCGTAGGTAGAGACTGCAAAAACTAAGCTAGATGTCAGAAACTTTTCTTGAATTACAAGGAGGAAGGAAAATATTGTGTGAATAAAAAAAAAAAGTTACGCATAATTACTGTGTTGCCATGGAAACTAGGATTTTTAAATTGTGTAAATACTGTATCCCGATGGATTGAACGAGTCATTTGTGAGCAAAGATCTTCTACCAAACCTGAGGAGGAAAACGAACTGTTTGTAAATCTGCTGTTTGTTCCAATTAGGTTTTGTGATGTTGATATTTGATTAAAAAAAAGAAGAAAAATAATAATAAATGTGCTCAATCAAAAGAAAACTTTGGTTTACACCAATTTATTACACATTGTGACCAAGTACAAAATACAGCTGAACTATGCAGTTTATTACAGACCATCATCTGTCCTTGTGCTAGTTAAAGTGTAGTCAAGAACAGGTTTAAAAATACACAAAAATAAGGGTTCAGTATACTTGTAAGAAGAACCAAATCTAGTTCAATAAAAAATAATCCTCCGCCGAAAATCTAGAACAGCCTTACAAAACATTACAAAGTACACATAGAAATAACTTTTTTTTCCCCAAAGCACTTGAAGGCAAATGACTGTAACAGGCACAAGTTACAAAAAGCCTTAAATAATCAAGCTCAAGGATTCTCGTCGCTACAACAAAATCATCTGAGGGGGAAAACCGAGAGACGGAGAAGAATAAATCAACCAAACCAGTTTCAACACAAAGCTGATGTCAATCAAAACAGAACTGTTCATATAAATAGAAATTTCCTTTGTGACAGTTGAGTAGATTCCTCGGGCGCGGTAAGAACTGGAGTTCACACATTGAACAAGGGCTGAAGCAATCGATCATTTCTGTTATCGAGTATTCTATCGATTTTTTCATCAATTAATCAAGTGAAGTCTTTCGCCTTATTAAATATCAACCGTAAAAATGAGGAAAATGACAAAAAAAAAGACACGTCTCTGAAAATTAACAGTCAATTATTGTGATGTACTCATGTGATTAATAAATATCTGTATAATATTTGTACATTTTAGACCTCAAATGTTGCTACTCGACTGATATTTTTGATGTCATCGCTGTGTAGCAAGGGGGTGTGTGTGTGAGTCTGAGTCATGGAAGAGGAGTGTATGTTCTCGTGTGTTAGGTTAACGATTAGGCGACATGAATTTCTGTCTTTCTTCTTTTCTGTTGTTTCTTGGCTTTGCTCCATCTCACCTATGATCGCAGCATTGAATTCTGGGAACGTCGTGAGACACAGAAGTGTAATTAAATTAAGCTTCGATTCAAGAAAAAAAAAATGCCTCAATCATTTTTTTGTAATAGAGTTATTCAAATTACTAATCATTTCAGCCCTACATTGAACAATTGAGCTTGGAAAACAAATTTATCACACACACACACACACACACCACTTTAATCAATTACACATCGAAGCATTTTCCTCAGATACAATGTGAGGAGAGAGATTAGGCAAAGACCGAAGGCCACAGAGCACAAACTTTCTACATCATATAAAGATATATATATATAATTTATTATGGACAAATCCCCAAATAACGCACTGTATTCTTCTCTAATCTAATTTAAACAGAACATAAGACTTTTATCTGAGTAACAGCATGAGGTTAAAGTATCTGAAGTCGGGGAGCATGTGCCGGCTCAGATGCCAACAACATCCTCTACTTGTGTAACGATTTTGGTTTTACAGGTCCAAAGCTCTAACTGGTATTGATAAATCTTAGAGGAAAATTTATCACCACTTTTTTTTTCTTTTTAAATGAGGAAACGAGGCTCAATGAGACCGACCAGATTAAATAACTTTAGATTTAAACATCCCATCTCCATCAAGCTGATCGTTCTGGATTTTGTTCCCTAACATGTTGAGTCGCTGCACTGGGACTTGGGACAATGGTTGAAAGAATCCAAACAGTTCACAAAGGGACGATCGCAGAGTTGATATCAATTGGAGGAAATATTGAACTATTTACATGAGAGGAAACCGGAGCGGGGGAACACAAACCGTGGCTACGTTTTTATTTTTTATTTTATTTTTTTTCTTTAAATACTTGCCTCATGTCATCTGAGCCAAACGGAGCACAGCATAGAAATCTATTGAGGTAAACAAACCAACATCGTACACAGCCAAGGTAAGAGACTGTTCCCTGCCTTCCTGACTGCTGTGAGACTACGAGGCCCTCCTGCCTGACAGACAGAGCCGTGACTGAGGCTAAGCTGGTGGGGAACGACTGAGGGAAAGGTCCTTTGGGTCAGCAGGTTGCATGTTCATCGTTTTTCTAGGTTTTTTTTTTTTTTTCCCATGTTTGCCGCGAGCTGCAGCAGAGGCAACGAGGAGTAACACACCTACATCTAAATCAATGTTAAAGGTGCTTTGAATGTCTTGAGGTTTGGAGAGACGATACATTCATACTGCGGTAGAGGCACAGCTGAGGGACAGATAGAGACATCTGTAGTGGTGGTTTCAAAGTTAGCAATCTAAGGCACTCAAATGACACTATGGCACAGCTAGTTAAAATCTGAACAAAAAAAAAAACGAACAAAAAAAGAAGAATCACATAAACACCATACACCATCACTCAAAAGTTACACATCCATTGAAAAAAGGTACTGCACAAAGTCGTTCACAGTTGCAACAAAAACGGAAAGAAAAATCAGACCTGTGTTACACCCCTGTGAGTAAAAAATAAAAAGACGTGAGCTTCCTGGGAGAAAGATCAAGTCTTTCTTAATGCTAGTGAGGGGGAGGACTGACATTGCTACTCTCTTCTCTATGTACATTGCACACACTGACTGCAGAACGTCGGCCCGACAGCCACTTATGTCCTCAGGAGGCGCCAAAAGCCACTTTAGGGTCACCTTTTTCTTTTTTAGGGAGAGGTGCCCGATCCCTGTGGCTTTCAGTCGGCACCCGATGGGACGGGACTCACATCTCCTGCAGAGGGTGGCTAATCTCAATCCTCTCTCTCTTTACAGCCGGTTCGGTCGGGCCTCTGGATGTATCGGCGTCACTTCCCAGGTCGCTCATCTCATCGGAGAAGGACGCGTCTAATGGCAAATAGAGGGAGAGGTCAGCCAAAAAATCTGATGTGCTAGAATAAAAAACCTTCTAACGTCAAATATATTAACTATCAGTAGCCAAAACAATAATTTTTTTTACCTAAAGTGTTTAAATAACACTGTCTGACTCACAATTGACAATTTCTAAGCAAAAAAGCATCAAAATTGATGCAGCAGAACTAGAGATCGTCCTTTCTGGTACCTACATTATCCACCATGCAACTCTAGGAGTGGCTAATGTGGTAGAGATGAAGTGTTAACTAAAGAGGTAACATCTTCTCTCACACTCTTTAAAGATTTGATCAGTGTAGTTCCTCTTTCAGCAGCGGTGTTAGACATAACTGGGGGACTCTGGGTAAGAAAACCCAGCAAATCCACTGAAAACACCCAAACCAACAACGTGTCAGTCTGTCTTTAAACTTTAAACTTTGGCCCCGTCTGTGACTTTCAGCCAAACCCACCGGTTCTCTCTGTAGACACAAATATTTACAACTCGGTCTCAAATACATAGGTTCATCTTAGGAAGGAACAACCACCACGGCTGTGTAGATGGTAATTAAGGAGCATGTCATACGGTGGAACAATGTGTCTCATTGATGTGTTTTAATAGTTTGGACAAGAATTGAGCTACGTATAATAATAATAATATACAGTGTGAGTCTTTGAATACTCTATTACTCACTGCTTAGATAATCATTGGATAGATTTGGTCTTTTGTGGTATTTTTGACAAGAAGAGAAACATAATGTTGCATAGCTCATCTTTACCCATCTTTTGTTTTGTTTAGTTTTGGCATTTATATTATGAGAAGAGTTATTTACTGTAAACTAACAAAAAGTCTTTGGGAGGCAACGTCACTCATATAAAACCTAGCACTGAAAATAAAAAGAGTCTTACCTTTTTCCATGAGTGATGGCATCATTGAGCTCAGGTCACTGAACTGTAATTCAAGAGATAACGGTGTTTTAGTCAAAGAGACTCATTTAAATATAATTTTCATCAGCACAGTGTCTCTCTCTCTCTCTCTTACCTCCCCCATGACGGCAATAGGCGTCTCTCCAGTGGCCTGAGCCACACGATGCTCCACCAGGTAAAACATGTACTCGTCATACAGGAGACGGATCAGATGGAAAGAGCCAAAACTGGCTGCACTGCGCAGAGTGAGGTCTCTGATCACCATGGAGCTACAGGAAGGAGATAAACAGAAAATAAGTAATAATAATCTATATTTATGGTGCGTTCCAACCTGTAACTTGTGTTTTTCCGACCCGTGAACTCGTACCAGTTCCATCTTACGGGTTCTAGTGCATTTTCACGGGAAAAACACGAGTTACGGGTTGCCTGGAACGCTACAAAGAACACATCATTTATATAGATAATAATAATAATCTGAATGTGTCATACAGTCATGATACTGTAAGGTCTATAGCCCAAAGAGTACTGTAAAAACTAGGCGCGTGCAGGGGAACTGTTCCCATGTTACCTGTAGAAAGACCACTTGAGCAGGAACTGGCGAGCAGCTTTAGGGAAACTCGGGCTGCCCTGATGGGGCTTCAGGACCTGAGAGACCACGTTGTCCAGCCAGGTGGCCCACTGATCCAGAGAGCTCTGCTGCTGCAGGGTGACTTTAAAGTCCTGCTCCAGGCGCTGGACAACACTCTCGTCACACTGACACACCCACGAAGCCTGCTCCTGTTAGACACAACAACAACAACAACAACAACAACAACAACGGTGAGAGGCAGAAATCTCAAAGTGGACTCAAACCTCTGATCTTTATTACATGAAACATTTACCTGGACGTTAGCAAAGTCCACCCGGTTGAGGTCTGAGAGCATCTGGTTGATCTGGGAGGTGTTTTGGAGGACGGCGCGAGCTGCCTGGGCCAGATGGTTCAGACTGGTGTAACGTCTCAGAGTCTGGGCAAACGCACTGACCACTGCCACCTACACAACACAACACAATGGAGCAAAGGCACACCTTAATGTTTTCATGCTTTTTTAATATCACTGAGGTGAGACTTCAATCAAACCAGGTCAGATCTCTTGGCTTCCTGTTGTCCCTCATGATAGAGGACAGAGCCAAACTCAGAGGTCGTCTAGATCTCTTCTGTCAAATTTTTTGGAGGTCACATGCCATCACATTCACACATTTACTGCAATTTTAAACCAGAATGTATCTTATTTTATAAACGCAAATGAAAGTGCATCCACACAGCCTTATAAAGTAACATAACAGACTCAGTTATAAACCGTCTAAGACTTCATTGCTATTTAATCCATACAAAACATGTGCTCACACAATTTAACAGACTTGCGGGTCAGAGTTTTCCTTGTTACCTTGGTGCGGATAATCTCTTGGGGAAAGCTGGTCATGGCGTTAGTCAGCCAGCCCTCCAGACTCTTGGCAAAGTTACGAATGGCCTGAGTGAGAGTGCCTGAAGACAGAGAGGAGCCTGGATTACAAACTGACTTCACTACAGAGTCAGAGTTATGTAAACTCAGCTGAGAAGATACAAGTACAGAGAAACCACCGACACCCCATGATAGTAATGCTTGGTGCTGCTGATTGTGTTGTAGATACTGAGGATTTGATATTGCATCACTGGTCTGACAATTTTTTAAGTAATTATTTTAGCAAAAATGATGAAAAAAAAAAGTATCACTGGTTTCAACTTAAATGTGTTATAGTTTTCTCAGTGCTCTGAGATAATAAACTGAATATCTTTGTGTATTGGATGAAACAACTTGAATTTACAGACCAGACAATTAGCTGGCTGATAAAAATGATAATGAAAGTACTCATTAATTACAGTCCTACACTTTGTCTACATCATTGTCTCTCAGTGGTAGTACTGACTGGGAACAGGGCGCAGGACATCAGGGATGAGGATCTCCACCAGAGCCTGGTAGAGGATGTGATCACAGCTCCTCATCCATAGTCTGATAGGTTCGTATTTACACAGAGCCACCAGCTTCTCTCTGGGAATCACACCTTCCAGATCATCGTCGCTACACACAGAACAAACAAAGAAAATATAAATGTAAATAATACCAGCAGACAGTAAAGAAAAAAAACTGACTCAGTAGCTTCGTATTCAGCGCTGAAGCCCCCTGGCTCCTCCTGTTATGTTTGGACTGACCTGCTGGCGATGGTGGTGTTTCCGTCGCTAGATGGCAGTGTTGAATACCAAAAGGTCTGCCAGAGTTTCTCAATGTAGTGGAACTGGAGGTTCATCACCACATCCAAAGTAGCCTGCAGGAGAGCGGCAAAGGAGGAAGGAGGGGGAGGGAAGAGAGGAGGGAAAAAGAGAGGGAGGAGAGGAGAGGAGAGGAGGTGGGGGACAAAACATACAGAGCTGAACCATGGCAACCAGACACACAACAAAGTTTCTACAGGCAGGCAGGCAGCCTCTCACTCACTCCAGGCCCTCCTGGTTAGACAATGAGCCAGCTTAACACAGCTCCCTGCACATTAATCATCAGGAGGATCCTAAAGGCCACGTTTAGGCTTCCTCTGGAGGTTTTTTTTTTTTTCTCGAGTTGATTTCACTCCCTTTTTTTCCTGTCTTGGTTGCCTTTATGAAGCAGATTAGTCTGGTAGATTAATGCATGCATTTGCCTGGTTTTAGTGGCGAGGCGCTGACCTGAACTAACCCATGCGACTTCCTCTTTCCTGTTCATATGTATGAGGCTCTTTGAAAGCAGAGTACACAAGTGAACACAACAAGAACACAGAGGAAGCAGTGGCAAGCTAGCGCTCTTACGTTTTGACAGCGGTTTCTCGGGGTCGACTCGTCACATGTTCCCCCAAAAAGAGAGCGGTCAAACAAACCCCTGAAACTCAACGCAAATATAAGAAAACAGCTCTGCAGAAGTTACTGCGACCATTCATCAGGCCACAGGAAACGTCTGCCTGACTCAACATGACGCAGAGACCAAACTCTTTATGTTTTTGGCGTCTAACAGTCCCGTATATCTCTACGTTCGAGTCCACCGAGTGTTAACAGTATGATTCACTCCGTGCCCGGAGATTCTCTTCTTTCTTTATCTGGCAGGACATGCACTTGCCGCTGGATCTTATTACACAGCAGTGTAGGCTTCAATCACATGATATGTTTTTGCTTCCTCTCCAGCCGTCGCCATGGCAACCTTGTTTACGGTTGCCCCCAGCAACAGGTCAAACACAGAACTCCAAAACAAAAAGGAGAATTCCCCAGCCCCTCTAAACAAGAGCGTTTTGCCCCCACAGTTTTTTCGCTGCACAGGAAAAACAGCATGCCTTAAAAAAAAAAAAAAGAAAAGAAAAAGAAAAAGAAAGAAAGAAAGTGTGAAGGAGAAATAACACGTGTTCACATGCACATTCACAGACAGACGAGTGCCTGCAGCAGAGATTCCCAAATCTTAACCCTTCACTTCTGTCCACACACGTCAAATACAGCATTTTATTAAACACCTACTTATCTATGCTTCAACGCTGATATATTGTTGTTACTTTGACGTTAATAAATCTGGTTAGAGCCCAGCTTAAAGAAACAGACTTGAGTTTGAAAGTAAAAAAAGAAATTAGATATTTTTATGTCTAGGCCTTAATTTATCCTGTAGCTAAAAGTGCTGTCGATAAAAGTCATGGCCAACGTGTTAACAGGTCAGTGTTGGCTCACGTAAAAGAAAAAAAAAAAAAAAGGTGAAAAAGAAAAGTGAAATGCATCAATATTAAACACGCAGGGGCAACGAGAGCTGTGAGACTGACAGAAATGCGCTGGCAGACAAAGACAGGAGCCCATGTGCCTGTCCACAGACAAGGCAACACAAAGGCCCATGGGGAGGCCACCACAAAGACACCAAGATGTCCACCCAGCTCGCTGAAAGGTTAATTGGCATGTCTTGAAAGCTGCACAGAGATGAAAAGACGGCTGGAACAAAGGGAGCGTGGTGAGGCTGGACAAGGGGAGGGCAGGGATAATATGATAAAGCCAGAGCTTCACTGCTTTAATCACAGCCTCTCTCCTGCCTGAAAGCCCCCAAATTTTAATGTCTAGAGAGGGAGGGAGGTAGGGGGGTTATTCCATCTCAAATTCATTGTCCCACCATGAAACTATGAAATCTATGAAATGTCATTACGTAACACACCGCTCCTCCATAGATCTTTTTTTTTTCATTTTCCCAGTGAAGCTTTGACTGAGGGATAATGCTGGTGTGTGGTAATCTTTATTTCAGAAACAAGTTCAACAATATATTTGTTTTTCATCCAATACTTGTTGAACAGCAAACTTTTTTTTTTTTTTTGCACAAGCCCCCTGTGGCCTTAAAATAAAGTCTCACGATAAGTATTAAAAAAAAGACTTATTTTCTGAAATAGCTGAACTTTAAGCTAATGTTTCTCAAACAGGTGTTGTTTCTCTTTTGGACTATTTTCAGCAGCAGATTAACATACACTTTGCGCCCTAGTGTGTGTATATGGCAGCAGGATGCTGTATGTGGGTTTGCCCCTAAGTAAACAACAGTGCCAGTGATCATGGTAATGAAGAAACAAATGTCCACCAGCGTAACTGTTGTGACTCACTGATGAAAATGGAGACATAAAGATAATATTCATTCTTCATAGTATCAATAGATTATTTTGGTCTAGTGATAACAACAGTAATATAGAATATCAACAGACTGTTTTGACAAATATTAAGCAATTCAATATAGGAAGGGTATCCATCAGCAGGTCAACAGTTAAATATGAGATAATAAAGTGTTTATTAAAAGCAGAAAGCATTATCAGAGGCATTACGATTTCATTAGTCCGTGAATATTTTTATAGTGTCCTTATTTCAACCCTGTTCAGGACTAGTACATATGTCATAAAACATGTGTTATTTATGATAGGCAGAATGTAAAACTGTATTTTTTTTTTCCTATGAAACAAACACAAATGCTTATGATGCACTTGTTTAACTTACAATTACAAGTCTCTGCTGATGTTCCAGTAAATAACAACATACCACTGTTGATATATGGCAAATGTAAAGAAAAGAACTCCAGGGAGAGATGGCCGATGTGTTTATCTCTTGCATACACATCTGTCTGTCTGTTACGGATGTTTGCTAATGTGTGTTTAGAAGTGGCAACATGATTTGTTTAACATAGCAGGGCTTATTGACCCCAAGGAAGGGAAATGATACCTAGAGTTTTGCAATAGGTTGAAGTGGACCAACAGCCAGGAGGCAGAGAGACATGATGAGTTCATCTGTGAGGTCTCACTGTGGGGAACTACAAAGGAGCCAGACCACTCCTCAAAATTTCTATATCACTTCAAACCTTCCTGAGGCAGAGAAATATGTATCAACAGAGTAGTAGTGCTGTGATGTGACCCACCTCACAGTGGTCTCTGTAGAGCGTCTGCAGCTTTTTGATATCATTCAGGTTGATGCGCTCTGGCAGAGGCTGAGTGCCCAAGTCCGGAGTGGGAAATGGAGGCAAAGTGTGGGACGTATCTGCATAAGCAAAAATGTAGACAGGTGTTATTCATAACACACACACATACACACACAAAGGCTCATGGACTTTGGAACCATATGAAAACTGTATAGGAAGTTTATATAGTGTAGGTAAACATAGAAACACGCATGCTATTATTGCAACATCAAACAATCCCATCTGACATTCATTATGAAAATGTGTGCTTTGTGATTACATTGGTGAAAAATAACTAAAATCACACAAAAGCAGAACATATAGTCCTGGATACATGGCTGAGGTGGCAGACAACCAGCTCCTGTTCTTCTTACCTATGTACTGCTGGTGGTGTTGGCTCTGAGCAGCCACCGACTGCTCTGGAGTGCTGCTACAGTGCTGAGAGCTCCCACACAGGCTGTCAGACATGCCATCCACCTTCTGTAGAGGTTTGAACCTATACGGAGAATACAGGGCAGGACATGTATGCATGTTAGCAGAGTTTTTGAAGAATTTAGAGGGAAATAAGAATCTGGTTTTGAGGAATAGGGGTATGCGGGTTTCCATTCCAAAGAAAAACAGAAATAACCATCACAGAAAACGGCAAGGGAGAGAGTGAAAGAGAGGCAATAGGGAAGGATATTGAGGACAAGATACAAGCAGTAGAAGATTGGCAATGAAAGTAAAAGCAGCTGTCACAGGGTAAATGTAATTTTAAAAAATCTGATTTACATATAAACTTAAATTAGGAAAGAAAAAGGAAAAACAAAATGGCACAGGATGAGTGGAAAATTAGATTAAGTTGTCACAAATGTGTCAGAGAGCAAGGCGAGGGGAAAAGGAACATCACAAGAAGAGATACGGTAGCTGACCTCTGTTTCTGGTGGACAGGCTGCTGCCTCATGGCCATGTACTGAGTGTCCTCCTGCAGCCGGTTGAGCGGCGAGTCTGGCTTCACCCGGATGCCATAGTAATGATACTTAGAGTTGCCTCTGGTGGATTTAGTGTGGAAAAAAACAGAAACCAGTCAAGAGAAGAAGAGTTGCCATCAGTGTAATCACTATCATTATCCTCTTCCATCAGTAAGTCTCCCATGCCTATAAGCATCATCATAATACTTGTCACATCTATAATAGTAACACGATTACTGTTATCAGCATCTTCAGCACTGGCAAAAACTTCTTCCTGTTTGTACCTGGTGCCGAGGCGCCGGGTCCTCAGGCCCATGAAGACCGAGCGGATGAGTTTGCCGAAAGAGGCCGCGTTGACCGGGTCCAGTTTCTGTTCCTGACAGTGGCGCAAGTAATGGTTATACAGGGAGCACCGGGGCAGGCTCACTCCCTCCGCCGTCTCATAGTTGTCCAGCAGCCATTGCAGCTAAAAAAATACAGAGCAGAAGAAGACAGTCGCACAATCAGTGAGCCCCAGCGGGCAAACCCTGCTATGCGATAGTCACCTGTTCATCAATGGAGCTTATTATCATATCAAAAGAGAGATAACACACACACCACGCACGCACATTACATAACCACCTATTTTAAGAGGTGAAACACCTGAAAGACCATTGCACTCCCGCTGTAGGCCCTTTATATGCCTGACTGAAGCAGTAAATGACTACAGCATAAGGAATGGCTGATAGTAAAAAGAAGACGGTTATAGTCATAGCTCCGTCTGTAAAAAGCACCAACCACAAATAACCAATTTACAAATCAGATTTAAAGCAAATACTTGAAACACTAGTTGTACAAATGATGTTGAGGATGTGAGGTGACAGCTGGGGCTAAGAGCTGGAAGGTAGGGAAAAGTCCAAACCACAACTTTCCCCATGTGATTGTAAAGTAAAATGTCATTTAAATGTCATTACCATTGAACAATAGCCTCCAAAAAAAAAAAAGAAGTCAGGCCACGTTCACACAGACATATGCATGTTCTTTCATTTATGCGAATGGAAGAAGTGCATTGACATCATATAACAGATGTAAGTATGGTAGCTAGCACGCTTCTCCAAACTGGACTTTCTTTTTAATGTGGGGCAAATGTCTATCTGAATGTGGCCCCTTCCAGTGCAAAAATGCATGTCTTGGTTTATTGAAGTGTGAAAATAACACAAAATCAATCAACTTAAGTCCATGCAGAGCGTTGAGACACATACACAAAAGATATATTCTTGAGGAAGAAGTGAGAGCAAATGCAAGTTCAGATCAAGGACGAAAAACTAATGGAGGCAATTATGCGTGTCAGTGGGACAGTGCAGAGAGAGTAAAGCTAGCAGTAGGAAGTGTGCAAGAACAGTGGAAGAACACACTGCCTACAGATTCAGCCACGGATTTCTTTTTTAACATTTTCCCTTTCAAAGAAAGTTCCTGGTTGACTTACATGGCTGTTGAGCAGGCTGCTTTTGTGACTTGCAATTCCTTCAGACTTTTGGAGGTTTTCAATCGCCATTTCAAGCTAAAGAAAGAATAAGCATGCAAAAAAAAAAGAAAAAAAGAGTGGACACAGAAGGGAGAAGAGGCAAAAGAGTGAGAGACAGAAAGGGGACAGAAATAAGCAGAGTATATGAAAAAAAAAAAAACAGATAAAAGGAAATAAGACTGTTAGCGAGCAGCCAGATCTCTGCATTTCTATTAAAAATCAGTCAGTGTTGCAGCCAAATCCATTATTGTCTGACAAAAGCATGCAAATCAAGGGACTCATGGGGTTAAGCTGCTCAGTGAAGGCTTGCAGTCAGACACTCTATGTATGCAAATAGGAACCACAAACAGGGGCACAGGTCACGTCAAGCTAAGGGACAATAGGTCAACAATGCCTGTGGAGCCCCCCTCCCCTCAGTTTATCAAACATTTTAACTTTAAGAAAGTAATAAATTAAAAAAATTAAGAGACAGACAGAGTAAGTTGTAACTTCGATTCAAACAGTGTAAAATATACACTGACATATTATTCCTTCTTGGGACAACAAAAATTAATGGAGTCCAACTGGCAGGCAAAGTAAATGACAAAACCAGGGACGTTCTGTTGAGCTGTAGAAGAAAATCAAGTCAAAAAAGAAAAAGATATGTGGTATTGCAGCCAAACTGGAGACACAGAAGAAAAGGAAAAAGAAGCAGGCAGCGTTCCAAGCCTTAAGAAGGCTCCCGAGGGCTCTTGGCCAAATGGTAATGAGCCCCAGGGGTTGCTTTGTTTTGCAGGGCGCTCAAGTGCCTGTGAAAACCTCTGAAACAAGGCAGTGCTGAATTATTTAAGCCAGTGTCCCGATTCTACAGGCTCTCTGCCCTGTACTGCTCTGCTCTGCTCTGCTCTCTGCAGAGCCAGGAGGCCCCAACTCAGGTTGCTGTAAACCCCCATGCGTCTCTCACTGCCTTTCAGGCTTGTCCTAGGAGCCGGCCCAGTCTGGACAAAGGCTCAGGTAGCAGTGGTGACAATTGGCACTAGTGTTCATCTCACTGCACTGTATGGTAGTCCGGATTGTTTAGTAAGCCATGCTGTACTAGTTAATGGTAACAACTTATTTATGTACTTTAAATTATATATACAGGGGCATCTCAATAAATTAGAATATCATGTAAAAGTTTATCTAAATCAGTAATTCAACTCAAAAAGTGAAACTAATACATTATATAGATCCATTACACACAGATCGAAACATTTCATGTCTTTATTTATATAATTTATTTTAATTGTAATGATTATGGCTTGCATTTAATGAAGACCTAAAATTGAGTATCTCAAGAAAATGGAATATTACAGATAAAAAAGCCTTCTGAAAAGTATGTCCATTTATATATGCACTCAATAGTTGGTTGGGGCTGTTTGACTTGAACTACTGGAAATGGACTTGATATTGTCTTGATATCCATGATATTCTAGTTTATTGAGACACACCTGTATATAATTTGATCACATTGCAGCTGAGAAAAGACATTTTTGTCCAGAGCACCACTGGGACGAAGGTGTGAGTGCTGCTCACCATGGCTGAGGAGGAGCGAGACGAGTGTGATATGTGGTTGCGGCTTCCCTCCATGCTTCCTCCATGGATCAGGTAGGTACTGCCGCTGGAGATGATGTGGCTGCTGCCCACATCCATGGCGATGCCAACCATGCCATGAGGGGGTACTCCACCGCTGGCAGAGGAGACGACTGTAGTGACATGAGCTCCGCCGGCCTGAGAGTCGAAGTAGGTCCCTCCGCTGCTCTGCCCGTACAACTGAGCCTCAGGGTTGTAGGAGTAAGCTGCACGGCTGAGGACCAAACATTATAATCAACACACAGTGATGTCAAACCAGGGCGATGCTAAACAAAGGACATTTCATGGCTAGTGATGAATTTGAGAAATCCAATCCAATACATCTAGATTTCATACACAATCATATGATTGAAATGATTGCAGAGAAACTGTTAGGAAAAAAAAAAATCAATTTCCATTAACTTAAAAGGTGTTTTGATGGGAGGTGGATGTGACACTATTCAAATGACGAGGAAAAGTGGTCTGGAAAGTTGTATTTGTCATTACGCTTTTCATGCAGAATCCATTCATACATAATTCAAGATGACTCTGGAACCAAATATTATGCTAAGTGCTGTCTCTGTTAATTTAAAACGATAAAAGAAGTTTTACAACACTTTTACAGCATATTAAATTAACACAGTGGCCATTTAGAGCTATGGTTGGTGAACAATAATAATGACATGATTCACTCAAATATCTCAAATAACAGTGACATGTTGCTGCTTACATAGTTCCATTGGTGTAAACAGCGTCTCCACTCTCTCCTACATATTGAACCTGGGATGGGTAGACATGTTGCACCTGCTGCACCTATAGGGATCAACAGGAGAATGAAAGAAAGGCTCACAGGTAACAGACAGATTTTTTTTTGTCAGTACTAAGACATGAAACACTACTGAGATTGTACTTGACTAATTACAGTACAGAGAAATATATTTTCACGTGAATATAGGTATGTGCACATGCATTTGTGTTTACATGCAGTGCAGTGAAATAACATCTATCCACCCCTTGGTTTGTACACAAAAGCTTCAACAGCACAAATTTATATTTAAAGCACTGACTATATATGATCCGACCTACCAAGGCATTTGGTGTGGAGTTTGAGGTGATTGTAATGTACAGTAATTTAAAACAATGTTGCACTGAATTGATTTTAACTTTAACTTTTGTTGTTGTTTAATTAAAAACAAGCTTAAGTTGACAAACATCACAACTGGTCATGAAAGATACAGTGAAGGAAAGAAATAGAGAAAAGCGTGAACTGTTCATCTGCTTTTGTCTGATCTTGTGGCATGAGGCAACACCAGCTAACAGCAAACGGATTCTGGTTTTCAACATTAGACGGTAGACATCACACACATTGTATATTGGGATTTGGTTCAAGCCCCCCAGTAATATAACCAAGCTTTGAAGCACAGAAGACAGATACCCAGAGACTCTGAGAAGACTTTAAGCCATACCCATCAACATCACAAAACATAGTATTTTTTATGTTACTCAGGTACACAAGCAGTAGGTCAGGCTCAGCCAGAGAAAGACAACAAATGAGGAGCACAGGAAGCAGGAGAAACATTTCACCTCTCAATGAGCAGGGTTTGGCGGAAAGGATGAGCTGCCATGTTTGACATACCTATCTTGTGTTTAACACAAACATGGTTTTAGCTACTTTTTAACTTGTTTACTACCTAATATGTCACCTAATGGCCAAGCCAACAACCGCACAAACTGACTGTTACTGTATAATCTAACATAAATTCTGTCCCCAAGCGAGCGAAACATGAAGCGATCAAATATTTGGAAGTGATACAAATAACCTCAGGTGAAACAGGCTGCAGGCTAGTTTTGCCTTGAACTTGATATTCAGCTTTCTTTGAATTCACAGAAATGTATGTAATCATCCTTCCTGTTACTTTATTTGTGTGAAAGAAACCACTGTGTAGGTATCTGGCTCAGTCACAAATATTAAAAATAATTTAATTTCTAAGAGCTGTAAAAACTCAAGGGGTGCACAGATATTTTCACAGCACTGTATATGTATGTACAGTACTGTGTACCTGCTGAGGGACCTGTTGAACCCTGGATACTGAAAGCTGCTGTACTTGTCCTCCCTTCTGAGCTGAGCCTGTGGCTTGAACCAGCACCCTCTGTGTAGATACAAGACATAACTCAATTACATAGGTATGTATGTACAGTAACACACATCACTGCATGACAGTAAACACAACACCGGCAAACATATCAACAAGCGCTCAAGCCTTGTTTTGGAAACTGCTGAGAGATTTATGCTCATTAAGACATAAATAAATGAAGGCTCATACTTTTCCTACGAGTCTAACATACTCAGTGTCAGACTGGTGCCCTGCTGTTGACTGCTGAACAACAGAAACTCAGACTGTGTTCTGCTTGGTTTATTGACGATTTCGTCTTTTTGACTGTAGCTTCAGATATTCCAACAAAGAAAAAAACAGTGAGAAGGCATAGTTGAACTCATAATAATGAATACATGTGGGAACTGCTTTGGTTGCTGGAAAGTTACAAATTGGAACCACTATTCAAAAATATATATTTGTTTATTGCAGGTGGGGACAGGAACATTAGACCATAAGGTGCATCCAGGAGTGATTGTTGTGACATTGTACTAGCACAAATATAGCAAACATTACTGTAACACAACAGCCCTGGTTTGGTTTCCAAAATAACTTATTTCTTATAATTTAGAAAATAAATAGTGTGAAACAATTAAGTCATAACAGACTTCCTGCATTGGTCCTGTCATTACAGCACAATCAGGGTAGAGGTAGTGCCCCACCTGCTGGGATGCTGGGACAGGCTGTACCACAGGGGCCTGGGCTGATGACGACGTTCGCAGCGTTGCCACGCTGGTCGAAGTGTCTGACCCTCCCTCGGAGCTCTGCATGCTGTGTTGGAAGGGACACGGGAAAACAAAAGAGAGAGAAAAGACATGAGTAAGGGGTCACTTTATAACAGGCCAAAGATTTTTTGTGGTGCATGACTGGGATATATTTTCTCTTGCATTTAGCGCTTTAAAAAAAAAAAAAGTTTGGTAAACTATTTTCATTGCCACAAGTTAACAAGACCACCAGCATCCAAAAAAACCAAAACATATTTCAACCTCCTAAAACCATGACGTCTTCAGGAGAAGAAACTCTGCACGCTGTCGCTTTCACTTGAATGCTGCGGTGCTTACTGAACTGAATTATCTCACGCTCCCTATGTGTTCATACATGTGGTGAAGCCTTCAACATATGTACACTAACATGCATATGCTACCAGACTGCAGAGTTTGGCACATTACGCACTGAGCCACAGCAGCAAATCTCTGGTTTGGAATTACAGAGTGAGCAGCAATGTGGTTGTTGTGAGTCCTTAGATTGCTTGTAGTAGCCAAAATGAATGTGCTGTCTATCTTATAGAAGCCAGAGTAGGAAAGAAAATACTTCTGGTGTGTCTGAGAGCAGTTAGAGTGGTTTGTTTACAGATGAGGTAAGATTTGCTTGTGAAGCATTATGTGGTGAAGAAGTGTCAATCTCATGTAAAGAGGTGGAGCCCTGACGACGTGGATATCGCGGCTGACAGCCAAGTGTTATGGTATTACACGTGATCTTAGTGAAACATCATGAGTGCTTAATGCTCTGATGTGTAACAATGAAGACTTAAAGAGAATTTCAAGTCTATACACATGCACAGCCTTGCTAAATACACGCTCGTCCACCCCACCCCTTCTCTCTTGGAGCCACCAGAGCATTCATTGGGCCCCAAGGGGTTGCTGGCATTGCCAAGTCAAGCTTAGTCACCAAAGCTTTAAAGAGCCCCAGAGGCTGCCCACCTTTGGCCTTAATCAACGGTGAAATAAGCAGCCAAACTGTACGACACAGACTGACCCAACAGGCCGAGGTGGGAAAGTTACAGTGCAGGAGTTCAAGTTACCAACGGGACTCAATGAAGTGCTTCCTGAGGACCAAACCCACTGCCGCCACAACTTGCCTTTCCACTGGGTGACAATGTGCACAGCATAGCAAAGGGGAGCTAAAAATGGAGTGACACAAAGGCTCTCTTAAAAAAAAAAAAAAGGACAGAGGGAGAAAGAGCGGGAGTAAGGCAGGGACAAGAGAAGAATAGGGCAAGGGGGGGAGTAAAAGCAGATAAAAAACAACTTCCCCACTCGCTCCAAAAAAAGAAAAGAAAAAAAAATGAAGGGAGAAAAAGGATGAAAATGGCAGTGGGGCTCCAGACCCTGCCAGGGTCCTGATGATATCCAGCGTTTGTTTCTAACGAGAGCCGTTCTGTGAGGGCTCCAATAATCCAGCTGATATGAGGAAATTCCTCAATGCTTTGTAAACGTTTGTCGGTTGCTATGGTGAGGAATCCATGACGACCACCCCCAACTCAACACCCCCTCCATCCCCACCTCCCCCCTCCTCCATCCCCACCTCCCCCTTTATAAAGCTCTTGCACAGGAACTTTCGAGTGCGACCGCAAAAGAGGAGAGAGAGGGGGGGGGAGGAGGAGGAGGAGGAGGAGGAGGATTAGAATAAGGGTAGAGGGAGATACAGCACAGTTGGGGGGTGGGTTGAATTGATGAGCGGTCTTCTTTGGTTCACGGCAGACATCCAGGAGGAACAGCAGGAAAAGTCAGTCGGCAGACGGGAGAGGTGTTCGGCAGGAACATTACAGCAGAGGGGTGCAAGACACAACCTGCTCGAGACGTTCTGTGATTAGTCATAACACAACACGCTCTACAATGTTATTTTAATTTACTGGAAGAGGCCTGACGAACAACACCACTTAGGCAGCGGTAATCTCCAGGGTGAACTATTAAGATACAAGCAACAGGTGCAGCCACATGTGTTTTTTTTTTTGTTTTTTTTCCGAGGACTGCTCGATTGAAGCGGTTAAACTTGCGATTTTCATACATTACGACTCTTTCACATCGGCATTACCGGGCGGGGATATCCACTGCTTCAAATGGAGCGCTCCTCTGGGATCTCTAAATTGTAATCAATAAATAAGTCTTCCTTTTAATATGCAACAAATTAAACCCAGACAGCGGGAGCCGTAACAAAAAACATTTAACAGGACCCACACAGGAGAAGAAAAAAAGCTTTCAAGGGGGGGAAGAAAAAACAAGGGCAAAATGAGTCACAATCGAGGAAAGCTTGCCTGTGATGGAGAGGAAGGGGAAATAAAGTTAACCAAACCACATTTCCAACAAAAATGTTGCGCTCACATCAAACTAGAAGTTACATCCTCTTTTATGGAACATTTTCAGAGTTGAAGACCATGATGATACAGGATAACACCACCACGACGCAACCACCTAAAATGTTGCCACTAAATACAACATGATGAAGGTATCGCGGTTGATGATACCACTAAATCCCTACCATTCATCCACAACAAAGATTTTCCCACCACAGATGAGAGATAATCACAAGGGCACAAGTTTTATTTCCAGAAATGACACAAAATCATAATATCAACACAGAGTCAATAAGTAATACAAAATACTGTACAACCCTGGCTTTTCATTCGTAACTTATCTGAAGCCACCAAAGGAGTCAAATACATTAAACTTTTAATAAACTGACCATGATACACACAAATAAAATAAAAAAATATCCCTACAACTCTCAACCGTGTTGAGTTGGGCATCCCCGCTGGAGGGCTATAATATATTTCTATCTATTTACCTTTATTTAACCAGGAAATCCCATTGAGATCTGAAATCTCCTTTACAAGGGAGACCTGGCCGAGGTAGCAGCCATGTAAAATCAGCCCATACAAGATATAGGCTGCAATAAACAATAAAACAAATGGCACTGCTACATCAGATCTGGGAGTGCCACCTCTGTCATTTTCCATGTGAGGGGGAAGTTTTTACCACAGGCTGACACTGCCCGCCTACATGACTAATAGAGTGAGTGGAGGAGGACTATGTTGAAATCTCTGATATGTGTCAATCTTCTAAAACCCCTGGTTCTTGTAAGGAATTACTCCCTAAGCGGTGTGTGTGTGTTTGTTCGGCTCCCAATTAGCACACAGACGTGAGGGCTCTCGTATCCCGTCTCAGTTTTTCTTCACACCTCCTTCTTGTATGTCATTTAAATACCAAAAAGTCGATTATCAGATTGATGCTAACAAGGACTGAACGTTTTAAAAAAGCCGCCACAATCCTCAAGCAGCTTCCTGAAGTAAGGAATTTGTTTATGGAGTGTCAGTGCAGTTATAAATACACTTGTAACAATCCCATCATTTATCTTTAGACATGTAATTTCCACCACCAGACACGAGTGGCACAGGCCTGAGGGCTTCTTTATGCTATTAAGTGGCACGACAAGATGTGTTAGGGATCAGGAAACACAACACTGACCCTCATGTTTTCCAGCATTAAAGCTCAATTAAAGTATGAGAGGGGAAGTGTGCCAAATCATTGCATTGAAGGTGGGGAAACAGGATGGAGAGCAGAAGTCTTTCTGCTTAGTCGAAGGTTAAAAGCCACGCAAGTTCCCCTCCAGCAGCTCTGAAAGGCACAAAGGTGGGACACAGCAGGAGATACAGCACACAGCCGCTAACACCCCTAACTCTGGATAGGCTGCAGTTTATGGCCATGCCTTTTTCTGCCTCGATCCCAAAGAAAAACTTCACACATGAGCGCTGTGAGGTGAGCCTGGTTTCATTCAGGCAAATCCCAGATGAACACTTTACAACATTACAACAGCAGCCCCCTCCTTTGAAGAGTTACCTGAGTTTTAGCTGCTGGCTACAGAGAGACAAGAAAATACTTTTCTTTAAAAAGAAAAAAAAAAGAAAAACCCAAAACCTTACAAAGTATTATTAATGCTGTAGACATTAAACTTAATGTTATGTTAGTGCAGACAAGATTTAAACATCTGTCACTGACAGATCTAACTCAAACAGGGCTCAATCAGAGAAAAACACATACAGATGTTCAATTAAAAGCAGGAGCCCACAGTCTTGGCTCGTGTTTGCACTGGCCCACATTGTTTGCAGAGCAACAACGGTTGCTAGTGGCAACACCGTCCACTCCCGTTTCCAGGAGCCTGTTGCTATGCAACCAACAGAATACTTCCCAAACCAAACAATGCCATCCCCCCACCTGATCCCTCTATCTCACGCTAAGTAGAAACTTACAACAATAAATACTATGTAAGCTATTAATTTCAGACACCAGGGGACATGGAGGCAGAGTTATTCCTGTGCTGTAGTTATACAAAAATGTACAGACTTTACACTGGTTATAACGTGAAAGAACAGGATGAAGTGCTCTGTTTTTGTAACTACGTGGTGGTGGTCAAAAGAGGGACGAATGTTTAAGTCATCAGGGAGACAACAGTCTATTCTTCAGGGCTGCTTTACACTCATGCCACCCAAAAACAACACTTCCAAAAGCAAGTCAAGTCTTTCCAAAAAATTCCCTGGGCAGAGCAGACAGTAAAACAGCTTGAGCAGAGCAATACTCTTTCCAACTCACTGGAAGATAAAACAAAATAAAGTAGAGGTAGACACTTGTTGCCTTTCAAGAGACATCTATGGAAGACTTTTGTTCCGCATTACACAATATCCTTCTTTCCTATATCTATCAAGGAAAAGCAACAGGTCTCTGACGAGTAATTTGAACATTTTAGCAAGCTGAATTTTTCATTTATATATACATATAAAGCATTACCATTTGGGGATTTGAAATAAAACATTTAGACTTGTCTTTCTTTGATTTAATTAGAAGAACCTATAAGATCACAGAGGCACACGCACTCACACAAAGAGTGAATTAAGATATGATAAGAGATTTCCACAACAGAGGCTGTTCTTCAAGCCTGTCTCATTAATTCACGGCTAATCCAATCAAAGCAGCTCTTGGGGTCTGCAGATGGCAGAGTTTGAAGGGGAAAGAGAAAGAAAGAAAGAGAGAGAGAGAGGTAGAGAGAGGGTAGAAATAGGAGGCACCGACCACTGTCTCTGATCCAAGCAAACACCCCCACCCCCCCTCACCTCCCCACCTCTGGTCATCAGCACAACCTGTCCACTCTGTCACCATGTGCACTGCAGGCCTGACAGCCACAGAGAGAAAGATCAAACCGTTGCCATGGAAATTGTGTGTTCGCCCATGCTGTACACACTCACAACTTCCTCCCCCAACGCCCTACCTTCTTCTAACCCTTTCCAGATTTCCACAAACCCCCCCTCCTCCTCCTCCTCCTCCCCCATCCACCCCCCAGTTCTCATCCTTAACATTTAACATCTCAAGATGAAGATCAAGGATTTGAAGGAACTGCACATGTTGAGAAGTTTAAGTGGAAAAAGCAAAGAAGACAAGCATTAAAAAAATGGGGGGAAGGTAATCGGACTATACTCAGGCTATACATGATGCGAGTGTCTCCTTCATGAGTTTTCACCGAATGTGTTTCAAGGCGATCAAAGTGATGATACATAACTGACACACAAAGGAAGGACCTTCACTCAATCACCAGCAAGGACACAGTAGAGTTTTGAATATTATTATTATTATTGCATAATCTCCGTTTTCCTCCTCAAAACATGAATGTGTGTAAAATTTAAGAAGAAGAAAGATAAAATTGCACAAGAATGATTTTGATCATTTATCTCACTCTGACCTTCACAGTCAGTTAGCACAGCATGTAAGGCATGAATAATCTCAATTTAAACATAGCCATAGCAACACCCAAAGCATAGATTATGGGTCCCTGATCACATTAGTATATCACAAACCCTGAGAACCAGTTTCATTACTAAAGTGCATTTATAAAGCAAATCAGCGTCAGCAAAATACAAATAGCAGATTAATAACATAATGGGAGCAATGGGCAAAAGTCAGTTCAGACAAGATTATTCCACAATAGCAAGTTGTTTTCCATTTGCACTTCATAAGACAAAAAGCCAATGAAAATACACTTGCGATGGTGAAATGCAATGTACAACTACATTCTTTTAAATCAGGATGAGCAACATCTGACTGACAACTCGGAGAGGTTAAATACAGTGAGTCTCCTAACGATTCAGTCGAGCCCAGACTTGCATCCTTTTCTATGACAGAATATCAACACTCACTCCACATGCAGAAACACTCACACTAATGTTTAGTTCGTTGGTGGGTTTTTCGTTTCCAGTTTTACTTGCTCTCGTCAACAGGTGTGTTTCTAACCTGTGGACTTGGGAGTTTGATTTCCCAGGGAAGCACATTCTGCAAAGATGACCTCAGATCCTGGCAGCAAGCTGCGATGATTGTGACTGATAAACCTGAGATAAACGTCATGGTTGCACTGGAGGAGTCTACCCACTTGGTAGGCGTTCACTGTGCACAGATATGATGACTGAAACGCATCATAGTGCATGTACAATATGCTTTCAAAGGAAATTACTTGACATAAACAATGAGTCATCACTTGATGCTTTAAATGCAAGGCATATCCAAGTGTCTGTTGTTCATGTGCTGAATACTATGCTATGGTACATACCTGACACCAGACGCAGATTTAAGTACTTAAGTGTTAATGCCTTTCACACAAAACCCTTGAGCAAGACAAAGGACATTGAAACAGATTCAATCTGTTCTTGACAGGCCATTTAGGATAGGTAAATACTGGATCACTGACATCCAGACAAATCTGAAGGAAGCATACATTTTTTGTAAATGATAATGCACTACAGTTTCTACATATCCGTGTCATTAAATTAGATAAATAGCATGCCTTAGCTTTTGCATCATTTTAGTGAAACTAGAATGCAACCTAAATTAAATGCATTTCATACAGAGGCTGAGCACTGTCAGGTCCAAGTTTCAGTCAAACCCCATCTTAGTGGCTTACCAGCTGTTACAGCTGGCCACAAATAGAGTGGACTTAATTGGTGTGAGAGTCTGCATATTGCCACTGAACCAGTGATTCCTGCATAAGACATTACTAAGGCAGAGTCTGGATTTTGAATCATCGTTTCTGCAGCCAGAATAAAGATCCAGTGATATGCTTTTGGAATAAAAAAAAAAGTATGACTTACATAATCTCAGCAACATTCATGCTAATTTAGCACATCATATTCGCTACCATTTCCAGGACATTAACCATCAAATTACTTCAGGATCGGACAAGTGTTCCTGCATGGCAAATTGCATCAAGATTGCAATCATATAACATACAGTAAATGGTGGTGACAGGACAATGTTGACATGACTGCTTATCAGTGGCAAGAATTTGCTGCCAGACCTACTACTCTGGCTGCAATATGCAAGGTTGTTCAGGCAGGCAACAAGTGTTATATGAGAATTCTTACATGGAAATAATTAGCATACAATGCTTTTAAATCCCCCCACACTGAACATGGCTTCTGAAGCGAATGAGAAGGAAGACACGGTTTTAAAGGATCAAGAATAGGATCTAAGGGCTGCACTGTATGAGGACACCCACCATCATTTAGCTGAACCAGGGCTTCTTGCACCTGTGACAATGGCATCCACTGCTATTGTTCCCCAGCAAATCACCTCATTAAAGAGCTTCTGAAAAGCAACCAACCTACAAACTGTCTGAGTCTACTCCTTTTGGTTTTGGTAATTACTTTGTAGCAGGTTTACACTGACAGATATTCTTCTTTTAAGCCAAATAAACATTAACAAAACTACCCTACAACTCATTTAAAAGAAAGGGAAAATGAGGAGATGATGGGGGGCTGCTGCTGCTGCTAACCCTGAAAAAGTAAGGGAAGGAGGTCAGTAATTGTAATGCAAATGTCACTGCCTTGTCTACTGTTTGCGACAGGAAATTTAATTAGCGGTCGTGTAGCTACGATACAAACAGGTGGAATGCTAAGAATGCTCCTGATGACACACACACACAGACAGAAGAGACAGACTGAAAAACATTTCATTTCACAACGAGTTTCAACTTGTTGCCACCCTGCAAGAGCCAATCAGTGGTCACATTTTTTTGGTATATGACAAGATTTGTTTCTTTGTATCCTAGCAGCCTAAGCCTACAATGATTTCCAAAAATCTTTGTAGCTGGAAGACTTGAAGCGAGAGTCACGAGGACACTTAAACTGTTTTCCTTTCAACAGATTCTTAAAAAATTGGAGCAGCAAACCACTTAAAATGGAAAGCGCTTAACAAATAAATTAATGATGAAGATTATGAAACTGAAAGTATTTCATGTGTACAAATGACACTATTAATTTCCACTTAACAAGCCCCACAAGGCATTCGCCCCTCAGTTCTTCTGCTTTGCTCTGTGATTTCCTGACATGCTCTTGACTGGAGTTATGGGATAAATCATTAAAATTGTGTTAATAACAGATAATGAAACATGCAAAACAAGCCATGCACTTCAAGTCAGGCACAGCAGGAAGTCAATGTCACTCTATATGAATATGATCTGTAAACAACCAGACAAAAGTGATGGCAGTGACAAGGTCCGTGTCTATATCTGTAGCTGGCTATTGGATTTAAAACTTCTCCCTGGGGCAGCAGTCGGCCTCATCAAGATAAGCTAAATGCAGCATGAGCAAACACACATACACGACTACATCCACAGAGCACACTCATGTATACACACACACATACACACGCGCAGCCAACACATACACACACAGAACAGAACATGTGACCATAAGCTGTGGATCACCCACTGCCCAAGAGACCACTGCAGCTGTCCTATTGATAGCTGAACTGTACTACACACACAAACACACACACACAGGGCCAACACTCAAAATGGCACATGGGTAACAGCACAGTCACTGCTACGCACAATCACACAAGCAACTCCAGAGATAGCTTTAAAAGAGAGGGGCTAGAGGAGGGGAGGTTACAGCCCTAAGGACGGAGCGTAATCTACTGTGACACTCATTGCTGAAATGAACCAAAGTCTGACCACAATCACAGGCTCCAGGCCATGCCAATAAATGGCAATCTCAGATGGAGAGACATGGTGATAGAGACATAACCAGGGACCGGCGACAACAGAGCTGAAAAATTAAAAGAACTAATAATTTTCAAACACACATTTTCTAAACTTTGCAAATCAGTGAGAAATTTCTGAATAACTCCTCAAACACCCGTTGCTCTCCACTTTGTTTAAACCTCCTTCCTGTGCACCTTCTTTGTGACCTGCCTCTGCAAGCCAACGCTATGCACTCTTACCACAAAGAGGGAGATGAAAATAACCTGATTAAAAACACTGACTTTTAAAAGAATAACATTTCACCCCCCTGGCCCACTCCAACCCTTTTCTTTCCATGACTTGGGTGTATTTGTATATCAAGTTGCCATGTAAACATAACAGTGTCACGCTCAGATTGGGGGGTGGGGTTGGTGGGGGTTACACACAGAGAGTTTCAGTGCAGTCATCTCTTTATTTTCTTTGTAGCTGCAGAGAGTTGTCTGACCAATTCAAGTGAAGTTTCTCCGTCTGACACTTAACTCCAAAACAAGTCAAGTCCTTTGTTAATGCACATCCAATTCTCCCTTCAAATATTCTGGGTGGAGTCTAGCTTCATGAACACTACCTTTTAATATATTTGTCAGCCAAGATATTAATTATGATTATTCACATTCAGGCCCACTTTTTAATCATCACTTTTCCTTGCCAAGATAAATACTTAATGTAAATACACAACGGTTAGCCTATAGCTCAATTCATTGGTAGTACACAAATAACATTAATTAGAGACTTTTCATGGTGCAAAGATTTCTCCTGATGCCTCAAAAGCAAACATTACAAATGACCGAGCACCTGGCAGCTGTCTCTGAAAAGATAGTTCATTAGAATTAATGTATCTCAGAGGAGGAAAAGAGACATCATCCCAAAAGGAGAGTGGGGGGGGGGGGTACAAAGTGCTGGAAACCAGCCACAGTCACACACTGTAAAACTAATGAAAGGGGGGTTAAAATCCTGGGGGGTGGTCTATTTTTCCTTGGTTTCTCATTTAGTACTATGGCTTGGATCAATATGACTCTTCAACTCTGCAGAGAGGTCAAACAGCAAACCCAACGAGACCTGCAACTACGCTAATAGCAAGCGATTTGCTTTAGGATTGTTCAACAGGTAAAGCATCAGTAAAACCTGAACCTGTTTACTTGTGATGAGTTGGAGTACCAAAATCGGGGAGGCTGGCCAGTGCACCAGCGAGCGTATTTTATTTGGTTTTCATATCTAAAAACACATAGAAAATAGCACTTTAAACAACCCATCTCTCACCCAAGGGCTGTAAAACAAGGCGAGCAGTATAAAAGAACCATCACAGCACCACCTAGCTGCAACAGATCCAGCCATTCAAGCTATTTCTGGTATATTTAAAAACTTCTTAAGTTTGCAAAAGTAAGTACTTTTTACCACTTGGATCGCCAACTCATAATCTGAAAAATTGAGAGTGATTTAATTTGGCGGTTGAATAAGTTACACAGAGAAAAAGAGATCAGTCAGTCGGAGATCTGTCGGAGCATCAGGGTTTTTTCTTTTTTTTTTTTGCAGCGGTTGAGTGTCGTAACAACAGAGCCGGTGGAAGTTCACATATCCGTGCCGTACTGCCTCATTTTCACTTGCTTCAATACATACGATTTAAACACGAATATTTCCTAAACTGAGCTGACAAACTGCCTGCTGCTGCAATGAAAGTTGTCCTCCTGATCCCAGCAGCAGCAGCGGACGGTGGGTTAGTTTCAGCCCCTCGAAAGCCAAAGTGGCTATCGTTAGCTAGGCACACACACACACATACACAAACACACATACACACACTTCCACTTCCACCTGCTTTCAATAAATAAACACGGTTCCCAAGAAAGAAAAACGCCACACGTTTGTCCGTGTAGTGTCTTGCTGTAAAACAACGTGACAGACGCTTTCAAACTCACAAATTAAACTTCAGCAGCTCGATCGCTTTCTCAGCAGTCTAAGTTAGCATTAGCTGTAGCTTGACTGATAGCCTAACACACATCCATCCTGCTGGGATTCAGCTGGGAAGTGCGTTCACGCCTCACAACATAGCAACAAGTGTAAAGTGATGGTGCGTTGCGTTGCGTACTCTCGCTGTGTTAACGTCTAAAGTAAAGTGAGGCAAAACGAGTGGCAAAGCTGACTTCAGGTGCAAAAAAACAAAAACAAGAAAAGAAAACAAGCTGTAGCTAGCTATAGGTGGACGTCAGTTAAATGAGGAGTGGATGGAAAGCGATCGATTCTCAACTTGTGGGGCGGATGCCACAAAGAAGGGAAAGTTATGTTGTGGAAAATAACCACCAAGACTGGTGGTAGTAGTAGCACCACACTCGATCCCAGAGCATTTTTTTCCTCTTCAGAGTTACATTATTTCCGTTTTTTAAATTCTATAAAGATATAGTCACCTTTGCCTTGTGAAAAGTTCTGCCCTGGCTCTGCTCTCTTTCCCCTCTCTCCCACTCGCTCGGTGACTTCCAGATGCTGCTGCTGCTGCTGTTGCTGAGTGTTGCGCCCGTTGGTAAGTAACTGTCTCCACGGCTACAGTCACTATGGCGCGACGGGGTCTCGAGGCAACTGTTGCTACCCTCGACTGCCGACGTCAGGGCCCTCACTGTGCAAGGGAGGGGCCATAGTGTCTCAAGCCCCGCCTTCTTAAATTTAGCTGTAAATTCAAATTGAGCCACAAGGAGGTGATCTAAGCTAGGGAAATTGTGTAAAAGCACAATTTACATACTTTCAGGCATCTTACATAAAATATTCGTATATATTTATTTATCCTTGCACTTATTAAAAAAGATAAAGTGCTTATTATTATTATTACTTTCTAATGGTCCTGGAATAGGCTAATCTTCAAAAAGTTCTATATCTATTAATGATTTTGAAGGTCCAGTGTGTAAAATGAGGGGAAAACAGTGACATCTAACATTCAGATTCTATTATTTATCTATTAAATACATGCTCTCTGGTTGGCTGGATTTTCCATTCCGTACAAACATGGCGGCGCAAGATGGCGACACTCTATATGTACTGTATATATAAAAGAAGAATTAAAAGCTATGAAAACCAAACAGATTTTATTTTATAGCAATTATACACTTATACAAATATATTCATTGGTAGTATATTCAGTATTGGTCAGTAAATCTTGACAAATATGACACACTGGACCTTTAATTCTATAATAAAGAGTGCAGTGACCAAGATAATTCCATTCCAACCTCGTCTATGTTGAATGTGTGTATAGTGTATAATGTATAATGTGTATGTGTAATGTTTGATGTAATGTCTGTCTCTGCCAACACAGAACTATGTGCTGCTATGCTGTGCCGAAAGCAAATTCTGCCAACTTGTTGTGCTGTAAAATAAATGTAAATGAATCTTGAATGTCGTTGTTTTTCTGGAGTGACTGTGTCTCAGTGTGTGACATTTTGTTTTATTGTTTATTGTGCTGATTTTACAAGGCTCTTACCTTCGCCAGGTCTCCCTTGCAAGAGATTTCTGATCTTAGCGGGCCTTCCTGGTAAAATAAAGGTAAATAAATAAATAATGCAATAAAGCTCTAGTGATGAGTCAGTGTAAAAGAATGATATGTATCACATCATGATCTTTTCACTGTACTGTACTCCTACTGTGTCACTTCTAGGTCACCGGCAGCATCTACAATTGAGTCTCTCATGATGATAAATGAGTAATTATAATTGTGTAAAGGAAGAGATCATACAACTGCCACTGTCATGCGAAAAAATGCTTTGTTTTGATTAGTTAATTTTATTTGCTAATCTTAAATAATCTCTTATTTTACTTTATTTTAAATTTTTTGTTTCATCTTCTGTTCTTGTTCTTTTTCATGCCTTGCAAGTGTCATGCAACTAGCCTCATCTTCCTTCACTTCAGGTTTCCAAGCACACGGGGGCAGTATATGTCTGTTGTTTAGATTATCCTCTCCATGATCCTCTCCCAGAAGATCTGATACCTTATCATAGTTTGCAGATACAAGGCAAACTAACAGTTACCATGACTCCTTTTGATCTATTGATTGGGCAGTTTACATAATCTTTTCACCTCATTTGACACTGGTGGAGTTCAACTTTATACTGAAATAGGCTAATATCCTCTCTATTGTAGATCATTACATCCCATAATTAAAAAAAAACAAAACAACAACTAAACCACATATGTTGTTTTATGGGCTGATTTTAGCATTTTTAAATTAATTCAACTTTGATTTCAAAATAAATTAATAAAGGGTCACTATTTCTCAGGAAAAAAATAATTTGGACTGACCTTCTGCTAACTTTGGACATTTTGCACGTGAAGTGCAGTTCATGAGGAGGACTATCTGCAGTGGAAACTGTTTAATGTCTCTAAGGCTCAGGAGGCCTTATTAGCAATATTATGACATCTCCAACTGGTAAAGAAAAGAAACCAACTGCTACAGTACATGTTGAGTTAATATAGGCTACAACAAATAAATTAAGAGTTAATTTAATAAATGAATATATTTTTTAAGACAGTTAAAGTGTGCTCACAAATCTGTGAAAATGTGTTTCCCTGTGTGTAGTTGTAGATATTGTATTTTTTGTTAACATTACAAGGAGTGACTCCTCACAGTTTCCACAATGAGCTATAGAGCTGCAGTGGTTGATCAAACAGAACATTATCAATAACAATTTGTCAGTACAGTAAACTGGATATTTATGGGCTTTGGACTGTTGGACAGACTAAATAAAACATTATTTGGGTTGTAGAAAGAAGGGGGAGTCAAAATGCTGTGTGGACATACACGACAGGTGACTAACAGGTGTTTAAGAACAGCAGTTCAGTCCAGTTTATGACTTTTGCTCTGGAGGCTCATAGTGTCTCTCTTGCTGCTGTGCGCTCACACACTCTCAGGCGAGGTGCGTTCACGGTGAAAACCATAGAGGCTCTTCTGGCGGTAAGAAATGTAACATTTGATTGATTATCGGCATTCTTGTCGCCTATTTACTGTAGATAGGCTTAATCTTGTAATCTATTATCATAACATCAGTTGATAATTGAGCTTTATGTTACTGACTTTCTACTGTGGTATTTTTGCAGCAGTTAGATTTAAGTTATTATAAAAACTGTATTAAAGTTAAGACACACCGCCAATCCGTCTCTTATGAATGAAAAGTGACATTTTGAATTTAAATTGGCTCTGATAACGAGCTTTGTCCTTCTATTAGCCTACCTGTTTAGCCTTCTCATTTAGGCTATCATTGCCCAAAAGTAGCAGCAGCGACTTCATAATCGGGAGTGTTTTTTTTTCTACACAATTGAATCCACCATCAATAGCTTTGAAACACTAACCACTTCCTCATTTTACCCGTGCAAAATATGAGTTGTTAACTTTTAACAACTACAAATCCCATAATCCTTTGTCCCTGTTACGCAGCCAAAGCTTTATGGGAGATGTAGTGTTGAATGTTTTTTTTTTTTTTAATTTTTTTTGTAACATAGGTAGTGAGGCAAAGTAACCCACTGTTGGTGGAAAATAAGTGGAAGTGGAAAGAGTATTTATTCAAGTCTCATACTTCTCACTGCCATCAATAATATCTCATGGAATACATGTCAACCAGTACTCCCACCTTCAAAGGCTGCTTCAAAGCATCTGGTCTGTCCACTGGAACAGTCTTAATGTATTTGTGATGTCCATATCAAATAAATAAACATAACATAACATAACATAACATGAAAATTATATGCACATATATTTACGCCCTTTGGGTGTGGTCTCAGTGATTAGTTTTTAATCTCACTGTTACAATTTACCCCAGGTTGTGTTACAGTCTATGGTTACAACCTACCCCAGTAGTGGGTAGGTTGTAACAAATGACAATGAGGGGACTTTGTGTCCTTTTATAATAATTAACAATTAATAATTAATAATTTGAGAGCCCTACCATGAACACTCTGCAAGTTATAAGAGTTGAGACAAAAAGTGTTACAACCATCCCTGGTCTCCCCAAAATTATCCTAATAGATGTAGGCTATACGGGCAAGAACTAGACAATACAGGTACTGTAAGATTTACATCACAGTTGTAATACACACAGTGCAATATGCTAATTTATTAATATTTCAACAGTCACTTGCCTGTGGTTTTCACTAGATACCCATGGTTGGTGTCTGGTGAACTATTTATTTACATCGTTACGTCGTTTTGTGTCATGTTTCATGATGACTGTGCAGATGAACAATGATGCACTTGACTTCACTGTCAGCCCATCATTTGGCTGTTGCTATTTTGATCAGAAAACTGAATCCCTACATGACAATATATGTAAATTGTGCAAAATAGATAAAGAATAGAATTCCTTAGATATAGCCTATATTGAATTAATGCAGTCTTGTTATTGTTGCATCTCAAAACACACCCGTATTCAGGTTTTATGCAACAACAAAAAAAGAAAAAAGAAAATGTGACTGATGTATAAAAAATGATGCTTTGAGGTTAAACTATCATCAAACTGTTTTTATTGACATTTTTGTTAATCAGCAATGGTTATCAACCAGAGCAGGTTCATCTTTGTGGATGAAGAAATCTCTCCATTAGGACTGCTTTTATAACTTAATTAAAATGTATAATTGGTGATTCCCTCTACATGAGCTTTAAATAATTAAGTAGATTTAAGCCTAAGATTTGATCACTTTGAGAAAGTCACTGTACTGGCTCAGCAGAGGATGGTTTGACAGAGGATGTCACTGACCGACAGTAACCTCAGTGCAGCGTGCATCAGCACTAAACACATCCTGCAGCATTTCAGCGTGTGCGCATGGGTGCACTCGATCAGCCAGCCTCTGTCTGTCATGTGATGCTGTGGTGTGGTAGCTCTGCGATTTCATCTCTTGTAGCAATTGGCTGAGAGAGATCTTTCTATAGTAGCGGTGATGACACATTTTTGTGAAGTCATCTACATGTGTAATTTAAACACTGGTCTGAAATAAAGAAAACAACCAAACATGATTATCCATAAAAATGTCTGTTGTGTACATACAGCCACACACATTTAAAATCCTGAACAGCTTTTGAATATACTTTTAACTGATTTTTTTTTACTTGAGGCATCTTATTTTTTAAAGATAGATTTTTCTGAGCCTAAATGTTGTCATTCAGTTGTAATGTTGTAGAGACCAGCAGAATTTGAACTGCTAAAAAAAAAAAATCTTATATCATATTTGAGCCGGAAATGTGTGTGCTCACTGCTTCCTTTAGTTTAACTACTTGACCTATTGAACTCTGGTGGTGGGAGTTTTGGGGACATTGTGCAAGGGAAGTAGTGGTTTCACCTCAGGTGTTATTTGAGTATTTGGTTAATGAATTTCCATACTTCTCTTACAGATACAGGCACGTTTATAAAAGGTCATGTCCATTTTTTTGTCAGTTTTCACTCCTTTAGTTTCACCGTTGTACATAGTAAGTACAGTATTTGCCAGTTATATAGACTTTCTTTCCATCCTATTACTTTCCGTTCTGTTTCCTCCGAGCACATGTTTCCTCCTCAGAGCTGCTGTCTTTGTCTCATAACACTGCATATCAGGTCATGGCTCAGAAGAACTTGAAGTACAGGCTTGGCTTGTCAGGCTGTGATTTGGATGACAGCTTTCAGTGGCCTGAAATTTGGTTTGCAAGCAATGTTATGTGTATTGCAGTCAGAGTATTTGTCTTCAATATTCTATCAGCAGCAGCTTGTTGGTTGCTCAATGACTCACAGAGTCTATCTTTAATACTTCTGTGATGCCGTCAGCAATGTTTTTATTATTTTTTTTATTACCGTAGCTTAGACTTCCATTGCATAAGGATGGGGCTATACTGTTTTTGCAGTATTTGGGGAAGTATTCAGATACCACACAGAACTAAAAGTAGCAATGATACACATCTGTCACATGTTAAAACCCTGCACTGAAAATGTAACTTGAGTACAAATATGAAAGTATTATCATCATTTTTAAGTATATTCTTAATTTGCAAAGTCCACTTTATTGTAAAACAATTGTAAAGGCGTCATTATTACTCTAAACGGTGTTGTGATAAAGGACAATAAAGTGTCCTGAAATGGAAATACTCTTGTAATCACAAGTGCAATCATGTAAAAGAAAAAAGAATAGAAAAAAAAGACCCAAGAGCACTTGAATAAATATATTTAATTTTCTTAATTGCGTTACTAAATGGATCAGGTTGCAATAGTATATCAATTAATTAAAAAAGAATAATTATTTAAAGCAATTTGAAGACAGAGTGCCTTAATAATATAGGTCACAGGATGTGGGCGTTTTTGCAGTGTGCAACAATCATTTTAGACAGTGGAAAGTCATAAAACCAAAGCAGCACAGCTGCATTTGCAATAACGTCTCAAGCTTGTCCGATAGTAACCTCACCCGGCAAAGCTGCAACGTGTGTCGGACTGTGTGTGAGCGCTGGGGGAGTATGTGTAGGGGGATGGGTTTCGGTTTCACGGCATCACCACCTTTCAAGGATGAATGTACGTCTGTCCTGCAATAAACCACGAACGTACAGATCGTTTGTACTGTATTTTTTTACGGACTTGATATGAACTCAATTTTACAAGTTATCTCCAAGTTACGGGGAATAATGGTGTATATTGTTGTATTTGTACTTCAAACCAGCATGCTGATTTCTCCAAAAACTCAGCAGCCCATTGATGTGTAAAGAACACGATACATTTTCACAGATTCACACAGCGCCAGAGCGATCAATCCATAGGATCAATCGCTCTGCACAGCGCTAAATGACACTGGAACCTCCCGGCACCCGTATGTCGTCGTCACAGCAACCCCCCCAACGGAATCATCATGCTTGCGTGGCCTTATATGGAAAATGGGTTTTGTGGTGTGAGCAGTTTCGACCAATCACAGTTCGCCTTGTGTAGTGGGGGGGCGGGGCGGGGTTGAGGGGGGAGTTGGGTCTGTGAGGAAGTCTGGGTGGGGTTGCTAGGGGGCGGGGCATCAAGAGCCGGCTGCCGTTTGAAAATGAATGATACGCCGCTGGAGTTGTAGGTGCAGTGGGCGGTTTGCTGTATTTATGTTTAGCGGCAAACTGTTGTATCGACGACGTTAAGTGGGGAAAAAAATACACGAGAGGACAAGTGGACGATTATAAGACGAAAACAAAACAACAGCAACAGAGGAGAAGATTTAGCCTACAGCAATGCAACGTAAGTAACGTTATTTCTGCTCAGTTTAACGTTATGTTTCTATTTCACGTAGCTGAAATGTATAAATTAACTTACTCCTTTTTGATCTTTTAGTGTAGTCAACAGTTAGATCAGGGTTGGTTTGGTAAAGATACCTGAGAAAGCTTGCCGATAAGCAGATCTTAGGTATGATACCATCGTTTAATATGAATAAAGATGAGGTATTTCCTCTTTTTTTCCTTTACACCAGAGTCTGATTTCCCTTCTGCTTTTAAACAGTTCCTGTCATTAATTTACCATAATGATAATCCCACCCTTCAGTTTGATGTGAATTGGCCCTGTAATGGTGCTATGGTTGAATAAAATAGTTGATTTCAGGAGATGTGGATGTACAGCTCAGTCATCTCTTGTTTAGCATGTGGGGAGCTGGTTTTTCTTTGGGTGTAACCGAACCAGCAGCATATCTGTTTTAATTTACCAAATGACAGCTTTGACTCGTTGAGGAAATGCCTTTAAAGCCTTGGCTTGCTTTAAAAAAAAACGCTGTTTTGGCTCGGAAATGTTTACAGATGGAACAGAGGTATTAAATGTGGCTTGGTGAGGATACAGTGAGGATGCTGAGGAGGATTACGCCCAGTCACAAACTGCTCCACTGGGTGATGTCCAGAGGCACCAGCTGGCTGAGGATGCAGATCATGCGGAGCATTGATTGACTGACTGACCGAAATTCAGTGTATCCCTCTAGTGTTTTGACAATATTAGATTCAGATAGCCAAGGCAAGCTGGAGTGTTACACCTCAGACAAAAAGGAGACAGCATGGGAACAGTGAGACAAAACTGAAAGGAGTGAGTGGGGTGGGGTTTCGTCTGTTCAGTTTGACAAGGGATTAACCCAACAGAAGTTTACAGGCATGGTTGTATTGTGTTGGGGAGAGTCCCTTGTTTGGTTTGGGGAAGGCACGTTTTTCTTTTTCTTTTTGGTTCAGCATGGGGTTGGGATGGTTTTCTGGTTTTCTTTATGCAGAAGACTCTCTGTATCAATCACTGATGAGACATAAAGGTGCAAGTGTTATGTCTCCAACTGTTGCTGCATTTTCCCTTTTGCAACAGCCGGCCTGTTGCCATGCCAGGCTCTGCTCCACATTCATAATCCTCTCCTGATTGCATGAATGCAGTAATGATGTCAGTTAGCGCCGTGTTAAATCCATCAGATCAGATCCTCCCTGGCATTAGCTATGTTGCCACATTAGGACAAGGAAATGTAATGGAAGCAACGAAGCAGACAGGAAAAAGGTGCAAATGTTGCTTCCTTGTCTTGTCAGCTTGTTTGGCCTTTTTCTAACATGGTGGCCCGATTGTCTCTGGTGTAAGCTTTCAAATCATAGGCTTTGTTGCTGTTCTTTGTATTATTTGAAGCTGAACATCTTTGGGCAAGACAAGACATTCGAAATGATCGTCTTTTACTCCAGGAAGTTGAAATGGGCACTAGGTCACATTTTTGGCATTTCACAGCCTGAACCATTAATTGATGATGATAAATAATCTTAGGCTGTAGCTCAACAGAGCTGTAATCAGTCCATTTATCACTTAGCTAATTAAATTGAATGTACATCTATTCTAATAATCAGTTCATCATTTCAGGCATTTTCTTTAGGAGAAATGGCTGTAATGTGCCTGCATTTCAAGATGTCACTTTGGATTTGGGGAAATATCTCGCGCTTTTCTTACTCTTTTGTGTCCGTTATAAAAACTGTAATAAATTGTTGTCCAAGCTAAATAATCAGCAGGTTAATTGATAATGAAGTCAACTATTTGTTGCAGCTGTATGTCCAAGAGACCTTGCTTTTTCATTAGGTTTCTGAGTTTAACTGAGGGGAAATCTACCCAACTAACCCATGGGTGATACCGGTAAATCCCAGCATGTGAAAAAAATGAAATCTGAAACTGATAGTGTACCACAACAAGCTGGAAGTGATATGTATAGGCAATGGATTAAGGACTCTGTAAGACTTGGTCATCAGTGATTGATGTTGTACAGCATTTGTCACTGTCTGACGTGACTGGGTTGCCACAGCAGAGCTAAATCAGCAGCATGTACCTCAGTCTGTCTATTTGTGATCTAAATGTGATGGAGGTTCATGTGACGATGGGTCATCAGAGCAACGTGGACATAGTGTTTGAAAGGAAGACGGGGGAATTAAAAAAAAAAAAAGGGGGCCAAGCCAAGCAAGAAATAGCCTCTGGGCTTTTTACATAGTCTGATACGTCCAGACATGGAGGGAGCGAGTGACTGAACCTTTTCTCTAGCTCGGTGTCCTACTCCCACCCCTCACCCCTCACCCCTCCCATCCCAAGGCCAAAACAATGACACAGGCTTAAGAAATGGGAGGAGGGGGAATTCTTAATGTCCACCCCCGTCAAGACCCACTCGATCCCAGATCTGCCTGCCTTCATCCTCGACTCATCTTCCATTAAATAAAACCGCCATCCACCAGCCCCAGCACCTGCCCTGTCATCCTCTTGAGGAAACTGCAACTGCATTGGGAAAGAAGAGGCTGAATGAAATGGCAGCTTTGCATGTGTCCATGTGTGCAGCGGTAAGAGATCACCCAGCGAGCAGCGACATCTGTGTCTTTTGGCTGAGAGATCTTTCAGGCCTCTGTAGCGATACGTAACGAGCTAGGGGGCTCGGCTGGCTGCTTCCCATACGACCAGAGCAGAATTGATTTTCTTTTACAGCAGTGATGACTGTTGGGAGGTGCTGTGAGGTGACCGCAGCTGTTTCCCTCAGGAATGCTTGTGGCAGAATAATCTAATTAACCTGTTTTTGCAGTTTGTCTACATATTGAAGGGGATAAATATACGTCAAACTCTCGAGCACGGTGCAAAAATATTTTTCATTCCTGCCCTCTGACCTCCCTGGAGCCCGACTTTCCATTTGCCCAATTGTCCCTGACAGGAGAGTCATGATAGGCCGCGGCCACAATGGGCAGACGAAGCCACTGGTATGTGTTTTCAGCCCCCTTAAATAAACAGGCCGGACCTGTCATTTACCAAAGAGAGGGGTGCAGGCGTCAACAGAGACTGGAACCAGAGGGGGGGGGGGGGGGGGGGGGGGGGGGGGGGGGGGTCATGAAGGTGTGTGTTGGAGTGGAGATGGGTTATTGTCAAAAAGGGCCTTGGTGTGGTTCCTTTGATAGGGTAATGGCAAAGATGGCAAAGCTGGATTCTCTCTCTCTGAACTCTTTTGAAATGGCGTTAATCACCTTTTTATATAGATGTTTGGTGGCTGAAAGCGGAGCCGCCTTCGTCCGCCCTCGGCTGTCTACGTTGTTTTTGTGTTTTGTGCTCTTGTGTCACAAAATGTGGTCTCTTTTTGAGGATGTATTTTGAAAAGGTGTTTTGTTTACTTAGCATTTACCTGAAAGTCAGTCCGATCTTCATATTACCATTGTTATCTCATCTGTGGACTCTCTCCACATTGTCAGCCAGGCTCCATATGCTCCCACACTGTTGCCACACAACCAAGTTTTGTCAACAGTGTCGTCATAGTATAGGCACAGACAGTGTTTATTCAACGGCTCATAAAATAAGACGTTAAGGTTGGCGCAACTGAACACAGTGGTCCGTGGTCGAGATATTTCCTGTCAGCTCGTCACACACGTTTGTGCACATTACACGTCTTCGTTTTCTGTCACCATATGTCGTCAATATTCATAGTTAGACACTAATAAAAAGTCCCAATAGCCGATTGTTGACTGAAACTTGCACATGAGTCATTAACAGAGGTAGATGTGTAAACTGAACCCTAAACTACAGACACAGGCTAAAAATAAGAGCTGCCCCGAGGCCGGCCAGCACTCAGGTGTGAGTCTTGTGAGTACTACAAGCCACTGGCTGTCACATGCTGGTGTTACTTGCCATCTTGCAATTAGACCAGTGGAGCAAGACTTTTTCTTTTTCTTTTTTAAGTCATGCGGTGTCTCTGTCTCTCAAACCAGACTAGAAAATTAGTCTAAAAATATACGTCTCTATGTATTGGGTACAGATGACTGTCAACATTACATCCTGATCTGACCAAGAAGGTTCATGTTTAGACTCCACCTGATTTCAGCAGGTGTTACTGAGGAAGAATCAAAGACGTTTTCACATACTTGGTGACTTTACATCAACATCTACCACTCAAATAACTTAGATACTACAAGTCAAAAATTTGGACACAACTTCTCATTCAATGTTTTTTCTTGTATCACCTTCTACATTGTAGATTCATACTGAAGACATCAAAACTACAAAGGAACACATATGGAGTTATGTTGTAAACAGGAAAACGTTAATTAAAACAAAAGTGTTATTTGACCACATGAAGCTGTTGACAGAATGAAAAGTCTGCAAAAAGCTGTCATCAAAGCAAAAGTTGGCTACTTCGAAAAATCAAATATGAAACATATTCTGCTTTGTTTAACACTTTTTTGTTTACTACATAATTGCATATGTGTTTCTCGATAGTTTTGATGTCTCGGTTTGAATCTACAATGTAGGAAGTAATGAAAATAAAGAAAAACCACTGAATGAGAGGGTGTGTACAAACTTTTGACTGGTAGTGTATACAACAGAAAACGTCAAGACTTCAGCCATTTATCAGCCAATAGGATGCTAATCAAATATTTTAATCTATAGACACAAGATCAAAGGTAATTGATTGACATAATCTGCATCAATTTGGTTGAATGACGGCCACTCATCAGTGAAGTAGCTCATTGAGAGGACAGATACGATTTGGACATCGCTAAAAATATCCAAAATTCTTGTTCAGTCCATGAGCAGATTTTTCTAAATGCAGTTTTTTTTTTCCTTCTCTGTGATTCTCCTGATTCAGTAACGAAACGTGGCAGTTCTCTTCGTCGCCCTCTTTAACCGTTTTGTGGCTGTTCTCGTCAAATATAATAACTAACACAAGCCCTGTCGCTCCTCCTTTCCAGTGACCGTGTGTGATCCCACCGCTGAAGCTGTGGTGATGGAGCCGCCCAGAGCGGACGGTGTCCTGGAGTCGTCCTGTGGTGCAGGAGACAGCGCAGCCTCTCTCGATGACGTCGCCGTGGATGCAGCCAAGTACGTCCACGCAATAAAGACAAAGAGCTACCTTGACACCTCTGTCTCCAGGGTTTTGGTCCTCAGCCTGGGAGTTGAGATGAGTCTGAGGGGCGATAAAAAAAGAGCAGTCACATTTTCCAGTCCTATAAAAAGTGATCTATTTTAAAGATGTTTATCATTTTGTTTTTCCATGTAAAGCACTTGGGGATTTATCTCATCAGGCAAAAAATAATTAAAATTAAACAATTAGAAGAACACTAAACCTTTACCCTCTCAGATCAGACCTTTGATATTTTTTCCCCTCTAGATATTAATGCATTTTTTCCTCACGCTTTTGAACAACCAAACAAAAGATTCACTTCTCACTCCTCTTTTTGTTAAATAGTGCATATTAAAAAAATGTTGTCAAGAAATTTAAATCTCCAACATATTTAGAGCAGAGAAAACTACAGAAACATCACAGTCTACTTTCACTCCTTATTACGATTATACTTAGGTATACCAATTTACAGCCAAGCATGTTCAGTTCATCAGGAGATCCCCAGCATCAGTGTTTGTATTTTTCCCCAGTTTCATGCAATGTGCCTTTATTTTACCCAGACACAAATACTTGGCTCAGCACATTTTTCCCAGTCCAGAGCAGAATCTATCTTCGTGTCTAAAAATGGAGACGTTTTCACTCTAAAAATAAAATCCAGCTGGTAGAAGTGAAATGAAAACATCTTTGGTTCTGAATGAATATTTACAAGTAAGATTTTTTTTTTTTTGAACCGGGATTTGAATAAAGCGTACAGACAGGGAAATTACATGATGCAAAATACTAAATATACCACCAAGGCTGGAGCTTTAGTGCTCAGTAGTATTTAACATAATGCTAGTGATTGTGTTGTATAGTGTAATCATGGTGTTGTTAGCACTTCCTCTTCATCCTTGAAGGTTTGATTAAATATAATAATTATATAAACACTAAGCAGTTCTCAGTTGAGATACAATATGTGCTGTCTGGGTTAATGATGATGATGAGTTCAACAGTGTGTTTTCTCCCTCATGACTCAGTGCAGGGGCAGTTTTTTTGTCTTTGGTTGTTTCTGGGGACGTGGCAGTGCAGTGCAGTAACATGTTTTCTGTCCCTTTCCCTTTCGTTCAGTGAGTCCTCAGAGGAAGAGTCCACAGGGGAAAGAGAAGAGGAGGTTGGCGCCGATAATGAAGTCAGCGCCAAGGCTACAGAGGTCCCTGCTGAACAGACCTCAGTCCCACAAACAGGTGAGGGCTGAAAGAAAGGCCACCTGGCTCACCTGGAGTGTGTTTGCTCTTTCTTTGTCCCACCTTAAACGCCAACATCTGTGTGTGCGGCGCAACCGGATTTAAAAACAACTTGATGATAAGAAATATACATACGGACAGAAAGAGGTTCTTATTCCCCATTATAGTAGAGATACAGTCAATGTGTTGGCTCCGGGCGCTGAAGTCAGCATTAGTGATCGCGTTTTTTCCTGAGGAAGTGGGCCAAACAGGAGTAAAAGAACACATTCTTTGGCAGAACAAACTTGACTTTCCTTTTCCTGCCTTCAAACTCCACTTTGACATTCCTTCCTGCTTCAGTCAGGGAGACGTCCTGCTACATGGACCACCTCCTCCATCACATTCGTTTCATTTTTAAAAGTTCATTGTGGTGCCATGACGTAGGCCTGACTACTCATAGAGACACTTACAGGAACTTTGGTAATTGTAATTTTAGAAAAAAATCGGGTCACAGGAGCAGTCACTCTGTAATAGGTTATTATTAGTGTTAATTGTCATAGAAATATACAATCAAATTATTATTTTCATGTTTATTTGTAATCTTTACTCATGAATTAAACAGAAAAGTCAGTGTGTCCAGTTGCTGTTGGCCGACTTTCCCATGATCACCCAACAGCGCTTTGTGCCGATAACCAGCTGCTCCCGTTGTGGTCATAAATCTGCCGTCATCTAGTTCCTCTACGATATGACCCCGTTGTATATTCAAAACATCCTGCTGACCGTTGGGTTAATGACACAACCTCCTCTTTGGGCTGTACACATTTGTTTTCTTTAAAGGAAGTCTACTCTTTATAATACAACCGTTAGTTCAGCAGCTCTGGCACTTCTGTTTCTGTTGTTTATGCTGATTTTGTACTCGACAAAATGAAGTGTTTCAGAAAGGAAGCAATGCCACAAAAATTAGGTCCAATTAGTCAAGAAAGAACCAGTGAGACGATCACCAGACAGGCTGCAGCACAACAACAGCTTGTGAGGATAAACTGAACCACTGTGTTGTTAGAGATAAAACCAGAGGTCAGAGCACTGGAAATAAAACCGTGAGTGCAAACAGCTGTGAATCCTAATTATACGGCTTTTGTTTTTTCACTTCTTAATACCTTTGGCTAATGGGGAGGTTTTGTCCACAACTTGCACGATCATCTGACTGCTCATGTTTCCGAAACCTCAGAGAGTGCACTTTGTTATCACAGACGATAAAACTAATCGAAAGAAATAAAACCCTGATTTCAATAAACTCCAATATTTCATTTTTCTAACAACATTTTAAGCTTATATTTATTTTTAGAATAATTGAACTGAAAATGGGGAAAATGAAAAAAAGAAATGACATCCTCTAGTTAAGTGGTAGCTCTTTGCAGATATATCTGATTCAGCATGTGTGTTGGCCGATAACAACAGAGTTTCCACTTTCTATAGTAAAGTTTACTACTCAGCTGTTAAAAAAACATGTGAACGACATTTCTTTTGGTTAATGAATCGGTGTCGGAGCTTGAATATCAATATTGCTTCAAGCTGCTTATAAAACTTAATATCCTGATGAGGTCTTGTTTACATGGAGCCAATCTGAGGTGAGGACTCACCATTGTTCACTTCAACATCACAGTGCTTCCTGTGTCACTGTTGCCGAGGGCTCAGATTAGGCTCGCTCATCGGCTCATTGGTCCGTGCTCGTTTTGTATCTTTAATGTAGACCCGGGGGGGATGAGTGATGTTCCCTTTAATGCAACAAATACAGACTGTTTGTTAAAGTTCACGTGGGGATGAGGAGCTCCCAGCAGATGTTCTACTTCTGCTGCTGTGACGTCCACCGAACGTGCTGCTGCAAAGGGAGATTGTGTGATAAGACAAGAAGCTGCAGCCCTGGCTCGTCGTCTCCACACCTCTGTCTGTCCTGCAGCTGCATGTCGACCACCCCCACCCACCCCCACGCAGCCCCTGAAGCTGTTTGACAAACCTTTTGTTCTTCTCCCACTCTCTCTCTCTCTGTCTTTTCTAAATGTTTCCATCGATTCCAGTGAATGCCCAACGCCCAAACTCGCTGTCGGTGCCGGCGTCAGCAGAGCTCGGACTGTGCACGTCACAGGGCGACGCGGAGGTGAAACTCAGGATAGGCGACTCGGGCCTGGCTGCCGAGACGCCCCTGACCGTCAACCAGATGTTCACCTCGGCCGTGGAGCGCTTCGGGAACTACGTCGCTCTGGGCTGGAAGGAGGGCGAGCAGCAGAAGACCCTGAACTACACAGACTACTACCAGACCTGCCGCACGGCCGCCAAGAGCTTCCTCAAGGTAGTTTACCTGATCCAGAGTTAAAATTAAAACCCGGTCTTTACCGTTCAAGTTGTTCCCATTCATCGTGGTTTTACTGCAGCGCAAACCCCCCAAATCATTTGCTATTGAGCATCTCTGATATTCATCTCCAAGATGTTTCAGTTGCCAGCTTTTGACGGTAATAACCAGTTGGTCAGTGAAGCTGATAATCAGTTTTTAAAAAAGAAATGCTTAAGACTCTAAGTGGGAATTTGCTTCTTTTTCTGTTTTATAGATTTGCAGTTTTCTGGCAGTTTTCAGTCCAAACTGATCATCAAACAATCATCAGATCAATCACTCAACCTTTTATAGGAAATCATAATAATAATGCATCTTGTGCAGTTCAACAGTTGCAGGTTTCAACGTGAATATGTTTTACTCTCATTGTTGCTCAATTAGAGAAATTCCTATCAAAATATGTGAAACTCCTGAATTACACAACACATTAGGAGAGTATCTGTTGTACTCTTCACTCTTTTTGTTTATATCCAGGTATCAAAAAGGTCCAGAGTTTTCTGTTTGCTTTTTTTTTTTAAACAATCGACTTCTGTTGTCATTGTTTTAAAATCCTGCATTTGATTTTATTCCAAGTCAGCCCAGACAAAAACACAGAGCGGCACGAAGGAGTCGGCTGAAATGTCAGCCAGACAGTGAGGCAGCTCTGGACAGGCCTCAGCTGTTCACACAGGACACAGCGCGTTATTGTTTATTGTGAAACGGCCACACATTTAGTCAGCATGCAGCATGCCAACATCATGTACACACACACGTAGAGACAACACATACACGTGTCTGTGGAGAACACACACACACACACACACACACACACACACTAACAGAGCGGGGTCAACAATGAGCTTCACACGTCAAGCCTCATATTAAATTCCAACTACAGCTTTTAAAGACTTCATGAGTTATTTAAAAAGCTCTGTACAGTTTTTTAACTCGGTGTCAGTTTGCATTATAACCGTCCCCTGTGCGTTTTGCTGTGTATCTGTCTCCATAGTAACAGCTGCTGTGGCAGCGCCGAGCCGTGATCACTGTGGGTGATAAAACAGATCAGTTCTGCGAATCGTGCAGGAATAAAGATGTATTTAGACTTAGACTGATTTCAGTGCATGTTATAAAAACACATGAGAGTTTTATTTTTTGTTCCAACTTGCTGAGGAAACCAAATGGATCAAAGACAAAATCACAGCGGATTAGGGGACGTAAACCTGGTTCAGGACTTTTATTATCTGTCGTTTACCGGCAGAAATGACCCAAAATTACATAAACAGCCAAGATAAAAGGGAAATACAAAGAATACACTGAATGGTGCTGGATAAATTATGATTGTACAGGCTATTCTAATGTTATTTGCGGTAATATTTTTACAATGACTACTTAAAAACAGTGTGTTTTGTCTTCTCACAGCTTGGTCTGCAGCGTTACCACGGCGTCGGCATCCTGGGCTTCAACTCAGCCGAGTGGTTCATCGCTGACATCGGAGCCATTTTGGCCGGGTGAGTTTCCTCTCCATGTCTGAGTTTGTGATGGGTTTACGTGACTGTTTTCATTGCCAGCGTTGAGTGTGTGCACGTCCGAGTGATGCAACGCAAGACTGGAAATATGAGACGGCCCCGGGGTGTCACTGAGTTCAGCATGTAGCCTCTTCACTTGATTGATAGCAGCACTCTGCTAAACAGGAAGATGTCCAGTTGAAGCCCCTTTGTCCATGAGTTTGTGGCAGTCCCTCAGATTTAAAGGGATAGTTCAACATTTTGACAAATCGGCCCATTGCCATAATCCCTATAGTCATAGCAGTAGGTTCGTTACCTTTAATTGTCAGTGCAAGCTGTTTTTAGAACGGCTGGGCCGAGCCGTGAGCTGCTCAGAGCTACACTACGGAAGCTAATGGGATTTCTTGGTTTCCCTCATCAAACTCATCAAATACACAATCCAACAACTCCAAAACGCTCTGGTGGACAAGTTGTGACCTGCACATTCACCACACTATGAGATAATAACAGAACGTTACCAGACAGAGTTGTTTTAGACGTAAATTCATGCAAAACCGCTGATGCGCGTTCCCGTCAGGGCAATTTTTCTGCAAGCAGTCTCTGCATTTACCTCTAAAAATAGCTTGCACCGACAAATAAAGATAACACAAACCTACTGCTATGACTAGGGATTATGGCAATGGGTCAATTTGCCAAAATGTTGAGCTATCCCTTTAAATAAATAAAGACCGAAAGGAAAAAAAATAAGAGAAGTTTGTAATTTTCGTCTCCTGTTTATCATCTCACACCTTTCAAATTTGTCTTCTGAACCCTGACTCTTAAATTATGCCGTTCAGACAGACCGAGAAATCGAGTCCATCTGAGAAACCAAAAACCCCACATTAAGCTGAGGATCCTCATCCATTGATTGGTCGGGGACAGATTTGTGGCTGCTCAGCTGCTTACGTCACAAAACATCTGTTATGTGACATCGGGCTGTGTTCAGTCTGAGCCGTGGCGTGATTATAAGCCAGTCTGTTCAGAGCATTTCTTGGATAATTGACTTCAAAATGCTTTGGGGGTCATGACTTTTGTTACACAGTTGATTGATACATGTCATTGCCCCACACACACACACACACACACACAGATACTGGATGCGGATTCCTCGGCTCTCACGCCCTCTCTCTGTTCTCGTCTCCCCTGAGTAAGAATGTAGTAAAACTGCTGTCGGCTCGTCAAACAGGTCCTGAATGGGTCGTCTAAGAGAAACTCGGCAGACTCAATATTTGCAGCAGATTGTGTTCATGAAAAGGAGAAGCAGAGCTGAATCAAGTCTTGCTCGTTTGGCAGTCAGGTAGTTTCTGTTGTCCAGTCCTCACCAGGAATGTGACGCTTAAAACAAAAACATGGAGAGAATATGAACAAAGCTTGTGTGGACATGGTAAAACTTTCTCCCCAAGAGTTTGTGCATCATCATCTTCCTTAAATCCTCTAATAATCAAAGTCACTGAGTTGAGAGCAGGTACGATGGAGATGGTTGTTGGGATGTGAGGTGTCACTACCTCACACAACATGTAAGATTATGCAGAAAAGACCATTAACAGCAGGACTTCATGTGTGGGAAGTGTGAAAAAAAGAGAAGCTGCTAACTCTGCCTCTCTGCTGTCTGTTGCAGTGGCTTCGCTGTGGGCATCTACACCACCAACTCTCCTGAGGCGTGTCAGTACGTTGCAGAAAACTGCAAAGCCAATATCATCGTAGTGGAGAACCAAAAACAGCTGCAAAAGATCCTTCAGGTGAGAGCAGCAGCAGCAATCACTATATACACTAAACACTTTCACTTTTTTATTAATATATTGTTGTGCAATATTAATACTGCCTGGTGCAATATTCTTTTTCACTTACAAGTAATTTATGTCCTATTAAAGTTGTGTATATTATATACATAGCCTCTGTTTTTATTAGATATGTGTTTTTATCTATGGTTTTGTACTTTTTACTATTGTAGTGTGGAGAGTATCACTGCAGCTCTTACATTACTTGACCTACACTGACCTATAGACTGTGTGCTAATTACATACAGTATATTACAAACACTACTCGGTTGCTATGCTGCAACTTCTGATCATCACTGCCAGTAAAGCGTAAAGATGGAAAATGCATTTTACATAATCATACAAGTTATTTTAGTTTTCTGAGTTGTTCCTGTTTCACATCCACAATTAATATTTTGAATTTTCCTGCTGTCAGCAGCAGCAGCTCCTCCATGTCCGGCATTAGTTTTTGTTGTGAAATAATTTACAGTCGGTTCGTGCAGAACTGACACAAGTCATCTTTTTGACTCTTCCCTGATCATGTGTTGTTGTTGTTCACAGGTTGAAGACAAGCTTCCACACTTGAAAGCCATTATCCAGTACAAAGATGCACTAAAGGAGAAGAGACCAAATCTGTACACGGTGAGTTACGCCCCAAGTTTGGTGAAACTGAGTTTGAAAAAAAGGGCCAAACTTCAGGAAGCATCATGTAAGAGATGATCTGTGTGTCCCACAGTGGGCAGAGTTCATGGAGCTCGGACGTGACGAGCCGGACACTCAGCTCGACGCCATCATCTCCAGCCAGAAGCCCAACCAATGCTGCACGCTCATCTACACCTCAGGAACCACAGGCCAGCCCAAAGGAGTCATGCTGAGCCACGACAATGTGAGTCACACAGGTCAAGTATGTGTGTGTTTTCCTCTGCGGACGCCCCGACTCCGACCCGTCCTGCTGTTTTATAATGGGAGAAAAAGTAGAGATGCAGCTGACAGATGTGGAACATGTGGTTAGTCAGGTTTTCATGTAGCTGAGGATCATCAACAAAATACCTCAAGGAATTAAAAAACGACTCCACCTTTGACAAAGCATCCACAGAGAGTGGAGAAGTCAAAACAATCCACACAAACATATGACAACATTTAATAAACATCAGACACTTCCAGTTATTTTTAATTAATAATCACACAATAACCTATGAAAATAAAAGACTTCATTAAACATTTGGCTTGTGACCTCTTAAAAATAAAACAGTGTCTGACTGGAGTTTGTTTTCAGTTTTGAATGTCTGAATTGTTTCTTTAAATTTTAAAAAACTTCTCACATGATTTGATTTAAAAAGAAAAAAAAGAAAATGGTGAAGAGAGTTGCACAAGTTTGTTTCCTCTGCTCTGCTCATGACTCCTCAGATTTATCCTCTGACTAAAATACACAACTGTATCGACTCAGATTTCACTACAGTAACCTGCTGTTTATGTAATGTTGCATCAATATCTAATCATATAATAATACATCAGTCATAGGGGTTGTTTTCCTAAGTGCTGATTTTTTAATTTGATTACATTTTTATTTTCAGCTTTTTACACACTGATGACATTAAAATTACTAGTATAGAGGCAATATTGTAAAAAAAAAAAAAAAAAACATTCAGTTTTTACTCCTTTTAAACCAGAAAATATGTTAATTACATTAAATAAATACACATATGTATACATAAACAATACAAAATAATTTATATATACATATACTGTATATATAAACACGCACAATTCAGTAAGATTTTAAATACAGGAGTTTTACTGAAGTATCTGACAACTTTCAACTTGTTAACTTGCCGCCCGACTGTCTGGATCATTTTCCTGCACATACAGTCAAAGTTCAGTTATGGAGGTTTTAAAATCCCTGAGGTCACGTGCTGCACGTTCTGTGTGTTGTAAAAACGTGTCTCTGTGCGACTTCCTTCTTATAATATGTAATGTATATGCATCAAGATTCATCACATTATTATTTATCGTGATATTCCTGTCTTCGTCCCCTTCAGCTAACGTGGACCGCGCTGTCCACCAGCCGTCACGTGCGCCTCACCGACGCCACCCAGGCCCAGGAGGTGGTGGTCAGCTACCTGCCGCTCAGCCACATCGCCGCTCAGATGGTGGACATCTGGGTGACCATGAGGGTCGGGGGGGCCACGTACTTCGCTCAGCCAGACGCCCTCAAGGTGAGACGCAGCGTTTGTGTGTTTATAGTGGTGAACAGTCGACACAAACACACACAGAGTTGTGAGTTTACACCTGTACAGTCCAAAACAACTGCTATGTCATAAAGTGACTTTTACGACGCCCGTAATGTTCGTGTTGATGCCCAGAGACATTCTTTAAATTTTATGTTTTAGCTGTAAAGTAGTTTGAAATGACTCAATAACCTCCTTAAAAGTTGAGTTGATGACAGCGCTGTTGTGTTGGATTGCATTAGAGTGTAAATGTAACTGATAAAGTGACCACTGAGTGTATTTTCTAGTATTTACTGCAGAGAATCAAGATCAATATTCAATTCTGATTTACTCAACCCCGACTCTAACATTTTGAAATGGAAATGGAGACGATTTGAAATGAAATGAAAAGCAGCTCATCGGGAGCCTTTCACAATGAGACTCTTTAATTCAACATGTCTTTGATCTTTTATTCTGTTCATAACAATAATAATAATACATTATTTTATTTATAGCACTTTGCACACAGATACAGATCAAAGTGCTTTACAAATAAAATATCACAAACAAGGAATCAAAAGTTAAATGTTCTAAAATAAGAAAACAAATAAAATTGAGACTTGACAAATCGAAAACCAGATTAAATCTAATTTCTTCACATGACCGTCCACGGTGATTTAAAGATTTTATCTCTGGTGTATAAAACATGTCTGCTATGCCGAGCTGCTGCCTAGGGCTTCTTTCTTTCTGATCGTCACAGTGGTCCTGATTATTAGCTGCACACGTTCGCTAGGTTCGTAGTGATTAGATGCAGATAACCACGTATTCCGGTAAAAGGTTTTAAAGCAACATCCTGAGGGCGGACCCGTATCAGGACGTTACACAAACAGAAAAGGGCCCTTTGTTTGTTTTCAAACATTTTCATGCAATCTCTTTGGAAGATCTTTGTCTCATGTTGTTGGAGCAGATTTCAATTTTTTCAGCTCTTTTTTTTTTCTCCCCCCTTCCACGTGAACTGCAGCCTGCACACAGTTTTGTGTATAAAACAAACGTTTTCTGGTGATAACTAATGCAGCTCCCCTCTCCCCCTCCATCAGGGCTCTCTGGTGAACACCTTGAAGGAGGTGCGTCCCACGGCCTTCATGGGCGTCCCTCGGGTCTGGGAGAAGATGCAGGAGAAGATGAAATCTGTCGGAGCAAAGTCCTCGACGGTGCGCAGGAAAGTGGCAGCCTGGGCCAAAGACGTCGGTCTGCAGACCAATCTCACCAAGATGAGCCAGTATGTGCATGTTTTTCAAATTAAATCTTCATTTAAATCAGGTTGAATCACTTCTTAAAGGGTGTGGGCTTGTTTCTTGTTTCCATGCTTTTGCTCTGAAATGTAATTTTCTTGTTGTTTTTTTTGGGAACACTTTGTTCTATGGTTCCTGTATTTTCCAGAAAACGGCTTAGAAACATCCCTCATCATTTCCAAAACATTAACCAGTGTTTAGCTGTAAGTCACATGGATATATTTTCCTGAGTCCCGACACAGTTTGGTTCTAATTAGACGAGAATTAGTAATAAAGAAAGTGAAAGTTGCAAAACACACAATGCTTTATTTATAACTGATGTGTACAGTATGGAGTGTGAAAAACAGAACCAACATTCATGTGCAGCCGAGGAATATTTTGATGGATACTGACTCTCTGTTTATGAACTCAACTACAAAGCAGTTCACCATTTTTATTCTTATAATTTGAATTATCTGGTGGGTACTAAACTGTAGCAGCACTTGGACCAAATTGTGCTGCTCTTTCTTGGAAATATCCTGACGAACAATAAAGAGCAGATAATTTGTATTAAACTAATATATATTTCTAGGAACTAGAAAATACATGAGCTCTAGTGTAAAGCAACTATATCGTACATAAAAACCAAGGCCACAGTGGTTTTATGCTGTAGATTATTTGCTCTTTTTTAGCTTTGCCACCATGTCATTTTTGGTTCTATACATTTACAAAAAGACATGAGATGAGCACATGATGAAGTGGATCTGATTTTCTGTCTCTTGTTGGATCTTCTCCTCCTCAGAAACGGAGAAGCAGGCCGCACACCCTACAGCTATCACATAGCCAAAAAGCTTGTGTTCAAAAAGGTGCGTAAGGCTCTGGGCCTGGATCGCTGCAGCAAGTGCTACACGGGCGCCGCACCCATCACCAAAGACACGCTGGAGTTCTTCCTCAGCCTGGACATCCCTCTGTACGAGCTGTACGGCATGAGCGAGAGCACCGGACCTCACACCATCTCCCGCCCCGACGCCTACAAGCTCACCAGGTACGTTTTTCCTTTCCCTTTTCTAAGACAGGAACTCCCTTGTATTGATCAATCAGAAAACACGTGGCTGATAAAAAGGTGAATGAGGAAAATTATTTTGTTCTGCAGCTGCGGTAAAGAGATCATAGGGTGCAAGACGAAGCTGTACAACCCGGACAACGAGGGAAACGGAGAGATCTGCTTCTGGGGTCGTCACGTGTTCATGGGTTACCTCAACATGCCCGAGAAGACGGAGGAGGCTTTGGATGCAGAGGGCTGGCTGCACTCAGGAGACCTGGGCAAACACGACGAGAACGGATTCCTCTTCATCACCGGGAGGATTAAAGGTATTTCTTCTTATTTTCCCTGTTGACAGAGAGAGAGTTTCTTTGGCCTTAATGTGTTTTTCCTGTGACTCAACCCTCTGTGTTTGTGTTTGACTTCAGAGCTAATCATCACAGCAGGAGGAGAAAACATCCCTCCTGTCCCCATCGAGGACGCAGTGAAAGAGGCCGTGCCGCTGATCAGCAACGCCATGCTGATCGGGGACAAGAGGAAGTTTCTGTCTATGCTGCTCACCGTTAAGGTAAAGACAAGAAACAGAGACCTGTAGTCACAAGTGGAGAGAAGTGGATGAGTGTGGTGGAGGAAATATTCACATCTTTTACTGGAGCAGAAGTAGCAGAACACTAAAAATACTCAGTTAAAATACAAAGTCCTTCACATGTTGGTGAAATAAAAGGGCTAAGTGATCATCACAAAAATGCGATTCAAAGTATCAGAAGTAAAAACTGCTTAAATAGAAAAACATTATTCTTCCTGGTGCATTTATTGTATGTGGAAGTTGCATTTTTACTTTGTAGTCTATGCATAAAAATATATAAACCCAACTACAAGACCTACATACTGTATGTCACTGTGCAAAAACCAATCCTCCACAATATTCGCCAGAACAGAGCAACCATTATCTAATATTATCAAATCATGCTCTCTTTTTCCATTTCCTCCACAAAAGTCAAAAATGGCAGCCAAATTATATTACATTTTGTAATAAAACCCTTTAAGTGAATATATCATCTCTTCTACTCTGAGCCTCTGTTGAACATATTGAGCTCACAGGGGAGGAGATGGATCCAGTGGTTCTCGTCGTGCTTTAAATAAACAGCAACATATTCTCAGATTGTAAGAAACTTCCAAACTATTTAACATTTTTGCATAATAAATAACTTTAAATCATTCCTTCTTGTATGTTTTATACAAGATATAATAATGCATCATATTTTATGAGCTCCTTCTATGTTGTGTACATCATAGAGGAGCTGTGGTGCAGCGTCGGTGTCTGTGTTTCGTTGCTCTGTATCTCAGACATGGATTTAAAAACATGACACCTCGGCGCTGTAAACATCCGACCCTCACACTACTGTTATCTAATCATCATGACCATCATGTGTCTTCGTGCCTGATAAGTAACGCAGCTGAAGATTTTCATCGGCGGTGAAAAGCCAAGCGCTGGATCCTTAAACATGTGGTGTGAGACGCTGCCACCTAGTGGTTGTGACCGCAACAAACAGGAAGTCAGATCTTAGATGCCAGAAAAAGAGCAAACTTGTATTAAAACTTGAAACTGCACAAAGATGAAAATGATAAATGTGAATAAAAACATAATTAGATAAATCTGCTACCCTTTGGGGCAGACAAAAAAGAATCTATGTATCTATGTATCTATCTATGTATCTATGTATCTATCTATCTATCTATCTATCTATCTATCTATCTATCTATCTATCTATCTATCTATCTATCTATCTATCTATCTATCTATCTATCTATCTATCTATCTATCTATCTATCTAAAACCTTGTTCAATGTTTGTGTGCAGTGCCAGGTGAACGCGGACACAGGAGATCCGGAGGACGAGTTGGCACCGGACGCCGTGGAGTTCTGCAGGAGGCTCGGCAGCAACGCCACGCTCGTCTCTGAGATCGCCGGCGGCCGAGACCGGGCGATCCACACCGCCATCCAGGAGGGCATCAACAGAGTCAACGAGAAGGCAACGTCCAACGCCCAGCGCATCCAGAAGTGGGTCATCCTGGACCGGGACTTCTCCGTCGGCGGTGGAGAGCTGGGTGAGTGCGACGGCAACTCTGATGCATCTTTTTTTTTTTTTCTTTCTTTTCGTTCACGAGTTTGTGTTTGGAACCACAAATCTAGTCCATATTTGTGTAGTTACTATAATTAACTACTTTGTCAAATCTTATTAGTCAGATTACGTTTAAGTTGCAGTGTAGTATTAGTTTTGTCAGCGGGATAAAACAATAAACAGTCAACATTTACCTTACATTCATAAATTTCAATATCTATTTCAGACAATGAAAAATGATATTTCTGGTGTTTTTACTCGGTAAGCTGTAAAATAGAAAATAAAATGGTGTGACATTTGTCACATGACCAAAAAATAAAACATTAAAATAAGTAAAATCATTCCAACACCCCTCAGCAGGTGTGCTCACATCTGTCCTTGTACTTCAGCCTTGTTGCATCTGCTCTTTCACAATGAGAGACCTTGAGCTGTTTTACATGTAACAAAGAACTTTGATGGAAAAAAAAACCTTGTTGAGCAATTTTCCCCTTTTTGTTTTTCATAAACATTTTTCAAAAAAGTCTAAAAAAATGAACTTTTTGCAGTTTTTAAAAAGCTACATCCCAGGTCAAACCTTTCAGTTAAACCTGAGACACAGTGACCTCTAGTGGTTATAGGATGTTAAAGGACACAGTTACTAAATTCAGACTTTGACCATGTTCCCCAGATGATGGTGTCTATAAAATTGTGTTTAATTACGTTGAACGATTGACATTGAGCTGACAATTATATAAACGCTGCTCGAAAACAATGATCTTTGGCCCACACGACACAGATTTTACACTGAAAACTGCAGCCAAGATAAACGTGGAGTTACTGCAACATGTTACATAACTGAGTTTGTTCTGGAGTTAAAAGCACATGTCTGACAGCCTGAATCATCTGCTGGCGTTTCCACAGGTCCTACCATGAAGCTGAAGCGTCCGGTGGTGGTGAAGATGTACAAGGAGCAGATCGAGAACTTTTACAAGGAGCTGGCGACTCCGACGACTCCCGACAACCCGCTGCCTCCGAAGTAGAGCCGCCGCCGCTTCTCCTCCACCTGCAGGGAGACCCAGACTGTGTTCACCACCTCATCCATGCAACGTCTCCCTGTCGCCATTTTATTCCCTCTTGTATATAAATGTTTTGACTGCCTTAAGTTTCAGTCGTTTCTGTCTTTGGTTTACATTTGTGGAGAATTGACACGAAGCCATTCGAAAATAGCTTTATCATTCAAGACTCAATAAGCTGAATTCAACTATTTATTTATTGCTGGGCTGAGCAGTAATATCCGATTGATGAAGTAGATGTAAGAAGAGTTTATTGTGCTGTAATACTTGATACAAAAAAACTAAATCAAACAAGTTTTTAAGGATGTTTTGAAGGACTAATGTGTTTTTGAACATGTATTTCTTTATTTATTTTTAGTTTTGCCAAAGTTTACATGGGCCAAGAGAGCTTCAAACTGATGAAGAAACATTTCTAGAAAACACTTCGTAGGAAATTCAGCAACCATATCAAAAACGTTTACTGGCTCTTTTACGTGTACTCTGTGTTTGTTTTCTTTGTCTTTTGTCAGCCTGGATTTAAAAAGAAAAGACACATTTATTTTGTACAAGAGCTCAGAAAGTCAAAGGTTTTCTGCAGAGGAAGATTAATTGAATACATCTCACAACTAAACATCCAAATTCTGTTTTACATGCTATAAAAACATGTCATTTAAGCCATATATTTTGCTTTTTTTTTGTAATTTGTAATTTGTAAAGCTATTGTTTTGTGTGCCGACTCATAACAGCCTGCCTGGTCCTGGTGAAATGTTTTTTTCTAAATGGTCCGTCTGTGTGTGTGGACCCGCTGCGATTTTACTGTAAATATCTTTTGCTGACATCAACTGCATCCTCACTCGTCTTAATTTAAATTTTTATTATCCAGGCTTGAATTGTTTTTTTTTTCTCCCTTCTTTTGTTTTTGCACTCAGAAGACGCTGACGAAGTAGCAGAAATAGAAAATGTACATAAATTACATTGTAGGTTTATGGAAAAGAAAGGCGAATATATCGGCTGTATTAAACTGCCCGACGTCATGCATCAGATATATATAAACGTTCGCAGGTTTTAACAATGACCACACGTCTTATTGCAGACGTGTCGGACAGATTGAAGGACGGCCACTGAGCTGATAAAATGTACATGACTGTAAGTGTATATAATATTAATAATCATCATATCATAGGTATTTGTAGCGGTGATGATTTAAAAGCGATGGCGAGTTTGATTGTTATGGTTCGTTTGAAGCAATTAAAAAAGTTCAGGGGTTAACGAAACAGAGCAATGTTGATGTGTGTATGAGTGTGTGTAAAATTAAACAAGGAAATGATGGTGATTCAGAAATGTCTGGGTGAGTGGGTTTCCTGAAACAAAGGCTTGTTTAAGTACAAAGAGGACTTAATGTACTTTTTCCATCACCAAGAGCCGTGTTTTATCGTCTTAACTAAGAACTCACAAGACCCCAGACAGACGACTGGATTTACTTGACCCTACGGAGCTGTTGTTGTTTGTTTATAAAGTTCAGGCCTGAAAAATGGAAATGTGCATGACGCTGCTGGAGAGAGAGAGAGAGAGAGTGTCGAGTTTCTGTACATGACCGACAGAAATGTGAACGTTTGTGTGATCTGTAAAGAAATAAAACGGTGATAATGGAGCAAACGTGTCTTCCCTTTACTGTATTAGTGTCTGGCTGGCCTGATTTATATTCATATTAATATTTCACAGCAGAGTCGAGGTTAAATGTACAAACGGACAGAGCTGCATGAACATGTGCTGTATATTTACATACCAAAAAATGAAAAACACCTGCACATGATGGAAGTAATTGTGTTAAATCAGTGACATCTTTCACAGTATATACAAAATTGTAAATAGTTATTGTGAACTACAAAGTGTAATTTCTCCATAATAGTATATGATAATGAGGTTACTTGAATTACATAAATAAATCTACGTTCAGCTGAAACATCTGAACACCACATGTATGAAAACAAGTTAGTAATGCATTGCTTTAACTGTGTGTGTGTTTTAACCACTATGTCCTCATTCACCATCTATGAAATGGATGCAAACAAGGCTGACAATATTTAGATTTGCAACAATTTTGCTGTTCAGTATCTTTATTCTAATATAAAAAGAAATCAATTAACGATTTAGGTAATAAAAAAAATAGTTCAGGTCTACAAATAGCAGTGCCTTAAACTTCTCGAACTATATCACAGAATTCACTATTTGATGTCAAATGCAAGGGGTGCCACTGTTACAACCTATCCCACTACCAGGGTAGGTAGGCTACAACCTGGGGTAAATTGTAAAAGTGAGATTAAACACTAAAAACTGAGACCACACCAAAAAAACATGCATCTATGTTACCGTAGTTGCATGTTGCATTGTTGCATGTTCCAACACTAAAGCATCTTCCTATGGTTCAGTATGAACGACAGGAACCCATCACTGATGGCTAAATAAAGAACAGTGTCAGTGGTGTGGATCCTAACATTAGGAGAGCTGTCTTAAAGGACAGATTCTGATAATACCGATGAAAGGTGTACATGTATGAATGGAAACCTTCAGCAGGAGGTCAGAAGCAGCTAATAATCTGTGTGAAATTCCAGGAAAGATGGTTGTAACTAAAAAAACAACAACAAAATGTACAACCATCCCCACCCCTGTCAGTCATTGTTTGACTAGCTGTGGTGGTTTGAAATAAACATTGATGAAATGACTCAGATTTTACCTAAGAACCTGCTCTTTCATCTTATACAAGTTACCTAATTCAAACTTCAACGGTATCAGGACTAACCAAAATTTAGACAAGGTCGAAAATATTAGTTTCTGACCTTAAAAAAAAGAAAAAGTCTTTGGGCTATCAAACCGACACACTTATTGACACAGCCATGAGTGGGTACACATGATATTGATCACATAACTCTAATGTTATCCCTGATTGGTGAAAGTGATGCTGTTACAACCATCCCCGGTCTCCCTTAAATCAGTTGAACCAGTTTGGTAAAAAAAAAAAAAAAGGTCATAATAATGTGTTCAGCTAAAGACAATAAAGAAACATAAGAAAGATATAGAGACAGAAATGCTATTAAACATTAGATGTTGTAGAAACGGTGGCAGGTTGAAGTTGAACCTCAGCAACAGCGACCTCTACAGGCGACAATGAGGTCAATTCATCCTATTGGAGTCTAAGTTTTAAGTCTAGTTGTTTGGGTTCTTCTGCTATTGTTGCTTGTGTTTCTGCACTTTGTAAACAATTGTTTTTAAAAAGGTGATATTTCAATAAAGGAATAATTCTTATTTTTGCAGGAAAACAGCGTCTGGTTCACATGAAACGTCATGGTGACTTTCAAAAGCACTGGAGCCCAAAACAAACCAAGCAGCTGAATCAACATGCAAACAACCCCAGTGGTAGTAGTTTCAGTATAGAGTCCCTTATACAGTACATAGTTATATAGATATGTTACAGTTAATGTTAATAGTGTGGGGCCACTCACCTGCCATGATGAGTCTTTTCCACTGAGCCACAGATCCTCAGATTTTCTACTCGGCCACACTGTGCCGGTCAGACACATGGAGTCTGATGAGGGTCGTCAGCAGCACCTGTGTATCTCCTGCTGTGACCAGTCAACACAGCTGGAAGACGGCGTTTAATCAGTGCTTCATTAAAACACAGGTGTGTTCAGCACGTTAAAGCCTAATAATAATAGAAATGTTTGTCTCTGCTGCAGCATTTTAACTGTGGACTGAGTTTGAAACTAGTGCTTTAACCTTAAAAATAAACTATTTTCAGAAACATTGCATAAATATATCATCAACCATTAAGGCTGCAATATAAAATCATTTAATCACTTTGTATATTATTTTGCCTATGCCACTAATTGTTTTAAAATAAAATAAATAAGGATTTCTCATTGCTCTGTCTAACATCCTAATATAAAAACAAAGGAATCTGGTTTAAAACTCAATGGAGTCTTCAATTCTGCAAATATTCACTTCTGATAGGCTGAAATGAACCACAAAGAAGATAAATATATTGATAAATCATTTGATTTTGTGGTTTTTAAGTAATAATTCTTCCACCACAGCTGAAAATGAATCAACTAAATGGACTTCAACCATCATTTATGTCATTATTTCCACAGTTTCCTACTTTTCCCCTCCTCCTGGACACGTCAACGTGTCTGCTGTGGCCTCTTATGTTTGTCTCAGCACAGAGCTGAATCACACAGTACGATTTATTGATCAGCCTTTACCAATGAACGCCCCTCCCTGTAGTGACATTTCCTCGATAGATGGTCAATGCATCATGAGCGTTATTGCCCGGCCCGCTGCTTGTCCTTTTAACCCCGCAGACTTGCTCTGACCATCACATGAACTTTACATGAACCCTGCACACACACACACACACACACTCGGCCATGACCGGGTCACACAGCGGTCAATGATGGGACAAACCGGGACAACAGTACTTAATGACTTTATTAATAATATGATTTCAAAATAAAAAATAACATTAAAATAACATGTTTTGTCCTTGTTAACAACTTGCATCATATGGCCACATGGTGGCATGGTAATGCCAAGTTTTTTCATTTTTAAAAATACCAAATTGTTCTTCTGCCATCCAGTTCATTTGTTCTGCCCGACGTTTGTAGCTTTGACCACACATATGGACACATCTCAGTCTCAGCCTCCGACAACGCTTTACGCCTCAGTTTAAACAAAAAGAAATAATAAAAAAAACCTTTATAAATACAGGCAACCCTGTCCCCCTGTCACAGACACATTATGACGACCACTGACACAGGAAACACCCCCGTCTGCACATGCCCCCTCCCACCCCCCTCCACATATTAGCAACGAACCATTTTGCTCCATTTTTTTTTTTTTTTTTTGCTTCTTCCTCGTCCTGTTAAGATCCACACAGTAGATAATCTACCCTCGCTGTTTTATACACTTATTATATATATAATATAGTTGCAGCTGAAACGCTCCACTCCCAACGACCTGCTCATAGAGTTGTGAAGTAGAGGGAGCGTTTTACTCCATTCAGTGTTTCCCTGTTTTCAGTTTTTACGGTCATCACCATCCTCAGTGCAGCGTAACACAGAAACACAGGACTCCCCTGAATAATCCAACCATCATCCAGGTTTGTTTTTACTACTCTCTTCAATTGTTTTCGACTCGATTTTATGTCTGTCTTTAGTTTTTTTTGGCTTAGTGGACGGCTCTAAAATACTACATTACCCACAAGCCTCAGCCACCAGGAGAGGAAATGAGTTGGGTTGTGTGTGTGAGTCAGAACAGCAGTGAATTCATTCAGAAAAAAAAAAAACGATTTCATTGTCACCGTTGCAACATCATCCAGAAGTGACAAAAATATTCACACGTGAACCGATTTTAATCTGCCAGAAATTTGCCAAAATGCCTCTTGGGAGTTGTAGTTCAGCAGATATTTTCTAATGCAATGTTTGAAATAGCAGCAGGACAGAGAGGACTGAACACTGGAGGTTTTTTTTTTTTTTTTTTACACAACAGAGATAAACAACCAGGAAGATGAGAAATCACTTCTGCGTTCCATGGAAAGATAACATGGAGGAAACCAGAGAGCAGTTTTTTTTCCTGTGCTCAAAAAATATAATTGTTGTTAAAATAACAAAAAAAGAAATGTTTCAGTTTCTTATGGCTAGTGCAAGAGAATATGGGAATTAAACTCCAGGAACACAAGAAGACTGAGTTAGAGAAGGGGCTTCCCTGTTCAGGGCGTCAGATCCAAACTGTCATGTCGTTTAGTGGAAGAAAAAAAAAACGAATGGCTTAAAAACAGCTCCACAACTTCGCAACTCTATTGTTTTCTATTGGTGTGTTTCTTCAGTCTCATTTTACAATAAAATGATGTGAATGACAGTTGTTGTTTTGAAGGGGGGGGGGTCGGGGGGGGAGGGGAATACAGACTTCTATTAATGAGTAGAAAAATAAAAACAAATCAATAACTGGAAATGACACAGAAAAATAAAAACTTTTCTGTTCTTTTTTTTTTGCCTTTTGTAGCTCAACAGTTTTCAGTTCCCTGAACCGAAGTGTGGACTCCTCATGTCCTCGTTCTGGCCCAGTCATTTGTACTGGAAGCAGAGGGTGATAACACAAGTTTAGCTCATCCACCAAACATTTTCCAACACCTGCTTCTTGGTGTTCAGCTGTCATCAAGAGTCATGATACACACACACAAAAAAAAAAAAACATACAAGGAACATCCCCATAACATTTTACGCCTAAAATAGATCCGATGGGGCATGTTTGTTTGTGAATAATAGTGACCAAACATGCTGAAATAAAGACAATTAAATAAGAAACAAACAAAAGTTTTTCAAAGAAAAAAAAAAAAAATCAATTCATATTGTATTGCATGTAAATATTGTATAAAATCCTTAAAAATACAGTTCAGGTAACTACTTAAGTACTGAAGTCATCACAGCCAAAAGTGCAGAGGTCCATAAATAAAACATTGACTGTGGATAGACAGTGGGTCTTCTCTTGAGTCCTCACGCAACCCCCCCCGACCCCCCCCCCCCTCTCTCTCTCTACCACCACAAGGGACTGAATGAGTGCCTGGTCAAAGATCAGAGTTCATGAACTAGGACTTTAAAGTTCCCACATCGATGCACAGAGAAGGGGGACAGGAAGGAAAACGTTGTGTTGTGGTGTTGGTGGTGGTTGTTGTTTTGTTTTCCCCCCCCCCTCGTTTCTTTTTCTCTAAATTCTCTCCTATCGCGGACAAACACACTCGCAAGATTCACAAATGTCGCTCACACAGTTCATTCTCAGTAAATCTCGGCCTGAAGTTCTGTTGCCAGAGGCACACCTTAAGAGAAAATGAGGTGGGGAGAGGGGGGGTAAGAGGTGAGGGCAAGGAGGGCGGGAGTCAAGGGGGTGAGGGTTACTGCAGGGCACATAAGGCGGCAGGGATCCAGGTTTTCTTTTCTTTCTTTTGTCTTTTTTTTTTGCTTTAAATGTTGTTTTCCGTGCTCAGGCGGCGTTTTACAGTGTTAAGGGCAGAGGGAGTGTGTGTGTGTGTTCAACGTGTCGCTGAGCCGGGCAGTCGGCGGCGGCAACAGAAGACGGGAGCGAAGTATTAAAGCTATCGAAGCGTCAGAATAAAAAAAAACAAAAAAAACACTGTTGGCAGGAAGAAGAAAACTGAAGAGAGGAGGGGAGAGCAGGGAGGAACGGAGGAAGGAGGAGGAGGAGGAGGAGGAGGAGGAGGAGGAGGGAGGGAATCGTTCATTGAAGGCTTGTTACCACAGTGGGTTGGTGTGTGTGTGTGTGTTTCTGTGTGAAGCCTAAAGGGGCCACAGGAACTAACACACCAGGGGCCTGGATCACAAAGCAAGTTCACCTCACTCCGGATTTCTTTGAGCTTCACAAGAAAAAAAAAAAACCCTCAACGCTGGCAACAAGGGGAGAGTCGGCTCCCTGGCACCGTTAACCCGCTAATCACCAAAGGACGCGCACACACACGTTTTTGTTTGTTTACATCAGTGCAACGACAACAAGAAGAAGTGAAAAGCACTGTTGTTGTAATTACAGTAAAGTACAACTTCTGATCCCTGTGGGGGGGAATCATCAGGTTGTAAAGAAGATGATATTCATATTTATAAGAAAGATACAGAAGATAAGCAGGAAATACATTTAAAGGAAATATAAATAATCGAAAGTAATGATAACATTAAGAATAGATGGCTGATGAGTATTATAGTATAATTAAGCTTCAATATATCATAATAATACAGTATAATTGTTTAATAGCAATATAAATTTCAGCTTCTCTGTTGGTTGCACGTTAGAAATTTGAAGTCGTCACCTCAGACTCAGAGAAACCGGTGCTTCTCTCTGAGTTCAGTGATGATGATGTAACTTGGCCTGAACTGATCTCGCTCTGTGATCCAACAACACCCCCCTCCCCTCCCCCAGCTCTCCCTCTCCCCCCCCCTCCGAGGAAGCCATTATAAATATTTAGGGAGAGAAAACACGAGGAGTGCTTTGTTTAGCTTATATTTCTGCCTACATGTCCTTTTGTTGATGCTGCTGAAGTGCTGCTAACTTGGTATCAAACGCTCCACTGTCGGTTTAAAATACTTCAAACCTCTTGAAGAGAGGGTGGGTGGATGGGGGGGGGGACCCAGGCCCCTTACTCAACAACGACGACGACTGTCTCACAAAAACACACAACGCAGTTGAAAGCAACTGTCACTATAGAGCTAATTAATGCAAGTAACTACAACACAGTCACCTGAAGCTTCCTCTGAAGAACACGGACTCTAATCTCAGAAAGCAAGAACAGAAGAAACATGACCACCACCATCGATGAAAAAGTCTTTAAAATTTTTAGCGGGCTTTGATCAACGGAAACATCACTGATAAAAAAAAAAAAAAAAAAGGACGACGGCCTACAAAGACACTGGAGAAGAAAAAAGAAAGAAAAAAAAGAAGGAGAACCAGGGATGAAAGAAGCCATTAAGACAATACTGGATATTCAGGCATCCCACTTATAACACTTGTTTCCCCAGAGGGAGGGAGGGAGGGGGGCAGGGTGGGCACATGTTTTTTGTTGTTTTTTTTTTTTTTTTTGAGGGAGGGGGGTTCAATCTGTGTGACCATGGCTAACAGAGCGCACACCCCCCCTCACACTGCAAGTCGCAGAAAAAGGCACTAGAGTGTGGCTGTTGCTAAGCCGTAGAAAAGTAAAAGCGATATACATTCATAGCTCACAGGTTATCGTAACCGCAGTCTGGGAATAAATACACAAAATGCACTTGTAGAAAAATAAAATGTAAAAAAGCGTGGCCCCTTATTTTTTATTTTTCTTATTTTTGGATTCTGGGAGACAAGTATGGCTACTTTTTCACGGCTTGGTGTTTTTTGTTTTGTTTTGTTTGTTTGTTTTTTTCTTCTTTTTTTCATTTTTCAACCCCTCCCCACCCTCCCTCCCACCCTAACCCACCACTTAGAAGGCAATTCAGGAGGGATCCTCCACTGCTCTGGCCGCGAGCAGTCGAGCCCTTTCATGCACGCCAATATGGGAATAACAGGGGGAGGAGGAGGAGGAGGAGAGTGGTGAAGAGGAGGGATGGAGTGAGGGGGCTTCAGTGGAAAAGGGGTGGATGGGGCTTGTTGGTAGGAGGTCAAGGCTCAGCTTTCAGTGCGAGGAGGAAGTAGAGGAGGGGAAGGAGGGAGGGAGAGGAGAAGAGGGGGGGCTCAACAGAACATGTGTTTTCAGATGTTCAAACAACAGAGAAACCTCATCCGAAACAGTCACACACACACACACACACACACACACACACACACACACACACACACTTACACACACACGTCTCAGTGTCGTCATGTACAGTGTTAAGTATAAAGGACCTGGGAGACAAAACATGTGCATGAATCTGGACTTCACTTTCTTTTAACGCCCCCCCCCTTCTGCCTCCCCCAGCACTAAACATCCCATAAACACACTCTGATGTAGCCCTTAGCAGCTATAGGGACAGTATTTATTAATGTACTATAGCTGTCAATAGTAAATCAGTTACTTCATGTTACTAATAAAGCATCAATCAGCTCTATAGCAAAAATCAACGCTTCCAGTTTCACCAAAGTGTGGAAGTTTTACCGTTTTGATCGTGTAAACTGTGTTGAATTCATTATCGGTTTTATTATGGGAGACAGTTGTTGACAAAAACCATATTGGTCAAAATATAGGACAGTATTTTTTTTTTCTTCTGAAAATAGTCTGAAAAGTGGAGTTTGTCCCTGATTTGAGAACTCGAGAATCGCATGTTCATGTAAGAGCAAGATATTCTTTTTGAACAGAGTACCGTTGTGACACCAGCTCCTGCAGAGTGATGAATTATGGGTTATTTACAGTCTTAACGTAGCAGGAACAAAGAGCATCTTCAAGTCTTTTTTTTTGTTTTTCTGCGAGTTAAGTCGGCGGTTTTCTGGAGGCCGCGCTTTTACTGCGAGGAAGTAAATTCATCACGAGTGGAAACCGGTCTTTTTCCTGCAGAAATGAAGCCGAGGAGAAAAAAAAGAAGAAAGAAAACCTGTCCGGTGGCAGCCGAGAATTACCTGCTGTCACAGCTGATGAGCAGTTCAGAGAGAAAATCTTTTGGGCCGTTTACAAGACGTTAAGTTTAGATGGCTTTATTTTGTGTCTCTCCTTTTTAAGACCTCTCTTCCCTGTCTGTGGACAAGTGTCTCAACCCAAAGACTTCAGGTCTGTCTCATTCTCAGGCCAATTTAGTAGTACACTAATAAACACTTGTGCTTACTTATAACTACATTATATAATAAAATATTCATTTACTGCTAACATAGTGCCTCTAAATGCAAACTGTAGGTGGTCGGGCGGGGGGATTAAACTAAAGTGTTACCTGGATGTATATATTTGTTTGGCATGTATGAGTTTAGGCCAAGGAGGGAAAACGGCGGCTGCTGCTGCTGCTGTTATTGTTAATGCTCGAGCTTCACGAACAAAGAGAAGTCAGTAACCACAAAGACAACATCTCCTCTTAAACCTCAGCAGTCGCACACACACGCACGCGCACGCACGCACGCACACACACGACTCAAGAAGAGTATGTCGGGAGAGAAATGAGCTCCAGCTGACAGCAGGGGGAAGGGAACTGGAGTGTTCTGCCGAGAAAGGAGGAGGAGTGTGCGTGTGAAGGAGGAGGAGGAGGAGGAGGAGAGGGAGGGAGGGGGAGGAGGGGAAGTATTGGGTTTGCAAAGGCAGGAGCAATATGATTGCAGGAGGGTGAAGGGGGTGAGGGGGGGTGAAGGGGGTTTGGGGGGTGGGAGGTGCATTCCACAGCTCTGCACAGACTCAAACAAAAAAAGAGATGTGTAGTGAAAATCCTGACTGTAGACAGAGATCAGCTACCCCGGTGCTCCCTCCCTCCCTCCACACCTCCCCATCCTCCTCCTCCTCCTCCTCCTCCCTCCCCAGCGTCACGTGAAGGTGGTGTGTCTTCATGTGTGCTTGTGTTTGTTTGTTTGTTTGTTTGTTCGTTCATGTGTTTCTGTTTGTGTGGTAGTTGTTCGATGGTTCAGTCAGGGCTGCGAGAAACAGCTGCTGCCGACGGGACGCGGCGGCCCAGTCGCCCCCCTGCCTCCTTACAGAGGAGGAGGAGGAGGAGGAGGAGGAGCAGTGACAAAATCTACCTACGCCGCTGCCACCGCCACCGCCGTGTTCGTCGCTGCAGACGTTCCCCGCGTCGCACACCACGCCGCTTTCCACTTCCTGTCACGTGGCCGTCGCCTCCAGGTAGCTCTGTAGTTTGCGGACAGTGGACTCGTCCAGTGAAAAGAGGTCAAAGTCAAAGGTGGTGTTGGTCACGTTGAAGTGGCCCGTCTCCTCGATCAGGTTGACAATCTGACGGACGGAGAGAGAGAGAAGAAGGAAGGTCACTTATCGTCTTTTATCACTCACACTCAACTTCTGTGGTGTCATTAATAAAGTTAAAGGTACTTGTTGTGAACAGAAATGCCAGTTACCATTAGGGATGTCACGATTATAGATTTTCTTGGTACAATTATCGTCAGGGAAATAATCACGGTATGACGATTATCAATATTATTATGCATTAATCAATTTCATAACACTATGAATGTGGAAGATCAAATATATATATAGCCAAATCATAATTACATTATTTATTATATACACAAAATATTTGAAGTATCTATTAACCAATTATTAATCCTCCTGGGGAAATGTTTGAAATATTCAAGTCATTAATTGTCATCTACAACAAATGTTTAAGTTTATTTTAATCTTTTTTAAATTTCTTTTTACAAATGACACGCAAACATTCAAATTCCTACCAATTCAGTGTTACGTTTGCTACTTTTTCGTGCATGTTTTACAGACTGGCGAGCTGTTTTACCATTCGGGCACGTTGTCTCTGTTCTGCAACTCGCACGGAACGAAAACAAAGTTACACATGCGGTTGTTGTGTAACTTTGTTTTCGATCCCTGCGTGTTGCGCTGATCTGCCTGTTTGGTTCCGACATGATCTCTTTTGCAAAGTGACGGTTTTATTACCGCCATTAATTGTGAAAACACGTAATCGTGACATCCCTAGTTACCATTCAATACGACACAATGGGTCATTAAAACAAAAAGGGAGACGTGAACACACACCTGCTGTAGGACGTTGCGCTCTCTTAACGCCATCAGTCTGCGATGGAGGTCCACCAGTTCTTCCGTATAGGCCTGCTGGGATCAGGTAGGAAGTTAGACAGGAAGCACGAACACACTCGGCATGGTGTTAAAGAGCAGAAAAGAGGAGGAGGAGGCGACGTTTGTCAAGATTCAGTGCAGAAAAAAAATGATTGATTTCTAATTATTAGGCTGAAATGATCTGGGTGATTGAATAATAAATTGCCACTTGGCCTTTTGTCGTTTGAGCCTCCTTCAAGCTCGTTTCATGGCGTATAACGGCCTTTTAAAGATCGGGTTTCCTGCTGTGGCTCACCTGGTCTAATCAAAGATCCTCTGCTTTAATGTCAGACATAGTTATGAAATACAATTCTTGTGAGATATAATTTAAGGCTAATTAAGCTCTAAGGAAAACGACCCGCGGAAGAGTGACGCACTGAGGAGCTGTATTGAATGACTCATCTGCCTAAGTACGGCGATAATGAGATGTGGTGCATCAGGATTTGTCCGATTCAGCTCGGCAGACGGCGGAGTGATTGATTGATTACATGGTGTGTTTGCCTCGCAGTGATTAGTCCCAGCAGTGCGTCCCAATGTGACGAGGAAGCTGGGAAAAGCAGAGACGATCATCAGCCCTTTTGGTTAAAAATCCGGAGTCGATGTGGGCAGCACTCAGCGTCTCAGCTAACCAAATTTTTCCAAAGGGAAACTCTGCAGAAGGTTTTCAAACGTCCCCATTTCCAAAGAGCATATATACATTACTGTGCAAATGTGTTAAGTGTACTTTGCCTAAAGGTTTTTTTTCCTTGTACTGTATATGAACTGGTCTGTTCCAAGTGCTGCAGGGAATATCTGAAAGTGAAAAGATAAACTTTACATTTGCAATTTGCAAATAAAATGCAGCACCAGGAAATCCTAGTGGAGGTTTAACTTTTAAACGTTCTTGCTTTTAAAACTACACCCTAAAGTCGACCCCTTTCTTTGCCTTTTGTCACTGTGTAATTTAGCGGCTCAATAAAATCCATTACACCCAGCATATGTTTTAATGTGAAAGAAAGAAACGGGATCAGTTTACCAGAGTTTCGCTTTATCACCACTTAAATCATCTCGTAACTGAGAGGGAAGAGGGGATTTCTTTTCAAAGGGATGACGGGTCGCAGTCTCGTCTGCACATTTGGATCAGTTCACTGTCCATTACCGCATCTTGGACTCATTAATGTTCTCCTTGAACGATGACAAAACGCTGCCTGTGTGCGTGTTGGTGCGAGAGTTAAAAACATAAAAAAGTTTGATTTACCCTTCCTACCTTGTCGTATCCCTTCTTCAACACCTTCTCCGACCGAAACGAGGAATCTGGACTCTTTCTCCCCGACACCTGCAGAGCAGAGATCAGACGGAGACAACGAACAGAGGTAAAGGGGAGGGAGGGAGAGGAGGGGAGAGACGTATATAGAGAGAAAGAGAGGATACAAAGAAAAGAGACAGAGGCAGCGGTGTGAGACCATGAGACTATCTGGGACACCAGTGACAGTGAATGGAGCTGAAATGTAAGTGGAAGCCTGGTGCAGGGCTGAAACGCTGCGGTTTCCACGTCTGCGTGCCAAATGGTTTCAGGCTATTTTGCACAGGGAGGGAACATTAAAAAATATCCATTAAAAATATATCATCTATTAAAAATCCTTAAATGAGTCCTTTCTGTCTAAACAAAAAGAGTTGGAGCGTTTTGTTTTGACAGCATTACTCAGAAATGGCTCTCTCAAACACATGGAACAAATTTCCCCTCGTTATTAGACCATATAATGCTTCAGGAAAATCCTAAGATCGTATTGACAGCTGAAGAATTCATATTACATACAGCATGAAGAAACACTAACACAGTAATACTATTATAGACAAGTAAAACCAGAATTGTAAACAGTAGGTCCCACTCTGACTCAAGACAGTAAATGTTACATGTGTGGGTTTAAACGCTCATTTTCTAGTCAAACTACTCCAGCCGCCGTCGATATGTCAATGAAAATAGGCAGTAAAATGAGAGGTCTGTGTGTGACTCACTTTGTTATTAGACGAGCTGTGTTTCTGTGGGGGCGGGGCGGGGTCTCGACTGGGGCGGTGCGAGCCGTCACTGCTGTCACTCTCACTGTCCAGGCTGAGTCTGAGAGGGGGACAAGGGCAAGGTCGGACTCAGAGGTCAATCACACACAGACTGACGGACAGAAACACATTGTCACACCGGCTCAGCATTGTAGTTGTAGTTTTCATCGACTTGCACATGCGCAACCAACAAAATTTGCTGTTTTTTTGTTTTGTTTTGACACTGGTGAAACATGGAAGGAGCAACTCAAAGGATCTGGTATCTGTCATTACAGGTGTCGGGCTAATGTTTGTGAGGATCATGAAAGAAAAGGAAATGTGAACATTTGCTTTGCAAGTTGATTTACGATGTTTCCCCTAAATTTTCTGTTTGCGCTCCTAAAATTTTAAAGTTAAGGGGCCACTGTGCTCCTGGTAAAAAAAAAAAGTTAGTCTGGAGCCCTGATGTGTCTGAGATTTATGTATGAGATTTATTTGATTTTTAATCCTTTTGAGTTGTGGGCTTCATTTGCATAAATCTTGCAGGGAACGCAGCGCCAGCGGTCTCATAAAACAACAACTCTGCAATATTATACTCAGATTATTTGACGTTCAAGAACTTCTGAGGTTGGCGGAGAAGAATTAAGGCGCCTGCAATCTGACACATTTGCTGCATGAAATCTTAATGATATCAGTTTGGAAGTATGTCAGATGAACGTCAGATGACTTGCAGTGAAACGATTTACTATTAATAAAAAATAAAAACACACACACACACATGAAAGCAGATGGTTTGTTTTCATCCAGCTGTTTTTTTTTTGTGTGTGCCTATTTCAATGTGTGTCCAAAACAAAAACCTGAGTGGAAAACGTTAAAAAATTCAAAATAAGAAGTTGAAACATGACCAAAAAAATGAAAGCAATGAAAACAAACCAGGGAAAATAAATCAGGGCAAAACATAAAACATGTAATTTAAAAGTCCAAGAAGCGAATAAAAATGGCTGCAGATGAAACGGCACATCTGTGTGCGTTGGTACGGACTGTAACATTCCTCACATCGGTGCACGAAATCAACATGTCATATTTCCATCATGGTTTTCGCATTGTTTCTTTTCTCCGCCTGACTGGCGCTCTCTCACAGCGCCCTCCTCTTCCACAGGGGTTTAATGGCTCCAACTGGAGATGAGCGCCTCCGACAGAACAACAGTAAATAACAATAGTGGATGGAAACATGCACCAGTTCATCTTCTCTTATAGAATCAGGATGTTAGCTACAACCACCCATATGCTCTCTTGTATGGAAACGCAGCGAAACAATAAGCTTTGACTATAACACTTGTGTCCAAAAGAAAGAAAATAATCTGATTCTTAAAGCAGAAGTAAGCGATCCGGTCGTTTTGGCTAATGCTGCGTTCCAGGCAGGCTTTTGAAACCGTAAATTACAGCTTCAAGTCACAACTTACGACTTTGTAGCGTTCCAGGCAACCCACTCGTGCCCCTCCGACCTGTTTTACCTGTGAAAGTCACTATAACGGCCACTCGTAACTTCCGACCCGTGAACTCGTACCAGATCGAACCGGTACAACTTCACAGGTCGGAAAAACACGAGTTACGAGTTGCCCTGAACGCACCATAACAGTCCTCGTCCCTACGTCACCACATTCACGGCGTTCCTTGGCTGCACACACAGCCCTGCATGCCGTTCTCTCTCCTCATTGGATAAAAACTGCAGGATACGATAAATGTTTTCTCTTCGGCTCAGAGCAGAGGGACTGACAGATCCGTGTTTCGGTCCAAACACTCTATGTAAGTGATTGCTGTCGGAAGATATAACTATTTAAGACTTATATTAACACAAATATATCACTTACTTCTGCTTTAATAACTGATCTGTGAAAACGGGCAAAAGCAATTGATTTCTGATGTTTTTTATGTGCAGTCTTTGGTTAACAAGGTCTAAATGAGCCGGTGGGTGACAATGATACGATTTCTTTCTAAACTTAGATCACAGCTTCTGCCTGACAACAGCCCCATAATCCCCTCAGTCTCAAAAGGGTCTTAAAGGGGAGAACTGACCGAGAGTCGCGGTTGGGGGGGTTGGTCTTGATGGGGGTCTCCTCCTCTGAGCTGCTGTCGTCATCGTCCGACTCTTCCGACTGGATTTCCTCCACCATGGATCGTAGGGGCCCTGAGGCAGAATCACACACACGATCAATATTGATCTGGGAAATCTCAACCCAAGCTGATTAAGTCTCCGTCACACACAGAGAAGGGGAACAAATACCCTTCTTCTCTTTTCTACACAAATCTTTATGTCATCCTCCTTGCAGCAGTGACAGCTTTTTCTCACAGCATACAGGTCTTAAAGGACAATTCCAGGCAAATTCAACCTGGGGCTTTACTGTAGTTTCGTAATATTTTAGGTCTTTTATCTTAGGTTTTTTTTTTTTTTTAAATAGATATACACTAATCCTTCGGCACCTTTAAATTGATGCTGATGGTGGAGTCCACACATACAAAGGTGCAATTTAGATTTATACCCAGAGACTGTGCAATACTGAGAGGCAAGATGCAATAGGCTATAGGAGAAAGTCCAATAATTATTTTTTACTATAATTATTTATTACTTGTGTTAACCAGGAACTTGTGTGTGTGAGTATGTGATATGGTGTATGGTTTTATAATCTGTATGCAGGATGTACAGCATTGATTGTCCATGACAATTTTCCCTCCGGGGACATTAAAGTTTATTTTGATTGATTGATTGATAAAAGAATGAATCTTAAGATTTTTTTTTTTTATTGATCCTGTTATGCAGTAGTTCTGTCTGTCACCGCTTCGCCACAGCAGCGTATAATGGCAGCAGACGAATCTTAGGCTGTTTGGTATTTACATCCCACAAAACCTGTATTTTTATTTTTTCAGACAGCGTCAGATTCAAACATATACCTACAAAGTCACGCAAAGCCTCGTGCGAGAGTCAACGTGACGGCTCAGTATGTTCACAGGTCGTCTGAAGCTCCCGTTTGTATAGGAATAACGTAGCAGTAATAGTAAGTCTGGGTATTGTTTACTTACTCCGCCTATAAACATACTAAGCCGTCAACTTGACTCTCACGCGAGACTTTGTATTACAGCTCCATTCACAAACATGTCGGCTTTCTTGAAGTAAACAAACCCCTCAGTGTATGTTTGAATATCCATCTGACGTTGTCTATGGGGAAAAAAATTGCTGTTTTGTGGGATGTAAACAGCCTAAACAGCGTAAGATCCGTCCGCTCCCATTATATGCTACTGTGGCGATGTGAGGACAGACAGAGCTACTGCACAACAGGAGACATTAAAAAGAAAATCTTTATATTAATTCTTTTAGACCTAAAATATTAAGAAACTACAGCCCCAGGTTGAATTTGCCCGGAATTGTCCTTTAATTGTCAGGTGTCATTAAATTCGATAACATAACAATTTAAATATTCTTCTCCATTGAACGGATCTGAGTGCGGGCTGACTGTACCTTGCCCTGGTTTCTGTCCCGGCTCGAAGTCCGAGTCTGAACTGGAGTCAGAACTGGAGCTGGAGTTGGAGGGACTGGAAGGCGCCGACTGCTGCGAGACGAGAAGGACGAGAAGCAAATGACCAGTCAAGGAGAGAGGAAGGAGACGGACAGAAGGTTGGTGAGATAAGAAAAAAAAAGACTGATGAGCTTCGTCGGCGTTGAGTTCAAGGTCGAGGTGTTATTGACCTCTGGAGCGAGTGTCACATAAAAAAGGGCCAACACCTGGAATTAAACTGGGATTTTCTTTCCTTTGTCTTGTGTGGTAAGGAAACAAATATATGAAAATGAGCTGATGATTGATATTGTGTACAGCATCTTTGTAATGGAAAGAATTACTTTTAATCTAAGAACACAAAAAGAGGTATTTATTGATAATTGGCAAAAATGGATGTCTCTACCATAAAACCGGATTTCAGGTAATCTCAGATTGGACTATGAGAATACTTTTATGTATTTACTTTTTTTTTTTTTTTTTTCTCACTTTCACGACTGGAGGTGTTTACCAGTCTCCTTATGTACGCTTTTACTTTCCCCTTGATACTTTTGTACTCGTCTATAGGTCTTCATGTTGATTGTTGCAAAATCAAAAACCAATAAAAAGTAAATGACAAAAAAAAAGAAAATGAGCTGCTAATGAGAATAATTATTTGCACCACTAAATGAAATGTAACTATCAAAGATGACACTTTTAAACAACATGGATCTCTGGCTCTTGGTTTTCTGTCTAATTTTAACCAGATTTTTTTTTTCCCATCATCATCATTTTGTTTACTCCCAATTGTTCTTATTGTTTGTGTTGTGTTGTTTTTAACCAATGCACGGTGTCCTTGAGTGTCCAGAAAGGCGCCTATAAATAAAATGTATTACTATTATTATTATTATTATTATTATTATTACCTCTGACTTCGACGATGCTTCGTCTTCTGAATTCGACTCCTCCGACTCTGGCGGTTTCTTCGGCTCCTTCAGCTCCTGCGTGTCATTTTTACTTTTACTGGCCCAGCGACCTTTCTCCTTGGGGGGCTTCTTCTCGGCGTAGGGCTGGCTCGCTGCGGAAGACGAGGAGACGCGAGGGGAAGTCCCCGTGAAGCCGCCGGCGCCGGCGCCGCCGCTCGCCGGCCCCTTCGGCCCCTCGGAGCTGCTGGCCTTCTTCTGCTTCTTGGCGCTGGGTTTGGGAGACTCCACGGTGGAGGGCCGTTTCCCTGGAGCTTTGGACTCTGCAGGACCTCCTCCCCCTCCCCCTCCCCCGCCTCCTCCCCCTCCTCCTCCTCCTCCTCCTCCTCCGCCACCTCCTCCTCCTCCCCCTCCCCCTCCCCCTCCTCCCCCTCCTCCCCCACCGCCCCCTCCGCTCCCAGCCCCCCCTCCTTTTGGGGACATGCCCTCCATCTTCGACTCCTTCAGGGTGAGTTTAGGCTCCTTGAACGCCGCCTTGGGCAGGACCTTCACCTCATCTTTCACTTTGATCTCTGGCGGCTTTTTCGAAGACGAGGATGAGGAAGAGGAAGGATCGCGGCCGCTCTTGCTGCTTCCGTCTCTGTCGTTGTCTCCTTTCGACGTGGTTTTGCTCTCAGAGTCTTTTCGGGGCCGTTCGCGATGTTCCTTGGTCAGCTTGTGTGGTTTGGGTCCTTTGCTGCTGCCACCACTTCCTTCTTTGCTGGGTTCCTGCAGAGAGAAAAACAACAACAACAACTGTCAGTGACACTTTACTCCTCAGACGCCAGACTCAACGCCCCATAAAACGGAAACGGGCCGAGCTGCTCCAGGACTTCGCCAAGGAGTTCAAAGACATCGTTCCTAAATCAGGCCTTGCCAGTCAACCCTGTAATATAATCATTTAGTTGGTGTGAACTTCAAACTGCATCACTTTCTCAAATTAGGTAAAAAATTAAAAGCTGTAAAGAGAAAAACATGAACCTAAACCTTTATTTCTTTCTTTCTCTCTAAATGTTAATACCAGACCGCTGTGACAGGTGAACAGATGCTGCATGAATGTGTATATGATAGGACTGTCAATCTTCCCCCCAAATCAGATTCAAATTTCTAATGCTTCTTATTTTAAATATTCAAATTTTCTAACGTTTTTTCTTTTATCTCATTGTATACACACCTATACCAGCTTATTATTACGTCCCGCGTCCACTAAAGGGCATTCCAACCAAATCTGTTATGTAATATTTGCAACACACTTAAGTTTTACCAACTCAACTCAAAACTTCCACACACGCAAGTGGTCCGTGGATCGATCGATAAAAAAAAGCTTAAAAATAAAGAAGGTGTGTGTGTAGTGTGGGAACACGTAGATGCACCGCCCCAGCTGAATAATAGGGCAATGAACGTCATTTTCCACCTTTGAATATTCTCATTTTATAATAATTTGAATTCTGTTCGAATAGCGAAGTTCGTTCTGACAGCTCTGGTTTATGAACACAAGCAGCATTGATGGATCATTAATACTAGAAGAAAAGCGGAACATAAAATGCAGCACATTTACAGTTAAAACATGCTTACATGCTCCATTATCAGTTATATTGTGTGTAACACTTATTTATCTTTTAGCATGTTTATAGCAAACTGACATTTGCTGATAAGCACGAAACACATGACATTCCCACTGGGATTGTCATTAATTTTGCAGGCGTCTGTGAAGTGTTACAGATCTGACATTTTGACCTGATGGTGACCTAAGATGAAAAGAGAAGGATCAAGGAAGTTATAATAATTCATCCTCCTGACAGGTAAAAAAAAAAACATGAATGTCTGTATCACACTCTACGTGGCAATAATCTGATTATTGTGCAGACATTTCACTCAAAACCTCATGGTGTCACTAGAAGAAGAGTCACTGGGATCAAAGTCATCGGCGTTATTCCTCTGGGGAATGTGAATGAATGTCCGCGCTGCTCAGTGTGGCTAAAAATGTCAACTATATGAACATGTTCAGTTCATTTTCGGTATGAATTTCGGTAAAAAAAGGTATGTAGGGCAATTTTTGAAGGTTACAAATGTTAATGATTTTGTAAATGTTTTTTTCCCCACTCTCTCTTTTTTCTTTCTCTCTGTTATTTAATGATTAATTTTCTACTCCTGTATTTAATTACTGTTAACTTTGTTGGTCGTGGTCTTTTTTTCCGGTTTAGTTTCGCTTTTTATGTTTGTTTGTTTTTCCTATATTGTAAAAATGCTGAAAAGTAGCTTAATTTGCTCAATTTGCTATGTAGGAGAGGGATAAATAAATATAAACATTATGTTTCCTTCTGTGCCCTTTCAGTCACGACCTTGTTGACAATGTTTGAAGTGTTGACAGTTGTTGTGACTGAATAAATACTAAATCAATCAATCAAATCAACATATTGATGTTCTGAGCCACTGTACTCAGTCATTATTATATATTATAGTCATTATTATATTATTAAACATTAATAGGGTCAGTAATTATGGGTCAGACCATTTCCACTACACATCTGTTAAGTTATCAGGCTGTATCTTACACTGATGTAACACAATCACATTCTGGCTATACTAGGCGTCTCCAGCACCACACTACACACACACTGCTGCTGATCATAAAAAGACATTTCATCCCACACCACTTCAGCAGTGACAAAGACACACTACACCTATGTACACACTCATCCTGCTGCCAATTGCCGGCCCGGTCTGGACCGACTACTGAGGAAGTGGCCCGACGGACTAAACTGGTTGAACCTCTGTAGTCATTTGAATCTTTGGCCTGAGAGCAAAAAGCAAACTTAAATTTGCGGTTTAAAAACGGAGGTAAATGTGTAAACAAACCCCGACGAGGCACAGGAGCGGCTGTTATCAGAGGCTTGTATCTGGCACAGCGAGACCGGAGGGAGGGAGGGGATGATAGGATGATGTTTCCACACTGTCCTCCCACGTATCAGTAAACAGTTTAACAGGTTTTTCAAACGGATGCATTAAACTCAATATGCACATGAGAGAGAGACTTTATCAAATTCAGAGACATGGAGAAAGCAGCCATGTGTGTGACCGAGTCTTCACAGGAAGCACTCATTTACTTTTTCTGTCACTAGATGGACACATCAGGATGAAACCAAGTCCTCTATCTACCTGCCTCTAGCAGGAGCTCAGCAAAACACCCACGGGCTGTCGCAGTAATAAGATCGATTCAAGAAACACGTCTTCCTTTGTAATAAAAAAAGAGAAGAAGGATGAAATCTAGTTTACAGTTTCCCATCAGTCCAACCTGAGGCCAGGCACCAATCTGTCTTAAAAGTTTTGTTACTTACCCTAAATCAAACTGCGTCTCAAAACAAAACTGCCTGTCGGACGTCCACGTGAATAAAACAACCAGCGCCATTTCATTTGAGTCACGCACAAAGACGACTGTTCTGGCTTAGGAATGGATGATATAATAACAACAGTGGCAACACTGGAAAATGTAAGCTGGGGATCAGTTTCCTGTTTTCTCCTGATATGTCCCCTCTCCTGGCAGATAAGCAGGGTGAGTAATTCTGCATACATGCATACAGATGCTCAAGAAAACAGCTGGTAATGATTAGAAGCTTGAGTGAGCCAACTCTGACTGTAGACTGATTTTAATGATTTGGTTCAGGATATACAATGTTTATTAAGACATTTACACCCCTGTATTTATTTATTTTTAAATCTAAATGTTAATTAAAAAAGAAAAAATGACTGGAATAATCAATAAAGTTGTGACTTGCTGGTTAAATATTCTCACCAATAAGATGATTGAGACAGGTTATGGCAGCCAGGATCATTTTATGTTTAGTTAAGATAACGAACCTTTGACACATGAGAGGTCTTGGTCTTCTTGGGGTCTGAAAAGGCAGAGAGGGGGATGGTGGGGAGCATCGGGTAATCCGGACTGGGTCTGGACACGGCTTCAGCTCCCTCTGGGACCACCAACACCTGGAAACAAAGAGACGGCAGTTAACACAGTATTGGTGTTAATATAAACAGTACATTTCCATTTAGTGCACAGGAGGACTGTGTGAATTTTGGGCGCCTCCGTTCCCAAGAGTTTGACTCTTTTACATACTTTTTTCTTTTAAAACCATGTATTAACATGTACATAATGCCTGCATATGTGTGTGTGAACGGCTGCTGCAGTATCTAAATGTTTTATTTTCATAAGCGCCTTACACGAGAAGCACTCGTAATAATTTTCGTTGTATATTACTGTGATGCAATGACAATAAAGGCAATCTTATTTCTCCCATAGACTGTGTCATAAAACTGAGAAACAGGTAGAAGCAGGGCTGTGATTTTTTCAAGGGGTTCCTACTTTTTCATAACGGACCAGATCGAGCAATCAGAGAAATAAAACGGACTTGGCCAATAATTGAAATCAATGAAGTACCTTGGGGTCAATTGTCAACTAAAATCCATTAATTTATGACCAGTTTCTCTCTAGGATAAAATCTGAATGTTGTAAAATGAAATCTACTTCTTTTTATGAGTATTACTTCAAGAGTGGATGTGATTCATTAAAATTAATGTACTCCAAAGGTTATTGTATCTGCTGCAGATTCTACCAGTAGGAAGCAACAGATAAATATATGTAGCAAAGGATAAACTTTGCATCAAGAAGAGGGTTAGCTCTGCCCTGTTTGAAGAGTTATTACCAAGCTGCACAAATAAAAATAATAAAAAACACATTTCAATCTGTGCAATCCCTCCTACACAGGAACTGGAGGTAGTGCAACAGATGGCGTTCCTATACAGGCTATAATAGGTGAGAATAAACTAAGAGGAGATGAAACCACGGATGGGAAATATTCCTGACGATTTGAACTGAGACAATTACAAAAAATAGACTGAAAACACATTGTAGGGCTTCATGACACAAATACATACATATGATTCAGAATTTGTACCAAATGAGGCTTAACAGGGCACATGAAGTATATTGGCAACTCTTAACAATACAGAAAATCAAAAACTTTCAATTATTTAAGGATCAACCGATCAGATACTTTTACAATTAGGACATAATTTAGAGAAAAGACTGAGAGAGGAGATTAAATTAAGATGGTACTCTAGCCCCAGAGCAGGCAAGAGACAACATGTGAGACTTTTGTAAATGAAATATAAGACATTAATTACGTTTTATAGCTCATAAATTCAGTGTTTCAGATCTTAAGATGTGCAGACACCGCACGTTTAGGATAATGTTTAGATTGGAACTGGTGAAGAGACAGGTCTGGTATATTTTGAGGAAAATGAATTTATATTTCCATATAGTTTAGTGTAATACCCAGAATTAGGACACTATTGATGATTTATCGTCTCAAATGGACTATTTGTTAGTTAGTTAGTTACTCAGCAATGAGTTGAGTCAACCAGATGGTGTGTTATGTGGCCTCACCCCTCCAGCTTTGATCAGCTTTCTCCTGAATTCTTTGGTGGGGTTGTTGAAGGTGAGCTTCTCACAGCGTAGGTGGTTGACCGGAGGGTTTCCCTCCAAGTTAAGGAACAGGTCGTAGTTGAAACACACCTTTTTTGGCTCCTCCTGCAAAAACATCAACAAAATTAAGTTTATCGCGTGTCATTTTAACATTCCTGTCCATTCAGCCATACAATCTCCTTTTCAATAACCCACACATGACACAACAATAGATAAAAGCTGAACACATGAACTCTCACCTCGGTCAATAGGAAAGACACACTGATAAGACGCAACTTACATTCCTGACATGAGCTGCAGTTGTTGTAGGAGGGAGGGGACGATTATACTACAGCCGAGGAAAAGGTATCAAAATACTCTTCAGAGACTTTATAAAACGAAATATCTTCTTCTAAATGTGGATTAATGGCTGCACACGTACACCCCTCATGCTTCCCTTGGAGTATTGTCTTGATCTTCTTGACAGATTTGTCCACTGTGCACAAGTTAATTGCACACAAAAGGAGGACGTAGCGTTTTAATATGATGAAGACTAGCAGGAGACAATAGTCCACTAATGTGCACAATAACTCTTAAGTGTTGTCTTTATCTTGAAGTGAGGGTAAAGTGTTTTTTTTTTTTCTTTCATGATTCATTTCAATGGCTGACAGACTTAATGGTGCCAGTATAATGGGGTGTGCATGTTTTAATTGTTTCACTTGAAGGGGGAAATGTCCCCCCACACCCAAGAAATGTTTCACTAACATAATCGAACATACTCAGTGGACATGCATCTGTCCCAATGAGAAACCATTCACCAAAAATATTGCTCCCATCAAAGCGCCTCAACCATCGCTGCCCCTGATACGTACTCAAGCAATCGGATTATTCCTGGTAACCTGATTTCAAACACATCAAGTAAAAGGGAGACTCGGTTTTCTTTATCAAATTACAGGATTAAACTGGTTTACATGGGTTGATTCCTGCAGGAAAGTCCTCCTGGATCCTGGGGAATGTCTATTTCAGACTATTTTGTGTAGTGGTTAATATATAAAGTCTGGCACAATGAGTTAAATTACTGAGCAGCGCAGTGAATACTTTATTCTCCCTGTAACATTTATCTCACCCAAATGAGGCTTCAATATGTCCTTTAACTTCAAACTGCAGTCGATGAGTTACGCTCAACATTAGTTCCACTTATTTAAAAGGTTACATATATAAAAGATATGAGCAGAGTGAGTGTGAATGATGAAATCTGCAAAGAGAGGAAGTCACACTCTCTGTCTGCGTGTTGTAATCAGGTTTCTCTGCTTTGGTTTCTGGTCTGGCTGTGTATCCATGTTAGTGCATGTACTTGTTCATGAGCACCTCTGTGTTAAACCAATGGCCTCTGCACGTTCATAAGGAAACAGTGACCGTCCACACTGAGGACGGCACAGTCAAGTAAAAATATAAAATGGTTTTGCCATTTTTCCCCCTTTCTTTTGTGTTTATTTGAGTTTTTATGTATCATACATGATTTCATTATGGCAATCTTCATCTCTATCAATTCCTCACGCCAAAGTTAAAAAGAAAATGGGGTTAGTTGTCTCTGTAAGATGTATAGTTCAGGAGCTGTTTAGATTTAAAGTTTTCATTTTTCACAGTTCACAGAAAAGATGGTCAAAAAACCATACGTGGGAGAATAATTTGCACGGGAATCATCTAAATTAATTTACTAGACACTGAGGAATTAAAAAAGCTAGTTTGTAAAAATATATCTTTGGTGCATGCTTCTTACGAGAAAGCAGCTACACAGGATTTCCTCCAAAGAGAAGAAGAAGCCACGTTTTTTTTTTAAGCTAAGATGGCCAAGATGAGCAAAATGTTACAGGCTCTGACTGTGGTTGGCCGGTGGATCGTCGTCAAAAAACATCCAAGTTTTTACAGTCAATGTCTTAACTGACCATTTCTCTGTCGCTGTCATCCGTGCAGACCGCTTTTAGCAGATAAATCAAAGTCCCTGTTTCTCTCTCAGCCTGACTGCGGAGCCAACACTGGTCTGGCTTCACAAAGAGCTCTGACTTTTCTTCTTATTGATAAGTAAATAACTACACAATGTTACATGTCTGTTTGTTTTCATTAGCAGACTGCATAATAACATTACGTAAGTAAGTAAACTTTGTTTCTATAGCACCTTTTTGCAGAAGGGGTTCACAAAGTGCTTCACAGTAAAATCAGAAAAGAGCAGAATACATAGTATAAAACAAAGACACAGAGTTAAAAACAGGTACATAAGAACATAAAAGCATGAAAGCAAAAACAAGCTGTCATAATAGAAACCCACCCCTAACTAAAAGCCTGTTGAAACTTTTTAAAAGATTCAGTGGAGTTTAAAGTTTGAATGGACAACAAATTAGCAACAAAGACGTGCTGGAGACGTCCTGCTCTTGCTGTCATATATATCATACAACCTACTTGTTTTTTATCAATACATGATCAATAATAAACATGTCAGCAGCCCACAGTTAAAGTATTTGTGTCCAAATGTATCTTACCTTGTTTTTGAAGTAAACCTCAATAGGCATGAGGAAGCCTGCGTAGCCCGACTCCTCCACTTTGTACGGAGGCTCCTTGCATACTGGAGACAGACAAAGACGTGCCAATGGCAATAATCAATCATTACACTGTTCTCACACTCTGATCGCTCTTAAAAATAGAGCTGCAAACTGAAATAATGATCGACCGGTTTAGTTCATCGATTCTGTCAGGACCATGTAAAAAAAACAAAAGAAACCATAATCTCATAGATATAATTAACGATGAAGAATATGAACTTTTATCTTTCACCATCTCTTATTATTATTATGTATTGTGTGTATTGTTGTTGTATTATTTTACTATTACCCGAGTCCGTAGTAAAGTTTAACATAACATAACAATCTGCATTTACTGTGCATGTAGACAAAAACTGCTGTAACACTAACGTAACAAATTATAAAAGTTAAAATGACGGCAAACACTGAATACAATACACTCGAGAATAAAATCAATGTTCAACCATTGGGCCCAACATTAAGCAGCATTACACATAAATATTCTGAGATACTGAGTTGGTATCAAATTAATGTTGACAAGACTGATTTCTTCAAATCCTTTGTTTGGCGTCACAGGAGGAAATATGGAAATCTACTCATGTTTTCAAAGCAGCAGGGAGCCTGCTCCGTTCCTGATGGCCTTAAATGAAAAGGCAGATTTGTGCAGAGGCAGAGCTTCTTTTAGGGATTCGACGAGCTCCCTTCGCGGACGACCTTGAAACGCTCATCATTTAATTAACTAAATTAATTCCAAGAAACTAAAACACTCTAATGTCTCTTGCAAAATGAGACATTATCTGACGACTGTGGCCCTGTCAAACTTTACAATGCACTAACACGAAGGTGATGAACATCACACTGATACAAACTTTTCATTACATGACTTTACACACCTTTGATCCTCTAAAGCTGCATTGATTATGGGATTAATTAATAAACAAATAATTAAATCAGCCACTATTATGAGTCTTCATGTGTAAATTCCAAAATGAATTGGTTAAAACGTAACACATGTGATAATTTGGTGCTTTTGTTTGTCATATCTGATCATTAACTCAGTATTTTGATTTCTGCGCAAAACAAACAGTCTGATTGCAGACAGTTTCACATGAAGCCATTATTTCAACAATGGTACCTGTTGTCATTTTAATATAAAAGTTACCATTAAGAAACATGTCAAAGCTTCGGAAAAGCTTAGATATAAATACACATAGATATGTTCCATCTATACTGGCCACAATTTTCACACTGCATATTAATTAACTGCCTGTGTGCGATGAATGTTAGATGTTGCTGTTGCCATAACTTTGTAGTTTCCTGCACAGGATTATTCAAGTAAGTAAGTATCTATCTATCTATCTATCTATCTATCTATCTATCTATCTATCTATCTATCTATCTATCTATCTATCTGTACTTTGGCAATCATCCACATGACATGTTCATCCTACGCTTTCCTCTATTAGTCTGTGTTTTTTCTTTCTTTTTTCGTTTATTTTGCAAAATGCTGTGAGAAAACTTATAAAGATGTGTCATCGACAATCGACTCATAAAAGGCTGAGTTTGAACGTGGGTGTGGTCGTCTGACCCACGAGTGCTGCGTGCGTGTGTAATAATGTGATAATGACTAATGACTGAGGACTCATGGGTCAACATGTCGACAGGCTTTCAGACCGGTGTGATGATCTCTAGTTCCCTTTGTGAATGAAATACTCTATATTAATAAATGTACCATGATGTGTTGCAAGAAGAGCAAAGAGTGTTCACACGTTATCATCTCCCCGTCTCACCTCTCTTGGGTTTAGGGAAGCTCTCGTGCAGGCGGAAGACAACCTTCTCTACAAAGTGCTGGATGTCGCCGGTCTCTGGCCCTCGGACAAACACCATCCAGTCGTGGGTGAAACCTTCTGATGTCACTTTCTTCCTGAGCTGAGCTCTGTGGCCCAACTCCAGCTTCACCTGCACCGTGCACTGCAAACAGACGAGTAGAAACCAAAGAGTCACAGGCTGTATATTTTATACTGCTATACTTGGGAGGCTGTAGGCGTGAGAGCATATACACGAGCAAAAAATAGGTAAAGTATCAACTTCAAGGGCAAGCTTGAGAAGCAACAGATTTATTCAGATAGTGTAGAAGCAAAATATTTTTCTGCCACTATCAACACTTTGTGGTGAGCAGAAGAAGGTCAAATAAATGCCATAAGTTTTTCTGCTCCTGTTTAAACTGAACATGGTTTTCTTGCTTTCTCGAAATGAAAACGCTAGAGGTAGATTTTCTTTTCTGACTACCGGTAATAACACACACACACAAAAAAAACATATACGAGCAGCTGAGTCAGTTGAAATTCAAATAAATTACATAACAATTGCGGATGCAAAATGACTAATTTTTTCGAGGTTGAATAAATTAATCAACACAAAATATGATTCAACTCTCATTTCCCAGTCATACTGCCCCAAGAAAGATAAAACCCAGTAAGAGGATACGACCTAGAAGTATTTATCAAATGCAATGTGAAATAAAAAATCAATTCATTTACATTTAATTCACGTTTTCCCAATTATTTCCCAGCATAATCCTAAGAATACAAATAATTCATTAATAATTAGACAAACAGACCTGGAGCTGGACAGGCAGCATAAAAGGGATGGATGAATGATTAACTAATTGAGTGATTAATATATTAATATAGTGTTTATGATTGTATTTTTACAACTGTTCGGCACTTTGGTCGACCGAGGTTGTTGTAAATGTGCTTTATAGATAAACTATGACTTGACTAATTATAAAATAACTAAATCTAAGCTCAGATGTCTGTAACATCAGCACTGAGGATCTTTCAGTGAATATTAGCGCCTAAAGCTGGTGAGAAAAAACAGACTGCGAAAAAAAGAAAGAAAAAGTTTTGTGTTCATGAAATTTAAGACTTTTTAATCCAATGCTCTTCAAAACTTTTTTCTAAACGCCCTGAAACATACAAGTGTAAACCAGTGGTGCGATTAATCCAAAGGGCCCCATTATTCATTGGTTTCTGATTCCACCTTAAACAAAAAACCGCCAAATCTCTATTTTGAAGTGTCTGGACTCAACAGTGAAGAGGAAAAGGAGGCCGAACAGACACTTGGCCCTGGACGCAACACAAAGCCGGTCTGGTGTCGGGACGCTCCCTGTGGAACGGGGAGTGATTAGCCGGCCCATGGCGGCCGCCCGGTCGGACAGATCTCAAAAGGTTTGTCCAGAAGAAGAGGGGCAACATTGCTGGGCTACCTCGCTCGCTCGCTCTGCCAAGAACAATGACTGCGACGAGACACGCAGATGAAATGACACCGTGCTGGTTGCAGCGGCGGCGGTGGTGATTGGCATAGCAAGTGAAGAGGCTATGGAGATGGAGCGCAGAAAAAAGGACCGAGGGGTGGGTGGGTGGGTGGGTGGGTGACGAGAGGGGACAGAAAGGCACTTTATGTCCAGGGGAGGACTGAAGAATGTGGGGATTTGGCCCCGGCACTGAGCAGCTCGTGAGCTGGGACTGAGTGGGGGGATTAGAGGGGACAGGATTGAGATGAGCTGGTCTGGCACTCTCCAGCTCGCTCACTTACACACTCACTCACACAGACACACAGACACACACACACACCTCCCCTGCCTGGCACTCTGCCCGGCCATTCTGTGGCAGTAATGCCCTTAAACTCCAGACTCCACCACACCCACAGTGAGCAGCCGTGCAGCCCACCACCACCTCACCAACCCACCCCTCCAATCATCAACACCCCTCTCCCCCTGAGGCGTCTGCAAAAATCAGGAATGTGATAAGGACAACAGAAAAAAATCTGGATGATTGAGCCCCCCCCCCCCCCCATCTCTCCTCCCCAAAAAAGGAAAAAAAGAAACAGGAAAAGTGATTCTGCAATAAAAAAAAAAATAACAGGAACAATAAACTCAAACAAGTCGTTTCCACGCAGGAAACATGAGCATGAGAAAAGCAAATCAAAGAATCAATTAATTGACTAATTGTTTCAGCTCTAGGGAAAATACTAGTGCAGCAGCAAGTTAATGATTATTTTCCCTATTAATCAGTGGTATCTATCAGTGTTTTCTTTTCTCACACAAAATATTGAATTTACCAGAAAAAGGCGAACAAGAGAGCAACATTTGTCATTTTTTAGCAGACAAAGTACAACTTGTGAAATTAGTTGTTGATTAATCCGCAAGCAAATAACTAACCTCAGGCTACAATTAACACTAATTGTTTAATAAAGGCTATCCTAACGATTTTTGATTCATTATTTGATGGCAGAAAATACTGAAATGTGACATCAAAAGTTTCTAATGTGATGTCTTGTCTTCTATTGTCTTGTTTTGTGCAATAACCAAGATGATTTGAATTTAAAACGATATAAACACAAAACAAAGCTCCAACTGAGAAGCTTATTTGTCGACTGATTGCAGCACGAGAGAAACTTGAAGTGAACTGAGTGAAACTGCAAAACGAAGCAAGTGGTCAAACACCTGAGAGGTTCAGTGTAAAAACGGACGACTGAGAGCAACACTGATAGAGATGGATATTAATCGAACTGCCTGAAAAATATATGACACCCTGCAGACACACATCTAGAAAATAACGGCTCTGTTTCCTGTTCATTCAGGTTCACCAGTATCAGACGATCAACATGTCTGGTGGCAGAGCATTTATTTATCCATCCTTGACTAAAGGCAATGCAGACGATACAAAAACAAATCAAACAAAGCCACTAACATTGACATGATGTGTGCATGCATGCCCTCCCTCTCTCTCTCTCTCTTTCTCATACACAGTGCTCTGATTGAGGGGAAATACAAATTTTGGCAGACACAGTGGCTCCCATGAAAACAATGAACTCCCAGCTGCCATGTAAATAACACCCCTCATGACCGTGTTAATCTCTTCCAGCTAATAAATGGGTGAAATGAAAAGTCAGAAAGTTTCCCCAGAAGAAGACACACACACACACACACACACACACACAAAACAAACAATTACAACTGTGACAGCAAAGCAGTTTGGCTTTGATGGATCTGTCGGCTCGGGGCTGAATGCTTCATCGAAACCGAACCTCAAATATCTGAAGGATGACATCAAACGAGAGGAAAGAGTTACTTGTATTGGAGAGCAGTCAATCCTGTCGGAGCCACAGGGAGGTCAAAAATAGCCTATCTGCAGCACCAGAGGAAAACGGTGAGTATTACAAATGGGGTGAGTGAATGACTGTGTGGGGAGTACGAAATGAAGGGTATTGCCTTCACCTTGTATGAGTGAGGGCCGATGAAACACGACCTAGTGGCAGTTCATTTTATACTATCACATAAAATAATACCTAGTACTACTATAAAGCAATACAATACAATGCCATAAACCCTGAAGCTGAATTAACACCTCTCCCAAATTGTTTTAACAAGAACTTAATATTATTACATTCATGAAGGTTAGGGTTAATGCAAGGCTGCTTTCTTAGACTTCATTATTTTTCGCTTTATGTACCAATAAACTGGAAATCGAACATAAGATCTAACGCACATCTTTCACATGCAACACAGGTAACATTCATGACAGAAGTACAACTTGACTAAGGTTTTAACTCGCAGCAGAAGACTTCCTCTGGATGCACATTCAGAGATCTAGTTAAAACTTCAAAGGGACCAACACTGAATGGGGACTAGTTCCAAGAAAGTGGCTGAGCCACTTTCCATGGGTGTGTGTGGCCTACCCATCTGAAATATAGTCCTGAATAACCTCAGGCATTTAGAGTTACCCTTTCTGAAGCCATATCTCCCTTACAGCTTGCAGATATGTAATTCGGTTTACCCACTTTTCAGTTTTCTGCAAAACAAATTATGCAGCCTTTTTACGAAGACATAAATCTTGTGTGTGCAAATTTGTACACATGAAAGAAAAACATGTGAAGGCATGAGCTTGCAACATCAAAGTGGTACATGCTTCTCCTTAAAATTATGCTTTATAAATCTAGGGATCTTTGCTGTGTAATGTAAAATGACCAGCCCAATGCAGGAGCAGGAAGAGGAGGTGGAGGAGGAGTGGTTGGTTGGTTGGTTGGTTGGGTGGTTGGTTGGTCATCATGACTAGATTCAAGTTCAACGTTTGCCACACACACACAGTGAATTTCTCAGCTTTTCCACCATGCTTCATTTTTTTTTTTTTTTTACTCCACAATCACTTGCACTTAACATTAACCAACTGTTGGGGTGGGGAGAGGGGGTGGTGGGGCAAATAATACAGATGTATACATATTAATTACATAAGTTATGTGGCCCTTGCTGGGTTTATTATTAAGTGTAATGTTGAGATTTTGAGAGGGCCGCTGGCAATGGAGACACCACCACCAGCACCACCTCCACCCCCGGCATTACCACCACCACCACGCCGCCTCTGCAGCCCTCCAACCCGGGGAGGACAAATCTTTTCCCCGGCGCCTTGTAGCGGCTCCTTAGCCCCTTAGCCAACGGCTAACAGCTAACATTAGCCATTAGCTATACACAAACCCTCGCTCTTTCTATACTCTTTAATTGAGTGCATGTGCTTTTTTTTAAATAATAAAAACAAACACACACACTCCCACACACAGCACACTGCAGAATAAACAAACACACAAACAAACAAGCAAACACACCGGTGTGGATCTCTTTGTGTAGCTACAGCAGCCCTGGTTCACTGAAGCTAGCTATGCAGCGGTGGTGGTGGTGGTGGTTCATTGAAGCTAGCTAGCTAGCGGTAAATACCGATGTATGAGCGCTGCCCACTTAGCATAGCATAGCTCCGGAGCCAAACAACTACGAGTTCATTAGCAGCAGCAGCAGCAGGAGCAGGAGCGTTTTTTTTTCTTTTTTTTTTTCTTCTGGCGACCAGAACAGAGGATTCATTCCTGCTCCTGCTTCTCCTGCTGCTGCTGCTGCCATTTTTTTTAACCATTATTTAAAAAAAAAAAAGTTCAGATCCCAGAAGGAGACACAAAGCCACTGTACCTGGTTCTCCATGGTGATGTTTCTCCCGGCCTCAGTGATTGTTGTATTTATTTATTTATTTATTTACAGCAGCGGCGGCGTTTGTGGAGCGTCTCCCCAGCCTCGGCTCCTCATTGTGTGTCAATCCAGCCCCAGAAGCGGAAGGCAAGGCAAGGCAAGGCAGACGGCGACGGCTCCCCTCCCCTCCCCTCCCCTTCCAGACGGGGCCGCTGGCAGGCGACCAAAACAGAAAGCTCTCTCGACCAATCAGAGAGCGAGGAATTCAAGCAACTCTTGAAAACGGCCAATCAGAGCGCTCGGGAGGCGGGACAGTCCCCGAGCTGCAAATACAATTAAAGCATTTACTGGAGGTTTTCTCGAGTGACAGCGGACTTGTCCCAATGGCTACAGCTCTGTTTCAATTGTAAAATGCACATGATGCTAATTGATTAATTCAACTCTATGGGATTCACAATTTAACTATTAGCTATAAGTGCTGTACATGCAGCATCATGAACAAGCAAGTTCATAAATAAGTCTTAATATGCAGAGGTGGAAGAAGCAGTCAGTTCCCTTTCTTATGTAGCCTATAAACACCAATACAAGATTATATACAAAAAAATCCAAGTTGTGCATATGAAATGACAGTTAATTTAACACATGTCTCCCCTACAGATTATTTCAATACTTTATTCGCATTTATCTGGTATTTTCTTGGTTTTATGTATCTGGAAAGCTCTCTGTAACTTATTTTTTTATAAGTTGTGTATGAATAAAGTTATTGTTGTTGTTGTTGTTGTTGTTGCTCAAAACCTGCAACACAAGAGTGTCTGAATCACTGAGTCAAACATATCATGGATGTTTGCCAGGCCCAGAAAACAGAGCTGCAGTGGTTCGGCCACATGGGGAGCAATGGATCTGTACAGGCTTGTTCATTTTCTTCTGAAATTTTCATTCAGTATAATATTTATGTAAAGCAACTGTTTCTATTTTCGTAATGGATTTATATTTTCAGCCACTTGTCAAGCAAAAATGTCATGTCAATGTCAATGTTTTTCTCCTTTGTAGTTTTGAGTTTTTGAGTATAAACTTTTTGAAAGCTAAAAGCTTTATTTTTTTTTCATAAAAACATACTGTATAACATATGAAAATGTGACATCCAAAGAAGTTGCATGTGATTTCACCATGCATATTGTGTCACTGTGATAAAGGATCTGTAAAAACCTGTGTCTATGTGGATAAATGAAATATTACGTCCAACTCAACAGGTAGTCGTAATGAGCTTATACGGCCTCAGTCTCAAATGGCCTAGTGCTCTGGTTCAGTTTCAGATTCTCCATGTGGAGAAGAAAGCAGCACATCCTCTGATTGATGATGTCTCTTTTCTACAGAGTCAGGGAGCGAGGGCCCGTTGCAGTCAAGTCTCGGCTGCGCTCAGACTTTGATGTGAGATTATCGGGCCTCAGCTCTGGGACAGAAGGTCACCACTCTCTCACTGGCTTGGTGCCTCCCCCTTCTCCTCCCGCCGCTCAAACTGATTCCAGTCTCCCTCTTAGTCAAAGAAAGTTCCACCTGGTTGTCAGACAGGAGGGTGTCCCACTTGTATTGAGACGTCAACCTTTAAATCCTCCTTTTCTATATGTGTGGAAGAGACAGATATGCAAAATGAAGACATGTTGCACATGGCTTCACACACAAAATATAGTAAAACTGAGACCTAGTGTGTGAAAAATTATAATTATTTGGACCTGAACAAGCCCTTGAGAATCAATTAGAGGAAAAATTCCTCTAAATAAATAAGTGTATAACTGTAGGACAGCTGAGGTGCCATCCCAGCTTTCTTTATCTTTCAATTGATCATCAGTGAGGCTTCGACTTCTGTCTCAAGGTGTCACCTTATAACACAATTAATGCAGTTTGAGTGGGAGAAAGTCTTTGAACTTCACAGGTGAAAACCCTTTCTACCTTTTCTGACATGAAATGAGAAAAAAAAGTGACTTTGTGGTCCTCATTAATGATAGTGATTCACGACAGCTCTGGGAGGGATACAGTTAGATCTCTTTTCACCCTGACACACAGCTCAAACATGTTTGATATTTGCACCTCATCATTGGTCTTTACCATCTAAAAGATAGATATGGGGAACAAGGGACAGGGATTTCTGTGGCCACAGGGGGAGTAGTGGGTCTGCACACTCACATTTTCCTCCAAATGTCCCTCTGGATTTTAGTTATCTGCCCAAACACCTGAGCATTTCTCTGTTAAGGATATATTGATGTTATGAAGGTAAGGTGAATGGAGGCATGCATCTCTTTGCATATGAAATGTTGTGGCTTGGTGTGCACATGTAATTTGGAGACAAAAACAACAACGCTCTCACTTTACCACTGTTGCGGTCATTGTCCCTCTTTCAAGGCACCTTTGTTCACCGTTTCAGAGTCGTTTGCATGGTGGTGCATGCATGGTCATTTTTGTGCAGCTTGGACACTTCCTCCACTTCCTTCTTTGCAAGGTGTAGCTAGAAAAGCATAGTCATGACATAAGAAAACTATCTCAACCCCAGAGCGAAACTGTCTCTTCAATTTTAGTGTGTGATGTAGTTAGTAAGTTGTAAGTCTGTGAAGCACTTTGTGAGTCTTCTCTGTGAGAAGTACTGTATAAATACAATTGTACTTACTTACTTATTTGCTGCTTGCATGAGGTTGACCTTAACCCCAAATTAAACAGACTAAGATCTATTACCTCAATGGAAAACCAAATAGTCTTGAAAAAAAAACATTAGTACTATGACCTTTGATACAGTAAGTTGTATAGCTGGGGTAAATTTAGTTTTTAATATATGATAAAACTCAAAACAAGTTGTCTAATGCATTTTTCAAAAGGAGTTGTGGTGGGGTCAGAACATCACAGTATTTACTGTGTGCTGGGATCATGACAAGAGTTTTGTGGTGGCACGCTGACCGAACCTCTGACACATGAGAGGCCTTGATCTGCCCTGGTCGGGGCACCAGGCCGTCTGAACTCGGCCTTGGCGCCGCCGCCTCAGTCGCCTCCAGGTGGTCGACAGCAGCTTCCCCCCCGTGTGTTGTTGAGCAACAGGTCGATTTGAAACACACTGTTCTTTTGTTGGTTGTTCCTGGAAGAAGTGATTTTAAGCTTCTTTTGACAGCGTTTTTGTATTTTGTCCTTTTGGATTATTCCCCTAGATACAGTCATCATCCGTCCGTACTTGGACATTTCACAAGAAAAGATAAAAAAGCTGAATGAAAGAACGACCACCCAAGTAGTCAGGAGAAGACGTTTCATCCTAGTGTCCTCCTGGCTCCAGATAACAATCCAGCTGCAGCTGCAGAGATGCAGACAAGTACGATGCTCTGGAGAATTTTCATAAATAAAAACGTCTTTTTTTGTGATTTTCTTGAGCATCTTGACAGATTTTGTCGTCTTGCCCTGGAAGGAAACCTAGATAAGCACGAGGAGGCCTGTGTAGCTAAACCCTACACCCCCACACTCCCCAACAAAACTCTTTAAAGGTCCAACATAATCTTTTCTGTGAGAGAGAAAAGCTGTTGCAGCAGTGAAACTTCTGTTTATAATTAAACAAAACTGGAAGAAAATGACCAAAATCAACATCCACAAAACAACAACAGATGGCTGATGATTAACAAACAGAAGTGAAGCCACTCAGACAAACCCACAGAGGGTCATAGCGTCTGGTGACTTCCCTCTAACCTGAACTAACATCAAATGCATTAAACAGTACTGAATTACTGAATCACTAAAACATGACAGGACTGAGCTGTAAATCATTACCTGCTGTAACAACCACTGAGAGCTGGAGGACAGTGTGCTCGTGTCCCCGCTGCAGCCTCTTAATTGGTTTCCCCATCAATCAGACCAGACTAAACACACCTGAGAGAGGGGATAATTGATTAAAGGATTGTTTACACTTCATGACCAGCAGGGGGCGACACTGTAACACCTGCAGACACACACATCTGTCCTGATGGAAACACTTGTGGCTACAGCAGTTTGTGTTTCAACCATGATAATTGAGTTGTAGCTCAACAGTTTAGCTATCATTTAAGTTGTTAATGAAATAGCACTAATACATCTTACTTATGCTGCTTTACCTAAATATATATATATGTATATGTATAATGTACTGTATGTCTTGGCTTTATATGAGTCTTTCCTTTTAATTCACTTCCAGCTGCTGTTTACAAAGCCATAACAAATTAAAGCAAAGTTTAAATATACTTGGTTAAGTGTTTCAAACTGCATGACTGATGTAGTCTATTGTATTGTAACAGAAGAGGGCACTAAATCATGTATGATAGTTTATTTTGTATCAATTCAGTTTTTTTTTCTTTATTTCATATTTAAGTAGACCTGCCCATGAATCTGGAGCATTGCTCATGATTGTTAAGATTTAATGTGGTAGATACTGTTGACACACCAGTCAGAGAGGAATCTGCAGCAGTAGCTATTCTGAAACTTTCCCTGTACTAGTAAATACCAGCGCTATAATTGATAAATATGTTGTTATTCATAACGCCACAGGTTGTCACAGTTGTCTCACTCAGCCACCACTCTCACTGGCTTGGTGCCTCCCCTTCTCCTGCTGCCGCTCACACTCACCCAGCCTGGTGCCCGGATATCTGATTGTTTATCTCCCTCTGGCTGCACATCTGTATGTTAACAAGTTAGGGTTAGTTCCCAGTTCACAAGTATTTGATGTTATACATCTTTTTGGCCACAGCACTGCAGAACAAACACATGATATGTCACTGTAAATAGGGCAATGTACTTAATGTACTAATTTACTCCCCCAAAATATTAACCTGATGACTTATGAAAGTGTTACTTTCTGTGGTCTTCTAACTTCTAATCTTATGCTGTAGTACCAGTAACACAGAAAATTAATCTAGTAACAATAAAGAGTGTTTACCGGTAAATCAAAAATGTGAAACATGTACACTTACAGGAGGCAGCAGCAGAGACCAGTAAAAAAGTCAGTGATATAATTTTATTGATCACTCAAATACTGTACAATGAAAGTTTTATTCACCCATTCACAACAGTTATACCACACAGAGATACAGAGACAAAATGGTGTCCAGGATTTCGCCCAAGAACACTTAGGCAAGGCAGACTGGAGGAGCTTGGGATCGAACCACCGGCCCTCTGATTGTACCTCTGCCTGTTGAGTCACTGCAGTCACAGTAGCATCCACAGACTCTGAGAAGGAAATGAGTCGTGCACCAGAGGTTTCACACACAAAGTAAAACGTTGTTATCATCTTTGCAGCGCTAGAGGAAAAGTCAGGGAGGTCAAGACTGATTCATCATCAGGAGACAATGAATGTCTGTAAAAGATTTTTGTTCCATTTCATCTGGCAGTTGTGGATGTATTTATAGGATAAATGAGTAAAGTTATTATATCTCAACTGTTTTGCCAACTTTCACAGACAGAGAGCGATAGATTGAAAAGTCAGCAGGATTCACTATCTGTGAACCATGAACACCTGAACAGAAATTCACAGCAGCGTATCCAGTATTGACTTATTTCAGTGTACGGCAAAGTGATCTCCAGGTTGGGAAAAAACAGCAACAACTTATCTACACACAGACAGACCAACAGTTTTCTGTAAAGATGTTACTTCAGTAAATCCAAACATCACTGAAAAGTTACAGACATTACACCATTTGAAATCATTTCATTGATTTATGATTTAATAGTCAAACATTATATATTTCCAAGAGCACAGGATTCCTTTGAAAACATCCCCACCCACAGGAGGTCACTGTTGAACACTGCGGAGCAGAGAGAGCCTGTGATTTCCTTTGTGTGACAGATCTTTTGTCTGTGTCTGTTGTATCCTTCCGGAAAGATGACGTGAATGGAGCTCAGCTCACCTGAATATTCTCAAAACATCACCAAAAATCCACAAAACAGGTCATTTTGGTGAATTAGGGGGGGGGGCAGACATACAATAGAAACAGATCTACATGTGACTGCTGTGGGAACTGTCACTCACACAAATGCACTTCAGAGTCAAATTTCAAAAGGTCCTGAATGAGACTACAATATTAGTTTAGGGAGAAAGTGACCAGCAGGTTAAAATGCGTGTTAATGAAATATCTAAATTAAGGACAGAAAATGGATGTCTTAATTTTAACACATTAGACAGACAACTTTGTTATTACTGTGCTTTTATTAGATTCAAATGAGACCAAGCTCAGTTCAGGTTTACAGCTCAAACGAGCCCTAAGGACAGGGTGTATGACAGTGACGCCACCACATGCTGAGGTATTTTAAAACTCGCCTCACTCACTGAGACTGCAGAGGAACAACATTAGCTATTGTTTCATCATCAGGAAACATACAGTACGTCAATACAATCATTTATGTGCAGGATCAAATGTGCATTCATATCTTGAAAATAAATAAAAATGACTGATTCATATTTACAAACACATACACACATATGCTGTCAAACTGGTTGCCTGCAGATATTTTATGAGGTCATTCATAACTTGCAAAACTTGAAGTATTGCACAGTCCAGTTGTTGCCTCGTCGAAACCTGAAAAACGCCAATGAAACCGATTGTTGTTTCACCTATGTCAAAGTTCAAGACAATCCAAACTCACTCACGGATTTCCTGAAAACACAATCATGGCTTGAAAAGAACAACTAGGAACAAAAACAGTAATAGCACTGCATTAAGAGTTATGCATTTGCTACTGTTCTAGAAATATCAGTCTGGTATAAATCATGGACATATTAAAGTATAGATTATAAATTTAATCTGAAATAGATATTTCATTTATGTAAATTTGGCCCATTTGATGATCCATTTATATATATATAAAACTAGAATAACTGATATTTAGTCATTGTTTGGTATAAATTTGTAAATTAAAACATGTGTCAATCCATCTGGGAGTGACATTAGGTCCCCATGTTTTAAATACTAGCAATAGGAAGAAGTTTTTGGATCAAAGATTGTGTGTTTAACATAAGAAGCTGGTGCTGAGGAGCTCTTCATTAATGACGGAGATCACAAGTGCGAAATGTTCTTCCAAAGTTACACCAGAGTTTCTTAGCACCGTTTCCGTGTCTTGGTCGTGCCTTTCAGGACGATGTGAGGTAATCCGATGGCCCACTTATCACAGGGCCAGTACTGCAGTCCAGGCAGCGAGTACGGTATCTCATAGTTAGCGTCCAGGTAAGCAATCAAGGTGCTGCCATAAGCCACCGCCATCACAATGAGAATGTGCCTAGAGGAGACAGAAAATGAAGATTAATACACATCCACTGCTCCTCTGCAGTCTGAATCCACTGTGTGATTATAGGCAACATAGGCAATTTGGTTAAACTTAAAGTGTGGCTTTGATTAAATGTCATATTCATATTACTGTTGACTTTCACACATGTAAGTCCTGACCACAATTTTTTAAAACTATAACCACCTAAACATAAGAATAAAGCATACTGAATTATAAGAGAAAAACATTTTGCAGCAATGCTCAAAGTAAAGAAATACGTTAATAATGATAAGATAATGATTAGATAATAAGTTTAGTTTGGCTGTTGCAAATTAGCAGAGAGAGGAAAGAAGAGAAAGGGAACATATGAGTAAAAGGAAAGGAAAGGAAACAAAACAACAGCGAAGGAAACAAATAAACCAGGACTCACCAGATACCATGAAGGTAGCAGAAGTTTAGCCGCTGCCAGAAGCTGCAGCCAAATCGGTCACTAATCCAGCAGGAGATGGCGAGAACCCACAGGGCGACCGACAGCTTGGCCAGTCGCAAAGCCTTCTGGTCAGTGCAGCTGAGAGAGAGAGAGAAAGAGAGAAAACATTCAGTACAGTAGTCAGTACAGGAAACCAAAACTGCATCAATCAAACAGAGCAACAGCTGCTGGAAAAAAGGAAATAGTTTTCACACCATCTCATCTCGACGGCCAGGGTGTAGAGCAGGTGGAGGCCGAAGCAGTTTAGAGCGTAGGCATTGGCTGTAGGTTTGAGGAACGATGACACTGAGGTGACGACCGTGACCAACAGGACGAGCCTGGAAAACGTTGACCTGAGGTTGAACAGAGAGAAAGAAAAAGCAGCATGATTTTGGTCTCCACCAACTTCTGAGGGAAACGTCTGACTCTTAAAGGGATAGTTCAACATTTTGGCAAATTGACCCATTGAAATAATCCCTATAGTTTTAGGAGTAGGTTCGTTACCTTTAATTGTCGGTGCAAGCTATTTTTAGAACGGTAGAGCAGAGTCACGAGCTGCTCAGAGCTACGCTACGGAGGCCAGTCCGTAGCATAACTCATCAAATACACAATCCAACAACTCCAAAACGCTCTGGTGGACAAGTTGTGACCTGCACATTCACCACGAGTTGTTGGATTGTGTATTTGATGAGTTTGATGAGGGAAACCAAGAAATCCCATAGCGTAGCTCTGAGGAGCTCGCGGCTCTGCTCCACCGTTCTAAAAATATCTTGCACCGACAATTAAAGGTAACAAATCTACTACTAAGACTATAAGGATTATGGCAATGGGCCAATTGGGCCAAAATGTTGAACTATTCCTTTAAACCCCTTATGTTACATGTATATTATATATGTTATATATTATTAGCTCCACACCAGCTAGTGTTAAATGTGTCTGTCTGTTATTTGGTACAGAAGGGGATTTAAGGGCGAGAGAGTAAACCAAAAATGAATGAATGAATGAAATTGTGGCCAGAAACTAAAACACTAAATTGAAATTTACTGTAAATCCCCATAAAGGAGCAGATCCAGATGTTAATAGTTACTTTATGCCAAGGCAGTGGCCAAATAGACTGACCTCTCAGACTGAACACATTATTATCTTGAAACGCTGTGAAAATCAATGTGGGAACTCTTGTCACGGCTGTATAGGACTCTATTCAGGCGCTCATCAAAATTTCATTCATCTTTACCCCTCACCTTGAGATTAAATATTTACACGAGGAGGGTGGAGCTCCCCTCTTTTACAATAGTGACCACCCCCTATCTGTCACATTCAGGTAAAGACAGCAACACCATATTGTGTTTTTGTGGTGATGTCTGGCTGCACAGCTTCAGGTTTCACAGTGGCGTGCCTTACCAACACAATGTCATTGTTTTGTTTGTTTTGTTTTTTGCATGGTCTTATTAAAGGATTATTGAGCTGTGTGTGAGTCCTCAGCAACACATGGAGATACGTATTACAGGCACATTGTAAACACAACAAATTAGTCACCTGTTGTTGGGTTGAATGCTACAACGTTATCTCACCTGTCTTTTATAAAAGAGGGGAACATCCTGCGGGGGAACCAGACAGCGTATCCCATCGCCAGCACCCACAGGATCGACAGCTCGTCCAACATCTGGCCAACAAAACTGAGAGTCATGTGGAAGTACGCTGAGAAGAGGCCTGCAGGGAGAGAGGGCGATTTAATAACATTTAATAATTTTACTTCTACTCGTTTATTCACATAAAAAGTTCAGAAAATTCACCGTACATTAATTTACAGATCATTTTCTCAGTTAGTGGTTTAGTTTATAAAAACCTAAGCGACAGCCACAAGTCCATCAAACGTCTCATTTGGTTTAGCAATTAAGGTCTCAGTCACATAATTGTAAGAAAATAAGAAACTAACCTACATAAAGTTAAGAAGCAGTGCTGTGAGCCATAAAATAATTATTTTGTTTTGTCTTATGGGTTTTTTTTCTTCTTAAAGAGAATAAACCACTTTCCGAGGCCTGTGATTGGCTTTCTTTTCTAACAATGTTGAAGTCCCCCAGGGGTCCATACTGGGACCACTTAGTTTGTCTACTTGTAGCAATGTTTTATCTGTATGAAATGGGCGTACATCAAATAAAATTCACTCATGCACTTTTTAAATGATTACTGAACCAACAACTCATGTCTTAGTGACTTGTGTTCATTTACTATTTACTATTTAAGAAAACATGGTGGACAATAGTAAATCAGATATATGCAAATATTCAAAGAAAGAAATATATGAATAAACTGACCTACAAAAATCATCATAATCCAAACTATGTGGATTGCCAGACTCCTCTCTTTGGCGTAAGGGTGGAGGAGGTAGAGCATGACGGGCGACACGATGAAGAAGAAAAAGCTGCTCACCTGCAGGACAAGAAAAAAAAAGAAAAAAAAAAAGGTTTATAACTCGTAGTTTTGCATGATTATATGATTTTAGATATTAATCAGGAAGATCATAAATATTGCAGTATAGGATACAGAACTTACAGTGTTGAAGTACTCCACTACATGTTCAGAGTGTTTGTAGTTGTCTTCGCACCAGTCAATCTCCGAACTCTCGTAGGCAAAAACTTCCACCATCTTTTCACCAGAGTAGACGCCTGTCAGACACAGAGATGGGAAACAATAACCACTGACTTCTAAACGGTCAATTACACCTCGGTCGGTGCACCTGTGAGTTGTGTGTCGGGTGTGTGTCCTCGCAGAGCCTTTGGTTTATGAAAATCAGTTCTCACTGCCCACTGAGCTGGGTTTCTACTTTTATTCAAACACGGCTTTGCACCTTCTCATAGAGTCATATGATATAAAAACAATTATGACAGAGTAACAAGGGACAAAATGTTCCCTTCTCTATTATACTTTTTCGTCACCATAGTTCATAGGCTAATATTTTACTTTTGATCCCTCTACACTATTAGAATATATAAATTATAGTGTATTGTTACAGGATGAGATAAAACTGTATTGACATGAGAATTAAAATGAGTTCCATCTTTACCATCTTCAACAAGTAACACCAGTAATCATAATGAAAACAACACCAACAATCTGAACGTTATGTGTTATGGTTATCTAAATAACTAATACTTTGAATGCTGAACTTTGATTGTTTGACTGTACATTCCTATTTTTTAACAACGTTTTGCAAAGAGCTCAACAGTCACAACAGGTTTACGCTGTTCGTACGCTGACACCACAATAATGGTCGTAAGAAGCAGTTTATGATTGTACCTATAAATCCAGATGTGCTGCAGCACTTTTCCAAAGAATAAGCTTCCTGTAGAATAATCACACTGGAGGAGGATTTTCCCAACCTGGCAACCCGACTGTTGCTCTAATGACTAATAACTGATCTATAAAAGTTAGATATTTATGATAATTAATTAGAAACAATTAGACAGTAGTGTTGTACTATTGTATTAAATTATAATAGATTGCACAGATGTAAACACGATATGAGATTAGAGATAAGATACATTAGATAATAGAGTGGATAAGACTTGATTCAATACATTGTGCCTTAGTAAATCAAAGAGCCATTGTTATTATTATTATTATAGGAAACTGAAACATCACAGAGACACTGTAGACCCAGTTGCTGCTAATCACCACACATCCACTCTCAGTCCCATGGGGAGAAACAGCAGGAATATTCCAGTGATTTCCTTAGCTTTGACACCTTCACATTAAGTCGGAAAAAAAATTAAAAGCCATAAATAAATAAATAAAGTCTAAGTCTAATTAACATTAAGTAAAAAAGTGTCATTTTATCGGACTATAGAGTATGAGAATGAATGGATCTTCTTACCTCCCATGTTGCTGCTGCTGCTGCTGTCACAGCCTCTCTGGACCGTCTGTGTGGAGCTCATCCAGGTAGAGCAACAGGTGCATTCACGGGGGCGGAACTCTCCCTCACTGTGTCATCGGGGGAAAATGTCCAGAATGGACGGTCCTGTTTTTTTTTTTTTTTTCTTATCCCGTTGTTCAGCCCAATGGGGAAACACACCTGTAAAACCTGAACAAATGAAAACACTTGATTGAAAGATTTTTTAAAAATCAAATCAATCAGTTTGAGGGGGGACAAAGTAAATAAAGGTGCCACTGACAGTTGGACCGAAGTGTCATTACATTTGACAGATGTCTAAAAGGAAAGGCAGAATGATCTTTGTACAGACATAGTGACAGCATTACAAGAGTTTTAAAATTGGCTGTTGTGCGCGACATGTGTAATCTCACGTTGTGTTCAGAGAGATGAGGCTCAACCGGTCCATCTGCTCCGGAGACGCCGGGCCAATACCATGGATGCAGATTTCAAAATAAAAGCACGGGCGCTCTGAGTGGGAGGAAAGAGCATGTATGGAATTTTTTTTGTTTCCCCTCCTCCTCTCTGTATGTGTGGTTATGCAAACCGTCGCTAGGGTTAGGGTTACTGTACAATGATGGAAGAAAAAGCAAACACGTAACTAAACAGCATATTACTGAAGGGGATTGAGATGAAGCGTGAATAATTGTATAAAAGCACATAACACTTTAGAATCTCATTATAGCCTATCTGAATCTGTAAAGTAAGTGGTAACTAAAACTGACTGACTGATGTATAATAGGAGAAAATGCAAAAACTTGTACTGAATTACAGTGCATGTGTTTGTGACATTGTTGAAATTTAAATTAACCTAAATTTGACTGATGCATTTTCACTTTTGGTATGTTGCAATGTTTCTGAAATGCTTTATTCAAGAGGAGGAAAAAAAGAATTTGTAACTAACTTTTAATAACAAAATATTTTCTATTACCTCTGTAAAAAAACAGGTGTACAATTTTCTGTTAATAATAAAACCTCTTTATTGCTTTTACTCTTATACAAAAACAGATATTGATTGATTGCGAGGAATCACATTATTTTACAGAAATAAAAGACAAATAAGACAAACAAAATGCTAATTTGGCAGAAATAAACACAACAAATGATTCAGTCACCTTGTTCTACTTGTACTTCGTTATTCAGAAATCTCTTATAACTTAGCGATGATACAATCTAGACCAGTGCAAAAGTCATTGAGGTAAAATATGAAAACAAATTTGTTTTTCTTTTTTATAGAAACAAAAAACTATGACAAGAAATTAGTAATAATCCATGATTTTTAAAAAGTGAATCAGAAGTATCGTCTATGTAAATACTGATGAGTCATCTGAAGCAGGTTTATTACAGTACAAATGTAACTGTCAAGTTCACTTGTTGCATAATCATCATTGTTTTCATACAGCATCTTCATCACATGATATTGAGCTGGTGACTTAATGGAGAATACTGAGCAGTATCGGCCGATGCTCTGGAGAAAAGCCTCAGATATGAACACTGTAGACACCATAAAGCAATGCAGTATTTTCAGGTCTCTTTTCCCTTAAGGCTGTAACTTTAGCTTTAAGTCATTTTCAGCAAAGTAACGTCTCAAATAAACGAGCTGTAGGGACCGGTATGTGAAGTCAAAGATCTTGTTGCTGGGTCTTTCTGAGCTGGACGGTCCGACATGAAACCTGAGCAGCTGTTTGCAGTGGATGTGTGTTTTCATGGTAATGACCGTAACAGTGAACAGTCTCCTCTGCTCTGCTCTGCTTGTACAGCACGCTGCCAAACAAGTTAGATGTGGCTCAAATGTCAGCGAAGGTCCAACCTCCAACAGTTTCCCCCGTTTGCATTGTGGATGACGACCCAACACGCAACCACGAACAATTCACAGGCGCTTTTTCTTTAGCAAACAGTGTGTGCTGCTTTCAACAAATTACTCATAATTCTCAAACAAACACAGACACGACGACGTCCACCAGGAACCATCAAGGCCTCTCCATCAGATCTTTTCAACATAGTTCCCAGGGAAGAGACCTTCCCGCCCGTGGATCCTGCCCGTCCACCAGCCTGAAGGATCTGCACAGAAAACATTACACATATTGTCAAACAGAATCAAATCTATCAAATCGCTTTAGAGCCTCCTGGTTATTTATTCACACACACCTTCTTTGACCAGGTCGAAGACCTCGTTGATGTCGAAGCTGATCTCGTCCGTGTCCTGGCCGACATACTGGTATATCGCCCGGCAACGAGGCCCCTGGGGTCGAGGCTGCGGTTTAGGAGCAGGGGGAGGTCGATGGCTGATGCTCCTTTTCCTCTGCTTCCTGTGTTAAAGAGAGAGAAACAACAAAGAGATGAAACGAGCTGGAGGTGACAGGAATGTGTAAAGTTTCTTTGAGACAAATGCCACAGGAAAACTGAGGTGGGGCATTACTGTTGCACATATCGTCAACACTTTTTAGATCTTTTGTAACTAGTGTAACTATTGACTTCATAAATGCCCACAAAAATTCTGTATTTATTTATTAGAACCAGTTTTTATAATAGAAATTCTCTTAAAATACATTTTAAAAGATGTGACTTTCTGAGCAAAAAGTTTAAGGTTTGATTTTGTAGAAAAAACAACATTAACATTTATCAAACTCTGACCACACCGACTTCAGAGCACTGAATAATAATGAGACCCACAGTAATGTAATGTCTACTCATAATATCCTTTCTGTAGTACTGACTCAGCCAGTATTAAGCCTATTGAAGGTTTTGTGACATCACATCTATCAACAGAATTAGATTTCAGACTTAATTAATGCTAAATATCAGACATAATTCTAAGGAATAGAGCAAAATTATGCAATTTTATGCAAATTCTTACACAGAGTGGCCACGTTCAGTTATGAGCAAAGAATTAGAGGATATTTTTGGTTTCTAGGCTTAAAAAAAAATCACATTGTCTGGTGCTCATCTTTCCATTTTTGTTATATATCTGTTAACACATACCAGTGAGTTTCTGACTTTCTAATAATCGACAGTCATAAATGTTATCAAATAATTAATAATTGCCTTTTAACACAGCTAGTTAAATGTTAATACATCATAACATTGAATCCATATTTTATGCAGCGCCTCTTCCAGAAGTGGTCAAAAAGATTTTGAAACTTTAGTTAAGAATGTATTGAGGGGCGGTGTTTGGCTCAGTTGGTGGAGCACCCGTCCCATGTGTTGAGGCTATGGTCCTCTGCAGGCGACCCCGGTTCGAGTCCTGTGCCGAGCGGCCCTATCCTGCGTGTCATTCCCCCCCCCTCTGCCTCCCATTTCCTGTCTCTCTCAACTATCCTGTACATTAAAGGCGAAAAAGCCCCTAAAAAATATATATATAAAAAAAAGAATGTATTGAGTATCAAATATTTAGGTGTTGGTTAGTATCAACTATCCTTTTGTTAGCCTGTGCATATTCTCATTTGTCCAGGTCATAGTATCTCAACTGGACTTGGTTATTTGTCTAGGAATTTGTCTAGATTTGTCCTAGACAAATAACCAAGTCCAGCAGTTTTCGATTTAAAATTCCTTTGAGATATCCTTTTGTTAACAGATGTTCGTTTATTGGGTGCGTACCAAAAACATCTGAATGCTACTGTAAATTTTTTTTCCTTTTGTTTCATCCACATGGAAATAAAACAGGTTTATCACTGTCTTGGTATTCGTTTGTCTGGGCTCACTGAACGTTGAGCCTCACCTTGACGTGTCGCGACAGGTCATTTTACCTGTCACTGCACTGACGCTCAGTGACTAATCAGCTCCACCCACACATGCTGCAGTCACTGCTTTCTTGTTTTGTTTTGTTTTGTTTTTGTCATATGTGATGCAGTGATCTCTCTCACCCTGACATGCCCTGGTCGGGCACATTGAGGAAGTCCAGGTTCCCTTGGTTGAACTGGTTCTGTGCCGGGGCTCTCGGGGCCTTGTGGGCGCCGAGCTTGGGCGGGCCGGTGCTGGGTGGCCGGCCTTGTTTGTGCGGGGTGGAATATGTGACGTTTGATTGTTGTCCGGGGGAGGCTCTGGAAAACTGGGCTGCTCCATTTTGATGACCTGAGGAGAGAAAAAGTGGAATAACAGTAAAATTAAACCCTTAAAAGACTTTGCTAAATAAAAATACTACAAAATATTCTACCTTTAAAGTTATTATACTGTGTTGTACTTTGTAGAAATGTTGCAGAAATGATCAGTGGTGGAAGAAGTATTCAGATATTTTATTTTCTGTCATAACTTGAAATTTATTTTTTACTTCTTTATATAATTTAAATATATAACAGTATGAGATATTGCTATAAACCATGGTGTGCCTGCAGCTATGTTGTAGTGTTGTACCATATTTGCCTCTCAAAAGCAATAGAGTTGAAGGTTAAATTACATAAAATGCCTTAAAAACACGATAAAAACTATACCTAAGTGTTGTATTTGAGTGGTATGTATGTATTGTACATAGTTTCTTGTTTTTATCAAGTCTAAAACTGTCATGTACCATCTGTATCTGTCGATGAAAATGAAAGCGTTACCTCTGCTGGGTGCGTGATTTCTCCCTCCACCACCACGAGCCTGTGGGGCGCCCTTCCTGGTCGGCTCTGATAAAACAGAAACTCAGTTAAAACAACATTTGAACTCTTTGTAGTGATCGTTTGTCTTGTATGTGTCATTTTCTACAACATTAGCTTCAACCATCCTGAACATTATTATTTTTTGACTTACTGGAGGACTTGGGGAGACCGTCTCCTACTGTGATGGTGAGGGTCTTCCCTCCAGGTTTGAGCTGGGCCAGGTCTCCTTGCCCCCTCTGGAAGGCCACCACCCTCGAGCCTCCTCCACCCCAGCCCTCCTTCTTCACTCTGAACTCCAGTCTGACACCAAAGAAAAGGTGTTAGTGGTCTGAGCGTGCGAGTGTCAGGGCAAACACAGTTTAAGTGGATGTGAGTACGAGTGTGTTGCTCCACCTGTCAGTGAAGGAGATTGTCAGTTTTCTCTTGGTCACCTCCTCATAGCGTTTAGAGAGCAGGCTGAGGAACTCGGTCTTGAAGTTGGACTCCAGCAGGCTGTCGTATTGAGCCTCGTGCAGGATGAAAAAGTCGTCCTGTCTCGTGCTGCAGAAAAACAAACAAGTATTTATAGCAGAGTTTCACTTTGAGGCTCCTGGTTTGGTGCGTGCTGCTGACCGCATTGTTGCACTCTCACGGTTTTAATAACAACTGTGACTTTTTTCCATTAATGAATCAACTCAATCAACAGCTCGGTGTAATTTTTCTCCTAAACATCCCGATTTGCATTTATTATAAGTGATGGAGGAAAAAAAATCCACAGTTCTCAGTTTTATTTTTCCGGTTTCTCAGTTCTATTTTATTAGATCGAGAGGATCTTTTAATATCCGGCATGAACAGGAGGAACGATTACAGCAAAACTGTCTTCGATGTTCACGTCGGCACCTGATTATTGTTTAATAACAGTACAAAAGTGTGAACCCATAACTGTAATCAGACTTGGAAACAGAAATTCTGGCACAGCACTGTCGAGACACGTCAGTCCATATATGACCCTTTTTGTTTCATGCTATAATTTAAAGTGCTTATAGTAATATGAGCTGTAGCATTAGTTTAGCATGTAGTTTATCATTCTTACTCATTCCTGTTTATGTTCTGTAGTAGTAGTTTACAGCTTTTTATCTACAAGTTTAAAGACACTTATGACTGAAGGATGCACTCTTATCTCAGGGTCAAGGTTATTACCGTATCTAAGTGTTAGAAAAGTGTCTCCAGTGCAAATTGAGAGTGACATCGTTGCAAGACAACATGCAAAGTGATAAAAATAACAACACATTCTGTGAATTCTGACTTCTGAAGAATATGCTCATTTCCTGTCTTTACTGTGGGTGCAACAGCGGCTTCTAATGCAGTGGTTAATGGCAGCAGAGCAGCACACCAGTTCTTGTATTTCCACCCACAAACAGCAACCACGAAAGTTACAGTTACCAGCTTTAGTAGTGTATCGTGTGCGAGCGCCAGACCGACCTGAGAGAGACGCCACTGATGCTTACGAACTCCAGTTTTCGTTTCAGCACCTCCTTTATCAGTCCTTTCTCGGGTCCTTTCTTCACCTTCTCTCGACCAATCAGATAGATGCCTTTGGGGGTCAAGATCAAATCTCTCTTGATGGACTGGGTCGTAAAAACAAAATAGAAAGCAAAAAAAAGGAAGTGAGAAATATAAGCAACGTGAGAAAACAGAAGAGGTATTGCATGACCTTTCTGATGAATCCAGAAAGCAATTGTTCTGATCATTTACTTTAACCCTCCTCTTGTGTTTGGGTCACATTTGTGTTGTTAGAGTTAAAACTGAAATCATACGTGCAAAACCAACCATTTCATGGATAAGGAAGCCAAACAACGTAACAAAGATATAAGAAACAAATGGGATGATAAATTATTGTTTTTAGTGTATTCTACAGCTGATTTAAGACTCAAGTCAAAGCCAACTCTAACACAAGAGATGGTAGATAACAGCTAACAAGAGGAAGATTGAACCGAAGTCAAGGGGGTATACTGACAAAAAAGGCCCAGGGGCCCACATCAAAAATATTAAAACCAACATTTTCATGGATAAAGAAGCCTAACAATGTAACAAAGACATGAAAAACAGATGTGTATTTTACAGCTGATTTAAGACACGGGTCAAAACCAATGAGATGGTAACAGAAACGCTAACACAAGACGTAGGTTAATGTCATAAAACTGGACAAAACTTTGTAATGATAATAACACAGTGCTTCATGAAGCTTCACCTTGAACCTGCGATCAAATTTATTGACCGAATCGGCAAAGTCGACGCGCTCCCTCTTGGCCAGAAACTGCCGCAGCTCCGGCCTCTGCTCCAGACCGAGGTAGTCTCCAACAAAGTTCCTGTTGATGCTGTTCTTCCTCCGCTCCTTGGAGTTGTACAGGATGTCCGAGGCTGAGGGAGGCCACCAGAATCATGTCAGAAACACTTATTATTACGTTATTAGGTGGATACGGTATGGACAGTGTGTTTGCCCTCACTCACCCTCCTCTCTCATTTGCTCATACTTCCTCCTGGCGATGTATCGTCTATAGGCTTTCTGGATGGTCCGGGCAAAAGTGTCGAACTTCCTCTCCCTCATCTCCTCGAGCAGAAACAGCTGAGGAGCGAATTTACATGTGTCATTCATCATTGTTTTTGTCAAGTTTTACATCCAGCAGTTACACAACAACAACAACACTTGCAGCCACACATTCACACATGTTCTCTCTTTTAGTTTTGCTTTTGACCTCTACCACCATCATGAGAAAAATAATACTCGGTGTCTGCTGTTTTCTGCAGAGCAGGTGCACACTAGTTTTCAGTGGTTTGTCAAAACCTGTTACTGAGAACAACTCAGTGAGAAGGTCACAGTGGTAAAGCCATAACCAGCTCATAAACTACAAGCAGAGACTTTAATTCTTTATTCTGCTTCTAAACATATATTTTTTTAAATAGTTACTGCTTTAAATATGTCACTATTTGGAAAAGTGTTTTAATATAATGATTCTTTAGCCTCAGCATTTCATGTGTGATATACTTTCTTCTTTATTTATCTCTGTTTGCGGGCATAGACAGAAAAGTCAGAGGGAGAGTTGAGATGACATACTGCAAAAGGCTGAATAGGATTCGCAGCAGAAAACTGTGACTTCTTTCATACTGTCACACTGTTTTCACGCAGTATCATTTGAAGCACTGCTAATAAGAAGATTGATTTATAGCTAAGTCGTAATATTACACTGCAAAAATACAAAGTTACAGGTCCCACAATGAAAACATTACTTAATATATATATATAAAATATACTTTAACATATTTTTATGAACAAATTATTACTCTTCTTCATATAGTAATAAAATAAAAAGTGACATATACTGGAATTACTCAAATTTGTGAGACCCAGAATGAAATATATAAGCAGTGTGTTACCGATTCAGGGTTCTTGACAAACACTTTGGTGCGCCCCAACTGGTACTGGTCGTTATCCATGTTGACCGACCGGAGGAGGTGAAGGACGCCCTGCTGCTCTGGACCCCTCCAGTGTGGCCACGTTTCTGCCGTCAGAATGGCATACCTGCAATGCACACACACACACACACACCAATCACCACTTTAAACTGTGCTCTTATTTCCAGACAAACATGTGAAATGAAGCATGTGTGGAATCAAACTCACCTCAACAGAAACTTATGAAAGAGTCTGCGATAAGCGAAGCCTGCTCGTCTTACACGTATGTTTTCCCGCAGCCCTAGATACTCGACCTGATGTCTCGCCCTACAAACAGATGGAGTCACACCATTTATTAAGAAGTGTTTGCTAAACGTCCATGTGGATACGTTTGACAAAGACGACACTGACCTGCTCTCCTCCCAGTCTTTAGGCCTTTTTGTCTCGTTGGGTTTGATGCAGCGGATGTAGTGCGGCGTGCACTTCATCAGGGTGTTGACCAGGTCATTAGCTTGTTTCTGTTGGAAGCATCAACGTGAAATCTAAATGTCGTTGAAAAGAAAAGGCAGCTGGAAGGATCACAGCGCCTCAAGTTTTTACCACATGGTTACTCCCAGGTTCAACTCTCACCTTGATCTTGGTGCTGGCTGTGGTCGGCCTGCTTTTCTTATCTGTGTTGAGGTTTTCAGGGAATAAGCTGCGGATGAAATCACTAAAAGAAACAAGTAGAGGAGAAATTACACACTATTCTTTGCAAAATACAACAATAAGTGAAAACCCCTGGTAAGTTAAGGGGACTCACTATTCACTGCTTTGCATGAGCTCTATGAGGTCAGTGAAAAGCACATCCCGGTTCCTCTCACAGAAGCCGTTGACGTCGTATGATACCTGAGATGACAAAAGAAGATTAGCAGTCAGATACAGTAAGAATTGATAATAAAAACAAACAAAAACATTAGCAGTCAGGTTCCCACCTTGCCGGCGTAGTGATGTATGTTGAAGCCGGAGTTCCAGCTGTTGAAATGTTCGTGCGTCCCCACAGTGTTCTGCAGTTTCTGCAGCAGCGTGCCATCTGCACCCTCTCCTTTGGCGTGCATGGTGGCACAAACATCATCCAGCACACTCATTATACCAGTCGGGTTCTGTAAGGAGGGAATTTTATCGTCAAATATCACCATTTATGTCTGAGATTATGTATGACAAAATATATACATATTTTGTTTGTTATTTCTGCTAGAAAACTAATAAACTAACTAACCAACTACATCTACAAATTCACATTGTGTAACAGAGAATGTGACAATGATATTATAAAAGTTTAATGGCTAAGACAACAAGCCATCTTTTCTTGTACATGGTACAATCTGAAATATAAACAATTTCAACACCCCACGGTGAAATAATAAGAGAGGAAGGGGCTTCGACAGTTAAAGAGAGGTAAAAAATGTGCCCCTCATTTTGTAATTTATTTTTATTTCATCTCTTTTTCACTTATATTTCTATGAATTTATTTGGATTACTCTTGCTGAATATCTAATTTTCTCCACACACAGTGTATTAAATATGTTATTATATCATGGAAAAACCATAAACATCCAGAAAGACCACTTATAGATACAGTATCTAGGTTTAACAAACAAAAGCCAGAGTATTTAGATATCTCTCCGTCCCAGAGGATAAATCCTCTGCTGTTTTTGAACTCATTTCTTGTCAGTGTTGACAGAGCCTCTTTTTTTCATAGCAGAGCACCAAATTAATTTAGTGCACCTGTTTCCTCATATATGAGCCACTTCAAATCCATCTCTGTTGGTTAAGGTGAGGTAGTTAAGGACTTACCAATTTATTCTCGATGAGATCGCACACAATCTTGTTGTTGAAGTACTCGATGGGTGTCCACTTGATGCCCTCCTGCACATACTCTTCCTGTGAGGAAATCACAGGACAGAAAAGAAACAAATGCAAAAGGAAAACTCTTAGACATTGATTTTAAACAGTTCAAGTAAGCAGGGCAAGTGAATGTGAATGGGATCTACCTGCTCAGCCTTCAGAGTGAGTTCAATGAAGATCTGTTGCAGTTTCTCGTTGACAAAGTTGATACAAAACTGCTCAAAGCCATTTTTCTGTAGGAGGAGTAGATAATCCAGTCAATGTCAGATTATCACCACAGTACATAAAACAAACCCTGCTGTGATGCATCAACCATAAAACTATCATGGCAATTTAGTGGCTGCCTAATAAATCATGGGTCATTATGTTGTAAGAGGGGCTAACCTTGAATATCTCAAAGCCATAAATGTCAAGTACTCCAATACTGAATTCTTCATACGGTTTCTGGATGGCTTTATTTATGGCCTGGAAAAACAGACAGAGGCAGAGCAGAAGAGAAATATTAAACACAAACACATTTATCTATCTCCATACATGCAGGAATCTCAAGCGGATAAATAGCGAAAGTTATTTCATCTGGTTTTGTCTTGAGTGTACCTCAACCAGATAGTCAAAGAGTCGTGCATAGAGGGCTTTGGCCAGAGCGTCTCTTGTGTAGGTGGCTTGCTCCTTGTTCAGGGTCACGTTGATGGACTCGGACTTCCCTCCCCACTTTGAATCCATCTTCCTGCTGGTCAGCTTGTCCTGAAGACGGGTGGGGTCGATGCCCAGCAGATAGGCAGGGAAGGCGAGCACTGGAGCAAACAAAGGGAAAAGTTGCATTCAAAATTTGATATAAATATGTCAAAATGAGACTTAATATGGAAATAAATCTGCTGTAAATGTGTTTCTGACTTGAAATAATGAGTTTTTCCACCGTGGATGTAAACAATAATCATCAGTGCAGCATGGATTCAGTGGTAAGCGACAATAGGAAAGATAAACAACAACAACCAGTGCTGGTGCACACGGATTCTCTCAATTAGCAGAGTTTCCGCCGTGGGACCGGTTTAGCCGTGGTGAGCTCTTTGACTCCGATCCCTTTGGGAGAAAATGGGCAATTTTATGTGCAAGGTGAGAATGTGCACATGCATGAACGGCTGAGTTAATCCGTGTATGTGTCTGGTGTGAACATGGATGTGTAAGGAGTGTGAAGGTGTGTCTGGATGTGTGTGTGTGTGTGTGTGTGTGTGTGTGTGTGTGTGTGTTTCACTCACAGTCTGTGCTTTCCACTTGGGCATAGTTGCCGGCCTCGATGAAGCTGATGTTTCCCAGGTGGAGGATGCCTCCGATGATCTGCAGCACCTGATTCTGGATGTCGCCTGGGATCCCGATCACCTGCATGGCTTCCTGAAGACCACATTGTAAAAAGGTACGGGCAAAGTAAGGACAAAAAAGTACTTAAAGAAGTAGTGAAAGCAGAAAGATTGCCCCTGAGTTACTACTTTTGTGCCAAAATTAATTTCAGCTGATTGGTTAAATCATATAACCATATAACAAACCTGGGGCCGTGTTTTATAGCGTTCCCCACTTTGCAACCCCCTCATCTACAGATTGATACCCCACCAAACATATTAAACTGTTTAATCTGAATAACTGTTAGAGACAAAAAGAAGAAAAAAAAGTCAGAACAAAAACTTCTGTGGAATAAAAATAGTTCTCTACTTTCCATTGCCTTTAATCATAATGTACTTTGAAACCCCTAAGAGCAGATTTTAACTCAGAGGATCTTTTTTTTTTCTTATTGTGCATCTACAACATGGAACAACTCTAGAATAATTTGAAACCTTATTCACTTTTATCTTCAGAGCACTTTAAATCTGTAATTACATCACAATTTACTTCCAGATGTTCCTGTTTTAGCTGAACTCTCTTATTTCAGTTATTTGGTTGGTTGTTATTTATATTCTTAATGTTTCTGTTTTTTGTTATTGTTTTATTGTTTAATTTCTTGAAATTACTGTATTTGTTTTCAGGATATTTACCATAGTTTCTTCAAAGTCTTTGCTATCGTTGGTCCCATCCACCTTGTAGGTCTCAGACTGGTTGAGGTAGTAGTAGTAGTCCGGGGTCACGAGGCCCAGACTCTCTCTCTGCTGAGCGTTGGCGCCCTCTATCAGCTGGAAGACAACAGTGCAGTGCAAAGTAGGAAAGAAGCTTTTATTTGAATTCCTCTTTTTGCATGCAGCATCTGCAAATGATCTGTAACACATTAGTCTCTGACCTGATAGTAAATGTGGAAGTTCCTCTCGCTCTCATTCTGGCTCACCACCCTCGATTTCTCAAGCAGGAAGTTTGAGATTTTGCCTCCGTCTGGCTCCCCTCCTCTGCTGAACTGAATCTCAAAGTATTTCCCCTGGTAGATTCAAAAATCAACAGTCAACAGCTGGATGCGACAAACACGCTGTCAGAAGATAAATCTGTAAAATCTGATTACACTCAACGGCCGTGCGATCAAAGCATAACAATGTCTAGATCATCAGTCACACACCTCCCTGCACAACTTGCATGGACAGACACACTACTGCAATTTATCTTGCACTACATCAACAGGAAACAAATAGGTGGATTGCACCTAAGATGCACACATGCATGTGGTCTAAAGGTGTGAAATTAGAGCGCTGGGACCCCACAGATGAGAAAGCAGTTTTCTATATATTACATACATCTCTTGTTTATATATTCATTCGTAGGTGGCATGCATTAATACAGTTGTATTGCCATTAGTGCACCTATTTGAACAACTACTTGATTCCTTGAGTCATTTTGAAGAGTATAGTCTACGGGCATGATAGTGGCTCTGTGATGAGGGTCTCTGAGCTCAATGCTAATGTTCACATTGCAACATGCTGATATTTTGAAGGAATCATGTTTACACTGTTGGCGTTTTGCGTTCTGACATTACTAACAGCGCTAAACACAAAGTGAGGCTGATGGGGATGTTATTGTTACGGCAGGTATTAGGTCATGAAATGAAGACAAACTATGATGCAGGCAGGGAAAACAAAAGTTATTTTATTTCATCCTGGGGGGAGGGGTGATGTCAGTGTCTGTATCAAATTTAGCAACAATCAATGCAAAAGCTTTTTTCTCAGCTATTTGGGAGCCGTGAATATTAGCACAAAATTTCATGGCTGACCTGTCCTTGTTGAGATTTGAATCTTGGCAGCTCGCCCTCGCCCCTAGATGGTCCTTATGTTTTGTTAAATTCTTGTTCTTGTTGCTAGAAGTATAAACTTGCTGTATTACTCCTATTTTAACCTCGCTGCACTGGCTCCCCATAAAACAAAGAATTGATTTTAAAGTACTTCTAGTTTTTCAGTCTATGAATGGTTTAGCCCCCTCCGACATGCTCACTGAATAAACGCCTTCTTGTCGTACCTCGCATCTACACTCAGCTAAAAGTGTTTTTAGTTTCCACCTACTATTTGGAATAATTTACCACTAGAGATCAGGTCTGCCGCAACTGTATCTATTAAAAGCAATATTAAAATGTACCTATTTGCATAAGCCTACTGTATAACTAACTCAATGGACACCTTATTAATTTTGTTTCTAATTTTACTTTTTAATCTTGATTGTCCCAATCTGTTTTTATGTATTTCTTTTAATGTCATGTGTGCATCTTTTGTATCTTGAAATGTGCTATATAAATACAATTTGACCTGATTTGACTTGTTATTACTGTAATAAAACGGCTACATGTACATGTCCTAATGAATATTGAACACAGCGGTTAATTGAGATCCATAGAAATGATCTGTAGTTGCTGCAGAGGTAAAGATCTTACTCACAAAACGACTAGAGTTGTTGTTGCGTACAGTCTTGGCATTCCCAAAAGCTTCCAGCAGAGGATTTGACTGTAGGATGATGTCTTTCACATGCTGCAACACACAGAGACAAACTGAATGAGATCGTTTGAGACGCGGCAGAGATACCACACACCACACTGCAGGAAGTTCAAAGGTCTTGAGTCATAGTGAAGCAGCAAGTGCAGCGTCCTGTCTCTATACCTGCACTTTTGATCCTCCTCCTGATACTTTGGAAATGTAACCCATGATGTATTTGGCGGCCACAGTCTTCCCAGCGCCACTCTCACCGCTACAGTACCACAACACCATAAAAGCATGAAAAAGAGGACACAACACACGACAAAGACAAACACATTATTCCACAAACTGCACCAGCACTTGGCAAAGACGTGATGCAGCACCGAGCGGCTCGACACAAGACGAACACACACACCTGATGATGACGCATTGATTTTCTCCATCGATCATCATGTTTCTGTACATGTTGTCTGTCAAGGCGTAGATGTGAGGTGGGTTCTCATATTGGGCCTGTGGAGATAAACAGATCAAGTTAATGCACCACTGAACTAAACACACATGACATGAGTTGGTGATAAAATATTGGAGGGTTGTACTCACAGCTCCTTGATAAAGTTCGATTTCTCTTTCAGTGAAATAGGGCATCTGTTTGAATGGGTTAACTGATATCAACACGGGGCCGATGTAAGTCTGAGCAGTGGAGTTAAGGAACATGAGGAAAAACCCTAACCTTTATCAATACAATACTGTAATACTAAGAATGAGATGAACAGACAAAAATTTGTTGATGAGTGATATTTTGGTGGCGGGGTGACAGACTGTGAGTGTAGGTGTTGGGGAATTACTGGCTTTAGCCCACAGCAACCTCAGTATTTCCTGAAAACCAGACAAATATGACAGTCATGTGGTAAAACTAAGCTGTAGGGGCTCATTCTGATCAGTGATCATGTATATTAGTCATTATAACTTTTTTTTTTATAGCAGTGTGTTTTAACTTGAGGTGATGTCAGCTGCTCTCGCTTGCTGATTTGATGTGCTATTTCTTTCTTTTTTTTGTGCTCTATATATGGGTTTGAAGTAAGTTCAGCTGTGCTCTAAGAAGACGGAAGTGAGCTGTTGAGTCATCGACCAATGCAGAACAGAGAAGAGTAATGTCCTTGTATTGATGCCCTTATATGTTTTTTTTTTTTTTTTTTGGTAATGTCACTTTTAGGTGCTTTGAGGCGTCAAAAAATGAAGGTAGGCGTGTAGCTGCTATCCGATGACAGCTACATTACTGACACATTGAGACCTAACTTCCTGTCCCCCGGTTATTAAAACTTCCTGTCATCATGAATCTAAACAAAGATTTGAATGTGTTTGTTTGTTTACAGACATCTGACATGCAGTAGTGGTAAAAATGTCAAATCAACAATTGAGACAAATGAAAATACATAGAAAAATACAAGCCGTTCACAACCACAATAACACAGCGGTGACGTCAGACTTTAGGATACAAAGATGTAGTCGTCCATGAATCGTTTCTTGAGATTTTCCACAATGGCGTCCTCGGTGATCTTGGACAGCAGGACCATGTCGTCCACCCCACTCTGCTTAACATTTTGACTCTGCCAGTGGTACTTCGCCTAAATCACACAGCAGGAAGACAACAGAGACATTTTAGACGAAGGATGGGAGGCTGCGTTTATCTGCAGTCATACAGGGTGTATACAGGAATCTTGAAGTTAATTCTAATACCTTTTTAAGACTTTTTCAAGACCTTCTCAATATTTTTCAATACCTCACCGCCACTTAAAGCTGCAACCATTTACATGAGTGACACTTTTAACTTAACAGTTTTAGTTTGTGATAAAGACTATAGACCACTATGATACAACAGAATTCAAAATAGGCTAGGATAATAAATCAAAGGCAAAGTTTATATAAAAAAACATTGCTCGACTCTCAAAAAACAAAAACAACAATCTTCTTTTCTTTTTTTATGTACCGGTTCATCTTTGTTTTTTTAATAAAATGGATAAATTCACACACTTTTACAATGTTTTTTAGGACTCAAACTCTTGGACGGCTAATACAGAAAAAATACCTTCAAAATTTAAGACTTTATAATGTCGTGAAAAGACTTTTTAAATACTTTTTAAGGGTCTTAATTTTCCCAAAATTGATTTATCACCATTTAATACTTTTCAAGACCCCGCGGATACCCTGTCATAATTATCTGTAATTTACTGAAATTTTAACCACTTTTAAGTTGAATAATTGATTTTGGTTTAAAGTTTAGAGAAAATGAATTAACGAATGAATGAACGAACGAACGAAAGAAAGAAAGAAAGAAAGAAAGAAAGAAAGAAAGAAAGAACAGAGACTGTGAGAAATACACTTCATTTACGTAGCAACAGACACAGGTCTAGCATCAGTGTTGCTGTACTTTAAAAATGTAACCCTGTGTGGTTGCCATTACAGGAAGCTGAGGCAGGTTGCCAGGCAACAAGTCACAGAGGAGGTGAGCTCATTTTCTAACTTGGACATTTTAGAGAAGAAACACCAAACCTTTTAACCAACAACACAACAACACAACATGTACGGCACCTGATAATAAATACCATGGTGATGAAACAGTACCCACATGTTTTATCTTCATGGTTGTTGTGTTGTGTTGTATTGTGTTATTGATCCCGAGGCCTGATCGGGTTCCAGTTTAAAATGTCATCGACTCTTTTTCAGAGTTGAGCTGAACTCATATCCTGCGTTTTTGGATTTCCCTAACAGATCTCAGTCTGTTTGATGTGTGAAGACTAACTAGTCTTGTATTTACTGTGTCACTGATTGAAGCTTGCAAAAAAAAAAAAAAAAAAAAACATCCAATCACGTCACAAAGTAAAGAGCTGAAGGTCATAACAAACCTCTTCACATCTGTGTTAGTGCAGCACAGATGTTGTTACCACCACAATGTCAATCCATCATTGACAACCATCCATAGTGTCACCAAAGTCGCTTGGCTCACTTCTTGTGGTCAGGTGAGTTCAGGTGTTTTCTGCAACCAATCAGATCTAACCACGATCTCAAACAACAGCCAATCCCGTTCAGTCCCAGTCAAACTTTGAAACACTTTTCTGCCCTCTCCTGCTGTCTAGTCTCATTTCACTTGCGATTAGTTGCAACCCTCCTCCACATCATCCACCTACAGTCGTCACATCAGCTCCCCTCCTCCATTCGCGTTTACTTTTTCCTCTATTGTTTTGTAAATGGCTATAAAGTTTTATTTGTTAACTCAAAACTAAGTCCCTCATGGTTGAATCTGGGTTTATTGTTAAGTTCTGTTGCTTGAATTAAAGTCTTAACACCTACCAGATATATCGGTCACACCAAATTCAAGACGGAAGTCATAAGCTAAAAGCTGCTTAAACCCCACAAAACTAAAAACTGCACAGTTTTTTTTAAACTGTCACACTTATGCAAAAAACAGTCTCATAGATGTTTACATAGATGTAAACTTGTCCTATTCCATCCAAGTACCAAAATCAACAATGAATTAGTCTATCTCTTAGTACTTCGTATAAAATCTGTTGGTTTTTTGTCTTTTCACGGGACTTGTCGACAATAGGGAAAGTCCAATCCGGTGTAGGACCCAAAACAGTCCCATGTCCAGGAACTGTGCCTTGAAACAAACTGTTAGGACTTCTGTTACTTTGTGATGTCACAACAACAGCTGTCTTCTGATTGGTTCAGGCTCTCCTCACCTCTGGCTGAAAATCTATCACTGTATCAGGGCTGAATGTCACAATAAGGCACAATTAACATGATGCAATGTCAAGAAACAGAAAACAACGTTTTGATCTACATCAGTAGATGAAGTTTACCTCAGTCATTGTGGAAATGTAGATGTTAAAAAGTGTACCTGAATTGTTTGTAACCCCAGCTACTACTTTCTTTGTTTGATTAAGTTTTGCTCTGTGAATGAACTGTGACTTTAACGTCACTCAAAAAAACCCACTTCTGCCTGTGGCCATTTTTATTTGTAATACTGCAGTGAAAAAAGTTCCTAATATTTGCAATACTCAGATGACATCACTGGAGCCACTTTTCAATGAGAAACTTCTCAATCTTCTCACACAGTTACTAGAAAGATGTTTAAAATGCAAATGATTGAAGCTTTGAGAAACCACAAACAGAATGCCACCCAACCTCTATTTTATTGTGGTTTCGGCAGAAGTCACTAAAATCCAACATCTCAAACTCTCGCCTTGTTAAACAGGAACTTTCAGCCTGGCGTTGAAAGACCAAAAAAAAGAAAAGTTTACCCTTTTGCACCATGTCAACTCATCAGAAGTTATTTCGGTCAGAGATGCTGTCTGCGTTTCACTCTGCTATTAGCATATTGGCCACATCTTACTGGAGAAGCAGACCCATTTCTTTGACTGCACTTTAACATCAACCACACTGGTGACTCTTACTCTGAAAAGCAAATGGACTGTATGCATATACAACAATTGTAAATCCTCAGAGATAATTGGGGGCACTTTATCTTGCCCAATGACACATTGACAAATGGGTGTGAGGAGCCAGGGATCAAACCACTAAACCTCTGCTTAGTGGAAAACCCAACTGTACCTCCTGAGCCACAGCCTATTTCTAATTTTTTAACTTTACAATATGCATGTTTGGACAGACTTAAGGGCTTTAAAACAGTTCCTGCAGCATGTTGTCACGCATAATAAGGAGGATATCTGCCTGTGTGCAGCAGACTGTGAGATTTTGGATGTGTGAAGACCCTTCTGAGTGTGAGGAGGAAGTGTTGAGGCCGCTCCTGTAGTCCACTTCCCCCTCTCGCACCTCACTGCTGCCTCTTGTGAAACTTATAAACTTTGTACATGCTACCAGTTCTCTTCCTGCATCTGCCCGCGGATCGTTTTTTATCAGAGACCCCCCCGAGTAAAAAAGCACTGAAGCCGTGCGTTGAATCGTGTGAACTGAGATTAAAGTGCAACTCAGTTCATTCAAAGCATTAACATTATTTAACCAATTTCCTCTCACGTGTGGGTTTCTGTGTACGAATCTGTGTTGTTTGACTGTCAGAAATCCACTTAAGTGCTGTTGTCTGAAATGTACTCACAGATCAAACCACACAACAACGTGATAATAATGCATTTTGCTGCCTTGAAGTTGTTTCAATGAAAGGGCTTGTCCTGAAAAAGAGGAAACTCACACTGGTGCTGCTGCTGCTGCTGCTGAGAAGGAGCTCATGTTCCCAGAAGTGAGTTCCCTGAATTGATGGTCTTTTAGGAAACACTACTTAATTCATAATCGCTTCAAAATTGATGATTTAAAACCATTAAATCTACTCTTGTTGCTTTTAATGGGAATCTACCGAGATGACATGAAGTTCATCGTGAGTTAGTTTCACCTTCTCAAATAGAAAATTGTCCAATTTGATTTTAACTTCCTCAGACCTGTGATTGTTAAATTATCAGCAGGCAGATGAAGGACTTAGAAAAGCTGTAGTTTTATGATAATACACATGTTACAGCTGTTAGGGGTGGAAAATGAAGGTGGTACCGTACCATTGTTCCTGTCCTGTGAGCCTCCCCTCTTCCTCCTCCTCAGGTGTCCACTGTCCAGACAGTGCGTTTTTGATGTGGTTGTGTGTCGTTAAAATCCACAAGTTGACCTCTTCAGATTGTAGCCATCACCCGGCAGAACGGTGAGAGCCGACAGCAGCCAGCGACCTGCAAGACATCCAGTGCAACATTCAAAACCTACTTCCTCATACTCCCACAAATGTGTGTGAAACAAGAACTGCTCTGAGATAACAGACACAGACACACACACACACATGCACGCACACCAACACACCTCACACGCAAGCATGCATAGATGCTCAACCATGCAAGTCAGGCCACTACTTCTGTATTTCTATGATATTAAAAAAAGCTGTCGCCCAGAGAATAAAATAATAACTTTACCAGCTGTGGGCAGTTCCTGTGTCAGCTGATCCAAAATGTTAAAGGTGCAATTAATCAATCCATTAAATTTCTACTCAAGTCTTGATGGCAACGACAACAAGAACTGTAAAGTGATAATTACAACAACCTGTTGCCAAATGATGGTGTTTCAGTTGTGAGCTGCCGGCTCCACCCAGGCTGTGGTTACTTCATGTTGTGTTGGTGTCGTCAGAGCAGCTGGTGTATCCAACGCCCGTAATAACTGATGCAGGTTCACACAGGGTGTAGCTACACTGTGCTGACAGGACTTTGTGTGTGTGTGTGTAGGTGTCAAACTGTAAGTGTGTGTCCCATGTTTTATGTCGCTTTGAGTGAGAAATCACCGCAAACCCAAACCAACAAGGAACAGATCTCATAGGGTGGTGTTAACAAGACAGATTTTTTTTTTAGAGGGCACATTTGGTTTGTCAATGTTGTCAAGATTCATATCTAAAACCCTGGCTCTTGAGACTTTGGGACCCAGGATATGTAAAATGTCTCCACCCTATCTAGTCGTTTGTTTGTAGTTTTGTATCTGTTTGCCACCATACAGTATCACATGTTTTTTTGGGTCATTGTGCATATTTCTGTGGTCAATCTGTTCGTATAGTGGTGACTGTACATGTCTGTGTTGGTTTTAATTTTGTTGCTACTCTGAAGTTATTCTATCTCTTTTGAACTGGTATTGTAGTTATGAGGAGATCTACAGCAAGTGCTACCGCGTTGTTACTCTGTGAAAAAGGTGGCAAAGGTGTGAACAGTGTGTGGTATGTGTGGTTTTTATATGTTAGTTGTCTCGGGAATGAAACTCATGTGCCAAAAAACTATACTAGCCTATACTATATGAAAGTCTGCTACTCCTTTAAAGTCCCTCATGAAAAAAAATCCTTCTTGAGTAACTACTGGTTTGGTCCTGCTGACTGGTATATTATTAAGTATGACATCATATTACATGTTAAACACTAAGGCATCAGTGTTTAATCAGCAAATGACTGTTGTAGCTGTTGGACACATACAAACTTTGTCCTGATGTAGCTATAAATAAGTTTTCAATCTTTGGACTGGAAAAAAAAAATTCCCCTAATCTTTGATTTCTAGTGAAATAGCAACTGGATCATATGAACACTTACTAAAATTAAACATTAACAGGTCTTCAGAGAGGGAAATGCAACTTCACACTTCATGAAAATAACTGGATTAAATGTGTTTTACAATCTTGCTCTGTCATTCACCCCATGCACACTGTTCACCATTTTTTAAAACTTAAAATCTTGAAAAAAAAGAAAGAAAGACAAGAAAAACCGTGTGAAAATGACTTTCTCTAATAATGCATTTCAGTGGACGTCCAGGCAGAGTCAGTCAGAGTACGAGTGTATGGTATACGCACTGTGATTGGCTCATTGCGTTTGAGGGCGGGGCTTAGCCAGAGGTCAATGCGTTACCTTGAAAGTAGCATAACTAGTAACGTAAAGTTGTCAATTAAATGTAGTGAGTGGAAGTATAAAGGTAACATAAAATGGAATTACTCAATGTAAGTACGAGTAACTTAAATTTATACTTGAATATTTTTGTACTTTGTTACTTTCAACCACACCAATGCCAGTAATGGTCCCAGCCATGGATGTAGCCTGGTCACAGCATTAATAGCTAACTGAAGGTCTCCATGGAAACAACATGTTTTTAAAACCGTTAGCACCTGACGTCACAGTGCTAGTGTGGGCTAATTCGTGTAGTCGTCCTAGTAGGCCTAGTGAACAATACCAAGCTTAACTGCTTTAATTAAACAAGTAGTTCTTCTTACCTTAAAGGGGACATGTGAAAATATCACTTTTTGAAAGCTCTTAACATATATTTGGGTGTTGGTCTTGACTTCCGGCCACCAACATGTGAGAATTGACAAAAAAATCGGTAGCCTAATGTGCAGGCTCCTAGGTTGAAATCCACTTGGTTTTACGAGCTGTTCCCTCAGTTGTCTTCCAGTGATGTAACTAGACTCGAATTTGCATAATACCACCCCTACCTGGTACCGGTAGAAGGGGCGGGGCAAGCAGTGGTTCATTTGCATTTAAAGGGACAGGCTCTGAAACCAGCCGTTCTGCTGTTTTGAGAGGATGAAAAGAGCTGTGATGTTTGATCCTTGGGGTATTTTGACCAAAACATGTCACAGACAACAAGACACCTGGGAACTATTTTAATTTGTGGAAAGGGGGCATAATATGTCTCTTTGCGGGCCTGCCGGGGCGGGACATCCCATAGAAAGACACTGCACGTACCATCATGCACTGAACTGACGCAAGGTGTTTTCTTCCAGTGACGCAGTCCTTACACTATACTGTATATTTAATGAATATTTCAAAAATGCTCTTTTAGCTCTTCACATATACACTATAGTGTGTTATAAAAGGTTTATGAAATATTTGTCTACTACTTATAAATATGGGTAAATGATTGGTGTTTTTATAATTCAGTTTTTCTTTTTCTTTTGAAGTTTCTAGTCTAGTTTTAGACATTTCTAATCCATTTATGGTAGCCACCATCAACCACCTGTTTCTTTTCCTGTTTCATGTCTGCACACATATTAAATCGCTACTTTTATGACTGGCCCCTTCTTTCACTTTTGGTCTTTGTCATAAGGTCACATGAAAGACGTGTCTCAGCCCCAATGAGACCAAAGGAAGGCATTGTTTCCTCAACTTTTCCACGAAGATTGTCTGGTCCAAAAATAGGAAACCATCACTAATGATCTCAGCACTCCTCGCCACCACCGGATGGATGAGGATATGACGAACTGAGCTATTTCAGTTCAAGTACAGAGAATTGTTTGTAACACTGATACAAATATAACAACGAGGGGTCGACGGGTGTCGAGGACAGAGAGCTAAAATGATCACATCCCATTTCTTCAAATCAACAATGCACCATGTTTAATCAATTTAATATTTCCTTTTAAAAAGATGTACATGGGGGACAAATGGATTCATCTTCTATAGTATTGAACAACATACAGTACATGTCATGTTATAATTAACATGTGGAAAAACAAAACAATAGTTACCGGTACTGTCCCTCTTATTTACTCAGAAAAACAAAACAAAAACAAAACAAGGTTCACCACTCAGTGTGAACCTTTATTCTAGGCCCAGGTAGACACAAAACAAATGACCACTGGCAATTATCCTTTGAGTCTGAAATGTTGTATGTCCGACAGTATGTGCAACTGAAAATGATATAAATAGTATTCCCATCTTTTCATTCCTGAATAATTGCAGGGAGGTGCTAAAATTTCATATTGAATCTATGTTTCTATGCTGGATCAGAAGGGCTGGCCCAAGACAAACATGAGTTAATCATCCCAAAGTTTGTTTCTTGTCCCAATAATTGGTGTTTGTTTTGTTTTTTAATCCATTTTTCTTAGGACATGGAAATCCTTTTGGATTATGAATCATTATTTTATTTTTTTCAGAATATTTGTCATATAATACCAAAATTAGTTTGAAAAGCTGCATTGTAGGAGTACTTTCTGACCCTTTACCAAGTTCAGGTAATGGAAAATATGATAAAAGTTAAAAAGAATGAGCAGCTGCACTCTTACACCTCAGGCCAGCTCTGCAGATTGGTATTATTACAAAAGGCTAAAACTGATTTGTCTGACTGAATGACTAAACTGCTAAAACAAAAATCCAGAAACAACAACAGTGAACTAGTAGCACCAATCCAAACCAGAGCACCACAATAAAAAAAAAAAAAAAAAAGGAACAACAATACTCCCCGTAAAAGACAAACTGTAGCTTCCTCTGTTTACAATGAAATTATGTGACATTTAGTGGAGCTGCTTTCAGCTGTCATCAGTGTGAACGTTTGTGAAGTGTCCGGCCACAGTGGACATCAGAGCACAGTGGATGTCGCAGTGATGCCGTCAGACCTGATGACTAATCAGACGCTGAGGCAGCATTTCTAAAAATATTCTCTGCAGGATCGGAAAAACAAAAAAAAGACAAAACAGCCAAAACTGCATCTTTAAACATGACGTCAATAAAACTCTTAAATGAAATCTGTACTGCACAACTTTGGGTCAGGTGACATCCCTTCCTGCAAATAGCACATATTCATACCACAAAAGGGAATTAGCTAACATGGATTCACACAGGAAAGGACGGTTTTTGTGCAGCGAAGGGAAACATCTGGCCAACGTATCTGTGCATTAATGATTCATCTAAACCGCTGTTCTGTCCTGCTGATGATTTTTTAGATGATGTTTTAGAGAATTCAGCACCCGGCTGTACACTGGGAGTGTTGATCCATTAAAGCAGCAATAATCAATATTTTTCATTGTAGTGGATCAAATGTGAAAACAATGTAGGGTCTTTAGGAAAATTGATAGAGCCTGATACTGAGTTGATTAAGCCATCTGGCCCACAATGTAAGTGTTTTGGTTCGCTCTCACTGCTCACAGACAGTCGTTAATTAGAGAAACATCTGTACACTTCATGTTCAGCACCAAACAGACACAGTCAGCAATTAGCTTGTGAACATAGTGGATGTTTCAGCAGCTAAAAAAGGCCTTATATTTCCTGTAGGAGCTGGTGGAGAACAAAAACAGAGGTACTGTAAAAAAAAAAAAAAAAAGACGCAATACTGGAATTACATTCACCAAACTCCAAATCAATGAACGAGTAGCTCTGTAACTGCTGGATGTGTAATCACAGTTGGCAATGGTTTGCCAGTTTGTTATGAAAGGGTGAAAATGTGTCAGTGTTTCTGTTCACAACTTCTTTTCAAACACCCAAGTGGCAAAAAAAAGAAGAAAAAAAAAGATTGATCGCAGATGTAAAATTAGCACATAGATAAATTTAGTTTTACTTGTGCAGCATAAACGTTCTCACAGTTTGTGTGAATGATGGTTTCACACAGCCATGAATACTGTACACCAGATCTGTGCCACATAGAAACCAGATATTTTATGTGTGTGTATATTTTATATGTGTGTAAATCCATCCTCAGATTAGCGCTCTGACTATAAAACACTTTTTGAAAGCAGCGGAGTCAAAGGTCTTCGCTCCTCTACACTGGGCCTGTTCCTGCTGGCAGAGCTGACTCACTGTGTCTCACTGTGCTGTGAATTTCCACTCACAGTAAAAGTTACTAGCACTGGCGAGTAAGTGGTAACATGTGGCAAGAAGAAGAATAAGAAGAAGAAGGGGAAAAAAAGAAATCAAAATCAAAACAGCAATGCCCACACTGGGGGGTTTTCAGATAATGACAATCAGCTGAGCTATTAGAGTTCATTTTTTAAAGACTTTCTGCCACAGTCTGCAGCCACACAGCACAATACAACATCCCATAATGTAAAGATGTCCTGGTGATGTGAGCCCTGCCTTTTACTCACATTGCTAAAGGCAGCGTGCAACATACAACAAGCACTGTTTTTTACTGCAGAGGCAATAACATGTAAGGCAAACTAACCAAAATGGCAAGACTATGGCAGGTTCACTGCAGTGAGACAATTATAGCTTCCATGGAGACATCAAGTCAAATCACATCAAAACAAACATAAAAGTTAACACAAGTCCTCTGACTGCTGACACTTTGTGCAAATCAAACTCTGCTCATACTTCAGCTGAATAACAGCGAGGACTCAATACAATGATACAGAACAAAGCAATAGCAGGAAACAACATGGTCAAGTAACAAACTATCAGATAACATAGAGACAAAACCTCTCATTTCATTGATATACGATAATCCTTTTCATGGGCAAAGATATCTGGAAAATCATTTTCTTTACAAAGTGGATTTTTTTTCTTATAATTCATACCTAAGCAGATATCACCTGTTGACATACAGGTTTTTAAGAAGAAACAATAGGCCACTAAAGCAAAGGCAAAACTCAAAGAGTACGGCGACCAGTCCTGCGGCCAAAAGTGAAATATAAGTAGCACCAAAAATATTACAACAGAGATTGTTTAGAGAGACAGAGAGAGAGGGTTCATCCCAGTAGGAAAGTTACTCCCTCCCTCTCTCTGCCTCTCCAGGTTTTTCAGCAGCCCTCCCTCCAGTGGAATGTATAAACTCATCTCAGACTGTTTTAGCCTCCGCTCGGCCCGAAGAGGCGTCCGCGTCTGCGTCCTGGCCTGGTCCAGAGTCTGGCTGGAAAAAAAGAAAAAGTCCCTCTGACCAGTGACAGGACCGGGTCAGTCTGACAGCATCCCAGTTAGATCTCACCCTCCTCCGACAGAGGTAGCGTGAGGGCTGCTGTTTACAACGGCTCAGTGGGAGGGTTTCAGGCTTTACTGTGTGTGAAATGTGTAACAGGACCCAAAGGTTGGATGCTGTGTGTGTTTTTTTTTTTTTTTTTTCGTGGTGTCAGTGTCCCTGGCAGGTCTTGCAGCACATTTGTCTGAAATATGGCCGGCTGCAGAACTTGAACCTGAGCACCAGGGGGCAGTAGGCCACAGTGTTCACATCTTTACACTCTGCAGGGGGAGACACACATGCAACAATTTAATTACGGCGTTAGAGTGATGCACTTTTTTTTTTTGCAGATGTTTTATAAAACACTGCAGGATTTCAATCAAAATATCAAGAAATTAGTCACTTTTATCAACCTTTATTGCTCAAAGACTTCCTGAGATCCTCTGACATATGGCCTGTGGATTAAAGAATTTATTAATTAACTTCTTGATGCTTGAGAAAATCAGATATTTCACATATTGTAAAGAAAATGTTCAATGCAATATATAAAAATGTTTAAATATTGGTGTCTTCCTATAAAATATCTGCCATGCTCACCTTTCTAATCATGCTTTCATGTAGCATGTCCTGGTTTTTATTTACACTCACTTCAAGTGTTTCTTTATATTCCTTCTCATCTAGTTTGTATTTACATAATTACACAATCTTTTATTAGGATTGTAGTGCTCTGTCAATGTTTATTGATTTAAAATGTGTTTTATATACACTACATACTATACTATATACTATGTATTATTATCTATACCATTTACACATAATAAATAATATGTACGTATTGATATAGCCTACTAGTAGAAATTCATTGTATGTCTGTTACTGACAAGAAAACTGTACATCTTGGTTATACTGTTTATATTAAAGTGCTTATTATCATCATAACATGTTTATTAGTAACTGTAACCTGTCACTGACTTTATCATCTTTTTTTGGCTCTGATTTTAGATATTTCACAGTTGACTTTCATTTGATGGCATCAGCAATAATTTCACTGACCGCTTCAGAAAGAAACATTTAAGACTAAAAAATGTCAACAATTGATGGCATTTTAAAATCAAAGTCTTAATTTGAGCATGACCATTTCTGTTCCAATGCAACCTGTCTATATTGTTTCTATGAAATATGAGACGACAGTACAAGGACTGATCTGTGACCTCTGACCTTCGGGGTTGTCTGTACTGATGGGCAGACTGAGGTCACATTTGCTCTTGCACTGCTGCATGGCCGCTGGTCTCTGGTGCTCCATACACTCGTTGGCCGGCTGGCCGGTGTGGGTCAGACACTGGACTGAACGCATCTCTTGACCCAGGCCACACTTAGCAGAACACTGAAACACAGAAAGACATTTAAAAAAAAAGGGTTTTGTATACAGTGGCATCATGCAAAGGTTTGGGCACCTCTGGTCCAAATTTCTGTTAATGTGAACAGTTAAAGGGATAGTTCACCCAAAATTCAAATTTCACTCATTATCTACTCACCCTCATGTCGACTAAGGGTTGGGAGAAGTTTCAGAGTCCTCCGTGCCTTCTCGGAGTTACAGCGGGGCTCCGTGCAGCACTGCATGTCCTTATGACGGTAGCGAACGGGGCTCACTTTTTCTTTGTCCAAAAAGACACACCAAAAAACATCCAAATACCTCCATACTGCTCGTCTGTAATGTCCTTCTTGTATTGAAGCCCCGACATGAGAAATTGTTCCGAAAAAAATTAAATAAGTCTATATTTTAAGCTTGTTTGTAGCGGAAGCTCCCGGTGTCTCAGTTCACTGCTTTGCCTGTGTCCGTCCAAATCTCCCATCTCTCACCCAGTTCACGGCTCCGCACATTGTGCGAGATTCCGGCAGAGCAACACTGGGAGCTTCCGCTACAAACAAGCTTAAAATATAGACTTATTTAATTTTTTTCGGAACAATTTCTCACAGACAAGCACTATGGAGGTATTTGGATGTTTTTTGGTGTGTCTTTTTGAACGAAAAAAAGTGAGCTCTGTTCGCAACCGTCATATGGACATGCAGTGCTGCGCCGAGCCCCGCTGTAACGCAGAGAAGGCACGGAGGACTCTGAAACTTCTCCCAGCCCTTAGTCGACATGAGGGTGAGTAGATAATGAGTGCAATTTGAGTTTGGGTGAACTATCCCTTTAAGCAAGTGGAAGATTAAATTATCTCTAAAAGGCATACTGTACAGTATAGTTATGAAATACTGTTTTGCAATACTTTAGGCAATATCAGTGTATCATTTTGGTTTTCTACAATTTTTGAGTGAAAAAGGGAAACAAAGCTAGCCTAGAAATCTAGACGTACCCTAGCGGCAGCAAAAATATTTGCTCCGTAGGTGGGTCTAGAAACGAGCCATAGGAACTTTTTGAGTCTCGAACACCGATTGTGTTCACCAATCACAGCGCTCTATCTGTTTAGAGAGTCGTTGGGTGGGCTTAACGCGATGACGACATACATTTTAATTGGCTTCTCAGGCTAACGTCATCCTGCTCTTTGCTCTGATTGGTCGTAACGCTAGCTAGCGCTACCCTATTGCGTGCAGAGGCAGTTTGAAAGACAGCCTTCATCCCGCCCCCTGGATTGAGCCGAGGTCTAACGGTCGTTGCCAGACTATACATTTTAATGATATAGTCTGGCTTGTCAGACTAAAACAAAGCAGCACTTTGTAAAAGAATGGGAAACCCAGGAGACTTGAGCTCTCAGATAACTTTGACCAAGGTATCAGACAAGATATTTACTATTATATGGGGGGGCTACTAGGTGCTAACTGTGCAGGGTGCCCAAACCTTTGCTGTGGACCCTTTTCCTTTTCTGTCATTTTAAAAATGTAAAAGATGAAAAATGTAAAGGGAATGTGTCATCTGTAACTTTATGCCTTTTCTAAATCATTTCATCTTCCACTTGCTGAACTGTTTAACAGAAATTTTGACCATGGGTGCCCAAACATTTGCATGCTACTGTATAATTACAAAAACAGACACTGATTTGTATCAAATAAGTATTAACACAAACAAGAATAAACCAGAAAGCCTGTCTCACCTCTCCCCAGGGACCTGTCACCCACTGAGGGGGAGGGCAGCGCTGCAGGTTACAGCGCACCCTGGAGGTGGGACGGCCATGCTTGGGGCACTTGGACTCTGGCAGTGTGTCACCACTCTCCCCACTCTTACACAAGACCACACGGTGCCTGTATCCAGGTCCACAACTGGGTGTACACTACAGTACAGACAGAGTGGAAAAAAAGAGAAAGGGGGGGGAAGAAGGAGAAGAAAAAAAAAAAGGAAAAACATCAGGTGGGAGGGCAGGGAGACGGTGGGTGAGGGGAGGGTGCAGCATCGGGTCACTGCGGTCAGAAGCATTTAAAAAGACTGATGTACTTTATCCGCTCAGCAGAGGGCAGCAGTTGTGTAAGAAACAAAGCCGAGAGCTTGCTAAGTTCCTGTAAGTCAGCTGGACATAATTCCTCACAAAGTTGAACACTGCAGCACTTCTGACACCATTTAATTTGCTTTCAATTCATCCTGAACTGTGAGAACAGAGTTTGGTTCCAGGAACAAAACAGAGTCTGCATGAGGCGAAGGACTGCACTTAAAGAACACAAGAAAAGAGTCAAGAAGAGCTTTTAACATTTAGTTTTACCAGGGTATAGCTACACGAGAGGAGTAAAAAAAAAAAAAAACTCCAAACGGCTCAAACGAATGTTCAGAATTAGTGTCTGGGGATTCCCACCTGACAAGTGTAACAGTATGTACTCATGACTGAAACAACATATTCAGTGTGATGTATTTGTCTGCTCCGTGCCTCTGTTGTGTATTTCATGGTGAAGGTACTCTTACTTTCTCCTGGCAGACGTTTGGGTTTGTACGGTTCATCTGGAAAAGAAACTACTGCTTCATCTGAGAGGAATTTTTCAGAAAACTCAAGTATTGGTTCAAGTTTATCCCCAGGTTGACTCAAAACATTGCAGGAGTGCAGAAAGCAGAACACACATGCATGCAGGATATAGGTGACGTGCGCCTACCTCTGACCAGTCCAGGGCCAGCCATTCGGGGGGGCAGCTGTGGTTGCTGCAGGGCTCAGTGAGCGAGGGGCGCAGGGGGGTGCATGCTGAGTCATCCAGGACTTTCTCCTCTGTCCCCGAGATCCTCCTTTTGCATAAAACTTCACGCGTCCGCACGCCTCCGTTACAGCTGCGACTGCACTCTGACCACTCGCCTGACCACCAGCTAGAGGCAGAGAAGAGCTGGAAGCTTTAGTTTCTGTTCAGCTTATTCATTTTAAATGCTTTGTATGTGATATTATAGATGCACCACAGAAGGAAACCATACTGTACAGGGGTCACAGGTTGTAACACAAAATGTGTAACAGTCGTGCCTGCACAGACGGCATGAGAGCTGCAATTAACACATAAGTGCATAGCCACCCTAAACAATAGACCCCGCTGACATTCCTCTCCTCTTTCATGTCTGTCACCATGCCCACCACAGTTAATGTTTGTGATATTTCTGCTTTTGTGTGCAAATTATGTGATGTTCTGTTTTGCTGATAAAGTCTAAGTCTCTGTGCACAAAAAGTAAAACATCAATTCAAAATGAGCAACAGTTTATCTCCTTAAAGATGAAATCAGTCTTTTTTATCTCTTTAGACTGACTTTAAAGACTAACTAAATCATCCTTAGTCAGATATCATTATATATGATGGTGTTTTTTCAGAGGCTACTGCCGACTAACCCTTAAAATGACGATTTAAACTTAGGCCACAACAAATATGACATAAAACACACACTTGCAAGGAACAAAGAAACTCATCAAGAGACACAACATGAAGAAAATGTTATCAGCGACAGGTCACTCACCTTGGGGAGCACGGCTCAGTGTTGCAGGATCTCCGCTTCTCTTTGGGTTTGCTCTTCTTGTCACAGAAGTGGTTGTAGACGACTGAATTATCGGCCTGCTTCTTGCACACCACCTGCTGGGTCTGCACACCTGACAGGAGAGACAAAGGAACAATAGAAAGTTATACAAGGCCACGAGGACACAAGTCTTAGTTATAAAGATTCATTCTTCTTGTCAGTTGTTTTAAATCTGTGACTTGCCACATTGATTGAGTGATTCTGTTCATGCATGTTAATACCCCAACTGCACTAACAAGTTAGCTTGACGGAAATATGAAACAATGGCTGACGTCTGGCTGACACTGCCCCCATATCATTTTCATTGGCGCTCCAAAAGTCAACACACAACACATTAATGTGCATCAGCTCTTCTGAAAAACAGCAGTTTATCACTTGAGCTTCCTGGATCGCCACATTAAAGAAAAACTGCAACTCCACTGCTACTAATGTCTGCACAGTGTGATGCTGCACAGGTGTGATTTAAAACTGTGATAAATTATCATATCACAAAATTTATGTATCGTACTGGGGATTGTAGCTGTGTTTAATTCCACCAGAGCTGTGCCGAGACATTTATGGAAATATAACTAATTCCCAAACTGCTGTAACTTGCGCGCACATGCACGCTCATAGAAACTAAATGAGTCTGTTTCAGTCTGGTCCCTTTTGATTACATGAGAAGTATATTTAAAAAAAAAAAAGAACCAAAAAATAAATAAGAAATAGAAGATCAAATGTTTGCCTGCTCTGAAAAACAGTAAACTAAATATTTATCCTCCCAGTTCACGCCCTCCACTCCACGTAATGGTAAGTGAAAGAATTTATTTCTCAAAGGGGGAAACTGGCTCTTATCAGGTGCAGCCGCATGGATCATTAACTCTCAAAGGCCAGAGAGGAAAAAGGAGATTAGCTATGTGTGATATCTCCAAAACCTCAGAGCCTGTGAGCTGCTCAAACGCCTCTGGCTTCAGCACGGACTCCATAAACACTCTGGTCCCATGGTGGCTTCCCTGGGTCAGTGATAGTTTACAGCAGGGATTTACTGTGTACTGTGCGTTTTTAATGGACCACTGCATGTGTGTGTTCGTGCATCTGTATGTCATTTGTACATCCATGTGAAAGAGAGACAGAAAGGGGGGAGATGATTAATGTGATTCATAACACATATACGAGGCTGTTCTTATAAACATATTTTCAAATATATAAATTAAGTAGATTAGAATATACGATCACTGTGGTTGATGGGGCTTTAAATACATAACTCATTGTGGGAAATGGGCTTGTATTTGTTAGGTGAGGGAAAAAAGGCAGCCTAAATCTGTCTAAAGGTGCAAAAATCTGCCTACCAGCAACTCTAAGCATCACTAATCAGCACATTATATCCCCGTTGTTTCAAAAACCAGGGTGTAAGATTATTAAATTGTGGTTTTATGAGTGTTTATGTCCTACAATCAATCAAGGACACACCCATAATGTTTAATTATACTTCTTGTTTCTTGTACATGCATTCTTTTTGCTTTTGTCTCTGCTCTGTGAAGCACTTGGATGACCGTTACAGGTCTTTTTAATTGTGTTATATAAATAAAAGTGACTAATATGCATGGCAAATCACAAAATTGAGACTAACCCCACATTTCTCTCCACCTCTTAAATTTTTGGGTTGAGACTCAGTTTTTAGCTTAATGTAACAGTTAGATTTGAGGTTAAGTGTGTAGTGGTAATGTTTATGGTTAGAGTGAAATACATGGGGATGTAATTTCCTCTCAAATGACAAGACTTTGTTGGTGTGTGTTTCTACCTCCGGCGCAGAGGGTTGAGCACCGCGACCAGGAGATGTAGTGCCAGGCAAAGCCGTTCAGGAGATCTCTGTTGAGTGGGGGGTTGAAACGATAGTGGATCCCTGGATTCTCCTCCCGCACCAGCACCTGTCGAGCAAAAGGACGAGTAAAAACATTTAACACTGCAAGAAGATGATGATGAAACATTTCTGGACTTATTTATATTTTTGTCTAAACATGTGCTGTACTTTTTATTCTTACCATGACAATAAGGGTTATGTTTGTTGGCCCCAGAGCTTCGAGAGTTTCTGGGCCGTCAGTGGGACGTCTGTAGTGGAAGGTGGTACCAGCAATATCAAACCTGCGCGGTGTGTCAATGGTCAGTTTTCCATTGATAAAATACTGGTCACCTTTACTCTTCAACACTGGGGCACAGAGGAGAAGGAGACTGATTGAAGACAGTGAAGTAGTAGTAAAAAGTTAAAGTTTTCCTAATTCCTCCTATTTGCCTCTGCCTCAGTTCTCTTTCCGAGAGATTACAGATACATAACAGATAAGAGTCATTGGCATTTAACACTCAAGCAACAAGGGTGTTTTACAACACAGACCAACATTTTGCCAAGCTGGGACACTGGAAGCAGAGGAAAACTAGTATCCTGCAGACAATATCCTTATTAATTACATCCCACAACCAGGCAGCAATCTAGCACCACTACATCCAAAAGACAGCGTACACCACTGTGCAAAGACGGCAACATAATCTACCTTGTCATGTAAAATTCACACAAAGTAACACAATCTTTCTCTGGAGTGGTTGTAATGCACTTTGGGTGAGCTAGGCGAGCTTCTTTCCACTACAATGTTTTTGACACCGGTTTGTAGACACTTCTGTAATTCATTTTACCAAGTGGGAAATATTGCAGCTGTTAGAAATTTCTAATATCTCAGACGCGACGTCAACTGTTTTTCCAACTTGGCTGCTCATTATAGATCTTTTTCACGATGGACATTTTGACTTGTCATAGCAGGAAAGGCGCAGGTGAAACAAATCTTTCTCCATCAAACGTCCCTGTAAGCCATTACAGTGAGCCAGCAGCACGCACAACACCACACACATACAGACACACAGACACACACACACACCTGAAACTAGCTCATCTAAATGAAATGCCAATTCCCAGTTATGACGAGCCAAAACGTCTGGTGTGAGAAAGGTCTATTAGCGTCTGACCAACAACCGACATAAATGTAGCAAAATTTATTCATGAGCTGCTTCTGGCAGACTCTTCATCAGGCAGATGTTTAACTTTCAAAAGACTGCTGGCAATGAGAAGTATTGCTGTTTTAAAGGTACAGGGTGGTTGATTTTTTTTTTTTTTTTTACTTTGCATGAAGTAAATAAATTCGTATTTGAGCCAATATTTTTGATTTTCCTCATTGCTCTTAGTTCCCTAAGCCTTTGCACAGCCCTGTATATTTCAGTGATACAGGCCTTTTCCACAGCAGACCTCTGACTTGTCATAGTAGGAAAAGCACAGGTGTTACTAATAACATTGATGATGGCTCTGTTCTATTGTATCCCAGTAAAGTGGGGACGGTGAGCCAGCAAGCACCACCGCAGAAACCTGAAACCGAAGTACTTCTGCACCTGTGCTTTCCCTGCAATAACAAGTCAAAAAGTCTGGTGTGAAAACAAAAAAAAGCCAACTTGAATGCAGAGATTTTAACCGACAAATGATCAATCACCACAACTCTTGGTAAGACAATGCATTTTTCGAGGTGCTGGACTTATTGTCAGACAGGTTAGGACATTCAAACAGACACATTTTATTGCAATATGACATAAAAAAAAGGGCCAATTAGTGCAGTAGGAGTGCAGTTTTGTGGTTCTTGTCATAGTTGATCCCTGACAGACAAACCAAAACTGAGCTTTGAGTATCATCTTACCAAGGTAGTTGAGGGAGATGTTGAGCTCTTGTATGTGGATGAACACTGATCCTTTGGGAATTCGGACCACTTCTTCATAACCTGAGACCCACACAAACGCAAAAAAAAAGAAGAAAGAATAAAAAAATGAAAGCAAGGTGAAGGAGGTTTATTCACTGGGGATCAGGAGAGCCACTCATAAGTAGTGTTTAGCTCTGTGGGACACCAATGGACTAAGCAGAGGCTTCAGATTCCAGTTGCATTCCTGGGCAGCCGGCCTCAGCTGCTCAGCTCGGCTCTTTGCTAGAGAGCGAGAACTTTGCCAAGAAGCCGGCTTCTCCTCTCTTCTTCTCTCCATTCCCTCCATCTGTTTTGGTCTCTTGTCCCTTTTTCTTTTTACGTCCATCTCACCTCCTCCCCGCCCGCCTCGCTCTGCTTTTCTCAGCTCTGCACCCCCTGTAAATAACTTCAACCTCACTGGGCGAAGAGGGAATAAAAAAAAAAAAAAAAAAATAGAGGAATAAAATAATTCCTTCCAGTGCTTTGACCACAAGAGGAAAGGAGAGGCTTGGCTTGTGACCTCTCTGTGGAGCTCTGAGAGGTCAGACTAACCCTGTTCTGGGTTTTTTAGATGGAGGTGTGGAAGATTAGAGGGACAGAGCTTGAGGTTTTTTGGCTTTGGAGACAGACACACACAGAGAGAGACAGAGAGAGAGAGCAAAAGTGTGAGTGTGAGGTTCCTCTGTTAACAATCAGAGGATCTGTGTTGTTAACAGAGCCAAGAAGCTGTAAACCCCTGGCCCATGACACCTCAGTAACCACTCGCTCGCCGCCTCACAGGACCGCAGAGCCGGACAGGAGGAACGAGACTAAAAAAGGGACGTTATTGCATGATCTAAGTTGAAAGCACAGAGCATGAATTGAATAACATTGCATCTTTAACAACCCTCAACTCTCATTTTTGTGGTTGAGATCTTTCCCTAGTGAAGCTTTTGGTTTGTTTGGCTCAGTCATAAAAGCACTCTATGTATGGTGTAAGGAGACTGTTATCAGTCAATTATAGTATCTGAACATCACAGCTGGAGATTAAAGGTTTCTTGGGTGATCCACTTTGGTACTATTTTGTCTTGGTGCACATGTTTTCTTTCTCATATCTGCACTGCCTCCTTCCATGCCAGCATACAGACCATGTTTAAATCACTGCAGCAGAGACAAGAAGAGCTAGATTAAGGCTTTAGGAGTTCAGAGAAAAATGAAAAGCTTGCTGTAGACATGACTGGGCGATCATGGGATCAGAATAAGCCTTCAGTCCAGTCCTGGGCCTACAGTTTGGTTAGTGAAGACACCAGCCTGCACTGTCGGTGTGACCAAGTCAACTGAGTTTATACCTTTCAGGACTTTCGATGGCTAAGCAGGTAGCGAAGTGTCAACTCAAGTGAACTCACTAAACGTTTTATTGGCAAAAAAGGATCTGTGAAATTATACACTAGAGCTGCATCAATTAGACGATTAGAAGACAGAAAATTTAAGCAGTTTTTTTTTACGCAATACCAAACATTTTATGGGTCCAACTTTCCATAGAATTTGCTTCTTTTCTTGGTTTTTCATGCTAGTAGATTGAGTTTTGCATGAGACAAAACAACATTATTTGATATCTAAAACAGCTGGAAGGCCATATATCAGTTTTCTGATGTTTTATAGTTTTGACTGAACAACTAATTGATTTTACACTACTGTATGTGGCCAATAGTATGTGGACACTCCCGTCCTCACACATCGAACAGGCCTGGAAATAGATCCGCAACTTGTCTCCCGATATCAGTGTTCGACCTCACTAATGCTCTGACTGGGAGTAAACGCTGCAAACAGGCTCCACAACCCTGTGGAAACCCTGAGACCAAGGGACTGTTATAGCAGCTCTATAAATGACATCATTGATCTTTGCTTGCAACGGTTGTGACCGACTCCTCCGACACATTCTGGGGTTGCAGCTGATTAAGGGGTACTCCACTATTTTTACATATAAAGATCAGTTTATTTGTCACGAGCTGTACTACTTAAACTCTGAAAACAGATGTAAAATGTTGTCCGCGGCTCAGTCGGGAGGTTTATAAAATCTGAGAAAATAACCCTAACAGTGGTGTCTTGGCTTTGGCTTGGACACGACACATAAGAAACAAAAAGCACAAGTTACAAACTGCGGGTGCGAGTTAAAAGGACATGGGGCCTTTTTCTAGTAAGGGAAAGTCCAATTAAGACAATATCTAGTTGCACACAGGAACCATTTTTTGAATTTCATAGTAGAAAAAAAAACCCTCAGGAAATCTTGACCTCTGTTGCATCTCTCTTTCTGTAGCAATAAATCCTCAGATCACACACACACACAACTGAACAACCTACACTTCAACTCCAGCCTAACTAACTGATTGTTTCCGTCCAGTTGATAATTTCAGATATTTTCAGGGTGGTTGTCGAGACCTCAGCTGGGGTTGACGGACTAAGCCTGGTCGCTGTGGTCCAAAGCATGGCTGCCTGCTCAGGGTGTGTCCCCTCTGAGGAATCCTGAAAGGGGGTGAGTGGTGTTGACAGTTGGGTGAGAGACTCTGGAGTTGGTGTTGTGGTGGGAAATGTAACCCAGAATAGATACGAAAGCAGCTGGACCTCAAGCCACACTGGTTGGACCTCACCTAAATCCGTCTGCCACGTGTCCCTCGTAGGCTGCTAGATAAATATATGCATGCATGCACTTTATGTATGCATGTATGTATATGCACTTTTGGACCCTAGTCTCTCTATTTATGTGCTCTTCATTATGCGCTCTGAGGTTTTTTCAAGGAGTTATGTTCTTAGAGGTCTTGGTTTGGCTCAGGAATAATGTTGTACATCTGTATGTGATCTTGGGCTTCAAATGTTTCACTGTCTTTGTTTGTTTGTTTATGAGGTATTAGTCTTAATTCACAGATACATGGACCTTTGTTTGAAAGTCCAAATGTGATTAATGTATGCAGACGATACACAAGTGTATGTTCTTGATAACCCAATTCAAAGCCTAACAGGGTGTTGCAGAACAAGCCACGGAGTTATTAACCTTGTTAAATAGAAATTAAAACACTGCTTGATGTAAACTTTAAGGTGGACAAGACTAGTGACTGTTTTTATCTCTAATATTTAAAGTTTAAACCTGAGCTGCATCCCCTCTAAACTGCTGAATATACATGCACAGTAAAACAGGTGCTGATACTACTGAGTGTTATGTGGAGTTTTATTGGCGTCATCAATTAAACATCTGTGACGGTACGCTGCTTTGCATGTGAGCAGACAATTATATGATACATTTTGAATATCTGGGGTATCCTAACTCACTCGGCAAGGCTGCTTTCCAAGATGCATTCCCATTCCCAATCCAAAGTATCCGAATCCAAAGCTTGCATGTGCACATTTTTTGGTACAAGAGAACAGTTATGTTGCATAACTTGTCTTGGTGAAGGCCTATTGTTACAGTAGAGGACAGTTTCAATGCTGAGGTCAAAGAGTAAACCATGTTTCCCCTCTGCTAATGACGACAGGACACATCAAAGAGAGGAAACGTCTGTGGCAGCAGTTTCCAAAGTGCTAATCATTGGGATGACTGGGAGAGTGAAAGTGGTACTCGTCGAGTGTTTTATTTCTGTACCTCCTTCAGGCAGCGAGTCGTTGAAGAGTCCCTCCACAGACATGCAGCTGCTCCCGTCACCCCCACAGATCCGGCAGCGGTCCTCACGAACGTCTGAACCGAGGATGCGATCACAGCCTACGTGCTGCGGGAAAGGGAGAAATGAGTGAGCAGCGGGGTCACCCGGGGTCATGGGTGAAGGGGCACAGTCAGTAAGTCGAGAGGTGTCATAGGCCGGGCTGAGGGATTACCTCTAATGTCTTCCAGACCACTTTTCCAAAACACAGAAATATCAGATGGTAAGTCCAGATGTGCTTTCTGATCCTGTGCAGACATAATGCTCTTAGGTTGCTAAACTCATAGCTGTCGACATAAATAAGTTTCATGATGAGCAAAGCAGGTGGTTTTACTCAAACTCTTTAACAGTGAACCAAAGCTAAACAAAGGTGCAGAAAATGAATGGCAACTGCTCTCATTCTCATATATTCATATGACAGTTGCTTATTGTAGAGAGGGATAATGAGGTTTAAGTTTATTATGACTTTAACGTGGATTAGATCACAGTTCAAAACTAAATACAGAGTTCAAAGTGTGATTCACCTCGTCGTTACCTGGTGGATTTGTAACGTGGTGGTTGTGAGTTATTAAAGTTTAAAATGATGAAAGGTCACAACCAGCGGAGACCTGCTGTCTCTGGAGGCAGGCAATGATTACTAAAGCTCATCTGAGTCAACAGGACAACACATAATCCATATTAAAACTACGGTGGTGGCATATGTGACATTCAAAAACTGCATTTCAACGATACCGTCTGTGTATCATCCATTCATTCAGCTCTTTGTGCTCTGTGGAATTGTAATTGACTTTTTTTTAAACTATTTTTGGACATTTTACAGACAAAGTGATTAATCGAGAAAATAAATGATGATGATGATAACAGTTGGTTGGAACCCCATTTCATTTTTATGTTTGAGGTAATCTAAAATGGAAAAATCACATTTGTTATATTAACTATTCTATTTTTGATACACATGAAAAAATAATTGGATGAACAGATGACACACAGGCTCGTCTTAGTCTTAAATGACTTAAAAAACTAACAAGAATGAAAGGTTTTGTGTAAATTAATGGCTCTAAGGATGTGACTGGAGAAATTCAATTCTGAAATTTTATGCGACACTTTGTCGTTCCTGCATGAAACTCTTTTTTACAATGACAGCCCAACAGCAGGAAAAGCTTTTTTTCCAACAAAGTGTGGGTTGCATTTGTGCTTCCTGCTTTACACTACACAGTGGATCCTCGTGAGAGCGAAGCCTTCACCTGGATTTACGTGGTCTGTTCATTTCATGAAAGAACAGGTGTTGTTAATGTTTTGTACACACTATATTTTGTCCAACAGATCCGGGAAAAAGCGTCTCTAGCTGACATGCCTTTCGTCTGCAGCAGCATGTTGTGTTCAACTGGACCATCTGTTCTTAGGCCTTTTTCTGCCTCCCCCACTTCTCCCCGTCTCCCTGTCTTTCCCCTCTCTCTTATTGTCAGACGCCAACTCCTGAACCAACGCCAGCATGAGGCTGCAAACAAGAGATAGAGATTTCTCCACAGTGTTTGAAGTTTTATGCCTGCATAAAATATAAGAGAGGTGAGACGACAGAGGAGAGAGAGAGAGAGAGAGAGAAAGGAAGAGGTGCTGACTGGATAGCAGACAGAAAAATTGTGCAAAAGAAGAAGAGAAAGATAAAGGAAAAAAAATAGAGGAACAATTGAGTAAGAAAATGAGTGGAATGGAGAAATGTAGAGTCAGAGAGGGAATGAGGAAAAGAGAGACAGATAATAAGAGCGCAGTGAGCCAGCCTGCAGTGCAGACAGACTAACAGCTGAGCTGGAGGGTCAGCGAGTTCCTACAGAGCAGAACAGAGCAGAGTACAGGAAAACGAGAGCAGTGAAGGAGGAGGAGAGAACAGAGGGGATGTTGATAAACAAAATCGTCTTTTTGGATGAGTTCAGGATCCTTAGCCTTCCTCAGCCTCTCGGTCTATAAGACACTTCAAATTAAGTGAATGGGGGGAAAAAATGAAAAAAAAAAAAATCTTTGGCTCTCTACAAAACAACAAGCTGTCTGTCTTGGAGTTGCTGCCTCTCATTTTTTTGCTTTTGCCCTCACATCCTTTACTCCATATGCAAAGCTTCAGCTGAGTTTTTAGCCTGGAAGAATATCCAAAAACAACAAATTGGGGATCAACACCAATCATGTAAGCTGTGTGCTGTTACCATTAGTGCTTTTCTTTGTCTTACATCCCTTGACAAATGAGTCATGTGGGTGTCAAAACGGGTTCCAGGGACCTGTGGCAGCACCAGGTGGTCTCCACTTCGTTAATATGAACAGCAGTTAAGATGTTTTGTTTTCATTAACAGCCGGGATTAAAGAGGGAAGCATCAGTAATGGGAATCTACGAGTGCTGCCAAAGTTACGATAATTCTTCAGTCCAGCAGCTGATAGTGATGATCGTCAGCAGCCTGTGTGTAAACTGAACCGTGGCGGCTGTCCAGAGTCTAGACAGCGAGTATAAACAACACTATCTCAGTAGAAGACAGTCTTGTGTTGACTCCTTATTCTGCTGCTTCAGCTTAAACGGGCCGCTCACGTGCAGACGTACAGTGCCCTACAACAGCTTGTTCCTCAATGAAAGCCAGCAATGAGAGAGAATACAATCGCCGTTTCCTAATTGTACGTCTCTGCCAACCAGGCAAATTGCATGATATGTGGTCTGAATCTCCCTTTCTGTTCACAGAAAGCCACAGTGTTGAACAGCTGACCTTTGACCATTGGGATTTAATAAGTTCTTCTCACCTTTATCCTCTTACACCTTTGTGTTAAAGGGGAACTTTGCAAGTCCGGCCACTTTTCCGCTGTTCTACTAACCCTCCTCTCGGCCATGTGCATTTGTTTACGAAGATACCGGCGAGAAATCAATCGATAGAGCGGTAGATAACGTTATTTATCATATACGATGTTACGACGTGTATATTTGTGTAGTCTTCTCTGTCATAAACAAGAGGTTACAGGTTACGGAGGCGTGTTTGTGTTGCAGTGCCGCAGAGACGAGAGCTGGGACACCGGGGTGGTGGTGCTGATCTTGTAAGGTTGGTCTTTAGCCAAGAGACGCTACGAGGAAGGCAGAGAGCCTCCGTTCTCCCTGTAACAAGTTACTATTCATTTATTAAACCATCACAATTACTCCAGATCTGTTTAATTCAGGTGAAAAATGTAGCATAGTTAAGCTACAAATCCTGCATAGTTCCTCTTTAAATTGTGTCCTCCTAAGTATATAGTTGTTAGAGTTATAGCCTAAACATCTTTTTGGGGTAAATTTGCTTGACCTTTGTGCACCAAAATCTGATCAGTTCATCCTTAAGTCCAAATAAAATTCCCTCGAAATGTTTCTGAGATATCGTGTTCACAAGAACGGGATGAGTGGACGGAGGACAACCTGAAAACACATAATGTTTCTGGGCCGCAGCTGTTGCCATCACAGCCATACAAACACATTTAGAAGCTTCTGGTGGTCTCACCTTGCACTCTCCGTTTACACACACGTCCAGGGAGTCGTCTCGGCAAGGTGTGCCGTCCACTACAGCCGGAGCACGCTCCGTGTAGAAGTTGTAACCTTCTGCCAGACAGTTAAGGGAGCAGGGCTTCACACCACCTGGACACACGGACACAATTTAATGAAGTATGTAATTTAAAACAACAACAACAGGAAAAAGAAAAGGCTCGGTCAAGTCTTTGTTCTGCTGAATGTATCACGTCCTAATGACGGGTGTAGAGTGACAAGGCGGAATTAAAGAGAGAGAGAAAGTTCACAGGGGACTGGGAAATGTTTTTCAGTGCTGACAACCAGAGAACAAGCAGCTGAATGTGATTAAGTCTTTGCTTCCTTTGGAATATATAACCACAGACACAAGACTACTGTTCTGCCTCAATAAATGCATACAAACATACACACCAGTAGCACACACCAACACAGTGGCTTGACTCCCAGACAGACCTGACAAAGAAGATGAATGAATGCCTGATCCTGAAGCTGAACTAGCAGAAATATTAAATTCAGACTAAAACAACAACAACTCATGTGCACACACTCCAGAAATGGCAGTATTACCTTTGTGCTGTAGCGGATAAATACTGTAACTGCTAATTATGTAATCAGGTAATAAACTCAGTCATTAGTCTTTTATTCATCTTCTCTCCAATCCAAGTTAAGGTTAATTTAATGTAAGGATATGTTATGGTAGTGATAAATCTATTGATCAATCCATTACTTCGTCACAAAAATATTCGTCAAAAGTAGAAAATGGCATCAACATAATTTATTTTCTATCAATTAAAAGCTTCATCATTTCAACGCTGGTTTACTTCTTGATCATTTATTAAGTGTGCAAGTATCTAAGCAGGTCCACGCCACACTGAAATATATATTTGTAAGATGTTGCATGTTAACATTCAGGCATTAATGCACCACACAGCCCGAGTACCTATTGCAGCAGAGATGAAACAAAATGTCTAACTCTTTTATTTGGTTAATTCTCCAACAGTCAATTAGTGGACGGGCCAAAGGCTGCCAAACAACATTATCAATAATCAATTCTAATATCCTAACTCTCTCATTGCTACTTGAACAGACTTCATCTAATATCAGACTTCATCCATGCACTGCTTGAAAACCAAGAACATAAACCACACACATATGAAGACAGAAGATAACCGTGTTGCAATGCAGATGTTACAGGACAAGTCAAGAGAGACATTAAACCATCCTGGCATCACACAATACCCTTTATTAGCAGATAGATAGATAGATAGATAGATAGATAGATAGATAGATAGATAGATAGATAGATAGATAGATAGATAGATAGATAGATAGATAGATAGATAGATAGATAGATAGATAGATAGTCATTGTACACACAACTTTGTTTGTAGCACCACATCAAATCAAAAAGCAGCATAAAAAGGCATAAGTGCAGTTATAATATGGGCAGCTGATTCTAGGTGGTACCAAGAGGTGCACATGCATGACTCTATGCTTTAATCCTTTCAGACTCTACACACACACACATGCACACACACTTGGTAGAGATGTTTCCTCTAGCCAAGTGGTATATATCCTTCATTCATCTGTACAGCTTGCCAACAGCTCCACTATTTGAGTGGCTGTTGACATCAGTCTGGGCCGTGTTTGTTTGTGCTGGCAGCGCTGAAGCAGGTACAGTATGTACTGGGAAGGAGAGAGAGAGAGAGAGAGAGAGAGAGAGAGAGAGAGAGAGAAAGAAAGAAAGAAAGAAAGAAAGAAAGAAAGAAAGAAAGAAAGAAAAAGTGAAAGAGAGAAAGAGAGTATGCACTGGCAGGGCTTCCAGACGATAAAGTGGTCAGACCACGGAAAACTACAATTCCCATGGTGCCTAGCTTTGGCAGGGTAGTTGTGTGTGTATGTGTGTGTGTGTGTGTATTATAGCTTGCAGGGTGTGTTGTATGGAGTGTGAAGGTTGAATGTGAAGGTTGCTGCTGGACTGAGAACAGCAATGTGAAGAAGTTTGAAAAAGAACTGCCTTAAAAACGACAGAACCTTTTTTAATGAACTGTCCTTGGCTGTCTGAGCGGAGAGAGGGCCGTATGTGTTACTCAATGTCTCCGGACAGAGAGACAAGAGAGAGGGGGAAAGATTGCATAATGGTGAACTAAATAAAATCAGAGGAGGCATCCAGAGCAGACAAGACAAAGAATGAATAGCGAGGAAGCAGCTCTTCCTTGAGTGAGTGAGAGGGTGAAAGTGGAAAGTGGAAAAGCTGAAATGAGGACTTGAGGAGAGAGGACGGAGAAGGGGCTGGGCGGTGTGATCTGGCCTTAACGCAGGGCAGAGTCTATGGCACTGTTCCTATTTTAACAGCTGCAAGGGATTTCCATTGTAAAATCAGCTGACTTGATGAAAGGAGCACTTGTTGCCTGAAGTTGGAATTGGCTGGCCGGCCATCTCTGTAAGCCATTATGTTATTGGAGGGCTAGATTAAAGGCAGTTATGTCGTTGAAACTATTTATCTTTCACGTCCAGTGTAGTGTTCATCAGGAGCAAGGAATTCTTGCAAAGCATTGTGGGATGCGTGGCTCTCGGCAGCCAGCATCTGCGATCCAGACTGGAGGGAGAGAGAGTCTGCAGCTTCGATTCACTTTCTCCTTCACTCCACACACACACACACACGCATGCACACACACACACACACACACACACACACCCTTTCTGTCTCCAGACTTCTGTTCATCTCATGTCATCAACTTATTTATTATCGCAGAGTCATTCAAGACTTAAATTTGTCTTTAGAGGAAAAAACACGTTCCTTTGACTGACTGTGTGAGGTTTAAGTTGCAAATTAATATAAAATGATTCCACAATAAGTATAAATGTCCTACAATCAAATGTCAAGTGTATTTATAATAACTGTCACATTTTTTTATACATGGAGTTTTATTACAAAAACAGATTTTTGAAATCTAAAAGCACACATTATACCAACGATTCTGTGATTGGATTATTATTAATCGCGTATTAGCATATATATCTGGTCTATGTGGTCTAATTTTAACTAGATTATACAGCACATGTTTAGGCAATTAACTCTGAAGTGACTAGAGCGATGGCGGACAGACTGCTGTGCTCATAACGGCCTGTTAATAGCTGCTATAGCTTTGAGACTTGGTGTTTTATTAAGGTAAACTAGACGTAGAAAACAAATCTTTTATCGGTACCACCTGTGCTATGTATCGCACTACAATAAAGTTGGTCATGCAGGTTGTAAATAAAACTACCAGGCTGAACAAACAGCACATTTTACAACTCACAGTGTCAGTTTGACTTCCTGGTTTTGGTTTATTTACGTCCAAAATGAAGCTATTTTATGTATTTGTATCTGATCGCCACCTGTTTGGTTACCCATTAGACATCGCAACAATTACTACTTTACAACATCGTCACAGAACCGAACTGTAACAACTGCTGGTTGGTGAAAGAGGCCATCTGCAGTCGAGATCGCAATGCAGCAAATATAAATTCACACACACACAGGTTTTACTCACTCACCCCCTCTGTATGGCTTCCAGCTGTAAAATTTTCCCCGGAAAGGAACGCTGTCGAAGTTGGAGCATTGAATCTCCCTGAAATCCCGAGAGCCTGCAGGGCACTCCTAAAACACACACACACAAACACAAACATACATGCATATATATATATTATACACACTTTATACATACACAAATACTCCTGTGCAACAAATGAAGTCAAGCTAAGGATGCAGTGTTGCTGACGACGATGATGATGTTGATGTTGATGAAGAGCAGCGATACTCACATCAATATTGCAGGACCTGAAGCGCTTTCTCTCCCCCAGACAGTACTTTCCACCAATGGTTGGCCTGCGACCAAACAGAGAGAATCAGGCCAGTCAGTCACATCTGAGTACAATTTAACAAGATCTAACCTCCATCACATCACCACACAGCGCTGGCTCCCGATCGCTGCTTTGTCTGCATTCATCAGGGTGTTTTCAATCTTGCCGTCTGTCTCTTTTATTGCTTCATTGTTTATCATAGACCATCACGACAACACCTCCGTATTTTAAAAAAGGAGCTGAAAAGGAAGTCGGAGCCAGCCACCATCAAATGGCTGCTTCTGCTTAACTTTCAACAAATTTAAACATGATGGAGCCAAAGCAAATGTGCAAGATGATGCTCAGAAATAATAGGAGACAACACTGTTGGCCGCAGATTTGGGTCAATTCATTCCCCATTTTAATCAATTCAAGATGATGGATCTGGTGACTGTGATTCAAAGCAAGTCTGCTAGTTGTTTTCAGATGACTCCGACTGAGAATTATTTCATACCCGATTAAAGAGGTATGTTAGATATTTGAATATGTGTTATTATATACTGTATATCTGGAAAGCGTTTGGAATTGGGTTTCATAAGACCGACCGGTAAAACCAGTATTTAACGTGGATCAGTCGCTTCTGTTACATATTTGAAGCCTGTTAAAAATGCCCCAATTTGCCAGTTTTTCTTCATATTTAAAAAACAATAACAGAGGATCACGTTCCCATTGTGTCCTTTTCAAGCCTGCAGAAAAGTCACCAAAGTATAGGTTTGAAATCCTAATCGGAAAAGAAATGCATGAAACTATCGGTTTAACTGATGTTGATATGAGGCTTCTGCTGGCTGAGTTTGCAACATCATGCAGGTATCTGCAATATATCACTATCACCGCAATATAAATTATTGATTCTAATAATTATTCTCGTGATAGTCATTATCATGATACAGTATATTGGCTTACATTAGTTTATGTTTGGGTGTATGTGTATATATATGTATATATGACACTCCATATGATCTTATAATATGCTATTATATATTATATTGTGCTATATTACACTTGGCTATATTATATTATAATGTCTTGTACTGCCCTATATTATATTACTATAGCTCACACTACCCTGTCACATTATATTAGGTTAAATCATAACGCACATCATATTATATGTGTTGTATTCCCCTGTATAACCTTATCTTATCTCGCATTATCTTGTCACATTATATTAGTTTAAATTATATTGCACGATACTATGTGTGAATAGTACGTATATAAACACATAGATAAACACTGGATTTGTTCTTGATTGTCAAAGCACTGAAGCCTCATATTAACTCCAGCTGAATTTGGAAATGTATTTTGTGACCATATGGGTATGGGATTATCGTTTTGCCAAATATATATATATATATATATATATATATATATATATTTCTTTAAATCAACACATCCTGCAATGAAATGTATTGTATTTGGCACAATCATACAATTCACCTGCAACCCATTCTACGTAGCTAACTAGAAAGAAATTAGCCAGGTACTTTCACTGTTGCATTCAAACGCCCAGGCTAGTTGCCGATTCTGAGGGTGCCAGTCAATTTTAAGCTATAGAAGTTTGAAGTCAGCTTTAGTATGAATCAATTACAGTAGGTTTCACCAGACACAACACTGATCCAGCTGAGAGCTGTACCTGGGGCTGTCACAGTGTCTGATGGAAGAGGAGACTCCACCTCCACACGTCCTGCTGCACTCCTCCCAGGGCGACCACAACCCCCAGCCTCCGTCCACGCCCTCCGGACGAGTCCCATAGGCCACACACACCCTCTTGTAGCACCACTGTGCAGGAAGCGTCAAAAAAAGATTCATTATGATTCCTATGATAGCTACAACTGTGGGATGGTATATTGTAAAAAAAAAAAAGAAAAGAAAAGAAAAGAAAAAAAGCTAACCAACAGGCCGTAGGGAGCAAATATCATCATATCAATCACAACCTCAAATGGAAAGCAAAATAAACCAAGAGTACAAGATATCACAGGCCCAGAAAGAGATTTTTCTAAAAAAAAAAAATCAGAGAGGTTTTTTTTCCCTTTTAAAACAGTTCCTCTTATAAATATTTTTATTGGAAAACATGTCAGAGAAGATGAGTCAACATGAGAATAAGTGCTGCTTTTTTAGTCCTGCTGCAAAAAATCAGGACTGGTCCCAGATGAACAAAACCAACTCCCAACCCAAACTCTGTCCCATCTACACCAGCAGCATCCTTATATGTCCAACTTTTAAAAAGGAATAACGTAAGAAAAAAAGAGTGTCTTTTCAGTGTTTATTTACCCCTTTCTCTATCGTGTTGGTCTGACAGATGGTTCCTTCTGCAGCAGGGATACTGCTAGTGATGCAACGGTTGCTCTTACTCATGCACCAGAGTTCACTGCAGACTTCCTGTGTGTGTCAATGAAAGGAGAAGAAATACAGGGAAAAGAAAAACGAAAAGTCAAGAGTGTTTCTATAGAAACTCATTACAGAGACACGCGGTGGATTTGCTGACTCCTCTCTACAGTGATGTCTATAACACATGGGGCTACATTTTATTGTGTACATATGCTCTGACCACATAGTATCGATAATAATGAGTCTATAAAGCAGTGCGCTCCTCCAGATGTCCATTCGCTCTGAGCCTGGCCCTGTAAAAGTTGACCATGCAATAAAGTGGATGCTATTCAGCGATGGTATTGCAAGATGTTTCACGTCATCACTGAGACATGGACTTGGACGGGAGAGCCAGAGGAACACAAATCGGAGAGATAATTATCTGATACAAAGAGAGGAGCTTTATTTATAATGTTTACAGAGACCGCACTCAATAAAATCCATTTTAAGCTACCTGCTGCCGACAACATCTGAACAATAATGCAGTGTGCCGTGTCAAATACGCATGAGAACTTGAAGGGATAGTTCAACATTTTGGCAAATTCGCCCACTGCCATAATCCCTATAGTCATAGCAGTAGGTTCGTTACCTTTAATTGTCGGTGCAAGCTATTTTTAGAACGGCGGAGCAGAGCCGTGAGCTGCTCAGAGCTACGCTACGGAGGCTCATGGGATTTCTTGGTTTCCCTCATCAAACTCATCAAATACACAATCCAACAACTCCAAAACGCTCTGGTGGACAAGTTGTGACCTGCACATTCACCACGCTATGAGATAATAACGTTACGTTACGAGACAGAGTTGTTTTCAAGGCAAATTCATGCAAAACAGCTGATGTGTGATCCCGCTGGGGGCAGTTTTTCAGCAAGCAGTCTCTGAATTTACCTCATAAACAACTCTGTCTTGTAACGTTCTGTTATTATCTCATAGCGTGGTGAATGTGCAGGTCACAACTTGTCCACGGGAGCATTTTGGAGTTGTTGGATTGTGTATTTGATGAGTTTGATGAAGGAAACCAAGAAATCCCATGCGCCTCCGACCGTAGCGTAGCTCTGAGCAGCTCGCGGCTCTGCTCCGCCGTTCTAAAAATAGTTTGCAAAACGCGATGTACCACAAAAAGATAATAAATTCCAATCTAATCTAAGCTGTGATGAAGGATTTAATGAATTTCTCTATGTATAAGGGGGGAAAAACAGTAAGAAAAGTAAACTGAGACATGAATGAGGAGCAACTCACCGCGTATTTACATTGTCGAGATCTGACGCCGTACTGGAAGCGGCACTGTTCGTCTGCGTCGTAGGCCTGACCAGGGGCTGTGGTGGGATACACGAACTCCTGCTTGGGAGGTACGTTGTTCAGACAGGATCCCATACCTGAGCTAAAGCGCAGCAAACAAGAGGATGGAGATTAAAATACATGGTAACTACTGTTTTAATTGTTTGTTTTGAGGACATCCAAAGTTAAGCTGTTTTCACTGAGGCTCTGAACAGGCAGACAATAATTAAACTGAATCGCCCACAGTCAGGACCCATCTGTAACTTCGATGTTTCTCTGACCATCAAAAACGTTACATTGACATCCAAAGTGATTTTTTCTTATCTGAAACCTATAATTACCAAATTATTTGTGGTGTTGCAGATATCTGATAGGCTGACTCACTCCAGGAAGCTGGTGATGTAATCCCGGCTACAGGCGGACCAGATGAACGGGTTTGTCTTCATGGTAATGTGGTCTGCCATCAGCTTGGCGGTATCCTGGCTGCGAGGGCCGCAGGCGTTTCCCATACCGTCATGGTTCATGCCAAACCTAAAGCCCATGATGATACAGTGACAACACTTTGAGGCTGTGTGGATGGGGACAGTGGAAAAAAGATCACTGTGGATAACCAAGCGGGATCTAAAGAACAGACATGTGAAAGTCCACAGCTGTCACAAGTGTTCACCTTCATCCATTGAAATATATATATGACCAAGTGCTTCATTATTAGGACGATATTCCTCTAGTACCTGCAGTTTTTCTGATTTAGAGCCTACTTGTTTTCTAACTGACCTTTTACAAACAAGAAGACGACTATGTGGTCAAGTTTAAACGTCACAAAGTTGTTCCACTATAAATAAAATATTTTGTTGTTCAGACAACACAAAGACATTAGATTAGATCAATCAGGCGAAGAACATTTCTCACACCAACTAATGCACCCAGGGAGGAGATATAAGGTTCCTCTAAGGTACAAACACTCATTTGTCCCTCTTTCAGTCAAGCTCATTAACGAGCAAACATAAACATGTATTGCAACTTTGCACAGCTCAGGATGAGCCAGTGTTTTTTGCACATCGTTTTTCTGTATGTTTTTATTGTGTTTGCACTGTCTCATGTGTATTTATTGTCTTGTGGCTGTTTTTTATTGTCTATGCAGCAGCACCCTGCATCCAAATTAAATTTCTCCCAAGGGAGACAAATAAAGAAACTTGACTTGACTTGGCTTGAGATCATGTCATCAAAGTCACTGTAAGATTAATTTCTGATATATATCAAATCAAATAAATCAAAATCAAATAAACTTTATTTGTCCCACAAAGGGAAATTTGTCTTGGTCCATCTACAACATGGCATGATATATTAATGACACAACATCCTGATATATAACCAAATAGTCGAAAGTTTCGCACTGTTACTCATCTATTTTGTGTTTTTCTTCACTGAACAATCATGATACCCTCACAGAAGCCGTGTTTGAGCCTGAAATATAAATGTTTTATCCCTCAGCCGAGTCATTACTCTCATGGTCTGTCTCGTCTTTTCATGTGGGTGCCCTCAACCACAGACAGGCCTGTGTTTAATCTAATGTGCACTGTGATGTTTAAATAATTTATATGGCAATTAAAAACAACTGTTGATAGTGTTGGGGCTGGGGAAGCTGACTGATTACACACACACACTCACACAAACACACATGTAAACACAAATCAGCACACCATGTCCAGTCATGTTGGATAGAGACAGCCTTGGGGTCTGAGTACTCGAAAGCTACCTGTGTTAATCATTAGGGAGGCAGGACCTCAATGGATTTACCATCTGCTGTAAAACTTCTAAGTGTTGTGTGTGCACCCAGAGTGAAACTGAGTAATACTCATTACTCTCTGAGCAAGAAAAATACTCCCCCAAAACAAACCAACTTAACGGTTTCTCAGAAAAACTGAGAAATGAATAGTAATCTCTGCTGATTTACTGCATTCATGACAGGAATAAGGCTTATAGGCAGATACAATTACTAGTTACTAAGTGGTCCAGAACAGCTGGTCTTGTAAATCACAGTCTCCAAGTCACCCAGAGGATCTAGATATAAAAAAATTAGGCTTCTCCAAGCGCCGTACTAAACCCACATGTTATAAATTCCACTGGAAAGTAAATAGTGTTGCTGAAAGAAAATACACAACTATTAACACATTCTCAGAAGATTGCAAAAACTTTGGAGATGTATTCTGAGGACAGGCTCTCTGTGGAGGGAGATACATGAGACACCTCAGGGAACCCTACATAGATATTTTCTGTGTCAGGCTCAGCTAAAAAACAGCAACCTTAGACCTGGTAGGGATTCTGTGTTTTTCCACACGCAGGGTTATGAACTTCTCATACAGACGCAGTGGGTCATAGCTTCACGAGCATGAACTCTACATGAAAAATTGTGAGGTTTAAATACACCCTAAGAGACTTCTAACATGTCACTGCCATTGCATTCTGTTTAAGAAAATTAATAACCTTTCTGGACTGCAAATGTATGATGTATGATGCAGGTCTGCAGACCAGGCATTCAGCCTGGTTATCAGGGTCAGGCGGCTTCCATCCCCGTCACTGATAGATGCAGATCTGTTCAATATTTCTACAGATAGTTCACTCTGAACCAAAGTCGTAAACCACCCATCTGACCAACTAACTGAGGATAAGGCAATGTACTCCGATGCCATCAAGAAGGAGGCTTAGAGTTCCCTTTGCCAAAAATACAGGGTGCAAGAAGTCATAGCATCTTTAAGTGAACTTTGAGCTATAGACCCTTTCAGAGAGTATAAACAAAGACAGGTGTGGCTCATTAGAAAATGCTCTGGTACACTAAATAGAATGGAGCCTTAATTAGTATCCTTGGTAACACCTGTCTTTGTTTATACTCTCTGAAAGGGTCTATAGTGAAACCACAGCTGCTGTATGATATTGTATTGTTGTACTTCATGTGATTATTTATTTATTTGTTATTGTGCTGGTTGTTTCCAGCTGTTGTAGTTGGCTGACTACCAAGATGCCAAAGGCAAATTTCCACTGTGTTTTTAAACCATTGGACAATAAAGTTTTCTTATCTTATCTTATCTTAGGTAACTTTTGTGGTGTCTGAAGACCTTAAAGGGACAACGAGGAGTTTTGGAAAAGCGAAGCGTTTTCACACTACATTTATGAGCCTCCGCGCGCACCGTGAAATTCTTTGACCGGCGTAAGACAGACTCATGTTTTCATTCATCAAGAATTAAAGTCAGAGGTTCGAAGACGATCACATACCGTCGTAGTTCCGACCATAAACAGCGATTCGGCTGCGTTATTCTCATGACTCACCACAAAACCGAAAGTAAAGAAATGCTGGTCGACTCGACCAGCATTTCCACCACCACTAATAATAACAAAATAACGATAGAGACAAAACGATATATTTATCGAAAATGGGCCCATTAACAAGTGTGGGTAGCGTAGATTCATCCACATTAACGTGAGACTTTTTTATAACCAAATAGAAACTCCTCGTTGTCCCTTTAACAATGCATAAATCTTGCTGCAAAAATAAAATAATGAAGTGAAGATAAATTGGTTTATGAGCAGTCCACTTGCAAAATAAAGTTATGAACCATTAACATTTTGATTTTTAACCCAAGTGGCCTTTCATTGAGCCGGGAAATAATAAATAATTGACAGAAGAGGCAGTTTGACAAGTATACTGAACAACATAAAATGTATAGTGTGTGTGTGTGTGTGTATATTACTCACGTGTGTCCTATCTCGTGGGCGATAGTAAAGGCTGTTCCCAGACCAATGTCCTCATTGATGCTGCAGCTTCTCTCTGGCTCACACATCCCTCCTACAGGAGCCAGACCTGTTACACACAGTGTATGAATATAAAACCTGACTGAACTATAGACCACATCTTTAAATCTCAACTTCAGTGAACCTTGTGTGTGTGTGAGAGAGAGAGAGAGACAGAGAGAGAGTTGGGACTACTTGTGAGTTTAGATCTTGAAAATTAGGACATTTGGGCAGGTCCTTAGTTCAGACAGTCGCTTCAAATGGCTTTTTGAGTGTTAGGACTTTGTTTTATGGTTAATAGTGTCATAATAAGGTTTGGGATCAGTGTTTTGGGTGCATTTGGGTTCAGACACAGAGAGGAGTGTGTGTAAATGCGTGAGAGAGGGTGTTACCTAGGGTTTCACAGGGCTTGTTTTTTTGGATGCAGATGTCGTACCTGCAGGTGGGAAAGAAAAATAAACACGGGTGTTTAAAACTAACTCTTACACATACGCAAAAGCAGCATAATTTAACAGAATGTGTGCGTGTGTGCATGTTAAAATCCACTTGCATGTGCGTTCACACACGTTCAGATATACTTGAGATGGGCATGCACTGCAGTACATTCAAAATATACACAGAGACATTTGAGGACAGGCCGTGGACAGCAGTGATAGCAGACAGATATAGTTTTAAAAGAACAATAGCAGGAAGTCTTGCACGGTCACTGTGGTGTCATCTGTCTGGAGCGCTTCCATCCTCCGCTTGATAAGTGGCATCGTAAAAAAAAATCAAAATGTTCCCACAAAGCCACCACCACAACCATAACTAACAGATCAGTAATGACATTTCTGTTAACCTCCTGCAACATGAGCTTATAACACATCCTGTTTGGGAGAATAGGGAAGCATTTATGGCCGCATCGAATGACTAACCAAACTGTGGTCGGACTGTTTGCTGATGCACATTCCTCAGTCAATAGCATCAGTGTTTAATATGCGCCTACCAAGGTTGTGGCTGTTTTCCTGCTACAGTATCAGTAACAGAGCGGAGTTAGAGAAATGAAATGACAACTGAGAGAAAGCAGCGCTGTCACATTAAGAGACAACTTTTCTCATTCTCATGTGTCTCGGGGCGTCGCACCATTTTATTTAGGCATTTAAAAAATCTCTCATGGTTTCTTGCAAACTCCTCAGATCTCACTTTTTTTCTCCAGATGCTGAGCCGGGCACGGCGACCTCGGCTATCGTCACCCCAGAGACAGAACAAGACATAAGCCAATTCTCTTGGACTTGACTTAATGAACGTCTATGAGGAGAGGGGCTGGGAATGTGAGAAATCAGTGCAGAGATAACACTGTCGTAGGCTTATACGAACAGGAAAACAGACTTTAACGTTTTCTTATTTACCAAAAGTTGTTTCAGGAGGCAAGAGTTGTATAAATAAACCTTTTACAGAGCTCCTTGCTGCAGTAACACTTTGCCAATGCGATATAAATGGTAACATTTTATTTTATAAGTCTGCAATTTCCTAATAATTTCCTGGAAAGTTTCAAGGAAGGAGTTATGTAATTTGGTGTGTTACTGAGAGAATGGACACAAAGGTCTGAGAAAGTTATTTGAGTTCATTTATTGTATCACTGGAAACTTATTGCTCCGTTGAACCGAGTGCTTGCTAGTAGACAAAATACATGTTATTCATTATCAGCAGCCCCTGTTGTGTAATTTGGTGGCCTAACCTGGTGATAAGCACAGCAGTGTCGTGGTGAGCGATCCCATTGTCTGGTATGGCGTTCCCATAGCTGCTCCTGTGTTGGATGGTTTTCTGCCACTTACAGAAGCTGTCTAAAGACTTCCCTGCATGGTGGTTGATCTCTAGTGTTGGCTGAAAGAGAGTTGAGAAAGGAAACATAGACTCAAAAATCGCAAATTAGGAAAACAAAAACTAATTTTACAACTACACAACTCTTAATGTTTTTGCAAAGTTACTAGATTAATGTTAAGTTACTCTAGTGTCAACAAAGAGGTGATCTCAACAATCAGATTATAGACCAATAATGCTGATAACCCAGCCCGACTCTTCCTGTATTTGTGTTTCAGGCTGCACCAGTGTGTCCTGTAAAAAAAGATGCATCTCAAAAAGAAAAAAGAAAAGAAGAAGCTGTGTTTTCAGCTGTGTAACTCATCATTTTCCAGGTAATCCAGTGGGCTTTTAATAGTTTATTTAACATAAAAAGTAAGAGATTTTTCTCATTGCTCATACATTTTCTCATTTCATACCATTGCACACAAGTCTCTACTTCATCTTTGCAATAAAAATCCCCATATTTGGAAATTCAGTGGACAGTGACTATACTTAGTGCGACCACACTTAAACCTGGGATTTTAGCCTTGAGAAGATTAAAAAACTTCCCTCCCCTGTATCAAAGGAAGCTAATGCGGAGGTAGGATTAGAGCGAAGGTGCTTTCTAGTATTATGAGAGTGCAGAGAGGAGAAGAAGGGAGTGCACTGCTGGCCACAGCTGGCGAGAACTCGTAACCCAGGAATGCATGTGGTGACATAACTAGTAATTGCCTCATCCCACAGTCCCTCATTTCTGGGCCCACTGCTGGCCTGGTTTTCCTTTCCAGGGGCAGCTTGCCGTTTTCAGACCTGGAAACCAGCAACAGAACCACTCGACTCAGACTACTCTCAGTCCTGTCCCCGACCTCAACCTCAATGGTCCATGGAGTAAGAATAACAACACTAATACTGCACACCGCTAATGATCCTAACATTTACTTCTTTAATCTCTCGGATGACGAACACATCCGAACGGTAAATTATGGAGCTAATTTAAAGGCAGTATGAAAAGTATGAATCATAAATGTTCCCTAATAAGACATCTATAGAGGAAACCGCAAAGCCACACTGTAATGCACCTTTTATTCACTTTGATTCATCCGTCAGATCGCAAGAAGGTCAACATCAAGATGGAGCTGGCCGCACTGTCTCGCCACATGCTGTTAATGGCAGGCTAATAAGGCCATTTACTGGGTAGCCTGAGGGCTCCGTCGTCTCCGGAGCTATGCTGGTAAGGTCATGCACTTTTTATGAGCCGAACTCCTGCCTTGTGGTCAGGGGTGGATTCTCACTCTGTGTCCTTTCTAACCTCCTTTCACTAACTCGTATTATACAGAAATAGGAACAGGACATAAGGGTGCGCAGCCATACGAGCTGCTCTGTGTTTAGATACAGTGGTGCATAAAATACTCACAATGACAAAGTTTCAATGATCTCCAAGATCATCTGCTGATGGGCATCAAACACAAAGTGCAGCTGAGGCTGGTGGACATGTAATTTGTTTTGCAGATATTATTAGGCCAAAGACCTACGTAAGTACTGGATAATTTAAAAAAAAAAGTAACCCAAGAGGTCACTGAGTTGTTAAGATTAATCCTGAGGGGAACATGACTTTGAATGAACCTTGACCTGCTGGTGGCATTAGAGGTTAAATCAGGTCATCAACGATCTCATAGCGATAAATATTTTGTGGCCATCACCATTAAAGGGATAGCTCAACATTTTGGCAAATTGACCCATTGCCATAATCCCTATAGTCTTAGAAGTAGGTTTGTTACCTTTAATTGTCGGTGCAAGGTATTTTTAGAACGGCGGAGCAGAGCCGTGAGCTGCTCAGAGCTACGCTACGGAGGCTCATGGGATTTCTTGGTTTCCCTCATCTAACTCATCAAATACACAATCCAACAACTCCAAAACGCTCTGGTGGACAAGTTGTGACCTGCATATTCACCACGCTATGAGATAATAACACAACGTTACGAGACAGAGTTGTTTTCAAGGAAAATACGGAGACTGCTTGTCGAAAAACTGCCCCTGACGGAAATGTGCATCAGCGGTTTTGCATGAATTTACCTTGAAAACAACTCAGTCTCGTAACGTTCTGTTATTATCTCATAGTGTGGTGAATGTGCAGGTCACAACTTGTCCACGAGACCATATTGGAGTTGTTGGATTGTGTATTTGATGAGTTTGATGAGGGAAACCAAGAAATCCCTTGAGCCTCCGTAGCGTAGCTCTGAGCAGCTCGCGGCTCTACACGGCTGTACTAAAAACATCTTACACCGACAATTAAAGGTAACAAACCTACTGCTAAAACTATAGGGATTATGGCAATGGGCCAATTTGCCAAAATGTTGAACTATCCGCTTAATGTCAGAAGAAAAGGCAAGATAATAACCAACACTAGTTGGATTCATACACCAAGGACCATGAATGCATGTCTGTACAAACATCTGTGTCAGTCCAAGTCCACTCATTCTAGACAAAAGTGGTCGACCACCTAAAGTGAGTGTAGCTTGAAAAGACCTCACCTTGAGGAATCTAATGAATACAAAGTCTGTTCTCTTGCGCGTTTAATCCAAAACATTTGGTTTTGTGCATCTAAATCCATCAGCATCTAAATCTAACTTTGAGATTTTCTACACCCTGGAAGTGCGTCAGTGGTCTGAGAGGTCCCTGTTCAGCGCAGTAACAAGCCTGACGGTTACAAAGCAGTTCTGTCTGACAGGTACAAAACTCCCCTCATTCCTTGAACCGTTTCTTTCCTCACCCATCACCCACTTCTACGCCTCCCTCCCTACATCCTCTTGTCCCTTTCATTACAGCCACTATTCACTAGACACATTTACACACAGTCCACCGGGAGTGGTGCAGGAAAAGACGCTTAAGCCAATAATTTGACACACAAACAAGGAGTGCATAGACGCTGCTCGCTTGGGGAAGGGGTTTTTGTGCAGCCAGGACAGAGACGGGGGGGGGAAAGAGGACAAGGAGGACACATAGAGGCATACAAAGACGAGGGGTATTTACCTGATCTTCCATGAGCAGGATGAGCCGTGTCACCACAATGTTGACTGCATTCCCCAGGCTAGAATCCTGGAACAGTTTGGCAACCTGACCTCCAGGGAAACAAGAAAAGACCAGTCTTAAAAACAGCTGATACACCAGACGAGCAGCACAGACACTGGAGTAATCCACTGTAAATAAATAAACATTCGTAAAGGCTCAGAAAGTCGTCACAGAAAAGAAAAAAAAAAGCTCAGTCTTGAAAACGAACGGAAAACTACCACTATTTGAGAAATAAAAACAGTCTGATTCAGCTACGATTTTCCTGTTAAGAAAGCAAACAGATGTGGATTAACAGGGCATCTGTATCTTATGCAGCCTACTGAGATTAATTTAAAGTTATGACCAAACACTCTACTAAATAGACAAATATGAGTCTCATAAGAGCTGTAAAGTCAGTGCATCATAACATCACAAGTGCCAGAGATTATTAAAGAGAGCCAACTGTAAACAGCACAGAGACTGGAGCGAAACCAGCAACCAGCACCACATAAAGCTGCACTGTGACACTTGTCATTATTGGTGTCTGGTGCAATTTCGCCCACTTTGCTTCACGCCTCTTAAAGAGACGCTTGTTGGTTTCTTTCTACTATGATTCTGTAACACTCCAGATGCAACCTGGTTTGTAACAATAGCAGCTGACCGACTATTCATTAAGTGCATTCCTAACAAGTGTGTGTAGTGTATGTGTGTTAGTTTGTAAGCGATTACCTGTGTGTGAAGTGATCCTCTGTGACAGAAATAGTGCAGATGATGACATACAACCTGAGCCTGTCTGACTAAAACGTGTGGCATCATCCACTCGGACAAATCAACACTACAATCCACATGTTTGTTTTTCTTTCTTTCTTCACTGCAAAAACTCAAAATCTTTCCAAGAATATTTGTCTTATTTCTAGTCAAAACAAATCTCATTATACGTAAAATCACATAAAAGGTAGCTTGTTTTTAGACACATTTTACTTCTTTCAAGCATTTTTTTTACTTGAAATAAGTAGAACAATCTGATAGTTTCTTATTACAAGCACAAAAAACGTGCTTTCACTGGCAGATTTTTCTACTTATTTCAAGTGAAAATGTGTTGAAACAAGTGAAATTATCTAAAAACAAGTTAATTTTTTAGGTGACAAGTCTTATTTTAAGTGGAAAGAGATTAATTTTGACTAGAAATTAGACATTTTGACAAGAAATATGACAAATATACTTGGAAAGATTTTGAGTTTTTGCAGTGTTTCTTTCTTTCTTTCTTTCTTTCTTTCTTTCTTTCTTTCTTTCTTTCTTTCTTTCTTTCTTTCTTTCTCTTGGGCATTATTCATGAAATAAATCTGGTTTGCTTTATTTTCTGACACTTTCATGCATCAACAAGTTTATGTGTGATTAATATTTGGCAACATAGATGCAGGGAAACTTGTGAACTGTCTTTTGAAAATAAATGCTTTCTTAGTTGACTCCAAGTTGTTCATCTGTTTTGTACAAATGACAAGTAACCGAACCACGACCGGCTGCTGAAACCACCGCATCCTCGTGATCTTACTATGTTTTATCGTCAAACTGGGAATAACTTTGAAATAATCCCCTTTCATTCATGTGCTCCAGTAACAAAAGTGCATTGTGTACTATTCACGTCATTTGTGTTGTGAAACTTACAATATTCATGACGGCCAGGATGTACTGCTCGATGTCTCGGCGACCGTGGTAACCCACCATCATCTTGTCGGCCACGACCAGTGTCTCCACGTAGCGCTCCCGGCTAACCGAGCGCTTCAGAGGTAGCTGGCCGCGGCCGACGTGATGTGGCGGCGTCTTCAGTGTGCGCTGCCACCATGATGCTCCCTTCATCGGCTTTTCATCTGAGAGAAATCACACACACACACACACACACACACACACACACACACACTCAGATTTTTGAACACATGTAGACAGAAAGACGGCAGAGACAATAACTCAGCAGCATTCCAGCTGAATCGCTCACTGCATCAGATTAATGATCATCTGAAACACTTTTCTGAACAACCAGAATGATTCCTGAACGCAGCCCAACATCACAAAGTCGAATGTTTTTCTTTTAACTTTTATTTGTCAAAACATGGTTTTCCGAACATTCTTTTGCTTTTTCAACAACGCCCTGTAACGCAGACTCTCGGTCACACCCAATCACAACTGGGAACGCAGACACAACCACGCAACGATCTTCGGCTGCTGGCTGTTATGCAAATCAGCCTGTGGAAATTTTCAATTCCCATCTGGACATTACCGCTGCTACTAAAAAGATCAGTAAATCCCACCTTCCCCCCACTCTCTCACCAATGACTCCACAGGATAGGCCCTTGTACTGATGGCGAAGCGATGACCGCTTGTAAACCACATGGGGGCGCCCCTCTGCTCTCTCCCCCCTCTCCGTCCTGGTCTGGTTATCTGCTGAGACAAGGGGTTCAATCAGGTACTCCTCTCCCCCTGCAACAATCACCCCCTGCTGCAGAGAGACAGATTTGTAGAGCAGAGTAGAGCAGAATAGAGCAGAATAGAATAGAATAACAGGGACAATTGCCATCATGACACAAATATAACAAAATTTGCAATACAAAGATATCTCAAAGGAATTTTAAAATCGAAAGCGACTGGACTTGGTTATTTGTCTAGGAATAGTCCAGTTGCTTTTGATTTAAAATTCCTTTGAGATACTATGACCTGGACAAATGAGAATATGCACAGGCTGAATACAAAGATACATTATAATCCCTAACTTATTATCATTTGCTGCCTAATAAGCATTACAAAACAAACTCAGTACAGCAATAAATACATATCAATCCACCGATGAATTGACTTGAACCTGTTTTCAATCACCTTTACTCTTAATATTGACAGAGAAACGAGAAACAAAACAGCAGTTTAAGGTTCAATGCATTGCTGTCGTGTATATTTCTGAACAATAAGAGAACTCATAATGTGAGGTGAAGGACCGACATTCATCCTATAACTGGAGACGCTTTCATATTAGCGATACAAGCCGATCATGATCATGTTGCTCTGTGTTCCCACTGTCTCATCACTACAAAGACTGTCCCTCTTATAGAGTCCTCTGGTGATGAACTGCAGACCCATCTGGGAAAAGGATCAGGACCCCACAGCACACACACACACACGCACACACAAGAGAGACAGACAAACACACGTGAGAGAGCATGAAAGAGTGAATGAGAGCGAGAAAAATGAAAGAGTGAGACAGAGACGGGATACACTAACACTTCCTTTGATTCTGCTCAGATGTGTTGGCCTCAGCCGGAGCGAGTGTGTCTCCCCTCGACTCACTGCGGCAGCTTTCAAAGTGCCTTTAATCCCTTAATAAAGTTAGTGATGCTCCTCTGGACACACAGCCTGCTCACTGGTGAAATGTGCTCATGCTGGTTTGACCAACAGTAATTACGTGTGCTGCTTATTAACGCTTAGTGAACACATCTAATCCTCGACTGTGTATACAACTGTTATTGTGGGACCTGGCTGTTTGGAGTGAGAGGGATACACAGTTACACCGTGCTGCTGTGCAGGAAAAAAATCATGCATCAACCATAAATGATGCACTGCAGTTCATAACAGCATCAACATACAGCTGCCAGTCTTCTGTTGTGGTGTGCTGAGACGATGACCCCTGCGAGAACGAGAGGTAAATGAGCTGGAGCTGACGCTGCACTAAAAGCTAAACTAAAAGTCCACTTTGGAAAGCTGCTGAAATTTCCACACAAGTTCAAAAACCAGACACTCGGTTCATATCTTTGCTCAGTGCCTGCCTGCCTGCCTCCTGTTACATGATTGCTGACTTCAGTTAATAATCTCCTACATTTCCCAGTCTGCCTTTGAACACCCTCAAGAAAACATGCCAGAACCTGATACATTGTGTGTTAACAGGCAAATGTTAAAGGACTCATTATGCTTCAAAGGAAGTGGTTGTTGGATCCCCCCCATCTTTCCGACATCAGAACTGAAAAGGGCTGCGTCCCTGAAACTTTCCAAAACAGGCAAACCCGACAAGAACGGCACCTTCACGCAATGTTAGGACTTCTCTCTTCTCTTCTCTTCTCTGGTTCACACGTTGTTAGACGATCTGAACAAGCACTTCTTATAGAGTAAACTGTTCCCTTTCAATTCAAGCACACTGATGCCGCTTTCATGTCGCATTAGAGTCAGCAAAGGTAGTTAGTCATATCAGTTGGTTCAAGGTGATTAAACCCAAATCTAGAGGTCATAGTGTTCAGTTTTGTCAAAGCAAACTCTCAGACAACCAACTATACTGTTCCACATCCACCTTGAGCTGTGTGGTGAATTAAACACTCACAAGCTACATACATTGGGATATTCCCAGCTCTGCTTCCATCCATTTCATGCCATGAGTCTGGCAATAGTATATTTATACTTGCTGAGTTGTATTCTGTACAATCGTGGCTACAGTCAGTAGATAAAATGTACATCCCTTTCTCTTCCTCAACGGATACAGCTTAGTAACCATTAAAAAACTTGTGCAACTTGACCTGTTCAGAATAGGAATATGGAAAATTCATGAAAAAAGAGATGAAAGGTGAATGTTTCTTTTGAGATTAGGGTTTAGATTAGATATACCTGAGGTTTCATTCTAGGTCATTTCACTCAGAGGATCACGCTCGTTGATTACGGCCGGCTTTAAGACTTTAAGGTTTGTTAAAATGTCACGCTTGATGTTGGAATCATGCGTATCTGATCCCTTATTGGCTGAGCCAGCACTGCCGCCGCTGCTGCTGACCTCACTCACTGTATTAGCTGTGGATTAGACTGGGAGGGTGCAGGTCTTACCAGGCCGTTACAGTTGCTCAGAGCCACTTTGCTGGAATGCGGCTGGTCTTGGAGGTGTCCGATGTAGTGGCAGTGGGGAGAGTAAGGGTGGCTCCAGGCTAATCGACCCCTTTTCCAGTACTCCACCCTGAACTGTCTGGACAGCAGGCCTCCCTGCAGCGTCAGGTTAAGCAGGAAGTTGTTACGTGACGTGGACAGCTGGTAGAAGAGCTTGGGACAAAAAAACAAAGAAAAGGAGAGTTTAGTTTATGAATGCCACTTAAAGGGATAGTTCAACATTTTGGCAAATTGACCCATTGCCAGAATCCCTATTGTCATAGCAGTAGGTTCGTTACAAGCTATTTTTAGAATGGCCGAGCCGAGCGGCAAGCTGCTCAGAGCTACGCTACGGAGACTAATGGGATTTCTTGGTTTCCCTCATCACACTCATCAAATACACAATCCAACAATTCCAAAACGCTCTTGTGGACAAGTTGTGACCTGCACATTCACCACGCTATGAGATAATAACAGAACGTTACGAGACAGAGTTGTTTTCGAGGCAAATGCAGAGACTGCTTGCTGAAAAACTGCCAACAACGGGAACGCGCATCAGCGATTTTGCATGAATTTACCTCTAAAACAACTCCGTCTCACAACGTTCTGTTATTATCTCATAGCGTGGTGAATGTGCAGGTCACAACTTGTCCACCAGAGCGTTTTGGAGCTGTTGGATTGTGTATTTGATGAGTTTGATGAGGGAAACCAAGAAATCCCAGTAGCCTCCGTAGCGTAGCTCTGAGCAGCTCACGGCTCTGCTCCGCCGTTCTAAAAATAGCTTGCACCGACAATTAAAGGTAACGAACCTACTGCTAAAACTATTGGGATTATGGCAATGGGCCAATTTGCCAAAATGTTGAACTATCCCTTCAAGAAGTTGAAAGAATTTCAACAATATGAGAAAAACAGAAAGAAAAGAAGAATGATATTATGGTCAGCAAATAAAAAAATAAAAAAGCATAATACAGAGTCAGGCAGCTGGTCTTCAGTGCTGCGTCGTCTTCTCCTGTGGTGTTGTTGTGGCATTTCTGCATCCAGCGTCTCGCCATTTGGTCCTACACGTACTGGGATGGCGATCTCGTACTGGTCTAGACTGGACAGGAAGGCAGCTAGGGAGAAAGAGAAAGAGAAATAAAGAGGGCATAAAAAACACATTAACAATTTAACTTAAAAAAGCCAAATTCAACTTAATCTAATTGACTCTAATTAAAAACAGATGAAGACAAAGGGGGGGGGGGTTGCTTATTTTTAACAAAGCTGTAAGGGCTTTTATTGAGAGAGTAACCCAGTTGGCATAGAGAAACTTGCTGACTTTTCGGCCCAATCCTGACAAGGCCCCTCCGCTCCAAGTACCCTCATCTTCGTGAGGCCAAAGGGATGTTGCCATAGTTACCCTGAAACTGTATACTTCCTGTCTGTCCCAGTCTGTGCCGGGGCCCGGTGGAGATTTATTGTCCAAACACACATAGCCTCCAAACAGCTAACTAACGGGGAAAGGTCACCGGCAAATGAGCCCAGATTTTCTTTTTTCTTTTTTAAATCAAACCTTTGGCCTCGCTCGGTGGAGAAGCAGCCCATTCCCACACAGAGTAAATACCCAGAGATCAGAGTTCCTTGGTACAGACTTGGAGAGCTCTGTACTGGGGAAAACCACTCTGTAGGCAGCGGATAGGTCTGGCTTGAATAAACAGCAAGCACAATTACAAATGCTGCCTTCACATGGAACTCATGAGGTTGTACTGTATTTTCGACATGGGAAGTTTAGTACAAAATATGCTCTGTGTTCAAGTGGTTTCAATCATGAGAACAAAAATGGATGATGCCTGCTCTCTTTTCAGACATGGTAAATGAGTGTCTGGGTTTTCTTTCCCTCCACTGTATAGGTGCACAACTATGAAGCGAGCTAAACCAGCTTCCAGTAAAGGGGTTCAAGAAGGCAGGATGGCCGGTGTAGTTTTTACTGGAAGCAGCGCAGTTTTTCCAAACTGTGAGAACACAGTATTGGACAAACACAGCAAATTCAATGATAGTGGTTACAAACTGGAAAAACATGCAATACATTTAACAAGATTTGGACTGAAGATACTCCCACTTACTGTTACAGTTATACAGAATGTGGAAAGCAATGTTTCACTCCTACTGTCATTCACAAGCAGCAACATTTCTACTGTCCGACACACACCAACACTTTTATCATTACAGAGCTGTGTTTTCACTCGTGTTGTAGAAATTTTCAAGGTGTTGGTCTTGTCTCAGAATCGCCATCATTTTTACTCGGTCCTGTCTCGGGCTCGGCCGAGCTGAATGGTCAAGACGACAGCTGCTGTGACACCTTTTTTTTTTTAACTGCAAATGTCTCTCTCTGTCACTCGCTCACTTAGGTTTATGTAATGTAATTCAATAACAATAAAGGGATAGTTCAGCATTTTGGCACATTGGCCTATTGCCATAATCCCTATAGTCATAGCAGTAGGTTCATTACCTTTAATTATCGGTGCATGTTGTTTTGAGATCCACAGGGCAGACGCAATCTGCTCAGCTAACACAATGGAGGTGAATGGTACAAGATCCCCTGTCCCTCAAAACTCATCAAATACACAATCCAACAACTGCAAAACGCTCTTGTGGAGAAGTTGTGACCTTCACATTCACCAAGCTATGAAATAATAGACAGAGACAGAGTTGTTTTGGAGGCAAATGCGTAGCCGGAAACTACATTACAGACACGGCTGCTTGGCGGAGTGATCTCAAAAGCGCAGGTAGTTCGGAGTATTTGCTTCATGTGTTGTAATGTTACATAATTATACATGATTATTTCATAGCGTGGTGAATGTGCAGGTGTGCAGAGCGTTTTGGAGTTGTTGGATTGTGTATTTGATGAGTTTGATGAGGGAAAGGCGAAAGTACCGTTCACCTCTGTTGTGTTCACTGAGCAGCTCACGTCTCTGCCCCACGGATCTCAAAACAACATGCACCGACAATTAAAGGTAATGATGAACCTACTCCTATGACTATAGGAATTGTGGCAATTGGCGAATTTGCCAAAATGTTGAACTATCCTTTTAAGCTAAGCACTAGGCTAGCAGCAGTTGAAAATAGCAACAGGATGTTCAACAACTGCAATATTGACTGTACTGATAGGCACCAAAATCCCATCAAATTCCCCAAATGCATCACCTTTCTGAAAGGTCTGAGCTTCTTTTTTTTCCCACAACACTTCCGTCCTGCTCTGACAGGACCACAGCCACTGATCAGGCAGGTGGTATAACCATTACCTTTGAAGCACAGGAAAAGCTCCTGGAGAGAAAATGAAGGGAGGGTAATAAAGTAGATATGGAAGAAATTAATCAGACCTCACACAGAATAAACTGCTGCACTAATGAAAACCAGGGGGAAAAATTAGTCTGCACTTTGAGCTTTATGTTTGAACGGAAGTGTTTTTTTTTTTTTAAGCCACTTGAACCTCCTCTCTCTGCAGGATTGTTGTGTGTGTTGGCTCCCACAGTCTGCTTCACAGAGTTAAAAAAAAAAGAGATGCAAACAGTCCTTAATATAGATTTTCTTAATCTAAAAATACAACAAAAACAGTGGCTGAACTACTAGAAGAAGATAAAATCATTATCATGCTTCTGTTCCTGATAGTTTATGTTGCTTCTCACAGTAACAGACACACACCAGATGTCAGGACATCTGCATTGAAAGCAGCAATGTAATGTTGACAGAATCAAACATCACATAAAACTGCTGTGCTAATCACAATTGGGTGTGTACAGTTTACAATACCCTTACTTTTTATTTTCACATATAAAATGTAATCACAAATTAATCTTTTAGCAGTTTAGTTGAATGACTTTCAAGTGAGAAACGCATTTAAAGGGTTTTTCCAAATGCTTTCTGTCAAGACGCCTGTTTCGCCCATTCATGACAAATTAATTGTGTACATGGCATGAGGACTCCAGCTTTATGGATAGTAAACATCACATGACAACATGCGTTAAGGTTTGCATCACATTTTCTCAGTGCAAAATACACCGTGTTCATTTAGCATTTGAAAATGTTCAGTAGACGTACAGTATCATGCAGCATAACAGAGATTGAGAATGGAAACACACTTGCTAAATTTAACAGGAGACACTCCCTGGCTAAAAGAGAGAGATACAGAGGCCTCCGTGCTGATAAATATACACATCCACCCATGAGCGGGGCATCACCCTGCTCCTGTTATCACCAAATGCAAATAGTGGAAGGAAATATTCTGGATGGAAAAGTGTCCCTCCCTCCATCCCAGCAGGCACACCTTCATGGCACCTTGGACCAAACGCTGCTGCTCTGCTTCTTTTAAAACTATGCCACAAGGAATTTACAACCAGTGCAAACAATAAAGAGTGAGAAAAAATCCCAGTAAAGTGATTTTAAATGAGGCATAGTTTGTTGCATATCACAAATATCACCTTAGATAACTCTCATTTTATCCACCTGACTGTGTCTGTGTCTTTTAAAAGTATGTGGACATCACTGTCAAAATACTTTGTGTTTCTGGTTTTGCTCTTTAGTTCTTAAACCTGCAGTAACTGATATTTATGGTCACTTGGGTCCAGTACACTCTAGTTTTCACCACCGCACTGACAAATCATCACATATTAGTTTGATGTGGAAAACCTGTTAGCAAGCAGCTGGTTATTTACACATTTAGGAGTTATGGAGCAACAACACGGCTGATTTGAAGTCAAATTTTACGGCCATTGAATTAAAGCCTCATTTTCATTTTTGTTCTATTTTAGCCCATGTTACAAGTTTGTGTTCCTGGACTCTACTCCCCAAATACATGAACTGTGCCACGCAAGATAATGGAAATCTTATTGCTACAACATACAATGATATTTCAGACAATGGTGCACTTCCAAGTTTGTTGCAACAGTTTGGATTGGTTCCTTTCCTGTTTAAAACCGTGCACAAAGCCAGGTCCATAAACAAGTAATCTTCCCCCCTGGAACAGTGACTGGGAGCCAGGTCTTATCACCCAGCATCAGTGTTGGACCTCACCACTGCTCTTCTGGCTGAATGGGAGCAAAAGCTCTGCAGCCAGAGTCCAAAATATTATTGAAAGCTTTGCCCACGGTTTCCAAAGAGACATTGGACAATCAGATATGGGGGTTAAGTTCCAGCGTCTGCGGCCATGTAGGTTATAGGCGCTGTAATAGTCCACTAAAAACTGGGTCTCAAAGTAGTTTCAACCATACCTGCCTCCCTTTCCTTTATCACAGCGGAGATAAGTGGCTGTATAATGACTGTATAAACTACTGTATGATGAAATGTGTATCAAAGTATAAATCAACCAAAATGCGAAAATGAGCACAGTCCTTCACTGAATTTGTGGGTTCTGTCAAAACAGAACAAGCGGGTCACTCTTTTTAAATAAGCACACACACTGGCTAATGGACCAGAAAAAGGGATTTTCATGCTTCTAGCACTTTTTCCCACATTTTCGTTTGCTGTTGTAAGAGTTTTAATCAAAAATGACTCAAAGGGGTTATCATCGGTGTTAAGATACAAGCCAAAGCTTGGACAAGAGTCTAGTCCAGAGGTTAGAGAGGACGGGGAAAATAAAACACTTTATTGCTAAGATGTTTCTTGTTTTGTAAATATTGAACCAATCCTGACAACCGAATAAAAATACAGATTTACAAAAAACTCAGATTTTTTGACATTATACTTGCACCTTCAGATAGATTAGCACATGGCAACGTAGAGTTGTTGCGTTTGTTATGGATGATAGAGAAACTCTGAACCAAAAAAACAGTTCAGAGTTGAATAAATCATCATTTTGATAGCGGCACACACCTACATTTTCATTTCTGTGTGGAAACAAGGACGTTTAAGTCTTAAGGATCATACATTTCTACTTAAACTGCATTAATAACTGAAAGCTGAGGACAAAGCATTACCACCTGATAAGAGATGTTCTGGTGAACTTGACAGGGTTGCAGATTTACACAGCCAGCAGCACACATGTATTCAGAGTGATGCTGATGCTTCAGTAGGTTCTTCGTTAGACTCAGCCTCTTGTTTGGTGCGTGTCTTGTGTGTGCAACTAGAATAACGCTGGAACTAAAATTGATGCAGGCCCGAAAATCAAAACAGTGACCCTACCAAACTGCAGTGTTGGGTGATAATTCCCTGTGGTTTCACCGTTGCAAGCAAGTAATTTACATTAGACATAGTCACTGGATCCATTTTTAAAATCAAAATATCAGTTAGTTCAGCTTTTAAGGCCAAGATGTCTGTACAAAGTGTCCTTGGGTCTCTGAGGGATTGAGCCACGTCAGTGTTTGAGTAGTGGGTTATTTAAAGGAAGCAGCATGGCAGACTATTGGAGACAGATGGCGGTGAGGGGTCAGAGGTTAAGTTTAGGAAATACACAATCACAGCCTTGTTCAGGGTAACGAGACACGGACACTCAGGGAATTTATGTCTTTTGCCTTCAGGAGATTTCAGTCGCCTCAGCTTCAGCATGCATTTGAGAGACAGAGGGACTGTGTGGCGAGAGGTGCGGAGGGGGCAGGCGCGTGGCTGTGCCGCAGCAACATGATTTGTGGAAGCAAGAGTTCAAGTTCAGCAGCCCCAGACCTGCAGGCCTGGAGCGTGCCTCCGCCCGGTCAGGCAGCCGGGTGGGTCAGATCCTGAACCTGATTTGGGCAAAGTTTTTTCCTCATCGGTGCACTGTGCATGTGAATTACAAATAAAAACAATTACAGCAACCATGGGACACGTGGTTATCCTTAAAACAAAAATAAATCCTTATCACTCATTCACATTTAATACAAATAAAAAAAACAAAAACAGGTTTTATTCAGGATTTCTTAACATGGGTAGCACCGAAAAGGTTTTTTTTCTCCTTCCTGAAATGAAGAACAGATTTCACTCTGGGAACCTCGACCGTAAAATACATTAAAGTGCTATTGTGCTCGAAAAGACTGAAAATAATTAGAACAAACCACATTATAAAATCAGGATCACAGACAGTAAACCACTGATGTTTCCCCACTATTTATAGAGACCTAAGAGAATAAGGTTAATAGTGTGTTTTATTCTAGGGTCTCTAAAACTCTTTTCACACATCATAGTGATGAGAAATTAAACTTGAATTGTGTTATCCGCCGTGGCTTCAGACTCAGACTATAAAGTTGTGATGGGAAATTTACAGTAGATAGGCCGTTGTTTATGCCAATTACTCTCTGTGACAGAGTTTAAGTTGTTGCATGTTGCTTGTTGTTTTGTTAACATTTCTATGTTTCCCATATTCTGTGTTATAAACTGTTTTTTTGTCTGTATACAGTACAACTTCTATTGCACGTCTGCCCGTCCTGGGTGAGGGATCCCTACTCTGTTGCTCACCCTGAGGTTTCTCCAATTTTTCCCTGTTAAAACGGTTTTCCATGGAGTTTTTCCTCAGTCGATGTGAGGGTCTAAGGGCAGAGGATGATGTTATGATGCCATGTAAAGCCCTTTGAGACAAACTGTAAAAATGGGCTATACAAATAAAATTGCATTGCATTGCCTTGCCTTCCCTTGCTTAGGGAAACCAAAAAGACATTTTTACAAAATGAAAAACTGTTCTGACTGGCTGCCATGCTTTGTCTTCAGTTTAAAACACAACAGGTATAATGGAAAAGTTGTTACAGGTGGCGTTGGGTTGGGTAACTTCAAACAGTGATCTTGTTTCCCCAATATTTAATCTATTGTCGTGTATGTGGTTTTTGCAACAACAAAAAAAAACCTCAACAGCTGCTCGTATAAGAAAACACCCAACACTTCGGGGGTCGGTAGGTGCCACTGGACCGGGTTGGTCATTGTGTCCAACCTGCGCTGGTTCCCTGAGCTGGAGACTGGAGTGAAGTCTCTGCAGGGTCTATTGTTTCTGTTTGCTTGTACCTGAATCACTGTGATTTGGACATTTGATCCAACTCCTGAGGCTTTGTTTGTGCTTTCAGATACCTGTCTTGTTTTATTCTGTATTGATCTCTTGCAGCTGTATTGGAAAATATGTGAACTGGAAGGATGCTTTTTATTGTGTTAAGTTATTCTGGTGTTTGTCGGAAAGGTACAGATACAAGTAAACAGGAAACACACACACACACAAAGTGAAAAACCCAATGTGTAAGATATAATCGCCTCCTCTCACCTTGTGATTGAGCAAACTCATCTCTGTGACCTCCTGCGACCTCGGTGGCAACCATGACGATGACGATGACAGTGCAGACCAGACCAGTCCTCCGTAGCGTTTCCATGGTTACTACAGTAGTTGCCATAGTAACTGAATTCAGTGCAGTGGTTTCCAGGCCTCTGTCCCAACATGTCTCCTGCCCTTCTCGGATGCCCCGTCGCCTAGCAGTGGGACAGCTCAGCGCTCTGTCGGGCCATGGCTGCAGGAGGAGCGGGGAGAGTTCAGACGGACATAGCAGCCTCTACAGTGTGTCGGTCAGTGAGTGAGTGAGTGAGTGGTGATGGATCCTGGAGAAGTCCTCATAGGAGTAGGGGAAAAACAAACAACCCTGGACAGATCTCCCCAAGGCGCTCAGTAGCAATGGCAGGTTCAGACTCCACTGTGTTGCCCTGTGGAGGAGAAACTGTTTAGTGACTACAAGAGGAAAGCCAGGAAAGGGAGTGAAAGGGAGGGGAGAGACGGATTTAGGCTCAAAGAGGAGGGAGGAACAAGGGAGACATAGTAGAGCTCAGACAGAGAGAGCATGAGATCCCATTGACCCATGCAGTTCCCAGTCTAACAAGACAAATCTACCCAGTTCATATTCAGCATCCAGTGAAGGGCCGCCCAGTCCTGCATTGTTCCCTCAGCTAATCAATCTTGGCTTTGGCGAAGGGCAAACACCCTGTCTTTCACTCTGATGACCAGAGACAACAGCAGGTCCCAACCTGGGGCCCCCTGAGGCCCCACTCTTTAAGCTGCCTGCCCACCGGAAAGAGTTCAAACACAAAGGAAGCCATTGATCTTGTAAAAAGCTGCGCTTAATGCCCAAACACGGCTTGAAGTGAGTATTATGTCAGAGGCTCTGGGGGTAAAATGAGCCAATTTGAGAGGAGCAGCAGGTTGCCATCACCGCTACGCTGGCTGACTGTGGTGGTTGGTTGTATGGCTGAGTGACTTGCTGGCTGGCTGCCTGACTGTACAGCTTACTAATTGGCTGGTGTCCTGGCCAGCAGACGGATGGTATGAGTGTCCATATGAAGTTTGTTTACATCTGTGACAAAAGGTAGAGCACTGTAATAATTAGAGGCAGAGTTTTTTTAAAGGCAGATGCTCATTAATATTTGTGAGTTTTTGCAAAGCAGTAAATGCAAGAGCTCTTGGCCATAATGACATAGTAACTTAATTTATATGAAACATTTGAAAGAAAAGGCGCCTTACAGTAAAACACAGATTTAAAGGAGTAAGTAAAACCCAAAAAACACAAAAGTCAATGAGATAAACAACAAAAACAGATTACAGTCAGTTCTTCAGACTCTATCAGTGGTGCCTGATGCAAGGCCACAACAATGAGCAGTGAAATCTTAAAATGAATTTCAAAAGGACAGGTGTAATAAAGTAACTTCCCTAAGGATGTGTTGGGAACCTGCCAGTGGTGTCTTTAAATAAACTGTATTGTGCAACAAACAAGAGGCTCTCCAATGAAGAGAATGACTCGCGTTCACAATGCAAGTACTGGGACAGTTTAATAGGAACACATTACTAAAAGTGGCCTTAATTTAAGTTGAAGGAAAACTTGTGGCATAAGGAAATACATAATACAGGACACGTTGGTGGTATCTAAATTATTTTGGTTAAGACAGCGGCGCATCATCTGCATAAAACTGCAAAATGCCATTGAAATTTGTCACAATCAAATGTTTAAATCTTGTGCAGACTCATTTTTCACACTTCTTATGTGACTGTCTTCTACTATAGATAAACCATAACTTCAATATCAATTGAGCGCTATTCCATTTGATCTTTTTACTTAGAGACATTGAGCATGTTTGCGCTATAATAACAAGTGAAAATGACTTCCTTAGACCCACAGTCCCGGTGACAAAAACAAACCTGAGCCAGGATCAGGAGTCACATTTTCATGGGTGCCTTTCTCTTTGACTTGAGTTTCCTGCAGTGTCAGCTAAAACCCAACCATTGCGCTATCCACCAGTAAAGTCTGCCCACCCAGTTCACTCATGTCCCTGCCCCGCACCCCCCCACCACCAGCACCACCACCACCACCACCGCGGCCCCCCACCCTCAGAGCAGTCTGGGGAGAGAGGAGCGAGCAAGAGACGCCACACTGGCCCAGATGGCTGGCGGCTAACCAACTGCAGCCAAAGGTAATCGGAAGCAGATGGGAAACTTTTTGGTGACGAGAGCAGGGGGAACAAGTTGCCTCCTGAAAAGAGGAGGAAAGAGAAAAAAAACGAGTGCAAAGCCCGAGGGGAATGAAAGAGAGACAGTAAGAGTGTAAGCTGCTCGAGCCAGCTGGGACAACCATTCTTGAGTGTTAATACCCCGAACTGAGAGTGGAGGAATGAGTTGAAGAAAAAAAAAAAGCACTAATGTGCCTCTCATTTCATTTCAAACAGCAATGGGAAGGTACAGAAAAAGGAGAACTAGCTTAAAAAACACTGAGGGGTCTTTGTACTGTTGCAGCTCATACGTGGAACAACTGAAAGTCTTTCTCTTTTCCCCTCCCTCAGGCTTTCTCCCAGTCATTTCCTGCACAAGCCAAACTCCCCTCCATTTTCATTACTTCTGCTCCCGCTCTCGATTTATTGTGAGGTTATTAAACTTGCAGCTTGATATCAAGTGCTTTTCATTACCACTAACTCTCCCCTTGTTTGTTTAAACAAGAGAGGGAGGGAGAGACCGGACCCCCCAACGCTGTCCCTTGATGCTTTTCAAGTAAAGCTGCTTAAAAAGATTTGTGGACAGCGTTCAAAAGATCCCCCACAACAACACGCATTGCACTGCCTTCCCTCCGTAAATTATTGCTCCATTATGAACTGCACAGAAAATGCAGCTAAATTAAGAGTGAGCTGTCTCGCAGAGGTGATGGTGTCGTACATCTTCCATGGTGTGTTGTGCAAAACTTTCCCTCTGGGCTGTATCACTTCTGGCGAAATAAAAAACGTATGTTTGTCAGCAGGCCAAGTGAGCACATACACTGACTCTCTCTCTCTCTCTCCTCGCTCTGTGTTTTGCTTGGATGAACTATGATTATCGAGCATATAGCTGCAATCACGGCCAAGACAGAAAGTGGTCCGAGCTGCAGACAGGCCACACAATTTCCAACGCAATCACAATTTGACAAAAAAGAAAGAAAAAAAAAAGAAAGAAAGAAAGAAAAGAAGGAGGGGGGGAGAAGAAAGGGGTCGTTGTTATAACAAGAGAGAGAAAAATTGGACCGCTCAGGATAATTAGGTGGGAATTTAAGGGTGGGCCAAATTTGCAATGTAATCAAGCCAGTGGACGCAGAAGCGTTTTGACACATCATTTTTTCATCTTGTCATCCACTAGTGAGCACTGACTGGTGCTTTTCATGTGGTGAAAAGGATGTACAGTGAGTGTTTTTTTTTTTTCCTCTTTTAAGACTGGAGCTAACTATGCTGTCCTTGTCTCTAACTGTTGCCAGGGAGAGCGGAGCTATCCGAAAACTAGCACACTAATCAAACCCATATGACCGGCTCAAAGTAAAGTCTGTGCAGAGCAAACAGATGCTAAATGTCCCTCAGCTTAGCTTCAAGTCTAGCACCCCCCCTTCTCTCTCTCTCTCTCTCTCTCTCTAACACACACACACTCTCTCTCTCGCTTTCTGCACTTTGATCAGGGAGTAGCTCATGAATCAGCTTTAGGTTCAGTTTATTATTTCATTAAAGCAGCTGTGTGTCTTCTCGTTCCTAATAAGACCATGAGGCTGTGGGATCAAATGGCCCATGAGTCGAATGTCACAAGTCAGATGCAGCGTTTCTGCTGCAGCAGCATTTCCTCCCCTCATTGAAGAAAAAGAAGAAAGACGACGAAGTGAAGATTCACACTGGTCTCCAGGTGAAAACAGGTGATGGAAATGACTTGGGGGAACTTGGGGGAACTTGGGGGGATACATCTCAGACTAAACTCTCTGTCTGGTACGAATGCAGGGAAGAGAAAGAGGCAGGCATTCCTTTCTCAATTTCCCCAAATAAACAGTGTGCAGATGAAAAGTGGGAACATAAACAGGCCGGAGAACCTCGGATGTGCTCCCCTAACTCCGAAAATGTGCCTCTCAAGTCTGAAACAATATTTAGTGAGAGAGAGAGCTGACTCGACACGAAGTGAGTCAGCCAGCAGCAGCAGCACTGGGAACAGAGCACAGATGGTAGTGGAAGCTTTTCTCTTTCTGTCTTTTATCATATTCATTTCTGTGCAGTTTTTATCTGCTTTAAAGCTGCCAACAACCCCAAACACTAAAAATACCCTTTTTTACTACCACATAAGACAAAGAAGAGTAGAAAATACTCACATTTGAAAAGCTACAGCTATGAATTAAGGGGTTTGCCGCTTGGCAAACTTCTTGAGTGATGCATAATTATCAAAATAATGTTTTATCAACCCACCTCAGATCACAAAAGAGACAACGATGCAGTCAAAAGGTGTGTTTTCTTTTTGCCAATATGGCAAAATCGCTGTAGGATCGACCATGACACCATCGGTCCAGGATAAATACAGACTCTTTGTTGATGTGCCACAGAAATGCCGAGCATACATGAAAATGATCCAGATGACACAAATGACAGCGTGTGCAACTACAGCATGCGCTAAATCTTGTTAATGATGTTTGGTGTCTCCCTAAATTATGCATTTAACAAACTTTTAAATCCAAAGTGAAATAAAAAATCAAAAACATAATGGTGCTGCTGCACAAAGACCGTGAATGCAACACATGCACCTGCAGATTTCTGCCAAGTCAGCAGATGAATCGACTCATCTATCATTCCATGATCCATGTCCATACATGCACATATTGTACATGTCTTGGTGCTAATTACAGCATGTCCATCAGCCTAAAAAAGTGACCTTTAACATCATGTATGGTGACTGTAATCCCTATAAGATGTTAATTATAGTCATGTTTGTTATGCTAATAGTGCAATATCTTCTCCTGCAGCCAGTCATGGTGTTAGGACTGTAGCCTACTCCTTCTCTTACATCAGGGAGAAACTGCAAGCTGCTCCCCCAGCCGGTGAACGACACAATGCCACCCTTCTACCTGATGTCTGCAGTCGGCCACATCATCCACACACACACGCATACAGTACACACACACAGACACTGACTGCCCTGTCATCAGGCACTGAGGACATCCATAGATCCATGCAGCTCAGTGCTTGAGCAAGCAGCATGATCCAGTGGTGGATTTTTCTTTTTTTTAGATATTGCACAAAAAAAACCACAAGACAACTTAAAGTCCATACAGGTGCAAGTTACGACCTTATGTTACAACTATGACAAAACTCTTAGGTCTTAAACTGAAGGCAACACACTTCAAGTGTCTGCAGGGATATTTTCTCGAGAAATGAGGCTGCAGGAGCTCTGAGAAACCGCCGCTTTTTGACAGCATCATTGTCAGCGCCGTTTAGTTTTTTTTCTCCCCTCCGGAGCTGTGCACGGAAAAGCAGAGAGACTGTGGTCGGTTCTCGGTGACCTACCTTCCCGCGTCCCCAGAAGTTTTCCGCTGTGTGAGTTTGTCCTCAGCAGCGGAGAGGAGAGGAGAGGAGGCGGCGCCGGCGGATCACTGAGGAGACTCAACTTCTTCCACTTCCACAACCAGAGAGACACAGGCAGCCTGGCGTGAAGGGGGCCGCACTGCGACGACAGTATGTCCGGTTATAGCTTTCAGAATAAAAGTGGTTCACTTGTATTCAAACTCTTTCTTTCTTTTTGGTTGGTTGGTTCTTTCTTTCTTTCTTTCTTTCTTTCTTTCTTTCTTTCTTTCTTTCTTTCTTTCTTTCTTTCTTTCTTTCCTATTACACCAATACAAAGGTCAAAGGTCATCATGTAAGGCCAGGCCAAGATGTGGACATATCTACATGATGGTTCTAATCATGCTGATTAAACATGTCTGAATAAAATACTTCCTCCTAAGTCCCCTAATCAGCCACATTTTCATTGCTGTCCATACTGTATTGACACTTTTTTTCTGTCAAGTTGCAAATCACTTTATGTGTAAGACGAAGGACATAATTTCATAACACATTCATCAACCTAATGTTTCACAAAGGTGTCTTATTTAAGAACAAATGCATCCGTACAGCAGTTTAAATTTCTTCATATAGACACAATGGATCTTAAATAAAAATGCACCTAAATTAAGATTCTTCAAATACAATCACAGCAACAGAAAATGGGGAAGACTGCGCAGTGGGCTTCACAAATTCAAACAGTTTGAACTGCGTACACACTTTTGCTTCAGGAAGAAGCTAACATTCAAATAAAGTGCAGAATGAAGTTTACTAACAAAACACGAGAGAAACACATGATGATTTGTCGACATAAATGCTGCTTTTATTTTTAGTTTTATTTTGAAGGCGCACCATTTCTTCTCCAGTTGTGTTTGGTCTGATTTTATCTGACTTGATTCGGCTAGATCCTGATGATTGGCTGCCAGATCTACGACTCCAAGGAAGCAGCTACAGCCGGTGTGTGTGTGTGTGTGTGTGTGTGTGTGTGTGTGTGTGTGTGTGTGTGTGTGTGTGGGAGGGGAGGGGAGGTTACTCAAAGTATCTCTGTCATCGGTTTGCTGCTGTGTTTGCTGCACAGGTGTTGGAGTAAAGATGTGTGTAGGCCTACATGTCAGAGTGGTTTATGAAACACAGCTGAAACAAACAAGTGATTGATTAGTTCACTGGAAGACAATAACCATGTGAATTTAAAGAAAAGAAGTCAAACATTTCATGGTAACAGTGTGATAATTTGACATGTCATTCGATTACGTGTCAAATAGAATGAAAAATCTCTTTGAAGAAAGTTAGTTCAATGTCTCTAATTAAAAGAAAAAGTCAAGTTTTTAAATTCTGTAACCTATCGGAGCATTTGTTCATTTTTTTAGCACAAACACTAGAAACCAGGGGAAAGTGTTAGCCTGGCTCAGCCTGGCTCTGTGCAAGGGTGAAGTAAAAAACTAACAAATGAAATACAAGGTTGTGGTGGATGGTTTGATCTTTGGACAGAGCCAAGCTTAATAGTTTCCTGTGTTTCTGGTCTTTGTGCTGAGTGAAGCCATAGTGTCTGCTCCTCGTTTTTCTTTATATTTAACCAAAACCAAGAGAATAAAGTTATTTTTGGGAAAGTGTTGAACTGTTCCTTTAATGTTGTGTGATCTACTTTTTTGTTTTAGTCCAGTCAGTATGGAGGGAAAAGTACAAAATGTAGATTAAACAGGTGGCAGTCAAGCTGATTTCAGAGCTCTGGGTATACGTTAGCTTTGGTGTGTGTGTGTGTGTGTGTGTGTGTGTGTGTGTGTGTGTGTGTGTGTGTGTGTGTGTGTGTGTGTGTGTGTGTGTGTGTGTGTGTGTGTGTGTGGTTCCTTATAACACCGGTTTGTAGGCAGCACTTCACCCTGCTGTCAGATCAACAGATATACTTTTATCTTTGAAGCAGCAGCATCGCTCTGTTGAGCAGTGAAGCAGTGACACGTAAGTAGATTGTTATATCTGTTTTAAGAGCATAAAACAACTATGCATCGCTAGATTTCACTTGTTTCCTTTGTGAAAAACACAAAAATAATGCAGCAGGTGATAAGAGAAGTAAGTTAAAACTCAGCAGTCTGAGGAAACCTTCAAATAATTCAACAAAAATCAACAGCGCTGAAGACAGTCTCTCTTTCTCTGTTAAACACAAGCCTAGACAACTAAACAGGGATTCATGTTGAACAGTTTAATAGTGGGTTGTTTCTCATCAAGCTACTTGTTCATTGTGTGTTTTAACATTTTAATTTAACATCCTCAAGAGGGAAACTTAAACTGCACCACGTCTCTAATTTAATCTGAACTGAGCCTGTTAACATGCACTGATCTGTGAGCTTTATTTATAGTCCCACTGTTCTGTTCAATCCAAAATCTTCAATTAAAGTAAAAGAAAAAAAAATCATTTCCACAGCTGTTTCCGAGCTGTAAAAAAAAGACTAGAATAAAAAAGTGTGTGCACCGCAGCCGGGCCGAGGCATTGTTGCTGTGGCTCACTAAAGTAGAGATTACATGTGCAAAATGCAACAAAAAAAGGAGCTGCTTTTCATTGTGCCTTGGAATAGAAAACCAAAAATGGGTCGGTTTTAACACACCCAAGAGGTCTGTGTGTATGTGTCTTTTATCGCTTGTAACCTTTCTTGAAATTACTGGATGTATTTTGGGGGCCTGGACTGAAGCATGGCCTATCTGCGAAAATGTTCCAGCCACAGTCACAGAGTAATATTGGTCTGGACAAAAGAAATACTTTTTATTTATTTTTTTTATGGACAAACTGCGCTTGTTAATTTTCGGTGTAACGTTTAGAGTCTTCACACACACACACACACACACACAGGCGGTTTTAATATTACATAGTTGTTTTAACCACAAGCGACACAGGGGGCCTCTTTATAGGTAGATGGCAGTGACAGTTGCAGATGTTGTTTTTCTTATTAATAGAAGTGAAAGAACTAGGCTACTGCTAATGTTACTGTAAGATGCCGTATTGAGCCATTCAAATGTCCATAAAAGTGACATTTAACTTCCCTCCTTTGACTCTATATTTACATCTCAGGTTGAGTTTGGAACATGATACAATGTGAATCATAACAGAGAGAGACAACTGTTTCCATCACTGCAGGAAATTATGCTTCAATTTGGGGCATTTTAGGCCCCTGATGTGATATTCAGGTCAAGCCCTCCTACGCCTTCACTTGTTTTTAAAGACCAGTTTGGGGAAAAATCAGCTCATGCGCGACGGCTCAAGGACACACTATCTGTCGGTGGATGCCTACACAAACTCGAAAAGTTGATGCACGTATCAAGGAATGTTTTTGCGTAACATTTCACGGCACTCACTTCCTGATAGCACAACCCAACATTATCACGACCTAAAATAAACTCTATAATAGCTCGTATACTACTAGCTGTTTCTGGAATGAGCTTGATATGGTGTGAATCACATAATCTACAGAAAAAACATATGAACACACACAGAGCTGGTGTTATAGCCAGAGAGATAAATTAAATCGCTGACCTCATGGTGGAGTTCACGCGTATGATTCAGGAGAGTGAAATGAGGCGACGAGGTTGAGCGACGCTTCAAGGGCTGATTTAGCTTTTTGTGATTTCCCTTCAAATCCCTTCTGCCCAATATTTTACCCCCATCCCCCCCAAACCCACACATACATGATACACGACACCCACCCATGATCAATCAACTGATCAGTTGGCTTTGATTTGGCAACAATTTAAGAAAACAGCTAAAATGTTGTATGTTTTTTTGTCGATTCTGAGCAGAAACAACAAAAAGTCCTTGAAAACAGATTCTCAGTTGTGAAGATTGGAGAATTTCCTATGACAGTGGACTCGACATGTTTGTGTTGGAGACATGTCCGAACATGATACCTGTGATGTCATGATAACAAGGGGAGTTTTCGCTGTTTTTTGGATAATTTTATACACTGAGTAATCAATCAGTTGTCAAGGAAAGAACTGTGAGGTGGATTAGTAATGAAAACACTTGTTGGTTGCAGCTTCACAGTGAAGTAGAGTACGACTTGATCAGAGGTTTTCTGTGTGTTGTTGATTACTTACAAAATGATCAACAAATAAAACAATGCAACTAGTTTGTGGGGACACAGTGGGACGAGACAGTGGCTCATCACGATGTCATAGTGTCCTTGGGCAATGTGCATGAAGATTTGGTGGTGGTCGGAGGGGCCGTTAGGCAACATAATTATGTAGTTTACCAGCACTGGTGTGAATGTGGTATTGGTTTCTGTGAAGCAGTTTGGGTGCCATGAAAAGCGCTATATACATTTAAGCCGTTATTATTATTCAAAAATGAAATATGTCGTATCCATTGTGTTGATATACATAACTGTAAACTATCATTTTCAGACATGCGTGCTCCCCAGAGGATGAATCTGGCTGAATCTTGGTGATCCCCTGACCTTTCCTCTAACGGCACCATGAAGTTGTGACAGCTTTGGCTTTGAGTGAAAGCTATTTTTCATGAGCTATTTGATAGATTACTATGAAATTTTGTACAGACATTCAAAGGATGAATTTCACTTAGTTTAGGCCAAAATGTCAAATTTTCCCACGTGCTTTGGTTTTGATATTCTGCTTGAACTAATGACACTCCAAACAGGTGCAGCCTTTTGCTGTAATACAACCTGAAAATAGTTTTTTTTACTTCTTTACACTGATGTGGCTGTGCTGAGAGACAGCTGATGTGAACAACTAAGAGGAAACACAGCTCAGGGCACCTCGCGGTGGAGCTACGTGTCTGAGCTTTTACTGTCACTTGCAGAGAGTTCGTCATCATTAAGGTCAGGATTGCATGATCTCCTCTCTGTGTTTGTGTACATCCCCATCGCTGACACTAAACACCGATAACCCTGAACAGCCTGTTCTCTCCAAAAACACACAGAGAGAAAGTGCTTTTTTGCTTTGTACTCAAGTACAAATTTCTTTACTCAGAGGAGCTGAATCCAGCCAGAATAAAATCACCTCCTCGCAGTGGAAAACGAGCTGTCTGACCCTGTGGATTTTTGGCATGTGTCACTTATTTACTCCTCCGCTTGTTGAAAACACAGTGACTCACATTGACTGTTTCCACTGCTCGTCCGGTCACTATCTGCTAACTCTGCAACACCTCATTTACAAAAGCATCTTTTTCTCACACTGTGTTCTGCCAGTTTCTGTCGTTTTATGTAACTTTTGATGAGAACAGTCCCGGACCTGGTGTGAGAGATAGGCTACAGTATACCACACAGCATCGTGGGTTCAAAGCTGGCTCAGTAACTGTGTCATGTGTCACCTCATCGCTCTTCGCGCTTTGGTTCACGACATACAGTGAAGTACAAATGCTCTAAAAGCTTTATTTTGAAAAGAACATGGTCTGAGACAATACTTGGCTGTTGTTGTTGCTGTTGTTGGAGGAGAAGCGTTTCGAGAAAGCGTTTTTGGTTCGTTTCGGTCGTGTCATAAACGTCCTACAGCATCATGGCTAATTCTCTTTACATAGTGCGTTAGCAGCGTTGGTTGGTTTGTTAAACTCACTTTCTCTTTCAGTTTAAATTAAATGTCAGAGAGTTTAGAAAGTTCATCACTGTGGTGTCTGCGATCCATCCTCAGTGTCTCCTGGGAATTTAAACAAATCAAAAAAGAGAAATAATGGAAAAGTGAGTCAAAGAGTTCAGTTCACATCTGTTCATATTACATTTACTTTATTATATCACGATTTTATCTTTCATAATATTGTCTTGATACCTCAATATACAGGAACAGTTTTTAATGTTGACTGCGTTGTTGTTGATATGTTTAAGTTGTTTAGTCTTTGAAATGTTTTTTACAGTGTATAAAAAGGCCAATCACAGTGCAACCACCTGAAATATATTCAACTGAAAATCTATCAATGACTTTAACGACTAATCAATCACCAAAGTATTGTTATTTGTAAATGAATTATCTGCAAGGCAACTAATTGATTAAACAGTGACTCATTTCAGTACAACCGGAAATATCTGAGACCACTGTGTTCAAAAAGGATGAAAACCACAGCGCACTTTAATATGTGTTCTACTTAATAGTGAACATTATGAAAAGATCAATGAAAATGTGTCAGGGGTTTTATGGGTATATGACGTGAGCGACATGATCACAGGAGAGGAAGTAGTCAGATTTTTTCACATCACAGTCTGTTTACAGGTCTTGGGAGGAGGCGACTGCTGCTGCTACTGCTACAATGAGTTTCAGTCATTGTCATTCCCCCCCCTCTCTCTCCCTCCATTTCCTGTCTCTCTCTGACCATCCTATCAATTACAGGCATAACAAAAGCAGTTCAGTTTTTCATTCAGTTTATGTGCAAATGAAAATCTCCTGTAAATGTCCCATGTTCTCTGAAAAAGAACCATAATTATGGGTCAAATAGAAGTTGATCAGATTCTGTAGTCAACAACACTTGACACACAAAACAGAGATAGCTTATCATGCATTGCTTTGGATGCATGCATAATGGAAATAACCATAATGTTTCCGTTAGCATGGTCATGACTCATGAGATGGTCATATCATTCTTATCATGTCAATGGGGTGAGAAAAAACAAGATACAAAAAAGCCTTCAAATAAATCGTAATAATAATAATAACAAGCGTCTAAAATACAAAATATTAATGACTCATCAGAGAAGATAAAGTCTTGGCATCTCCTTCACAATTATTCAACATGGGAGGAGGATAACCTTGGAGAGGTCGCCAGATATCATAAAATAAACTTGTGACTTTTATTGAGAGAATAACAGGTGGACAATAAGAAGAAAATGTGAATCATGTTACCCACAATTCAGCTTAAATGAATAATAACATTTCAAATATTGAATAATAAGGAGTAATAAACATTCATTAGCGTCAATTCTTTCATGGAAGTTCATGAGTCGGCCAAAAACACAAAGTCAACTGAACTTTCAATAGTAACAGACTCAGATGGGAAACTTTCAAGAAATTACAGTGAAATAATGGACATGAAAAATAAAATATTACAAAGGAAGTAACTGGATAACTGGATTTTATGGTCTTCATGTGTTTTTTTTATGTGAAATCATGTCAAATAAACATCATTATGTCTCATCCTGGGGTGAGACTTCCTTGGTGGCCTGCAATCTGATTGGCCACCCTGTGTGCCTGCTGTGTAGTAAATGGTGCAAGATTGTTATTGTTCTCATTTCACCATTTGAGTGATGCTTGTTGTGGTTATTCTGCATAATTGACTGTTACACAAAACACTGAGATGTTTATTGTACAGAGTTGAGTTGTGCTCTAACGACTGGGTAGGAGTATACCTATAAGATATTGCTGTGTTCACTGTGAGAATATATTGTGTTGCTTATTCTGCTAAGACCTTTTATTTACAACATAAAGTCGATTATTGATTGATTGCAACACTGACAGTGGAAAATGAAAAGGTCATAAGCATCTTCCTTACATAGCGAAAGATTGAATGCAGCCAATAAAAGCAAGATGAAGACATAAACAGTGTGTAACTGTACAATATACGTATATATTGAATAGAGCGATCAGTGGCAGCCTTCATTTTTGTTACTTTTGGTGTGGCACCTTCAGATTCACTGCGCCCCCCCACCAGAAAATACTCTGGATACGCCCCTGGTTTCATCTAGACTAACCTGTGCTGAGTAAAATGTCGTGAGGAAACACCAAACAGAGGTTTTGCTGCAGGTGTAAATCGTTCCTGCAGCAGTGGTGTTGTCTCGTGGCTCCTCTCTCTGTCTCTGTCTCTCTGTAGGTGTGCAGGTATGAGTTTGTCCACAGGGTCGGGTCTGCAGGTATTTGATGTGGTGAGATGGGGGTCAACCCACAATGGAGTCTCACTTCTTGTGGCAACTCTGAGTCTCTGCTCGGCTGTCCACTGTGGATGTGGGCAGCAGCGCGTGTTTAGCCAGGAAACTGAGGTTTTCGCACTTTCGCACAGGAAAATTTTTTCTTTTAACTTTAAAAAAAAAATGTGTCTGACTTTATGTTGGGTTGTTGTGAACCTGAGATGAGGAAATTAAAACCACTACGACTCCTTCTTGCATCGAGTGCATTTTCCATTCACACAGAGACTGAAAACTGAACAGGAAGACAAAGTCAGGATCAACAACATTTTATTTTACTTATTTTACTTTTTTTTTACCAGGCAGATTGCTTGAGATAAAAAAAAATCTCTTTTATGAGCAAATTGACTGTTGTTCATATTTACTTGTATATACTTGTATACTTGTTCATATTTATTATTGATCTCAAAACCAACAGGCCAATCTTGGACTTGATTTAGATTTGTTTCCCCCCTAGTAGTTCTTTGTAATTCATTTTTATTATTACTAAATCCCAATCACAAGTGCACCTGCTTGTTATTTTCTCTTCTCTGTGAGCTGTGAGCCGACAGTTTATCACCACTGTCTGTCAGCTTGACAGGCATTTTCCACCAGCTACCACCTAATTGTTCCACACTGCTTGATTTGAATCTTATCTTTACATCCTCACTTCAGTTAAGACACTTTTCTTTTCTTTTCTTTTTTACTAAAGTCAGACACATACATCACATTTTGTATTGAGTAGTTAACTCGAGCAACACAGGAGCAATAAAAATTCCCCCTTAAAATGTTTTCCCTGCGTAAAAGGAAATTGTCGAGACTTGTGTTTGTGAAGCAGAGGGAATGATCGAGAACCAAAAAAGCACCTGTTTAACGGAAGAGTGAGATGTTGGAGAAAGGAGGCTGTGAGGGCGGACTGCGACTTCCTGTTGTGGCTTTTGTCACCAGTGTGTCAATCTGCAATCTTCATGCAGTCTCAGAGTGTGGGTGCCTCTGCCTCTTGCTTGCTTGTCTCATCCAGACACATTTCAGCTCATCTGTGCAGAACTGTAGAACAAAAACACCATCCTGTACGTTGCAGAGTTTGAAGCTTGGAGGAAAAGAAAAGGAGGTGAGGGTCTGATAATGATGATGATGGGTCGTTCCCTTTTTTGTATTTGTAGATTTGTAGCACTGATTTTGACTTTGTCCAGTTTTCCTCAATTGTTTTTTTTATTTTGGTACATTGGTAATTAGGCTGGGATGGAGCAGACAGTGTAGAAGGTATAGGTGCTAAAAGGCTGAAAGGTCAAAGGTTAATCCATTGTCTGTCTCTCTGTTTCTCCAGTTTCTCTTCACCATCCCACATCCAGGAGCCAAAGTCCAGTCTGAGGTCTCACCATGTTCGTAGACCCTGCGGCCGAGCTGCCCTTCTACTACGGCAGCATCAGTCGCTCGGACGCCGAGCAGCACCTGAAGCTGGCCGGGATGGCCGACGGCCTCTTCCTGCTCCGGCAGTGTCTCCGCAGTCTGGGTGGATACGTCCTGTCCATCGTGTGGAGCCTGGAGTTTCACCACTACTCTGTCGAGAAGCAGCTGAACGGGACTTTCTGCATCACGGGCGGGAAGCCTCACTGTGGGCCTGCAGAGCTCTGTGAGTTTTACAGCAAAGACTCTGATGGGCTGGTGTGCACCCTGAAGAAACCCTGCCTGCGCTCCCCGGACACGCCGATCCAGCCCGGCGTGTTCGACAACCTGAGGGAGAACATGCTGAGAGAGTACGTGAAGCAGACCTGGAACCTGGAGGTGAGGATCTGCTCATACACCTGGTTTCTCCACAACTGCTATCGCTCAATGTTTCATCAGTTTACAGCCTTTAAGAACCAGTGAGCTCCAGTTTTTCAGCACAGGTAGAAAAATAGTGAGCACATTTACTCACATACTGCACTGAAGTACAGGTTTACACAGGAATACCTCAAATACCTCCAATTTATACTTTTACTCTTGTACATTTCAGAGGGAAATATTGTACTCAAACTCCAGAAAATGTGTTCAACAACTATTTTCTTGAAGATATTAAACAAAGATCACACAATCAGTTCATAAAATGTTTTGAATAACTATCCAACAGTATATGATGAAAATATATCAGTCAGAAGTTGTTAAAATCAGCTTCCGCTCACATGCATGTATGCATCCATATATGGTTTTATATAAGAGCATTTTGAATACTAACTTTAAATGTTGTTAGTACAGTTTGTTGTCAACACTTCATTTCTATTTAGGTAAAAAATGAAACTTAATGGAATATTTTATATTTCATAGGCCTTTATTATTGATAATATTTCTTTTTTTTTTTTTTACAAGTCACAGCTGAAGTTACAGCATATTTCACCACAGCTAAAAATGTAAAAGCGCAAGATGTTAACTTGTTGATTCGCCCGCACCGCAGGTATATCTATCTTTCCCAACATACAGTGAGTGTCTTTTGAGAGGTTACCCAGAAACATGACTCTCCGTGTCGCTCTTGTTCAGAATACAGTGGAAAACCCTGTATGTAAAAGTGCTTTGGGTGAAATTATCCTTTAATTGGAAAAGCGCTTGTACCAATAGCAATATCAGAGCTGTTGCACTGACATCTGACCATAATGTTCCTCTATCGGAGACGCCAACAGAGTGACCTCAGTGTCACCTCGAGGCCTGAGCTGAAAAAGTCCCAGAGAGACACTGACAGAGAAATGTGTAGAATCTCCATTTGATGATGGAGATCAAATGGATGGAGATATCGTTGTACAATCTGCCTCCTGCTGCAACCATTCACGTCATGAGAGAACTAAACGTTCATCACTTGCATTTTCAGTTGAATAACTAGGACCAGCACTACATAATCTGCTGTATGCAAACTTTGTGGCCTGAAACTCTTTGCAGTAGCACCTCTCAGCAGCAATAGAAAGTATAACTGAGAACATTCACTGCAACTTCACTTGAATTATTCCAGTTTATGCTGCTTAACATATCTATTTAACCACATTTTAGCAGGAAATACTGCATTTACTACTGCACTTAGTAATATAGTCAGTGACTAAAATATAGTCACTGACTTCTTTGTAAGTTTAAATTTGACATGGAAAGCACATTAAAAACAAATTAAAGGGAAAGTTTATCGTCTCCACCTAAATTAGCTACAACAGGAAAATGCTGTGCATGCATTTTTGCATCATGGTACGTATTATAATACTTAATTCACACGACTGACTGCTACCTTTGCTTTTTATTTTTTGTGTACATTACAGAAGTATGGTGACTTTTACCTACCACTGTTTACTGTGGTCGCAACTTTATTTTAACTGACATTTGACTGTGACACCTCTGCCCCTCTGCTTCACTGCGCAACATCTGACACCCAAAGTGGTTGAGAAACGTCTGAAAGATGAACCACAGTTGCAAGATGTGATATGATGTGATCTTATATTTCACACCTATTTAATTTTTTATATATATGCATAAGTAGGATCATTCACACACATGCATATGCCGCATTTTCTTTTCAAAACGCTTGTGTCCTGAATGTTTCTGTGTCTGTGCATCCGTCCAGGGCGAAGCCATGGAGCAGGCCATCATCAGTCAAGCCCCTCAGCTGGAGAAGCTGATCGCCACCGCGGCCCATGAGAAGATGCCTTGGTATCACAACAAAATTAGCCGCCAGGAAGGTGAGAGGCGGCTTTACTCTGGAGCACAGCCAGACGGCAAGTTTCTGTAAGTTACTTACTCAGGGCCACGTTGTTTCCACCTTTTTCTGCCTCTTTGTCGACTAACCTCTGAAGATTTGGTGTGTGTGAGAGCTCCTTGATGTTGGTTTAAAGCGACCTGTGTTGTGTTTCACAGAGTGAGGGACAGAGAGGAGTCTGGTACCTTTGCTCTCTCCATGATGTACGGGAAAACAGTTTACCACTATCAGATTCTCCAAGACAAATCAGGGAAATTCTCCATGCCAGAGGGAACGAAGTTTGACACAATCTGGCAGGTAGAGCCTCAAAAAATGTTTTTTTTCCTTAATTTTCCTATCTGTTATTTCTGTTGGAGCCGATGGGCCTGTTCCTGAGGTATAATTCAACTTTATCTCAATCCCACCAGCTGGTTGAGTACCTGAAGATGAAACCTGACGGCCTGGTCACTGTTCTCGGGGAGGCGTGCCTTAACAGCAAAGCAGCTGCAAGTATGAACATCTTATATCATTACTCCTTTTTTTGTCAGTTGTACAGATATTTGTAACATTCAACCATCAAACTCATATCACCGTTTTGACTCTACTGACTCTAATCTAATCTCGACCTTTGCAGAGACACCCAGTCTTCCTGCAACAGTGAGTATTAACAAAACCCTGCACTTTTTTAACTCAGCAAAAATGTTCATGGTGTGACGTTCACTTTTCCTGTCACTTCCTCAGAGGCGAACGGGACAAAATGGATACACACCGCCCCCTCGAGGTCAGTTCCCTGAAGTACAAGCAACCAAAACTACTATTTTTATTTATTTATTTATCTATTTATTTATTTATTGCATATCTGATATATTGTTAGTGTAACTTTAGTGTAAGATCAGGTGGGGTTGAATTAAGTGGCTAAATACCAAGAGGATGCATCATATGCTTTTTTATACACATTATATTTGTATGTAAAATGGAAATAATCAGGTAAAGTACAAGAGCCTCAAAATTAGGTGCAGAGCTTGATTACATGTTCTCAGTTATATTTCAAACCTGGATGCAGTTAAATTACCATAAAAGTCAACAAGAGGCACTCAAGGTTTTATGTCTACTTGGCTCATCTCTCTTTGAAATCTCTTAAAGACGATCATTTACATGATGACAGAGGTGTTTCAAAGACTTATTCTGTAAATAAATAAACAAAAAAAACACCCTCAACATCTGTAAGAAAAAAAGAAAGAAAAAAAAACCCTCAGCATTTAATCACCCCAAATTAAATGGGGCTTAAAAAGACCTTAAACCTGATAGAGACCAGCTGTTCAGCAGTGTGAACAGAAGTGCATGTGAAAACCAGCAGATGAATATCAGAACATGCTGAATCGCTGAAATCTACCTCATGTGGCTCGTACCTTCACTTCACAGCTGTTGCAGCGGCCTCTGACCTTCTGCCCATGGACTGCAACGGCTTCAACCCGTACCACAACCCCAATGATGTGAAGAGATTTAACATCAAGAGAAGCCAGCTGCTGATGGACGAGGTGGAGCTCGGCTCTGGGAACTTTGGCTGCGTCAAGAAGGGAACCCTCAAGAGTGACTCGTAAGAAGAGCTGGGATGTTATATACAACAATACTTATATATACAATACTAACCCTATTATATACAATACTGTTTGTATGGATGAAAAAGATGAAACATGTAACACAAACCACAACATGTTTGTTTCAGGGGTCAGGTAGACGTGGCCATCAAAGTGCTGAAGAGTGAAAACGAGAAGCTGGTGAAAGAGGAGATGATGAGGGAGGCGGAGATCATGCACCAGCTGAGCAACCCCTTCATCGTCCGCATGCTCGGCCTCTGCAACGCCGAGAACCTGATGCTGGTCATGGAGATGGCCGCCGCTGGGCCTCTCAACAAATTCCTCAGTAACAATAAGTGAGTTTTTGGACTCAACATATGTGATGAAAATATTTACATCCATTTGAATGCAATTCCAGTTAACTTGATTTTCAGAGTCACAGCATGGATGTGTTTGTGAATGGCTCTACTGTGCCTTGGCTCCAGCTGGGCCACACAGCCTCCGTATTTATGTACATTTCTCATTGGAGAGTTAGAAGCAAAGAAACGGCAAAGACAAGACAAACAAGAGACAAGACACAGAGATAAGAAAGACAAAGAAACACACAAAACAGCAAAAGGAAAAAAAAAGAAGAAGAAAAATCACCCATTTGAAGATCTGGATGCTTGAAGTGATAAAAATACATTGGATATCACAAGGAAACAACCTTTAGATATTTACTGTAATGTTTTTTGTTGGTGCTTTTTTTTTGCTAAGTCATCTTGTGACTCCTCAGATTTATGTCAGCTGCATGGGAGCCCAACACAACCCCCCACACAACATCCTGAGAGGCATGATTTGGAAAAAGATATTTAAAAAAAAACAAACATTTGTCTTGTTTTTGTCCCACAGGGATACCGTAAGCCCGGAGAACATCGTCATGCTGATGCATCAGGTGTCAATGGGGATGAAGTATCTGGAGGAGAAGAACTTTGTGCACAGAGATTTAGCAGCTCGTAACGTCCTGCTGGTCAACCAGCAGTTCGCCAAAATCAGTGACTTTGGTCTCTCCAAGGCCCTGGGAGCAGACGACAACTACTATAAGGTACTTGTAGCCAAATTATCTTAAAAGCAGTTGCACTCCAGGACAAATGTAGAGTAACTACAGGGTGTGGGTGTGAAGGTTATCATTGTTGCAGCAAACACAAATAGATAGTTTATCTAAAACTGATTGCTCTTCTGGGAATTACTGACCTCACGTTGCACAAATACCTTAAACTCAACATTATCACCCCAAAGCTGTCACATGCCGCGTGCAAACAAGAGTAAACACTGAATCAATTTCTTTCTTTCTTTTTTGGACTGGTTTACTGACCCACATCTGGAAGGAATGTAGTTATCAGACAGTCATATGAATCCCAACTTCCAAGGACACGATGATACAAAACACAAAAGCTGGAACAAACTTTGTAATTCAACATATCAGACGGTTATTCTGTGAGCAATATCTGTCCCACATCAGTCAGTCTCAGATGTTTTTTAAACCACAGCAAATTTTCCAAGTAATCATTTTCTCACTGGGTTATAAACGTCTACGTGATATGCATGAAGTAACATCACAGAGCTACTCTGTGTCCCTTAGGCTTTGTTGCTGCACAGATTTACTTATTACACTTAAAAAGCACATTACAAATATGTATGGTTTTTTTTATGGGATTGAAAATTAATATGAAAATCTAGACAAAGTAAATGTCAACTCATTTTGCTCTAATGTATCGAACAGTAATTCAAATTTGTCTTTGAAATAGAATCGAGGCATCCACAATGTGCCATCCAATCATCCCCTTTCCCCCTTTTAAATACAATATGTTGTCTCTAATTATGAATAGTGAACCAGTTTTGGATATTCTCATATTCTTTTATTTGGATCCACATTAGCTGCCAGCAATGCAGCAGCTACTCTTCCAGGGTCAAAACACAACTGTATACTATATAAAATACAACAAACATAAACATACACAGTGTTGCCCATTAAAGTTGGAATAAAATATGTTTTTACCTATTCTCATGAAATGATCGTGACAATGTGATTTATTCCTGGTAGATAAAGTTTTTATCTTCTCAAAACTGGTGATTACTGACTGTGTATAAATAGGAATAAAAAGAGGATTGTGTCTGAAATAAAAAAAATATTCCAACTTTATGGACAACAGTGTATAATATACATTGAATACAACAAAGACAACCTACATTACTCATTGACAAGTTTCTTATTGTGATTTATTTTGTGTTGTGCAGGCTCGCACTGCAGGTAAATGGCCGCTGAAGTGGTACGCTCCTGAATGTATAAACTACCACAAGTTCTCCAGTAAAAGTGACGTGTGGAGTTTTGGTATCACCATGTGGGAGGCCTTTTCCTTCGGAGGGAAACCTTATAAGGTACAGTATCAATGTCAGCTATCAACTTTTAGATGGTACAGGAACAGGATTTGGAACATGATTGGTCCTGAACGTTGCTTTTACAGCTTATGTCTGCTCTCTCAACTGTGTCCAGAAAATGAAAGGACCGGAGGTGATTCGCTTCATTGACAGTGGGAGTCGCATGGACGCTCCAGCAGTCTGTCCAGACAGAATGTATGCAGTGATGAAGGAGTGCTGGACATACAAGTAAGACTCAATACTGCCCATGTGTTTGTTTGTTTGTTTGTTTGTTTGTTGGTGAATTAAGTTTAGGTATCTAAGTGGACTCAGAGGCGAACTCTGTCAGTACTCAGATTAAATGCGATTGTGATGAGTAGTAGAAATTTAAAGGTCACCAAAAGCATGTTGTAACCTGGAGGAGGGCTGGTTTGGAGCACAGCCAATGTTGACGTACAAGATGCTGTCGTCAGCATAGAAAGAGACAAAGCAGTTATAATTAGAAAATTCAACTGTTACCTTTGTAAGGAGGAGAGCCTGCACGTGTCCTATACGTATCCAGTGACCACAGTGCTGATAGAAATGTTGATTTACTTGTCTGACTTGCCTTTAATTATAAAGGTACAGTGAAAGTAATTACTATAATGAGCGTTAGGCTGTTTCATTCTCATGTTGAATAGTGGCTGCCATATTTTTTTGGTAACAAGAAATATGTGTAGTTATTTCCTCAAACCTTTTTTTTTTTATTGAAGAAAACTATGTTTCTCTTTATTTCTAATAACCCGACACCAGTCAAATATACAACAGTAAAGCACAATCATCAGTGATACAGCGATATCTATTGGAAGGTTTGTGCATATGCATGGTTACATCACATTTCGATATATATACAGTATTTATGTTTTTAAATCTCATGTTTATACTGGTGAGTACTTCTTTTTACTCCACTGTGTCACCCCCACTTCTGAAAGCAAAGCTAAATACAGTGTTGACAGTATCACCCACAGCAGCGGAGGCAGCACTATGATCAGCCTCATGTAGAGCCACTGTGGTGTTCTTTAACTTTGAAGATCTTGTGACATTTCTTTCCACTGACCACAACACCTCCTCCTCTCCCGTCTCTCATCAGGCATGAGGACCGTCCAGACTTCAAGAAGGTTGAGGAGTCCATGAGGTTGTACTATTACTCCATATCGAACAAGGCCAAGCCTGAGGAAGCTGCAGCCGCTGCTGGGCCTGACAAGTAGACAGAAACAAGGCACATTCTGTCCCAGTGCTGCACAAAGCATCCTTTCAACTGGCCATTAAACAAGCAAAACAAAGAGCTTTTTATGAATGGTGCACGCTGAGCAGCTTCAACTACAGCAGCACTGATACAGCTAAACAGGCCTCAGTGACAATAAATGTGCATTTTGTAAATTGAACTTCAGTGTGTCAGCCATGAAGGAGGATCTCTGTTTCTGTCGGTTGTGGTTTGAATGTTAAGCATCAACGTCTTCATATTAATGGACTAACTAATTTTATATTCTGGTATTTTGGAGTTCAGAGGGAATATATCGTACGTCTTCAACTTGTTTTTCTGCGTAATCTGCCGTCATCTCAGAGCAGTTTATTGTTTTTCATGCCAAAGTAGAATAAAACTGTTAGAACTGCATGTGGCTTCAATGTTTGTGCAAAGTCAGTTTTTATTTACATTTACACTGTTCACCTATCTGAAAAGAAATAATTCCCCATCTAGTAAAAATGACTGTATATACTGTAACAATGCAATGATATGATGTAGCCTATCACTTCAATATGGGTTGCCTGTTAACATTTCTCACTGTAAAGTCAAATGATTAGAGAGATGGAGGGAAAACAGAAATGCAAAATGATTAGAACGAACAGAAAATAACCATAAAGAGATAAAAACTCCAACACTGTCAAGTATACAGATATAGGCTACAGTATGAACCATGTACAAACAACATTTTCTGTTTCTTGTCTGCTTCTCCTGTGTGGCGGGGGGTTGGGGGGTCTTCTACATGTCTGTGCCCAGAGGCCTGCTGTCTCGTTGGTCCATGGTAACATCCCAGAAACATGCAGCATACACATGTATAGAGGCGTTTTTAGGCGGGTAATCTGCCATGAAAAAGTCTGCATACTGCCCAGGGAGAACATGAAAGAGACTTTATGAGGCCTTGCCTAAACTATTCTTACACAATAAAAGACTTACATGGGGAAACTAGCAGTTCTCAGAGTTGTAAAGGGGATTACAGCCATTTATGATGTTTTGTTTTGTACAGCATTAGGTTTACAAATGTATATATCCAGTCGTCTAAAATGGCTTTATGTGTTAAAATGCATTATATGTGAAAGGGCTATAAATAACTTAATTGGCAAAATATTGAATGTAAACTTTAAACCAGATGTTGCCTTTTGTTTTCCTATCAGTAACTCAAACACCATGTATCCTGGCTGACAATGACTGTGTTACAAAATAAGTGGGATTAGTCAGGGTGCCCCCTGCCAAAGGAAGTACTTCTGAGCTACCCAGGCAACACTGAAGGCCACACAACACCGGAAGTTGGTGAATTTGTCTTCAAAATAAGGGCCTAAAGTTTTTACATGTTGAATATGTGAGCAGTGTTAAGGAATAAGATTGCAAATACTCTGGCAACTGGAAAAACCAAGATGAAAAGTAATAAAGTAAGTGAAATGTTGTGAAATGAATGAGCAAACAAAATGGCTAGAATGCTTGTGTCAATATGGGAAAACCTTTCTACAATACTCAAGTAACTTTTCATCTCCTTTGATAAGAACATTACTGAAGTGACATTTTCCTAGATGGAAAGTAGGTGATGCAAAATGACCACAATGACTGAGATGTAAAACAGCTACAGGTAGGTGTGTGGAGACATGCAAAACTATCACAGCAATGCAAAACAGCACAAGGATTTAAGAATCAAATAACACAAATTCACCTAAACACAAACACACATAACATCAACAAATACATGAAATTAGTATAAAGAAGCACCAAAGACCCTCTGAATCACAAGGTGATCTCAAAGGGACACAAAATGACAATTAACAGAAAAAACTAGCACAGACACAATCATGACAAAAAAAGGACCAGAAACAGGCTAAAAATGACATGAAACAAACATAGACCAACTACAGAGAGACTTAAAAAAAATTAAAGTGATTAAAAAAAAATAAAAAAAAATCACTACAAATGTTACTTTCAACGCGGATGTCTTTCCACTGCGTTTGGGATTTCTTAACCCATCGTTGGAGTGTTATTCCTATGAAAGAGTAAGTAAATTTGTTGTTTATAGCAAATTTGTACAACTAATATGTTGCATTACGTTAAACCGGGGTTTTATTTTGAAGGTCATCACCGGAAGTGGCTCGCAGCGCCTCTGACTTGACTCTGGTATACTTTTCGTTTCGTAGGGAGGAGTCTGTCGTTAGTTTCTTTATTAAAGCATAAAGTGGCACGTTTATTGATTTATCAGTAAATCTACAACACGTACGGCGTCATGTATCCATAATGTAGTCTCTGTGTGCCGTTGCCGTAAAGCTATCGATCAAGTAAGTTGATAATTTTCGATAAAACATCGAAGGAAACTGACGGAACAGGAAGGCGGAACAAGTAAGTTCAGGGGGGGATGAAAGTGGCTTTGAACGGTGCGATTTCATCACCGTTTGATCAACACAGTCTGCGACAACCACTGTGTTTTAGACGGTGTTTTATGTATTTCACATGTGAAGTGAAGTGAGCGTTGAATAAAAGACGAATTAATGGCGATTTGTTTGTGGGGTTTTTTTTTTTGAGGAAAGCAACAAGTCTGTGACCGAGTTAGCTCGCGGTAGTCACGTCACGAATAAACTTCTTCCTGTCGTCGCACGCCCTGCTGTTTTAATCTCTGGGCTTTTTTTTTTTGTTGCTTTTTTCTAATGTCGGAAAATGTGACAACAAACAAACGACACGAATATTGTGTTAATGTGAATACTACGGTGCAGAAATGCAGATGGTTTGCCCCTAAATGATGCTTTTTTATTTATTTATGGTGGCACCCGGGCGGTCAGACTTGGTTTTTATTGTCATTCCGCGGATTCTTTGGTTTTACGGCGAATTAGTGTCTGAAATAGGAAGTGACTCAGGTCGACGATGTTTCATCTTTTACTGCAGGCCCTTTTGTGATGTTGACACAGTGACACTGTCCTGACTTGTCTTTTCTTACCTGAGGTGATGAGGCTTAAAGGTGAATTCTGGTAATAAATGTGAATCAGCCCCTTCACACCATTTATTACAAGATAAAAAATAATGAAATGCACTGTATTTTATCATCAGTGCACCTCATGAGTCACACATTTTTTTCATTCATGCTCTTTCACTTGAGATTTATACAGTGATATTCACATGATCTCTATATTTTTTAAGCCAGTTTTCAAGATAAACACTCGCGAGTTTGAGATTTGTATCAGCTCAAGAAGGTGGATAAGGGGCTTAAAAGTTTGCTACACACGTGAATGTAAGTTTAGACCCAGGGCAACACAAAAACCTGGACCAAATATGCTGCTGTAACTGTAGCTAATGAATACTCTCATTATCAGATAATAATCTGCATGATTGTTTGCCCTAATTGGTTAGTTGTTTGATCAGAAAATGGCGTTAAACTGCTCTTCACATTTTTTCTTTTAGATGAAGTCTGACAAAAAAATTAAAATATTTTGTAGGTAATTATATAAATTAGAGAAAACTGATGGATTTGGAACAAGAACATTTCTTTTACAGCATTTGATCTTTATAAGTTGCTCCAATCAGTAATCAAAATAGTTCAGAAGAAAAGTTAGTTTCAACTATTTCATCATTTATCAACTTCTTAATTCTGAGGGTTAGTTAGTTATAATGACCTACATGTATTTGGGGTTTGGATGCTGAGAAATTGTGATGATGAGCGTTTTATAACTATTTATTTTATATTAAAAAACCTTAAATAATGAATTGATTGTTCAATGAATAATCAGAATATGAAAGGATATTGAAAAACATAATTATTTGCAGCTCCTGAATAAGAATAAGAGGCACCTTTAACATGAGTTTTGATGGAAACCATGTCGTTATATGTAAATGAGCATTCATTAACCGAACCATCCCTTTTGTCTCTCCTCTCTTATCATACGCAGGTTTACAGAAGTACAGACTGAGTCCAAACAAACACGACGGCCCAGCAGGAAAACTCTGCTCAACCTTTTTGACTCTCAACAGTAAATAATTCACCAGAAGCGTTCACAACAAATCGCCAGCCGCTGCCACCACATGCCACCATGTCCCTGGCTCTGAAACAAGTCTTCAACAAAGATAGGACATTCCGGCCCAAGCGCAAGTTTGAGCCCGGGACGCAGCGCTTCGACCTGCACAAGAAGGCCCAGGCGTCTCTGAATGCCGGGCTGGACCTGAAGCAGGCCGTGCAGCTGCCCCACGGCGAGGACCTCAACGACTGGGTGGCCGTCCATGTGGTCGACTTCTTCAACCGCATCAACCTCATCTACGGCACCATCAGCGACTCCTGCACCGATCAAACCTGCCCCGTCATGTCCGGCGGGCCCAAGTACGAATACCGCTGGCAAGACGAGCACAAGTACAAGAGGCCGACGGCGCTGTCGGCCCCCAAATACATGAGCCTGCTCATGGACTGGATTGAGGTACAGATCAACAACGAGAACATCTTCCCCACCAACATCGGTAAGTGTTCGGATCAGCTGCAGGAGGCGTGCGCGAGGACTGAGGCTCCTTAAAAGAATAGTTCACCCAAAATTCAAATTGCACTCATTATCTACTCACCCTCATGTCGACTAAGGGCTGGGAGAAGTTTCAGAGTCCTCCGTGGCTTCTCTGAGTTACAGGGGGTCTCGGCGTAGCAGTGCATGTCCATATGACGGTTGCAAATGGATACCAACTGTCTTCGTAACAAAAAGACACACCAAAAAACATCCAAATACCTCCATGCTGCTCGTATGTAATGTCTGTCTTGTATTGAAGCCCCGAAATGCGAAATTTTCCATTTGCATCCATTTGCAACCGTTATATGGACATGCACTGCTACGCTGAGACCCCCTGTAACTCAGAGAAGGCACGAGGGACTCTGAAACTTCTCCCAGCCCTTAGTCGACATGAGGGTGAGTAGATAATGAGTGCAATTTGAATTTTGAGTGAACTATTCCTTCAACGATTCAGAGTTCGATCAGAAACCTTTTTGGTTTTTAATGATTCTCTCTCTGCTTGGGCGAAAGCTTAAGCAATCCTGCTGTTAAAGATCCAAGCCTTTAAAATGAGTCAGGGAGTCAACTCCACATGTTTGTAAACCAAGCCTCCACCCATTCACAACCTCCACAGATTCCTGACGAAACAAGTGACCAGTCACTACTTTAATTATTAATAAAGGCCGTTTTAGTCTGGTCCATAAAATGCCATGAATCAACAATCCATGAACCCCATAAGCCACAAGAGCTCAAAGTGAACACTTTAGCTTTTTATATCTTATCTGAACCTTTACTCGGGGTCGATTAATAATTGTAGGAAGCAGCAGATTTTCACAAGTTGAGATGTTTTAATCAGTAATTCCCAGTGTCGAGGTTTGGGATCCACAGAGTGGGCTGCGAGATAAATTATTACAGAATTACGAACAGCTGAGTGAAGCAGATTAGAAGAGCATTAATACCGTACACAGATTTACCTCTAATGTTTGCTCTCTGATTTTTCTTTTTAGGGTATTACTCCAATGACGAATCTCTAACAAATCTCTCTGATCAAAACTAGTCGACATTCAATAGATGATTATGGTTTACACCTGGAGCGGGTCACTAAAGTACTTTTTATTCAATGAATGACTTGAATGAGTAATCCTTCTGCTCTTTCAGCATGAGTCACACGAAAGCCCCAAGAATACACATAAATAATTAACATGCAAATAACGTGATTAAGGAACAATGAAAGTTAAAATGAAATTAAGATAAAAAATCCTGGTGAGAGACGGCGGCGAAGATCTGACACAGATAAAGTTCATATGATGGACATCAGTGTTTCAGATTAAATCTGCAAGGCCACGTTGATTGAATTACCTTCCGTGTGTGCACAGTGTTTATCTTCTGCTGCTGTGGCATTCTCACTTCTCTATCTCCGCCCCCCCTCACCTTCCCCCCTTGCACTGTGCGTGTGTGAACTGTGTTGCCATGTGCTTTGGTCTGGCATCTGACTAACTACAGAAACATCCAAGCAATGGATTTAAAAATGGGTCACACAATATACAGCGGGGCTATGAATAGAAACGACCTCTGACGCGTCTGTCCTCTGGAACAGATTCCTGAAATTTTATTGAATTAGTCAAAGCAAAACGACATACTAAATTAATCAGTTGGTTGGAGCTGAGGCTTAATGCCCCCCCAGCCCAAGTCGTGTTAGTTTCCCAGTCACGAAAGAAGTGATGCTGGCCGCGTCCTTGAGCATGCTGCTGACCAACCAACACAAGTCGTAACACTTTATAAGAAGTACTGTACACACTGTTAAGCAGTAGTTAAGCAGGAATAAATACTGAATTCTTCATTTATAATGCATGAATACTCATTAGTATGTAGTTTATAAATACAGTTAGTGCTTATCGATGATGAGTAAAACATTTTTAACTGTTTATAAACTACATACTAATGAGTATTCATGTGTTATAAATGATGAATTCGGTAGTTGATGCTTAACTAATGCTTAATAGTGTGCACTTATTATAAATTGCTACCCAAATGTCACTTAATAGAGTTTTTAACCTTTACTGCAAAGACGCAAGTATTTCAAATGTGTTGCTTTCTGTGGTCTGGTGTGGAGAGTGAAAGGTCACCAGGATTGACCGCCGTCTTCTCCTGTCTCCCATCTGTTTGACTCCCAGGTACTCCCTTCCCTAAGACCTTCATGCAGGTGGCTAAGAAGATTTTGTCTCGTCTGTTCCGGGTGTTCGTCCACGTCTACATCCACCACTTTGACCGCGTGAGCCAGATGGGGGCCGAGGCTCACGTCAATACCTGCTACAAGCATTTCTACTATTTCGTGACTGAGTTCAACCTGACGGACCACAAAGAGCTGGAGCCTCTGGTGAGTGAAAAAGAGCGGAGTGGAGCTGGGTATGAAAATCAGTGCAGTTAATATTGAATGACCATGAATAAAAGCTTATATGTTATAAAGTAAGGGAATTACAAAGGCTTTAGATTAAAGTAGCTGCAGCAGTGTTGTAGTTATCTGAAGTGGCAAACTGAGGCATTGCATTAAAGTGCTTGGACGACTATGTGCTTGGTTTTATTTGATGAAATGTATTTTATTTTTGCAAAATGATCTTTCCTTGTGATATTACAAATATCTTTACGGTACTGTATTCTTCACTGCAGTAACTGACTGTACTGTGTGTGTGCGTGTTGTGCTGCAGAAAGAGATGACCTCTCGGATGTGCCACTGAGGGAGCTCCAGGGACCTGTGGACACACCGGACGAACACATCCCGTCCACCTAGACGACTGCAGCAGAGAACTAAAAAGAACAAACAAATTCAGAAAAAAGAGTCTATTTTTATATTTAAGTACTGTAATCTATTTTAGCCACATACTGTAGGTTTTAACCAAGAACCTCCTCGTGTTGAGGCATTCTGTTTCCTTTAAAAAAAAAAAAAGTTTCCAAACCTTTTATCAGAGCACAGTATTAAGAGGTGTATGTTTGTGTTGTGGATGTTTTTGTTTTTCTATTTTATTTGAATTTCAATCATTCCAGGATGCTTCTGTCTTTCTCTCTGTTAAAATGATCTAAAATTAGTACGATTTCTTACTGTAAATCTAAAAAAATTGCTATGTTGTTACATTAAAATGATTCTCTACTCTCTTATAATCTGGGATCATTGATCACTTTTTTGATTTAAATTCCTTTCCCACCTGAAAATTACAGCCCTGGGATGCATCTTAACTTAATTTATGGGTTTTAATTTCTGGCTTAGCAAAGATAATTGAATGTAAAGCAGTAATTAATTTTTTTCAGGCCAGAGAGGCAGTACAAAATCAATACAGTAAAGTACAAACAGTCCTACAGAGTCAAATCACAGCGAGACAGTAGTTTCCTGTCTTTCTGAAAGTTTTTATTTTTTACAATTTTTTACAATTTTTCAAAAAATAGTTCTGGGTTCGGTTACATTCATTTCATTTTTATATTGTATATCTATATTTATATGCACATGTGGAAAAGAGCTAAATACAGTAAGGGCTGGCTGGTGACTCAGACATGATCAACTCTGTGTTATTGTATACTTTGGGCCTCGCGCCACCAGGCAGGTTCTCAGATGTCAAACCTGCAGGTGTTTGTTGCAGATACACTTGGCAGCTGAAGGTCACACGAGACTCGTACCTCACATGACAAAACCCTGGTGGCAGCAGCAGCGCATGGTCGAAAAAGAAAGGTCCAGTTTAAAACCGTCCACTGGGTGGCGTCAGACACCAAAATCAATCTGCCTTTGAGGAAATAACTGTAATCCTAGAGTTGATATTGTGTGGCCCTTATGAAATCTGCAGAGTGTCCCAGATATAACCATGAAGAGGGGAGGCGAGGACCTGAATCTGGTTAATGATCCGACTAAGCTGGTTATGTAAGAAACAGGCCAGACTGTCCTGTGATGAATACAGAGAGATTTTTGTGTTGAATGGGCCGAGCTTTGCGTGATTGGGTCAACAACGGTCGTGAATAGGCCTGATAACGGTGTTTCTGCTCGGATTTAGACACAGTCATCAGTCACAGTAGTTTAGATTATGCAGCTAATGGGCGCTAACCACTCACACAGGTCACAACAAGATAAATCATGTCACAAGTCAAGAAACAGTTCCTGTTCATTCATCTGTTGCCCTCAGGGCCTGAAGGCTGTGATTATCTGCAGGGGTGGAAGAAAGCATGATCAGCAATTTATTTTTAAAGTTAGTGTACGTATGTAGAAGTATGATTATCATCAGACTGCTGTGTTTACAATCTAATGCAACCAATACAGAACAATGTTTTCCAAATAAGAAGATACTATCATTGAATTAATGCATTGTTTTATAGGGGAAATGACAGAAGGACATTTGAAAAATGTCAAGAGGCTCCAGCTACACTTATGATGTCAAACCAAAGTGATATTGATAGGGATGTTTTGTATTTCCTGAGATTGTGTTCAAACTTCATTTTAAAAGTACTTCTGTCATTTAAATGCAGTGGAGTAAAAAGTTAAATATTTACAGCAGAATGAAATGTTTTATACTTGAATAGCCTACTAAGTTATATGTACTCACATTTCACCCTTGATTTCATTAGATTTTTTATTTGTCTCAAACAAGCACAGCATAAAAACAAACAGTATACTGGTATGTAAAATACTAAAACAATAATGACAATGATACACTGTTCAAGTTTGAGAAGGGGCTGAAGGAAGCAAAGCTTATCAAGTTCAGCCCCCCCTTACATTGTCATACTGTCATACATCTATAATTCCATACAATTTAAAAGATTAAAACATATAACTTTAATATGAAAGAGCCATGATTATAAACATACTAACTAAAATCCTTTCTAAAAAGAAGTATAAAATTAGCTGTCCAGTTTTTTATAGCTGACCAAGACTGTTTGTTTGTACTTACTTTTAAATTGTTTTAAGTTAATGCACATTTTTATATCCTCATCTAGTCTATTCCACATTTTTACACCACAAACAGAGATGCTCGTACTTTTCAGAGTAGAATGGATGGTAGGCTGTTACAGTTCCCTCTTAGATCATATTATGTGCCCTCTCTGACCATACTTGAATGACTTGGGGGTTATTATGTGTAGTGGTATGTCAGTCACGTCAGTCATCCTCCACCTGGATGATTGTTTATGTATGGAAATTACTTGTTTATTAGCATATTAACATCTAATACAGATTATTTCCAGATCCTCTCGTTCATTCAAGCTGTAAAAACATCACATTCAGACTTTTTTTTTTTTAATGAACACAACCTGATGTAACAATCTGCCCCAATAACAACGACCGACTGAAATGACCTCATTGCCTGCTGCAACCTGATCCTCTTACAGGATTGTCCCTCCTCTCTGCCGTCAGTGGAGTCACTTCCTGCGCGCGCTGTTCTCTGGCAACATGCGCTACGCCTGTTACGTGTGAGATAAGCTGTGTCCGCCTTGTGCTCTTCCCTCCCTCTCCTCCCTCTGCTGTGTTTTTCCTCCTCTGGAATGTATCAGACGACCCCGAAGGGCTGTGTGCAGTTGCAAGACATGAGGGGGAAGTACTGGAAAGAGGCCACGGACAAGGGGGAAGAATTTCAGGCTGCAGCCAATCAGACCAAAGCTTTAGTCCAACTCTGTCAGGGTTTACACAGCAGTGTCTGGCTGTTGTTTTGATGGTACAGTGTGATTATTTACACGTAGACAGAGAGAGAGAAAAGGGGGTTTGGGGAGATAATGTGACTCAGCAGCTGTTGGAATGACACACCCTTAACGGTTTCTGTGGTTTGCAAGGGAGTTGCATGTGTGGTGTGGCCAGTGGGAATGACAAAGTGAAGATTTTTTAAGGGCCTGCAGCTGAAGGGGGCCCACAGAAGTTTTAAATAAAATGACAAATCATTCAAGAAGCAGCCCAGAGAGAAGTTATTTATAATCGGTCCGACCTGCTCTGCTCTTCAGAATTTCCAGATTCTTTCTGATTTAACTCGATAGTGACTTGAAAATCTGAAAGTTGGACAAAACACTTTGAAGATGCTGCCTTCAGCTTTCAGAGGGTCGGGTGGATGTTTAACACACTTAGCCATTTATTAGTCAACATATATCCATTTAGATAATAATCAACAGATTGATTGACAGCCAAAAGAATTGTCACAAGGCTCCGCTGAACAATAGAAAGCATACCACAGTGTATTATGCTCAGTGCATACAGAGAAATGTTTACATCTGCTGTTGCGAAATCTACATTGAAAACAAGCTGAGCTCAAACTTCCACCTTGTTCTTGAAATCAAGTATTGACACATCCAGTACTGCTGAGTGTTGAAGAGCCCACGGATATGACTAAACCCTCCAGCTGTGCACAGACTACGAAAGAACCCACTGCAGTTTCTGCTTTATTGCCCAATCTGAGAGGGAGAGTCTTAAGAATTTAAAAAACATGATTATTTTTCAAAATACTTTGTTTCACATTGTTTGTTATGTAATGAGAGCAAAGTGCAGGAAAAGAATACAAGGTTTTTGGTTTCAGAGAACAACTGGAACCAAGTTGGAACAAAACAAAGTCTGTTGCAAAATCCTTTGGTAACTCTTTCTGTGTTAGAGGGATTTTCTTGAATATTTGGATTAATCCCAGTGAAGATGTCTGACTCCTGTCCTGTAATACCTAAAGCACTTACTCCATTTATTTATTTATTTCTGCCAGAGGTTACATTGGAGGCTCGTCCTGTACTGGAGGCTACTTTCTTCCTCGAAGTTTTCTCTGGAAAGGTTTCTTAGAAAAGGAGCAACCAGCACCCTGGGGCACTGCGACCTTGGCACTTGAGAAAAGTATGCAACTTATTGCAACAGTGTACGACTACTGGCTCACTCCACCAAACTTATCTCCTCCGCCTTTGACAGTTTTATTTGGGCTTGGTGGGCATGTGCCTCGTGTATACATTTACATATCCGTTTGTCGTCGTCTGCACAGATGCATACAGTGTGGGAGGCCTGTACTGTTTATACCAGATAGGGCAGGAATGTTTTTGCAACATATCCTGCTGGTTCACACAAACTGTACATGAAGACACTTTCAAAACATTGATCAAAATGTCTTGTTCTGGCCATTGATGAAGTGAATATAACCTTATGCTTTTTGTTCAGGGTTTATTTTTATTGCAATGCAGCATATTTCAACAAGGGACTATGCTAAAGCATGATTATCACATATACACTGTTGTCTCAGTGCAGCTTATTTAAAATGACATGATGTTCATGTTGAGTGAAATATTCAAATTCAAGGTTATGATGTACTATTTGTTTTAAAAGGCAGCACCATTGATAAAATACACATATCTAATCAATATATTCATTTCCCGCAGATTAAATATGGTATCCTTGGACAAGAGCTCCACTAGAATATAAAGTTGTATTAGACTGAATCATTTTTAAGTGCAAGGGCCAGTAATAAGAGAATGCATGCCTTGCAACAGTTGTGAAGACATTTTTTGTGTCAAAGTTGCAGGGCGGTTACTCTATTGACCATCTGATACTAGGGCAATGGTGCAAGACCAACACAGTATACGGTCCCTGCCCTACATGAACAACTACACTGCAACAGGATATTGTAGAAGAATCTGTGCTGCAGTTGTCATCATGCGACACAACGACGACAACAATAACAAAAACAACAGAGACACACCTCTGTTATATCATATTTCAGGCTGGAATAACCTGCAGCCTGAGATGAAGAAGAACCCCCCCCCCCCTCCTTTTGCATCAGAAATGAGCTTGTTGCCACCTGAAGTTATTTATGATGGCCTAACCCTCTTCCTTTTGACCTGTAGTGACATAGACCCACCCCCTGCACTTCGACGTGTGATCTTGTTTTCCTACTAAAAGGTTCAACTACGCCATGTGCTCTGGGCTCGGCGCAGTCTGCCAACAGCTTGCGTAATGTTTGCTACCTTTGGGCTTATGTTTGAGGGGCAGAAGGTGAAAGGAGGAGGAGGAGAGGCAGAAAGCTTCCAGTCACAAGACAGCCGACTCCTGAAAACAAACCTTACATGGTTTTATCGAAGACACCCTTGATAAACAATACATTAATGCTTATATAAAGCAGGTCTATACACTATGGGATTGTACGCAGTGATAAATAGCCAGTAACAGAACAAGTTGCAGAGGACATACAGTTCGACAAGAGAGCACATGGCATAATAAAGCATGTAGACCTTGTGTTTAACCCAACACAACATCCATTCCATTACTAATATCTGGCCTTAATAAAAGGATGCATGTAAAATATCAATAATATAAGATAACAAAGGGATCCAACGCCCCTCTCATGTGCCTCTGTCAAAAATACCTTGGCTTTAAATCTGTGAATTTGTCATGTCTGTGGCATCTCACAATTAGCAGATGGGCTGACAGAGCACACATTTCTATATAATCAGAGTTCTTGGATTTCTTTCATTATCACAACCATGAGACTGCGTCTCCACCCGTGTCTGAAAAGCCGCCTCATCAGGCTCCAAAACGTGCTGCGTAAACGTGCGGCATACATCACAAAAGGAGGGGGCTGCAACCAGACATTGCACACGCCCTTCCCTGTCAATTATGATATCTCATATGCATATACTTGTGTGAATGACTCTGTCTTCTTTGAATAGATAATGCATCTGTGTATTTTAAGTTCAAAAATCTATTTAGGTTGAATTAAAAGTTAATTTTAAAAAGTATCAAAATTGCTGACTTTCCTAAAACCTAAATGGATTTTAAGTCTATCAAAGTTAGTCCAATAAAAATCCAATTATGGATTTTCTATCCAGTGTTAAAAAGTAACTGGGTGCATTAACCCCAAATATCAGATTAAGTGTGGTTCTGAGGCATTTGTGCATTTATGCTGCTTTAGACTCCACAACAGGCAGTAGTATATGCTTAACTGTAGTTACTGGTTTATTTTGAGACCACAGTTTCATACACAAAACAATATAACATAAAAACAAAGATATTAATCCAACCAGCCTTTAAAAAAAATGCTGCTTACACAATCAATGAATGAACAATAATAATCCTGTAATATTATATAAAACTTGCAGGACTGGGTCTACCTGCAGTTTAAATCCTGATACCTGTATTTTGATGATCACACCTCTTCACCTCAACTCAGTTTTTTTTTTTTTTTGTGAGAGGTGGACTTTTACATGACATGCTGTAATTTTCCAGCATTACATTGCAGATTGCTTCCGTCCGTGTGTTTGTTTATGTTCCTTGAAATGCCGCAGCAGCTGAAGTCATGTCACGTCCACTGAGTGACAAAAGCTTGCATGCAGTGACTCAGACTCAGACGGGGATTTCTTTGAACACCCATCTGGCCACAGTCATTCATGCGCTGGGTGTGAGGGTAAAGTTTAGGGCATCATTGTAAATGCAAATGTTCCCATCTCAGAGACAACATAAAAGACAGAACGGAGTGGAGTTATGCCTGCGTATACGCTCTCTGTTTATTTAGCACAAAGCTGACTAATTTTTCCCTTCCATGGCTCTTTTTTCCTTTCTTTTTTTTTTCTATAATGCGGCAGTGACATGTGGTGACAGCAGCAGCTCTTGTTTTGATTCCTCCACCGTCATGCTGTAAACTGGTATATCTGGTCTGTCTTCCTCTCGTACATATCTCCCTCCGTCTCTGATGAGATCCACCATGCACCTTTCTCGTCAGAGCAGTTTGCAGGTGCTGATTGTGCCGACATGCACGTACTCGCCATTTCCACTTCTCCACACTCAGTCCCAATGCAATGCGGGGCCTCTGTAACAAAACAGTGCAGGGGGCCGCGTACCATTTCGATCCTCTACCCATTTTGTTTCATTGGGCTTCTTTAAAAAAAAAAAGTTATAATATCCAAAGGGCGATATCAAACTGTGTTTTGTCACGTTTTCCCTTATTTATTTCTTATTTCAAATTCTTTGTTTTTATTTTGAGTGTTTGTGGAGTTTATCCTGAGAAGTGGTGAAGAAGTGTGTGGTCGAAAGACGAAACGGAACCTTGCCACCACGTCTCTCTCTAGAAAGCACATGACCCTTCCAGTCTGTTAGAGGAGGAGGAGGGACTGAGAGGAAGAGGAGGAGGAGGAGGGAGGAGGCCGAGTGGGGCGGAGTCATTCAGGAGGTTATAAAACCACCCACGCCGTTGCTTCTTCGCCACCTTCCACGCACTTACTATCAGGCGTTTACCCCCCCTCGACCGTCCTCTGCGGCTGTTGAAGCAGTGGGTCAAACAACGACGCTAACACTGGAGCTGTAAAATCAACAACGGGGTGAGTACAAACAAAAAAAATACATTTGGATAGCAAAGTGGATATATATTTATATTTATTTTATTCACAACAGCATCGAAATGGGTGGATATAACCCGCATCTTGTGTACTCTAATCTGTCGCAACAATAACAATACATACAGCCAGGAATGCTAATGCACTGATTTCAGCTAAACGATGTTAAACGTTAAAACTATGGCAACTAGAATGATGTTCAGCTCGCGATTTAAAGTGCTCGCGCTTTGACCGTTATGCCTGTGGAGCATTTGAATATGAGCTAAACAAACGTTAGCCTCCCTGCTCTCATTGAAAATCTTCTCTGCTGCGTGGCTGTCCGACATATTTGCCTATCCCACCCAACCAACCTGTGGTATTGTAATGACTTTCTCTCGGTTGTATCCCCCTGAATTGGCTTTTTACTTATGTATTTATTTTTAAAGATGGCTACAAATAATCATACCGTTAAGCTGGAGGTGTGTGGCGTTGTGGTTTAGCTGTGGGTAAAAATGACAATAAGAATGACTCGTAGCACTGTGAGCTGTTGGTGAAGTCAACAACAGGGGTTGGTAAAACAAAAAACAAAAGTACATTTGGATTGTAAGGCGGATATGCATTTATTTTTTACAACAATATACTAACAGGTGAATTTAACCGCACGTTTCTAGTCTGTTGCAACACTGCTGTAGAGTTACAGCGTTAACTGTACAGTAGCTAACTGGCTAAACAAGGCATGATGAGCCGATAAATCACACCCAGTCTGAAGTAACGTTATTGTAATGACTTTCGCTAGGTTGTATTATCTAGATTGGCTTTTCTTTTTCTTCTATTTTAAAGATGGCTACAAATAAGCACACCGTTATTAACGCTGGATGTGGGTGGCGTAGTTGTTGGCTGTTGATTGTTTTTATTACCTTAACATGTGACGAACATCGGCTAACATGCTATCATTGGGGGGGCATTTTGCTTCTCTTAACTTTTACCTATTAAACTTGAATCTACTAGACTTGTTGGTGGATTGTGATGACCATTAACCCACGGCTAATGTTTTCAGGTAACGTGGGTTGCAAGTAACGCTGCGGTGTTTTGTTTTGTCCTCCACACAGGGCTCCCGTTTAAAGCGCCGCAGCAAGCTCACCAGCCAGCGCAGTGTGATCACTTGCGACTCTCTCTGAAACGACTTGTTTCGGAGAAGTGCAAATTGATATCCCCAAACCACTGCCGCCGCCGCATATCCACCAAAAAGGAATAAAATCCACCCCCAAATCGAAGCAAAAATGGTGCAAAATAAGATCACCGAAGTCACTGGATTCCACCGCTCTTTCAAGGTGAGATTTGTAGGCGATGTGCAATGCTACTGTCACGAGTTTGGTGAAGTCTCTATAATCGGAGCACATTTCTTAGCATGTATGCCAAAGGACTTTACCTTGCTATATATAAACACATCTGTTGCCCTCCCACGTCTTGTGGCTGACAAACGTGCCATGTGCCTGCTGGCACATGTATGCACAGTTAATGGAAGTATGACAGGAGAATAATGATAGCCAAGTATTAAAGATCTGCAAAAAAAAAAGCTTTTGAAATCACTTCTATACTATTGGGATAGACTTGGATGGTTGAATGTGCAGTCTCTACCTGTTGTTGTGAGTCATGTTTCAGTTTATGGTTGCAGAATGGCAGATAAAGGCCCTCTCTACAGTCATAAAAACAGTTGCTGCTCTCAGCAAAATAGTCAATTGATAACATGGCACTCCTTAATAACCCTTTCTGTTGTTGTCACCCAGGGCCAAAATCCCTTCGAATCAGACGACTTCACCAAAAATGGATCCCTTATTGATTCATCATTCAATTTTGATTCCTCCCCAAGACACGGTGAGGACTTTAGCTGTCCTTTTTTTATTTTTTTTATCTGTGACATATCATTGACCTAGTTAATCAACAGAGGCTTGTTTCTTCAATGTGGTATAGATAAATGTTTTCTTGGTGTTAAGTTTTTGTCTTCCCTCACAAGCACATTTTAATGTAGGCACTTGTTTTCACAGACATGCCTTCCAGCCAGCCTATTGACATCCCCGATGCCAAGAAGAGAAACAAGAAGAAAAAGCGTTGCCGGGCAACTGACAGTTTCTCTGGAAGATTTGAGGGTAAGAGCTTCTATTTCTAGTAGCATTATTTAATTGTACTGTCTTTTTAAAAACTCGGAAAAAACAAACCATTATCTGTATTATTCATAGCTTATTTATACTATTTGAATTAGTATAACTCTGACCTGTTTAATTCTCTACTACAGATGTCTATAGACTGCAAGAAGAGGTACTAGGAGAGGGTGCTTATGCCAGAGTGCAAACGTGCATCAACCTCATCACCAACAAAGAGTATGCTGTCAAGGTAAGACATTCTCACACACTTAAATTGATGAAAATATATATGGAAAAAACATGTTTAATACGTGAAGTCTTGATTGATTCCTGTGAGTCAGTGCACCTCTCTCACAAGTTTGTGAAAGTCGTCTTGCCATTTAGCACTTGGTTGCTATCTGTGTGGGCTACCATGGCCAGTGATTGGTATGGAGATGATACTTTTTCATGGCCGTGCTTGGAAATGCAGACTGCAAAATGAAAAGTCTTAATACACAGAAGGACCTTGTGCTGTGGAAGAGTTTTATGGAGGAAAGCTAGGTTATGAGATGTGTGTCATTGTGTTTATGCAGCGTTTGTTTCACTGGTAATTCTTTAGAAGTCTTGTTGAGGAAATTTCTGGTTCTGTGGCAGGATATGTCTTTTTTCACTCAGTTCAGCTCTCTATAGAGGATGTTTGCAGGCTCTCATCAGTATTATGCTTTTTTTTCTCCTTTTTTTTTTTGAGTGTGCAACACTAGCTGTTAGCAGCAGGCTCTTCCCCCTCAGTGTTTTTATAGTTTGTCAGCCTATCAGGAGGCTGGGCGGGACCTATCCACCCCTTTTTCTTTACTCCGACTGCCTACAGAGGACGCTGGTAGGGAGAACATTGTGTACTGGCAACTGTGCCAAAACAAAACCCACATCCAGAGGAAGGAGGGGGTACTGGGTGAGGGTTGTGACCTAGGGTGTTTACACTGCTTTGTTCTCCTTTTTGCACAGTACAGTTGTACTTTTTCTTTTTCTTCTCCAAGTGTAGTGTGTACTTGTAAATATGTGTCCTGATTTCTAGACACTTCCTTTTTTAAAAACTTTTATTTAAAAAGCTCATTTCCTCATTTTAGGCATAACAACTTTGTGAAATAGTATGATTTGCTGAAATGTAGAAAACTTGTTTTACTACTAGTTTTTAGCCCCATAAGCCAACGAGACACTGGACATAAACACCCATCTATCTTTTTACTGCTAAATAAATAAATGCTGCTGTTTGAAACAAACAGCTGACTGTCAAGGGTTGTTCACTACAGCACAAGTGTCTATATCGGTCCAGTTAATATTTCAGAGGAATTGGAGGACAGATCCTCTCATGTGACCAGGATCTGTTAGTATTGTTTACCCTGGGATGGCTTGGTAGATCCCTTGGGACTGCAGGTCTGGGGGAGGAGACACAGGGGTCGGCAGTTATTGGAGGTCATTTGGGAGTCGGGAGGGGGCTCAGACTGCTCTTGCCAGATGTCCTGTCTATCCCCTCCCCCTCCAGACAGGAGTTAGTTGCATGTGTGGACTCCTTGTGTTGCAATTGCAACAAAAGCCTCAGCAGCAGGGACAACACAGAAATCTGTGCAGTGCACACCTATCTGGAGGTTTAATTTGCTTTAAACCTATTATTTCACAACCCTGAGTTGATGTTTGAACCTGCAGTGTAGCTTAGCGACTTGTTTTGCAGCAGGCGATTTAGATAAACAGCCACAAATCTACCACCTCGCTAATAACCATCCACCCACTTAACATGTTGATAATGTGTTTTCCATCTGTGTTTTTGCAGCAGCTTCTCTTATCTGCATATCATTATCGGTGTGGGAGGTTTGTGTTGTGATCGGGAGAAAGTGACCTGATTGGAGGCCGTTTGTGCTGCTGACTCAGACTGGAACAGTGCAGAGGCTTTGGACTGCTCACAGGCCTCTTGTCTGTCCATTAATCCTAGACACACACTGTAACTCTGGCCCCACTGGGCTTCAATAGCAGCTGTAATCCAGCTACCAGGAAGAGAAACACGCACAGCCTCCCAAGCAGACAATAACCGACCACGGCTGGAAAATTCAGGCCTTTTGCTTTGGTGTCAGCAGTCTATCTTTCTGTCTCTTTTGGCAGGGCATCATGCAGCTGGTGGCCCCTCAGTGGTTTATTTCCAGGCAGCAAGTTATATTTGGAGAGCATTTTTTGTTGTTATCGTAAACAGTTTTGGATTAGCTCATGGAACCTTTCAAAGGATAGTGTAAGGACTCCTTAGAAGCACTTAAGATTTACATATGGGTCACACATGAAGGCTAAAAATAGAGACACTGCGACCCTTTGATTCTCATTCTCTTGTGTCCCTTCTTTGGCAGGCAACACTGAAAGTAGGTTAAACTATACTTGCATCTGTGTCACAGGGTGGGACAAATGTTAGCAAGCAGGAAAAACACAAGCTTGGTCTGGATGGACTGGACTGCTTAGGGCACTGAGTATGTAATCTATAATCTGGGCCATACCGCCTGCTCTACAGTAAACAACAGCCAGTGGTTGGGTTTTGTGACTTGCACATGATCCCTGTCTTTCTTGAGCCATGAGGGAAAACTAACAGAACTGTCCCTCCATACAGCTGCTGTGGAAAATCTGACGGTTAGACTCATTTGTTTTGTGGTCTATATTTAGATGATGTGGCTCAACCTTTACATTGCTCTGTTGCAGATCATCGAGAAAAGACCAGGTCACAGCCGCAGCCGTGTCTTCCGTGAGGTTGAAATGCTTTACCAGTGCCAGGGTCACAGGTAAATGACCTTCTGTCATGACCAGCTAATCATAATGCCACCTGATGAATTTATGGAGACAGTACGGCAGACTGAGCGACCTAATTTGTGCTGCATCTTATTAATCCTCTTACTCTATCAGGCAGAAATCACAGGGAACTGTCAGTCGACATGTATTGACATGCTTACATCTGACTCATGGTGCTTTTTTTTTTTTTTTTGGTTTTATGAAGGAACATCCTGGAGCTGGTGGAGTTCTTTGAGGAGGAAGACAAATTCTACCTGGTGTTTGAAAAGCTCAGAGGAGGTTGGTGAATTATAGCTCCTTGGCCTTTTTGTTTATTTTACCCTCTGTCGTTAGGTTGTAACCAGTTGTCTGTGTATGAAAATGTTTACATTTCATACTTTTTCCCTGTAGACTGAGCCAATATGCTTTCCCCCCCATTTAGGGTCAGTCTTGGCACACATTCACAAGAGGCAGCACTTCAGTGAGCAGGAAGCCAGTGTTGTCGTGCAGGACATTGCCAGCGCGCTGGATTTCCTGCATAACAAGGGTAAGACCGCTTGTCCAAAATAGCAAGCAGTAAAATGACTATTAATTAACACCAAAGTGGTAACAAATCCTAATGGTTTATGTGTGCCATGAAATGTCTTTTGATACAGCAGTCAGGAACTGATGCCATATCTTACTGTAGCAAAAACGGAGCATGTTCAAGTAGCCTGGCCAAGGCACACACGGCCAATCGGCCAGATGTTAGATTTCTTTTTAACTGCAGAAAATGTCCACTGTTTTAAATTGACATTAAAACTGTTTGTGATAATATGGCCACACCTAATGAATAAAGAAAAGTGATTGATTGTTTTCATTATTTTGTAGGAATGGCACATAGAGACCTGAAACCTGAAAACATTCTCTGTGAGCGTGCGGACAAGGTGAGTGAATAGTAAACATGTTTTGGCTCAGGTGATTCAAAGGGCAATTGTGCTGATAAAGTGTGATAAGTTTTTCTAAGATTGTTTTATGAACCCTTAGTGATGATAAAGGACAGCAGAAATATCTGGCACCTTCTACTTTACAGTTACAAAATGAATTTGACTTATTCTCAACCTGTTTGTCTTTGTCAGATTTCCCCGGTCAAGATCTGTGACTTTGACTTGGGAAGTGGGATCAAGTTGAATAGCGACAGCTCACCCATCTCCACCCCTGAGCTCCTCACTCCTGTAAGTCCAGCAAGTTGAAATACTTTTACATGGAAAACTGTTACTGAAGAGAAATGTCTGAAATATACACATGCAACGATCTGTCATAGTCGTGATCACGTTTTCCTAAACGGTGATTTGCTTCCTTGTTGACGATAAGACATAGTGATATCAGGCTGTAAAACGGTATCAAATCCACTGTGCTGGTTAACCATTGGGCCATTGTCAGTGGTGTCAGCTGCAGGCCGGCCTGCTGATTGGAAGAGAAAATGCCCTCTTTGAGGTTAAGGTAGTTCAGTGTTTGGGCAGTTTCCCTGAAATGTTGCCATGGATTGCTTCCTGAACGTCCCTGCCAAGCAGCGATTGCCCTCCCTTATCCTGCTGAAGTATCGTCAACGATAGATATCCCTCGGTTTAATGACCACGTCCTGTTGCTTATCACTTGTAAACACCGAGGCCCGTGAGTTGGGTGGGGGTGGGGTTTGGGGTTATGGCCGTTTAACCCCCCTGCTGTCGTCACAACACAAAGCAAATCCTCTGAACGGTGCCCAGAACAGCATAAAGTGGGACACTCGCAAACCCTCAAAGAGGAATGGTAATGTCGAACTGGCAAGCTCTCCACTTGTGTCAACAAAATACTCTGTTGGTTGTCTGGGGGCTGGATGGATGGATCAGAGCAGGTGAAGGATAGAGGTTTAGCCTGCAGGAATGTGGTGGGGTGGGTAGGGGGTTTTCTACACTGGTGGTAACTTCATCTTCCTGTAGCAGAACTAATGGACAGGGAGCCCATCCCTAGACTATTTTGAAGGGGGAGATAGTTTTGTGGCCACGAAGCCTCACGTGTTTAGTCTACGTGGATTTCAAAGCAGGGGCCTGAATGATTGTCCGTTTTGGTGCAGTGACCTCCAACTAGTTTGTCTTTTAATGCTTTCATAAGTATTAAATGGCCAAGACCTAAATCAGTGTGATGATTTTCAGTAAAAGGAAAAAAGAAAAGTTGATGCTTGAGGACAGGACTCGATGTGATAGCCTTGGTTTATAATAAGACTGCAGCAGAGAACACACTGTGACTTATACAAGGTCTGTGTCCTGTGGTATGAAGAAGTTACAATGAAACCAAAACACACACACTCGTTTCCCTTTTTTTTCTCTCCCTCTCTCTCTGTGGTATGAGAGAGAAAAACATCCACCCTCTCTTCTGTTTAGTCTCCGCCCAGTGGCCCCAACTGTGGCTTGTGCTGGTCTGCGCTTTTTCTTTATGTTCTTTATACAAAGGCTGTGCATAAGGCTTGTTCTAGAATTTTTTTTTTTTTTTTACTCTTGCCCCCCCCTCCTACACCTAGCAACTGGGATCTGATTGGCTGAGCAGTGGAAGGGGGGAGGGTAACTGGGAGGGGACAAACACACCAGTCTGCTCATGCGCTCTGGCTTGTTTTCTTTGCCTTGATCACAGGAACAATGTTATCTGATTTTCATCTCACTATTGGCACTCTCACCCTGCCCCCTCATTTGCTCACATTCCTACAGTTGCTCTTGCACAACATAAATGTGGTTGTGCATTTTATTGCTTAAGATCTGGATCATGTTGAATCATCTTTGCCAAGGACAGTTGGAAATGTATCTTTTTACTTTGTGTGTGTGCGCTGCAGTGTAACCATCAGGAATTTAAGGAAGAAGAGAAGGACCTTTCTAGGAAAAAGCTAATTTTAGTTTACTAAGAAGAACACCGCACAAGTGACTGCCTGCCATCGGCTTGGCATGAAATAAATCTGACTGTTCAGATTTCATATCCCGTGTGCAGCAGTAGTGAACTGGGTGCAACTGCAACCTGAAGACATGACACGACACATCACACCACACCAGCAGCTTAGACGGTAAAAAAAAAAAAAAAAAAGCCCCGTCTATTTGTACATGTATGGCTGCATGACGACAGAGCAGGTTCGCTTCCTGTAAGCCTCTTCAGATAATCCTATAGTTTACAAACAGCAGAGGTGTGTGTGTCATCAGCGTGTCGGTGTGGCCTGACTAGTCACATGGTTTCAGGAAAGTCCCAGGTTGCGGTGCCAACCAATCATCATCACGTGGTGATAGCAGCTGATTAGCTCACTATCTGCATCTTACAGGAAGGTTTGAGGAGGATGTGACTTGTGCAAGTTGCAAGGTGTTTGCAACAGCTGCAATTGGAGAAAAAAAAAAGTGAGTTCAAGGTCTGTGTCGGAGCCATGATTGCTGTTCATTGCTCTCAGTTGCAGGCAGCCCTTTTAATCCTGACTAGTCTTTGGTTGGCTGTATGTTTAGGTGGCTTTTTAAACAAGATTAGCCTTGATAACTGTGTCATAGCACAAGTATCAAATGACCTTTTTGAGTTTCAAGACACCTTTTGTAGGCAAACATATCTCTCCTCTGTGCCAGTGTTTATTTCTCTGTGTGTGGCAGGCAGCAGTATTTGGCCTGGATCCCTGGGAGCGTGTCTGTGGAGGCACTCGCCCCAGACGTGATGATGATGTTGTTGAAAATGTGGGGGTTGGGGTTTTCTCTCCCACAGAAGCGGCTTTGTCTGAGATTCCTGTGCAGCAAATTTCATTACATAAGGGTGCAGCAAGGGTGGAGGTGGAGTTAGGAGACAGCTGGGATGTGGTGCAGGGACACAATAGATGCCTGCACAATGTAAACATCCACCTCCACTGACCAGATGGGTTCGCCAGGATATTTTACAATTACTTTAAAACAATGCAATTGGTGGTTGATGTTGTAGTTTTAAAATAAAAAACGGATGAATAGCACAGGTATTCTCAGAGCAGGTTCTCAGGATTTATACCAGATGTTTTTTTGTTAGGATTCTTGTGTCCTAACTCTCTACTTGACCCAGGTTTTCAGCTCATTAGTACAAGTGAATAGAATAGGGCAGCAGTATCTACAACCATGTGTGCCCTGTTGAACCAGCAACCTGCTCCTCTTTTCTGTTCCTAAAGCATTAAAACAGCATTTGGTGTTTGTTTCCAAAGTTATGTAACTATCGAGGGCTCAGCCCAGTCTCTGCAGGACAGCCAATCCTCTTTTCTCTGCTCAGTGTTTGGCCTAATTTCTTTCTTAGCTACATAACAAGGCCCCCGTCAGAGCTGAGCCCATCTAGTTCAGCCTGGCTTGTGTACAGCTGGATGGTCAAAGCAGTGACTCACTGCTTTTACCTACCCACACCAACCTGCCTCATTATAGCCCAGCCATCTCTCTCTTCTTCTTCTCTTTTTTTCCCCTCCGTCCTTGGTTTGCCTTCATACACAATGTTCCTGCTTAGAGTCCTTAAACCATTAAAAGGCAGAGAAACAGTTTAGTACATTTTGTAAGAATCATCCCTGCAGATAATAAGCATGTGACTGTCACGCCGACCACCACTGCACAGCCCCAGAGTTTGCCCAGAGCTTAAAGAGTTTCAACCACGAGGTCAGATCAGCTGAATGAAGGAATGTGGATGGCAGCCAGGAGGAACGAAAGAACCTGTGTTTACCCCCTTTTTCTGCTGTGGTTTGTTTTTTTCCATGTCTTGTCAACCTCAGGGTGGCTGACGAAAACCTGTTTTTTTTGTTCCCTTTGTCTCTTCACAGTGTGGTTCAGCAGAGTACATGGCACCTGAGGTGGTTGAAGCCTTCAGCGAGGAGGCTACAATCTACGACAAGCGCTGTGACCTGTGGAGCCTTGGAGTCATCCTCTACATCATGCTGAGTGGCTACCCACCCTTTGTAGGTCGCTGTGGAGGTGACTGTGGCTGGGAACTGGGGGAACCCTGCCACACCTGCCAGGTAAACACCGGACACACCCATCGCTTCATCTTTCTTTATCTTGTACAGGATGTTGGTGAAACTTGAGCACTGTCAGTTTAATGTAACTCATAGTAAATGTTTATGTCCTTTTTATGTCCAGAACACTTTATTCGAAAGTATCCAGGAAGGAAAATACGAGTTCCCAGCGAAGGACTGGGCTCACATCTCCTTAAGTGCCAAAGACCTAATATCCAAACTTCTGGTTCGGGACGCCAAACACCGCATGAGTGCCAGACAGGTGCTGCAGCACCCCTGGGTGCAGGGGGTAAGTGTAAAACCACAATGCCAGCTGTTCATATTTTTGGCACATTTTTGTTGTGTTTTTTGAGAGTTTTGTTTCTAGTCAATAAACATTTTTATCTTTTTTTTTCATCCAGGGTGCATCTGACACTTTGCCAACATCCATCTTGCATCAGAGGTGAGAGAACATTTACAGAGTTGTAGCTCCAGAAGACTTTGTTCCTTCTGGCACTTATACATCTGCAAATTTATCCATGTACATTGTTCACATTTTGACCGCTTTTGTCTTTCATCTTTGTCAAGCAGAACCAGCAATGCCAGGGATCTGACATTCTTTGCTGACAAAGCCATGGCTGTGAACCGGCAGCTGGCTGAACAGGACGACATGGAAGATCAGCAGCAGCAGGAAGTCCCGTTTGTCGTCACTGCTACTGGCTCCTCCATGCGCCTCTCTCCTCCTTCCAACTCCAAGCTGGCCAAGCGCAGGCAGCGAGGCAGCCAACCCAAGGGAGGGCCCGTCTCTGCTGCGGAGCTCCGTCAGCTCTTGGCCCCTCTGGTTATTGTGGGAGACTGTGCCTGAAGTTGGTCGGCCCTGACCTCCAACCATCCGTTTAGATTCAAGTCCAGATCTACGACTCCCTGAGACTCTCCCTCCCCAGTTCTGGCCCCTCTCTTTGACGCTAGTTGGCCTTGGTTCCTCTGCCATTAGGCTTTATTGCCTCTCTTTAAAGGGAGATGCTGCTTGCAGCCCTTCCTCTAAATGCCTTCTGCCCTTCTGCAGCACTTCTGAAGCACATTAGCCCAGGGCCTGCATATAGCAAAACACACAAATATGTGCACGTCCAGGTTGGGGAGGAGGGCCAGTTAATGATTATTAGGGGAGAGAGAAGTATTTTTGTTTTTGTTCTTTTTGTCATACAACTCAGTTCAGAAGAAATCAGAACACTTATCTTTGAAACTAAGCTCAGACACCAAAGGACAACCTGTTGTGCTGCTCCCATGTTACAACTGGATCCACTGTGAATTAAGTTATCTGGAATGTTCTCTTTGCCTGTATGTGTATGCATGAATGGTCCATCTGCAGATACGTACAAGCTTATGCAATATGCCAAGATGAAGGCTGTTCCTGTCTCGAAGGGATTCAGTATAAGGGGCTGGAAGGGCTGGAAGCCAATGCTGTCTGTGCCTGGTGCGGTCCATTTTGTGGCTGGGGACACCTCAAAGATTTTTTTTTCTTTTCTTTCCTTCATTTAAGATAAATTCCTCAACTGAGCCTCCTCTGTAAATGTCTGAGAGATGAAACACTCATCCCGGCCTGGTGGCAATGCACTTAATGCTCTGAAAGCAAAGAATGTTTGTCTGTACGCAGCCAGCCATGACTCACTGTTGCACCAATTCATACAGTTTGTTATACATATATATCTATATAAAGCCAAATTATCATTGGCCACACCGTTCAGTGTTTGACACCATCAGGCAAGTCTAATAGTATTGAATTAAACTATGATGCATGGCTGCCCCAAAACGACTTTGAAGCTCGCTCTGAAGTCTAGCTGGTATTGTTGGTAGAGGATGACTACAGTAATGTTAGATGCAAAGTCAGTTGTAAAGAACAGACGTGTCCCCTTGCCACAACCAGAACTTGTTTTTGTTTTTTCTTTCTTTTTTTGTAAGATTTTTTTCTTTTACAATTCAATTTATGCTCAAGATCTAACCTTAAATATTTGGCAGTAAACGTTAGAGCTCCTATCAGGGGTTTGAAAAAGCACATTTTGGCCAATGCGACCCGAGTGTCATTTCTTGATCAAAAACATTTATTTGGACCACCATTTTTTTTTTCTTTTTTTTTTTCTTTTTCCAGGGTTCACCAATATCTTGCTTCTCAAGAGATGCACCCATTTAAAAATGACATAAATTCTCTTTAACAAAATAAGAGGCAGATGAGATTTTTCAAAAAATAAAATAAAAAAAGCAACGTTTAAAAAAGGAAAAACATTCCACAAAAAAGAAAAACAAAAAAAAAAGTCTTCCAACAATGTGTAGCTGTACTAAGTTTACTTTATTTTTCATGTTTGAAAACTCCATGTTGATGTGCCACACTGATTTTTTTTTTTTTTTTTTTTTTTTTTTTTTTCCTTCCCTTTTTTTTGTATGGCTGTTAATAAGCTTATATTTTCTATATGGTGTTTTTCATTCAGGTGCTGTTCAGTTCAGGTGAAACACCGGATGTTTTCCTTTAAGTTTTTTTTTTTAATGTTTTGTGTTTTTAAAAGTTCAGAGTATGTGGTCGTGTATGATGAGGTGAGAGACGATGGAAAGAAGAGTTTGTTTCGTTGATCTGGAGCGTTCATGCCCAGTGAAGGCAAGTTTTTTTTTTTAATTTTTTCTTTTTCTTTTTAAAAAAATGTCTAAGAGTTGGCAATTTTTTTTTTTTTTTCTTCTATTCTTTTTTTTTTTGTCGTTATTGTTCAGATTAAGTTAAAGCTCATTGTGAAACTGACAGGTAATGGACTGGTGATGAGGTGGTCTCACAACACTGTAGCCATTTCACCAAAGAAGGTTCAAGTCATGACATTGAACATGCGATCCATCACCTTAGCAGTGAGAAGTGGGGAACTTCTGATTGTCCATGTCCTGTTGCCAGCACTGCAGCAACGGTACTCTGGAAATGGTGTCAAAGGACCCATTGTGTTGATAATAGGACACTGTAATAGTTCTAAAAATACCTTTCTACAGATGCATCGTTATGGGGTTTTATGTCTTATAATAAGACTTACTTGAATTTGTGTATGCAGCTGTTTATTCTCCGTTTGGGAAACTACTTTGCTATCAGTAATCTCAAAAGCATTAAGCTGATGATTAAGGCAATCTTGGGGATTTAAAATACCTATACAGTTCAGTATTCTGCCTTTTTCTCCCTTTTGAGCATCACACAAGTTAGTCCCTACTTTTTTGATAGGGTTGGATACTCAGAAACGCACAGACTTTGGCCATACTCTGTAATATCCTGAACGGAATATATATGAGTTCTCTTGGTCATGACCATTTCTACTTTTTGTCAAATGGCAGTATCTTTCTGGACTGCCTTTTATTGGGGATAACGGGACAAAGTGATATCTTCAAGCCTAACAACTTTTATATTGTATGTCATTTTGACGTAAAGAAGTGTTAAAATTTCAGTCATTCATTCATTGATTCATTCAAATGGACAGTTCATCATCAACTTCCCCACAATTTGAATGTAGCCCTGCAAAGGCAAAAAGCATTTACACAATCCAGCAACAACCGACCACATGTTTTATGAACAGTTCATTTCATGGACGTGGCGTGGGGGTTATTCTGTCTGAATTGATACAGTCCTCAAAACATTATCTGATGTTAACACTGTCTGAATCGCCCCAAACCCACTGTGTTCATTCGGGAAGAAATCTGAAATAAATACATCCTTTAAAAGTACAAAAAGAAAAAAAATATTTTGATTTAAAATAAGCACTTTACTGTGCCATGTGAATGATTGCAGTTCACTCAAGGCAACATTTATGACAGTTGCAGATTTTTGTATTGTTTTTCTAAAAAAAAAAAAAAAAAAATGCAATAAAATGTTTTGAACTACACATTCGTCCGTCTGGTCACTGTATCGTCTCAATATTTAGTCTGAAGGCCATAAAGGTTGAAGTGAAAACAGCTGTACTTTTCCAGGTATGAGCTGCTCCCTCCTGTATCACTAGTTTCACATTAACCCGCAGCCTTATCGCTCGGCTGAGGCCGTGTTCGTCTGATTCAGTGCTGTAAATCCTTTTATCAGTAACACTCCCTGATATCTGAGCTGTCTATGTCACATATGTCCTTGGTGGATGGTAAATATGAGCTCACTTGTTTTCTCTCTCACACACACAGACACACAACTGAAATGTGACGGTACTTTCACCTTGCATTAGTCATGCTGAGAGCGTGGCTGTAGGGGCGCTGCTCTGCTCTACAGCTACTCATTCCCAATGTGATGAGACTGATGCAACCTGCTGCAAGAGCTGCAGCTCCTGTAAGTCACCTCCTGGTCTCCCTGGAGATAAAAAAAAAGAAAACCCACACTTCTGCTGAATTGACAAAGTGCCAGTGTATAATTTCAAGGCTAATACAAGTCAGGATTAGTCATCCTGTGGTTAAAATCAGCTGTGTAGCCTGAAATAATGTCACTGGGAATATTTACTGGTATTACCTCAAGGAAGTAAAAATAAGTTGGGTATGGTTTAATGTGAATCTTAAAGTGACAAGCAATGAAGAGAATAGTCATGGCTAATATAAGATGAATGAATAAAGACAATAATAACGATGATGACCTCAGATATGTGAGTCACTGACCTACTGATAAGGACCACGACTCATGATTAGTTTCACTGTCACTTAATCTGCTGATTATTTATTTATATACTGGTAATTAATGTTTCTTCGTCTATGAAACAATAAAAATAGATTCTTAAAGCTTCAGATAACCTGTTTCATCTGACCAACAGTACAAAACTCATTTATTTTTTACATGTTTAAAAAATATGTGATACATTAAAAAAGCAAATGACACATTAGCCAACAGCCGGAGCCAGCGAATACATACCATTTAATTTGCAGTTCTTTAATCAACTAAATGTTTTAGTTATCACTGTAAACATTTATTTTCTACACTTTACACAGAGACAAATGACAGGGTTCAAATCACAAGGAACATAAAAGAAAAAGGAGGAAAAAAAGCAGTCCATTGCATAACTTCTATTTCAGCACTGCTAACGTCATGAGGCAGGAGGAAATTAAATGATGCAACAGCAGAGCGTTTTCTGTACAAACTCCAGCAAAACATGTGTGGTCGCTGAGTGACTCTACGGACATTTATCTCCCTCTGGTGGCTGCATATTTAATCACACTGTCAATATTGAAATTAAAAATGCATCCTCATGGTGTTTAATTAGAGATAAACGAATCTAAATTAATACAAATACAGGAGGGCATGTCCTCTCTTTGTAGATAAAAACACACATATTATTTTTTTTATGTGATGATATCAAACATTACATAAAGGAAGGAACAAACCAACATTGTCTGAGCCCAAGATCATGGGATTTCAGGTCATGAGATTCAACTCATGGATCTGAAGAAGGTCGAGAAATTTCTATTTCTGGTCTGTGAACATGAAGATTGTTTAGAAAACAGGGTTTCTCTGTAAACCTCCGTAAACCTTAACCTCCTTCTAAAGACTTAATTGTCTTTACATACTTTTCATAACTGTTGGAAGAAAAAAAAATCATGAGACGTGTGTAATTAAAATCTTATACTTTCAAATACCTTCCACTGTACTTATTTTCTTTTAGGACACTGAAATAAATCTTTTAAAAGCTTTTTGAAATGAATGAATATTCATTTATGTATATGTATTTGCAAATACATTCAAACATTTTGTACTGTAGGAAACTATGATTTATTAATGGACTGCAGACATAAAAAAAACAACATAACAAACAACAGAATTAATTTTAAAGTCAAGCATTGCTTCTTAACATTTCCCCAAGATACTGAAAACACATTATATCAATACATATGGTACATTACTCACAAAAAGTTAGGGATATTTGGCTTTTGGATGAAATTTCACAATGCACCCAAAATGCACTATAGCCTTTACAGGTCAACTTAATTAGACATTTCCTTAACTTTTGAATGCAAATGTCCAACTGTTCAGTGTTTCAGTATTTATAACATAACATGCTGTTCTCTAACAAAGTGATTAACCACAAAAATCACAAGTGTCTGATCCATAAATCGACCACTAAATGTTCTGGTTGAACGACATTTTGTATTTAAACACTCCTCTTCATCACGCTGTTCACATTTTGACATCATGAGACCAAGACCACACCTGTATAACGATCCATCAACAGTGCCTGGAGGCTTCAGGTGTGATGTTGTCAGAGGGAAGTGTCCACTGAGCCTAGAGTGTCATAGAGTGTCATCAGCAGGTTGAACAGAAACTAGAAGGGTCAAAGAAAGGGACAGAAGTGGACGTCCTTTGGTCACATTACAAGTTATTGAGACATTGACATTTTTTTTGTGGTGGGATACCGATCACTGATGTTAGCTTTTGTTTCCATAAATTGTTTGAGATGAAGAAGAAATCTCTCTACCATGCCATACTTCTACTTACTGTAAATGCCCTACTTTCATTATATAATATCACTCTAGCATTTACTTCTTGCACTTTCCATAAATTCAACCCTAAAGTCAGTTATCCATAACTTTTTGTGAGTAGTGTACATATCTAAATAAGCTGTAAAGCCTATGTGTCAAAACAAAAGAAAAGATTAGCTGCAGACAGAGTGTCAGACAGTTACTATGACAGTTAATTACCCGCCCAGCACACCTGAGGGTGATGATGATGATTGGGACAGGATCTGATTGGATCAGGTGTCTGTGATGAGGGCACAAAAATCCTGAGCACCTGACAGTCTAAAATTTGAGAGTGCAACTGGAGGTAGGTATCATGAAGCATTTTAGGAGGTTTTTGTTTATTTTCAGGGTTTTTGTAGAACTTGTTTAATCAGGAATTAGTCGCTAATTAAGATATTTTGCCGCTGGTAAGTGAATAAAAAAAGGGCCATTGTTTAGACTCCGTTACTTGCTTCCTTTAGCAGATTTATTGTAGTACTGATTTTTGAAGTAACAAGATCTCATGTAAAGTGGTTTGGCTACACAAGAGTTGTCAGAAAATAGAAATATTTAACTAAGTTGACATTCAATAAATCTGATAGGCTAAGTGAACTGTTATTTCAAGTTAATCCATTACAAAATTCTAGGAAAGACTGTAGTTAAATAATTAGATGATGAAAATGTTCCCGTTTAGCACGTGTTCAGGGAAATTGGTGTTTGATCTTTTTGACGCTTGAAGCAATAATCTAGTCAAACATTTGGGTGAATGTTCATGCTGATGTAATGGTAATGTATACTCAAATGCTCTTGGTAAATGGACGTGTTTAATGTGGTTTTGACTACTCATCGCTGGACTGCCGAGAAATAAAACACTTTAAACACCTGTCTCTAATTTATTTTGTGAAAACTGGCCAATCACAACAACTCCACAATGAAGAAGGACGCTGTTTGTTTACCAATGCTAACAGTTAGCTCAATGCTAATCAACAGTCACATCATGTGGGGCGGTAAGAAACCAATAAACATGAACATTCATCCCCAGAAACAGGTGTATTGATTACTGGTAACGTCCACGTTTAGTCATGAGCAGTTACTTTAACCGAGTGCTGCCGTTAAAATGGTTATTCCGCTAACTTTATACATGTTTAAAGCACACATACCACGGTGACTGAATTACTTCCGGATTGTTGACGTCGTTGACGTTGACGTCGCTCAGTGACGTCGGGAACGAAACGAGAGGACGCTCTGTCTACAAAACAAAAAAGCTATTATGTAGGCCTACTGTGTTTAATGTCTCTTGCGTCTATTTATTTTTGCTTTATCATTTTTTTTTCATATAATTATTTTTTTGTTTAGCTATTTATTTCTATATTAACTTTTGCATTGTTTACAGGTTTCTTTGGTTCATAGAGAGACGAAAGGACGAGACACGTGGAACATCTCGCGAGATTTCACAACATCCTCCCTCAGCCCTCCCCCTCCCTTTTTTTTTTTTTTTTTTTTTTTTACCAATCCAACATGGCACCGTAGGGACGTTGTTATTGTTCCGTCGCCCGCTCCAAAAGCCTTTTTGCAGTACGAAGAAAACTACGCAGAGAAAAAAAACCCGACCAGCTGTGTTCATGCGGGCATGAGAGCAACATCTGGAGATAATGTTAAGATCCACCGGCTTCTTCCGAGGGATTGACTGCCCGTTTTACGCGGAGTACAGCGAGGGCAAAGGAAGCAGAAATGGGTGTAACAGACCGTACTGTCACTTCAGGCACAGCCAGCAGAGACGGCCGTCCTACGGAGCTCCAGCACCGGCAGACCTTAAAAAGCAAAGAGAGAGAGGTGCTTGGCGTTATTATTATCTACACATACATCAAAACAAACCCAGAGTTTACACGTTAAGACTGAAACCTAAACCTCCCAGCCCCCCTCCTCCCCATGGGGAGTGGGTGCTAAAGACGTGTGTGTGTGTGTAGTCAGTCAGGACCTCGGTGTTAAATTAAAACTGTGGAAACGGGCAAACGAAACCACAACCACGAGAAGTGATTGTTAACGCGAGCTGCGTTTGCATAGTGCAGATAAACTGCAAAGGATGCGTCTTATCACTTTACCCCTCCTATGAGATCTGTAAAATGAGTTATCGGTATAGGAAGTGCATGATAAACTCTTGTTTCACTTGTCACTTAGGGAAATACAAAGTGCTTACCGCCATGTAAAGAAATACACCATAGTGTAAACACTATGGATATTTACTGTATACAAAAGGTGTAATTATTCAAAATATAAGGTACCGGATACTGTAAGCACCAAACTCTTAGTTTACAGTTTTAGTACAGTCTAAAAAAACAACAACATTGCAGCCTCCATGGATGTATGATTTATTACAGCTGTAATAGATTGTATTACTTTTAATTTGATCTACTTAATAAACTGTGAAAATATGTAGTATAGTTTCTCTACAAAACCCGGTCCTTGGATCACATAGGTGTCTTTTATTTGATGGTTGTGGTTGTCTACATGCTTTATAGAGAGTGTTTATGTTGTTATATTGGTAATTTAATTTAATTAAACTAGCTTTGTCCTGAATGTTTAATAATGTTTAATGCAGCCACATCAGTTAATGAAGCTAATTTGCCTCAGAGATAGCTGGGGTTATTTTTGAGATAATGTCCTGAAAAAGAAGGGGTTAACAAATTCAGGCTTTCTGTCAATATTGCGTACACACGTTATATACCATTTCTCTTTTTTCCCCCAACCTTTGCAGTTCACAGTGAATTTAACGATGGACATATAAAATGATTTGGTGCATCAGCTCAATCATACCCTCTACCTAATTGCCTTAATGAGCTTAGTTTTGGGGCCGATTGGATCAGCGCATGTCTAATTGACAGTTCTAATGTCAAGAAGCGTTTAGATCCGTTTTATTAACACCATGTACCCTGTATCTCTGCAGAACAAGGCTACGATCCCTTCAACCCAGAAGTCGTGAGGCCGCAGGAGCAGCAGAATGGAAAGGCGGACGGGTCGGGAGACCTCACGGGCGCTCTGGAGCTGGTCAACAAAGCCATCGAGGAGGTCCGCAGCGAGGTGGAGAGGGAGAAGAGGAAGCTCTCTCGCATTGGGGACGAACCATACGAACCCAGCGAGAAGAGCAGCAGCAGCAGCAGCAGCAGCAACAGCAGCAGGGTATCATCGCCACCCGTTGCTGTTAAAAGTAAAACAGCAGCTTCTTCACACATGGCGTACGATCCGGGGAGTTATCAGATGTCATCGGGAGGTTATAATCCCACGCCTGGTTGCAGCAAGTACACCTTGGATTCAGACAACCAGGGGAACAACAGTAACTCCATGGAATACGTTCCTACATCGGTTAAAAAGCCTCCACCTCGGACAAAAGCTCACCAACTCCCCTCTCCCCCTCCCAGCCCAAAGTATTCAAGCAGTACAATCTCCTCAAAGTGTAAATACACTGTGGACAATTCAAAACCTTCAACAGACATGGAGTACGACCCTCTCTCCAACTACTCTGCAGGAATCGCCGCGAAAAGAAAGAGGGCCGAGGGTGCACAAGCCGCTAAGACGGACAGTAGAAAGACACACAAACTGCCCGCGTCTGATTTGTCAGACGAGGAGTATGTTGTAGCTGTGAAAAAGCCACAGGAGCAGAGTGTGGACACAAAAAAGTACACTTTCTCTGACTCAGACGAGGAGAGCTCTGGCACAGAGTATCGACCCACCTCTCTGAGCAATCTCCAGCAGAGAAAAGGCAACACTGGATCAGCTGGTGAAACTTTTGCGAAGGAGAAAAAAGAGAGAACTGAGAGAGTACAAAACGCACTGACACAGAGGAATAAGGAAGACTTGGCACGGGACTCGGATGTGCAGGATGGTATCAAACGAAAGGACAATGTAGAGAAAAAGAAGGTGCCTAGTCGAACTGGTCTCGAGAAAAGTGGCAAATCTGAGAAAGTGCATAAACTTGAAAAAGACGTGCATAAAACGTCGAGTAGTAAGAGCAGTAGCAGCAGTAGTAAAAACAAAGGTTCAACCAAGAACTCAAATCAGGACTCTGCCAAAAAGGAGAACAAGAGTCTTGGGAAGAGAGAGGATAGAAAAAACACAGAAAAGAATAAGACGAGTGATAAAGTTCAGAGGGAGGGAAGAGACGAAAAGAGAAGTGAGGATAAGATCAAAGCTGTGGAGAAAGTGAAAACAGACTCGAGCAAACGGGATAAAAATACAGAGAATGGTGCCAGCAAGAAACTCAAAACATTAGACAAGGAAAAGGATTACAGCAAGTATAAGGACCCCCAACATAAAAATGGAAAGATTGATAGCAGTAAAAGAGTAAAGGATGTGAAGGATGTGAAGAAAATCAGTAAGAGCAGCTCTCACAGTGGGAGCAGCAGCAGTCAGAGTAAAGGCAGCTCTGCAAACAGCAATAAGTCGAAACAAACCGTCAGCTCGTCAAACGGGAAGCGGCTTGAGGACAAACGTCAGAGTCTGAGCCTGAGCCACGCTGACCTGTTTGGAGACGAGAGTCCGGATGAGGTGGAGCCGATAGAGGTGGACGACGACGACGACAGCGAAGACGAAGAGGACGTTCTGGTGAGAAAATCGGCCGATGCTTTAAAAAGGGGACGTCTGAACAAGAGGAAAGCATCAGAGCTGACTCCGTCTTCCTCCGATGACGAGGGTGACTGCGGCGTGCGGGGCGGCCGCGGTGCAGTTAAGGATGAAGTCGTGGACGTGGATATCGACCTCTCCGCTTTCCAGGATGAACTGGACTTTGACTCGGACCCCATGGAGGAGTGTTTGCGGATCTTCAATGAATCCAAGGATGTGAAGAGGGAAGACAAGGGAAGGCAAACTAAACAGGTACTGATGTTTTCTTTCATGTGGCACTGCTGCTTCGCCCGTGGCCGTCTCATCCATTCACCACATACTTCTCGAATCTGAATAAACATGCTGTTGTGCTTTCTCAGCCCTCCAGGGATTCGGACGAGGAGGGAAGCACAGAGAGCACTTTAACCACTCTCTTCCCGGGTCAAAAGAAGAGAGTCTCTCATTTTGTTGCCAAAGGAAATGTAAGTTTGTCACCTTGACTTTATTGTCTTTCCCCCCTCCTCACACACACACACACACACACACACACACACACACACACACACACACACACACACACACACACACACACACACACACACACACACACACACACACACACACACACACACACAATGCTGTCACAAGGGCTGGTGTGAGCACACTGTATCTCTACCAGTGTAATAAAACTTTACCACAGGATGCAGAAGTTCAGAACATCCTTTTATACATACATTTAAAGGGATAGTTCAACAGTTTGGCCAATTTGCCTATTGCCACAATCCCTACAGTCATAGCAGTAGGTTTATTACCTTTAATTATCGGTGCATGTTGTTTTGAGATCCGCAGGGCAGAGAGGTGAGCTGCTCAGCGAACACAGTGGAGGTGAACAGTACTGGTCCCCTGTCCCTCAAAACTCATAAAATATACAATCCAACAACTCCAAAACGCTCTTGTGAACAAGTTGGGACCTGCACATTCACCACATTATGAAATAATCATGTATTATTATGTAACATTACGACACACAAAGCAAATACTCTGAACTACTTGAGCTTTTGAAATCACTCTGCCCCCCACAACGCATTTGGCTCGAAAACAACTCTGTCTCGTAATGTTACATGATTATGATTATGATAATGATACATAGTGTGGTGAATGTGCAGGTCACAACTTGTCCTCAAGAGCATTTTGGAGTTGTTGGATTGTGTATTTAATGAGTTTTGAGGGACAGGGGACCCGTACCGTTCACCTCAATTATGTTCGCTGAGAAGCTCACGTCTCTGCCCCGCGGATCTCAAAACAACATGTACCAATAATTGAAGGTAACGAACCTACTCCTATGACTATAGGGATTATGGCAATAGGCAATTTTGCCAAAATGTTGAACTATCCCTTTAAGAGGAGCTTAAATTCTGTTACCATGTAAAGGAGTAGATTTACAAAAAAAAGGTGCGACAGTTGCACACAGCACTTTGGGTGAGAAGCAGTTTGGTTTCACAACCCTGGTGTAAATCAGTCCTCAGCTGTTACAGAGAAAGAAAGAAAGAAAGAAAGAAAGAAAGAAAGAAAGAAAGAAAGAAAGAATCTTGTGCTTATGTAGTTGGTATTACAACACACAAGGAAGTGTGTGATGGAAAATATATTGGCAGAGCTGTGCTGGTGGTGGGGTTTTCCACTTCTGACAGATAAACAGATATCTGTGGCAGTGAGCTAATCGGTCCGTTTAAGTCCTGTTGGTGTGGTCAGACTTTATCTAACTGCCCAGTACATTGTTGGGTTTTTCTGTCCACATGAAGTTGAAGTAAAATCAAGTTTAAACTGTTTAAGGTGATCGGCAAAGTATTTTTCAACAATCTATAATTGAAATTAGACACGTGTTACTGTTTGCTTAAGTATATTTTTCAGCTTTCATGCCTTTAATTGATAGGATATCTGTAGGGAGACAGGAAATGGGGAGACAGAGAGCGAGGGGCCACCAGTGGAATCAAACCGGAGCTGCTGCGGCAACAACTATAGCAGGGGTGTCAAACTCTTTTTAGTTCAGGGGCCACATACAGAGCAGTTTGATCTCAAGTGGGCCAGACCAGTAAAACAATAACATTTTAACCTATAAATATTGAGAACTCTAACTTTGTCCCTTTGTTTGTTGTACAAGAACATTATTAAGATATGTACATTTAATGGACTATCCTTTTACAAAACATTATGAACAAGCTGAAATTTCTTGAGAAAAATACATGTAATATCAACAATATTTTGCCTATTCTGTCTTTCACACTTCACACAAATTCATCCTGTGGGCCGGATTGGACCCTCTGGTGGGTAAATCCTCTGCGTATGTGGCGCCTACTCTACCCACTGAGCTAAACGACGCCTATACACGTGTTTTTACTTATATTTTTACCTGCCAAATAAACTAAAATGAAACTCAGTTCATCACCAGTATTAGTTTTCATTCATCAGCTTGCTTCAAATCAACATTTGCTGTGACGACGACTCTCTGTGGCGGCCGCACCATCTGTTGCAGGACTCGTTGTTCTTCTTGTCCCCAGTGACAAGAGGAACAACGAGTGTGTGCTTGTGTGTGTGATTGGGGTTGTTATCATGCTTCATAAAGTATTTGGGACTGATCAGCTGCTTCCCTCGTGGTTTAGATAAGAATCTATACATATTTAATAGCTACAACTTTTGAACAGTACTCTATAAGTTGTTATACAGATAGTTGTGTTCCCTGATTTGCATTAGTAGGCTTCCAGTCAGAGATGCCACAGGGAGTGAGTTTAGTCAATGTTTAATTAATAAAATTATGAAAAGGCACTTAACATGAGAAATTTGTAGGTGTTCCCATTTTAGGTGTTACCGTCCTTCATTGTTCTGACTAATGACCTCACCTGTTCTTGTACTTTCCATTTTACAAGCACAGTGGTGGCTTGTACGTGAAACTCGTTTTTCTTTTTTTTTCAGACCGAAGCATCTTCCAAGTCTGCGGTGCGGCCGTACAAACGGCCCTCAGCCCAGGAGGTCTGTTACCAGCGTATGCAGATGGCGCAGGAGCAAGCCGCTCAGCTTTCTGCTTCGGTCAAAGCTGCTTCGGTCAAAGCTGCTTCGGTCTCTCACAGCTCCAGCGCTGGCTTCTCCAGAGACAGGAAGAGGATAGCGCACCGTCCCAACCCACCGATGGCCTCCCCCAAATCAAGTACGAGCACCTCCGCCGCTCTGTGTCCCTGCAGGATCCATCTTTGTCCGGAGTTACATCTAATATATAAGTTTGTGTGTAATTTAGGTTCTGGAGATGTTAAACCTGCGGTCGGTCGAGTGTTATCCCCCAGCCAGACTCATCAGACCGTCAAGCCCCAAACCACAGCCGGTATTTTGTCCAAGACCACGTCCACTGCAACGGGGAAGAGGGTGGCACACACACCTACCATGAAGGTATGGACGGTCTCCATAGCCCGTTATTGGCAGTTGGTGCGGTTTTCTTCCTGCTCTTTTTGTGATCTTGGAAAAAAAAAATACACATGGGTCTTTGAAAGTTATGACTGTCTCTATGTTATTATCTGTGTAGCAGCCTGCTAGTTCTCATCGTAAAAATTCTCATTGTTGTTACAGTTGTTAACCTTGAGCCGTGTTGTAAACTACGCGGTGTTGGGTTCTTGCATTAAGGAATTTGGCCAAGAAAGTCCTTGAATTTGTTGTATGGGAATGTGTGGAAACCCTGCTCTTAGGTCGCTTCAAAGCTGCTGCATATTGTTTGTTTCATCTATGGTTGTGATTTAGGCAAGGCAAGGCAAGACATCTGTATTTATATAGTGCATTCATACCAAGGCAACTCAAGGTGCTTTACATAAAGACAAACCATTTATAAAGAACAGCATAAAACAGCATAAAACAGCATGAAAACAAACATTATTTTAAAAATTAAAAGAGCAAAGAAGAATAAAAGAAAATAGATAAAGTTTAAAGTTCTTAAAATACTGTGAATACTTACTGTGAATGTGTTTTAAAACTCTTTCAGAGTACTTCGATGAGGCGCCCTGTCATCCCCACTGAGTTTGGGGCCAAAGTTCCCACCAACATCCGCCAGCGCTACCTCAACACTTTCATAGATGAATGCGTCAAATTCTGCCGATCACAGGAAGCTGCCTTCCAGATGGTATGAATAACACCCACGTTTGTGTCAAATGTGCCCTATACTGTGACCTGACCTTGTTTATCAGTCATATGTTGTGTTTTTCTTTTTTCTTCTTTTTCTAATTGCTTATAACTGTGTATAGTTTTGAAACTGTTAAAGGGAAGAAATTCAGGCTTTTTGGCTTCTGAATAGTTTCTCAGTAGAGCAAGCTCAAGTTTAGACAGTGACAGAAGTGTCAACTCTCGTTTCAGGGTCTGGACGAGGAGAGGCTGGTGTACGAGCGCAGTAGCAGTAAGAACATCTACCTCAACGTAGCTGTCAACACGCTGAAGAAGCTGCGCAGCAAGAGCAGCTCCAGTCCATCGCCTGTCACCAGTAAGTCAGCGCAGTGCAGCACAACACAACACATAGTAAACATACTCACTGTCAGTCAGTAATTACACACAGTGTTTTTGTTTACATACACAAAGAAAAACCTACACAAAAAAATGAAGGATTGCATGATGCAATGATTGCATCAATCTACAGTAGTTTATTATGATACACATCAGAGGTCTTCAATCTTTGGTTGATTAGACATTTTGTTCATATTTTTTCATTTCCACATTTATGTTTGAAGTAAAAACATCAATCAGAATATCTGAATAATCTGAATAGCTCAGTATTGAATGCAAAAATATTTTCAACATTTTTACATGGCACTAGGTCCAGTTCAATGTAATACACAATTTTAGACAATATATGTACCGGTAGTAGGGGATCCCTGCTCCATCTCTCCATCACTGTGGGTTTCCTTGGCCTGAAAAACATTGAACATCAGGTTTTGTCATAATATGTTTTTATGTAATCATGGAAATTAGTTTTATATGTGTGTGTGTGTGTGTGTGTGTGTGTGTGTGTGTTTGTTGCTTACAGAGGACCCAGGTGCAGCTTCCAACAAGAGGGCCCAGTCCCATGAGGAGGTTCTCGGGGGTCGGCTGGCTGCCACCACCAGTTTCACTATCAACAGGATGGGTAAACAGCAGGAGGAGAAACTCATTGGTGAGGAACAAATACAATTTAATCCAGTATTTATGTCTCTCATGTTGCTTTTCTGTGCACATTTGATGAAGACGATTTGTGCTGTACTATTTTTTTTCCGTCTACCCGCAGGAGCCACACTGTACAGGAAGCTGAGGACATACCTGATGACGGAGGAGCAGCTCCAGGAGCACGGATACCCAAGAACAAACCCAGAAGCCCCTGGCAAGGCAGTCATTTTCAACCTCCCAGAGAAGAAGGTCATCGCAGACCGTGAGTATCAACGTGTCCCCACAGCTCTCTGGCCACTGACACCAACTCATTTTAAAATGATCAACAGCTGCCTCAGCTGACAGCCTCTGTTATGTTGCTAAAATGCTGAAGTTGGTTGGCCCTCTTTGTCTCTAAGGCATGATAGACACTGGGTCTTACTCATTTTAAAAGCCCTCACTGGTCTTTTACCTTCTTACATTAACTCATATCTTTTAACGCAAGCTCATATCAAACGCGCTTAAAGGACTGGATTACACTGCAGGTTCCAGGAGTTTTTACTGAGCTTGGAAAATCCAGTTCTTCATTCTGTGCACCTGCAACTTGTATCACTATGCAGAACGATCTTAAACTTACCTCCTTTTTTATCATTAGGGCAATTAAAATCCCTAATTTTATCTTATTTTACCACTTCCTGCTCCTGTTTTAATTGAGTCGTCTTCCTGATTGTCAATTTATTCTTAATGTGATTTCTGTTATTTGTGTTGATTGTGTATTTTGAAAGTAATAATGATACGTTTATTTGAAAACAGGGACAATGCACATTACAGACACATTTTTGAGTTGGGGGGGGGGGGGTCTCAGCGTCTCAGCTGGGGTCAGTAAAATGTTTTACACACATATAGGCCAGTGTGTAATGGCCTATATGTCCATTACACACTGAATGGGATGTTAAATCCCATGTCTTTATTTATTCAGTTTATTTTAATAGTAATAATTATGACTAACATTCAGTGAAGACCTAAAATTCAGTATCTCCAAAATTGAAATATTGCAATGGTTTTTATTTTTTTAAGCATTTTTAATATAGAAATGTTGGCCTTCTGAAAACTATGTCCATCTACTGTATATGCACTCAATACTTGGTTGGGGTTGAACTACTGGAAATTGACTTTTCTGTGATATTGTTAATGGTGAGCCAAGAGGCTATTTTTCATCTGTAGTCCCCAGACGGATGTTAAAAAGTCACCCTAAAAACAGAATATGAATATGATTAAAATTACAAGTACCTCTTTGTCTCGGCTATATTGTAAATGAGGTTGCTACCTCAATATATTTCCGAGTCTAAATAAAGGTTATAAATAAATATATGTTTTGTTTTTCTTCCCAGCCTTCTCCAAGATTTGCTGTAGATGTGGAGCAGAGTATAAGATCAACGTCAATGGCAACTGTGTGCGGAAAGAGGAGTGCAGTTTTCACTGGGGACGATTACGCAGACATAAAGGTAAACCTGTTTACATTCACCACCATCAGTATTACATCACCGATCGCCGTCCTCAACTCTAATTGGTCTGTTTCTGATCCCTCTCCCTCTCCGTCAAGTTGCTGGAGGCTGGGAGACCAACTACAACTGCTGTGCTGCTGCTGTCGGCGCTCCAGGATGTCAAGTTTCAAAGGTATCATCAAAACACAGCGGCACAGAATAAAATGGAAACGTATCTTTGGGTTGTGTCACGCTGTGGGTTGTTCTGACTTCATGAAACCTGAACAGCGTGTCTCTGCTTAGCAACTACATGTTTTTCTTTTCACTGGGATGGATTCATGCCGTGTGTGTCACTATCAGATTTGCAGTTCTTGACTTTGACTTTGCACTGAAGACAACCTCCCATTTAACCACTAGGTGTCAGTCTCCTTCCTTTATTCAGCATCTTCCAGTGGAAAGTGCAAAATCGCTTCCAGAACAATTTCTTATTTACAAATAATGTCATAATGTTTTTTTTCTTTTAACTTTTGAGGATCATCCTCTGATTTCAAACATTTCATCTTCCTCCCACAGCAACATGTTCAGGATGGACGTAAAGAGTGTGTAGACGGCTACGTGTCGACGTTCAGTAAACCTTTACCACCAAACGGCAATGGTGGGGTGTTTGCTCTGGACTGTGAGATGGTGAGTCGTAACCCTCTGAAAAACTCTTAATGTAAATGCAAAAGTGGCCATAAAACCATCTATTCCACCTGATGAAGTTATGATTATTAGTCATTTTCTATACACCGCTGTGCCTTGCTCACTGCAGTTTTCACTCTATTGTGTATTTTTTGTTCTTTTTTTCCCTGGAAACAGTGTTACACAAGACAGGGCTTGGAGCTGACGAGGGTGACGGTCATTGACTCTGAGCTGAAAGTCATCTATGACACGTTTGTCAAACCTGAGAGCAAACTGGTCGACTACAACACACGGTCAGTTTTTGATATCAAAACAAAAACAAAAAAACTGTTCGTCGTTTCCCTGCCGTTTATTTATTGCAGGCGAGGAGGAGGCGTAGTCTTTGAAGGAATCACAGTGATGTAAAGATGTAAAATATATCTCATGTGTGGTTCACAGGTTTTCGGGTGTGACGGAGGAGGACTTGGAGAACACCACCATCACGCTGAGAGATGTCCAGGCCGTGCTGCTCAGTATGTTCAGCGCTGAATCCATTCTCATAGGACACAGTCTGGAGAGCGACCTCCTCGCCCTGAAGGTACCAGGCCTTTACACTCATTCCCAACAAAAAACTAATGATACTCATTACTGGCAGACTGCTAAAATGTCTCAATGCCAGGATGTTGCCTTTCCTGGATAAGTCTAAATAAGTAATAATAGTGTATAACACAGAACTAGGCATTTACTTTTCGTATGGTAAAATATCTGTGTAGGGGGGGGGGTTTAATCAATTTACACAAATATTGAGCCCAAAAAACATTTATTAGAGGACCTAATTATTTAAAATACAATATCACAGCAGCAGATATCACAAACCTACCTCACTGGTAAACATGATAGTGCTTCATTTAGTTAAAGCAGATATCAGTGGAATGTTTTTGTTAATATAAGTCCTAAATAGTCCTATTTTCCGTCAGCAATCACTTACATGAAGTATTTCAGCCTAAACACGAGTCTCTCCGTCACTCTGCTCTGCTGTAACCCGAGGAGAAAATTTTCCTTGTGGGATACAAGTGTTATCCAATGAGGAGAGAGAACGGCATGAAGGGCTGTGTGTGCAGCCAAGGGATGCGCGTGAATGTGGTGACGTAGCACGAGGACCAATTGATGCCTGACAAGGGCGGGGGCTGCTAACTCATGGTGCGTTCAAAGAAACTCGTACTTTGTGTTTTTCCTTCCTGTGAAGTCATACCAGTTCGATCTGGTACGAGTTCACGGGTCGGAAGTTACGAGTGGCCGTTATAGGGAACTTTCACAGACAACAGGATGGTAAAAACACGAGCTACGGGTTACCTGGAACGCTACCAAGTCGTAGTTGTGACTTGAAGCTGTAACTTACGGTTTCAAAAGCCTGCCTTGAACGCAGCATTAGCCGAAACGGCCGTGAAGCTGATATCTGCTTTAACTGACAATAATTTGACACCTTTTTTCTACTTTTGAAAGCCACTGGAATACATGGTATAATATGGGACGTATTTAATGTGAACCCTTTCTGTATGTATGTGTATGTAACTATAAAATATTAGCGTATTTATGACACATATTTAGAATTGTAAGAGCTCAGAATAGTGTTTGTTTTTGTGTTTTGTGTATGTGTATGTGTATGTAGGTTGTATGTTTACTGGAAGGTGCAGCTGGCATCCTCTGATTCACAGGTCGCTGCTGTTTGTCTAGATGAATTTTGCCCCGGTGAAAGTCTGCAGGCTGCAGCGTGTAGATGACGTGGGTTCAGCTGAAATACAGTGTGTGGGGTTGTGTGGTTTTATTTTCAGTAAAAACTGAAACTCGGTACATATGAAGACGTCTGCACAGGTGCTGCGGCGTTTCTCTCGTTGAGCACGTCAATGTCTTTTTTCTGGAAGTTAACCACAGCAGCGCGAAATCTAACCGTCGTACACCGTGTTACTCTGTTTTAATGAGGACGTGTGTGTTCGTTGGCCTCCTGTCTGAGACACTGAGGAACACGAGCTGAAATAAAAGAAACTCCGCTCTCTCATTTCCAGCTAATCCACAGTTCAGTCGTAGACACAGCCATTGTGTTCCCTCACCGCCTTGGCTTGCCCTACAAACGTGCCTTGAGGAATCTGATGGCCGACCATCTCAAACGCATCATCCAGGACAACGGTAAGAAAATCACACAGAACTACCACCTGGCTTTTGTGTTGAAGCGCTGTGGACTTTTTGGACCATTTTTCCAATTTTTCATTTGTTCATATTGTGCACTATTGTGTTACTAAAAGTCTTTTAATCAAATTAAAGGGACAGTTCAACATTTTGGCAAATTCGCTCATTGCCTTAATCCCTATAGTCATCGGGGTAGGTTCATTACTTTTAATTATCGGTGCATGTTTGTTTTGAGATCCGCGGAGCAGAGACGCGAGCTGCTCAGCGAACACAATGGAGGTGAACAGTACAGGTCCCCTGTCCCTCAAAACTCATAAAATACACAATCCAACAACTCCAAAATGCTCATGTGGACAAGTTGTGACCTGCACATTCACCACGCCATAATATAATGATGTAACATTACAAAACAGAGTTGTTTTCGAGGAAAATGCAGCCGACTAGACAAGGCTGCTTGGCGGAGTGATTTCAAAAGTGCAAGTAGTTCCCAGTATTTGCTTCGTGTGTTGTTTGTGACATCATTATACATTATTATTTCATAGCATGGTGAATGTGCAGGTCACAACTTCTCCACGGGAGTGTTTTGGAGTTGTTGGACTGTGTATTATTAAAGGTAATGAACCTGTCCCGATGACTATAGGGATTATGACAATGGACGGATTTGCCAAAATGTTGAACTATCCCTTTAAAGCTTTGACAATATTCAGGTTAAAAAAAAAGCTCCCATGGTAACCTGTTCATGTGTTTCCAGTTGAGGGCCACGACTCGAGTGAAGATGCGAGTGCCTGCATGGAGCTGATGATGTGGAAGATAAAGGAGGATGCAAAGGTCAAAAGATGACCACCGACCCCGCTGCTCCACTTTGCTCAGCAACACTTCTTGCGTTTATCTTGGTCGCACAGAGGCAGAAGATCTGGGAAGGCCTACACCTGCTCTCACAGCATTTTAGGTCACAGTCCTGGGGAGGAATGGTTGAACACAATAGGAGGAGCCTGAGAGGAGCTCCATGTTGTCATCGCCTCCTGCGTCTGAGAAGAGGACAGAAAAGCAATAGGAGCCAAAATTAACAGTGTTTTCATTTGCTTGTATTTCAGTTATAAATAATGTTAGTTTAAAAGTATATCTGTTATTTGAGCAGCGTCTTTTAAGGCCTCAAACAGTTTATGAGTAAAAAACCTTTCAATAGTAAAACTACTTAAAATGCCAGGGCATTGTCCGCTGAGCGATGATGATAGTTATGATACTGATGCCAGGCTGCATCCGCAGCCTAACTTGCACTATAGAAATGCTCTTGTATAGGGCCCAAGTTTGAGTACCTCATCTGTGTTATAATGCATTCACTTCTAATGATAACACATTACTTGTTCTTAGTTACACTTAAGTGCATTGATTGTCTTAGTCTGTCGAGCATTGCTATGTAAATGCACTTTTCATATTGCACCTCGTCACTGATGCTCTGTTTATACAGCAGTTCTTAGCAAGTTAATTTAGTTGGTTGGCTCTCAAACCTGACTAATCCTATAATACTTGATCTTAAAAAAAATTTAAAAAAAACCTCAGCAGACGTGTAAAGTCTCTGCTACTACCTATCTGCTAAAGTCGACAGAAGATATCACTGTATTTTATAGCTGAGACCTTAAATCCACCGTCGTCTCTGTGTCGTGCACTGCATGAAACAAAAATTACAGGAATCACAGTGGCAGCAGGTAACGACATGTTATTCCTCCATCAAGACAAAATTAGGTTTAGTATTGTGGAATTAGACCTGGGTTATCAATACAGCTGAACCATGTGTTTTATGTTGAAAATGACTGAAAAAATACCGAGTGCTGTAAATATGCAGGTTCCTTTTGTATTTTTGGTTGATTATCCTTTTTCTATTAAAATGTATTAGTTAAAAGAAGATGTTGCTCTGTCTTTACATCCTAACACCATGAGGGTTCATTTACACTTTATTTATTAGCCTACTTTTACATTAAGTAAAATATATTCTTTTTTTTATTACTCTCCTACACTTATACGTCAACTTTCTTTGCTGCTTCCTCATTCTGGTGGTAAATACATGAAATATGATCAAAGTATGAAATATTACACATTAACCCAAACAACATGTTTACACTGTATGAGGCTAGTTCAACTTCTGAGTTTCTCTTCTACCATAGAAATGTGAGTTATCTTAAGTTAAAGGAATAGTTCACCAAAAAATGAAATTGACTACACAAAAACCTTGTAATATTCGTCCTTACTGCTCGTCCGCTGCAATCCCAGTGTCCTGAAGGGATATAGTCCAGACTTTACTTGAAACAACTTAATTTAGGACATTTTTACAGCCTAAACAGTCCTGTATTGCGCTCTAACCTTCACATGCCCCAGGCAAATTCAATACAGGACTGTTTAGGCTGTAAAAATGTTCTAAACTACGTTGTTTTGAGCAAATTCTGGACTATATCCCTTCAGGACACTTGGATTGCAGTGGACGAGCAGTGTGGAGGAATATTACATGTTTTTTATGTAGTTTTATGGACCTTTTTGAGTTGGGCGCTATTGACTCTCATATGAGGATTTCGTTGGACTACAAACCGCCCTCCCGGGTCTCCAGATGCACTTTGAGGAATAAAAAACTACTCCGGAGTATTCATCAGCATGAAGGTGAGTCAATAATGACTGAATTTAATTTTTTGGTGAACTATTCCTTTAAAAGTCGGCTGATGAGCTGTAAAATTGTAAAAAAAAAAAAAAAAACACCTGAGTCAAGTTATTTCAGTAAAGTCTGTTCAGTCAGACTGATGATGGTTTGTTTTGCTTTTACATTTTCTCTCAGTTTGTAGATAAAACCTCCAGCTGCTCCACGGTTGTTGTTTTTCCTCGGCATCCTGAGGACCTCGTCACGGATCTTCTGTAGGTTTGAGCTGCTCAGCGTCCTCTCGTCCTTCTGCTGTCATGTGATCTCCTATAGCCTCTGTCATGTTGAGATCAGGGATCTGTGGGGGTCAGGCCATCTGGTGCACGCGTCCTTGTCCTTGTTCTTGTCTCTGAAGATGGACTCTGGCTGAATGTTTGTGGGACCCATCAGACGCCTCCCTGATTAGCAAAAAAAAAGAAACAGTATGTCTCCTTTAAAACTCTATTGAAAACTAAGGATCTTAGATGTTTTAACTCCCAAAGCAGTGAATACTGGGTCGTATCCTTCTATCACTGCCCATGTTTCTTCAGTTGTTTCATGTTAGTGTGAGCTCTCAGCATCATTGACATTCAATTTAATTCATTATTTCAATTCAGAAGGTTGTAAGTCAGAAAATCTCTATGAATAAAAACAAGACATTTTACAGTTGAGTGAACTTGAAATCAATAAAATTTATATTAATTAGAGAAAAAAATCAATTGATTCCATTGAGATCCTGTATGATGTGTTGAAATGCAGCTGTTAAAATGAGCTCACACTCAAACAACTAACTACAAAATAACAGAAACATGTTGTTTGTCCTCAGTACAAAGACTTTCACCTTCTGCTGGTAACTTGATTTACCTTCAAGTAATATGAGTTTTAGTTGTGGTGGAGTTTGTTTTTTGTTTTTTTTACACTGGTTTGTTTGCTACTTTTACTTCAGTTTAACTAAGATCTGAGCACTTCTTCCACCGCTGCTGCACAAATAGTTTTTGACAGTGTGACAGCTTTCTCTCGGTACAGTGCTGGGCCTCTTGCCTCGTCGTCTATATGTCTGTTTAACAGCAGGTGCAGCGGCCGTAATTCTCCTTTCTTCAGCAGATGTGTAAATTGGAAAAAAATAGGAGAGAAATGCTAAACTGAGAGGCCCATCCTTTCTTCGGTGTGTTTGCCTATTAAGCTCCTCCCGTCACATGTCAGTATGCATTTCCCCAGGCCGGGCCACAGACCCCAGGTATTAAAAGAGCCAGTTAGCAGGGATCAATACCTACACAATGTTCCAGTGACAGGGAGGGGGGCTTCCTAGTGTTTATTGAGTGTTGCAGAGATTTTGAACATGTGGAGCAAAGCAGCTTAGAGAGGTCGTCTTCATTATCAAATTCGATCAGTGCCTCTCTTTCTCTGTCCCCCCGTGATCACCTTTGACGAGTGGGGGTCACGAGGGGGAAGCCGCGGGCCGCCGGGCCTCCGAAACTGACCCCATGCTGGGAGTTGGAGAGCTGCATTATCTCTCTGAGACCTGGAGCAAATAAACACTAACACCTCAATAGACCTGAAACAACTAATCAATTAGTTGTTCAACAGGAAGGAAAGATTAATCTGTAAATATTTTTTATTATTGATGAATACCTCAGCTTCTGTTTCACTGATTCTTTAGAAGAGTTTGTTTGTCATTTAGGGTTTTGATCAGACATCACAACTGCCTAACAATGAATCCAGACTTTAAACCATGCATTATTTGATTAATTAAAAATATTCATTAGATTATCATAGAGTTTAGAACTGCAGCTGCTGGTTATTTCCAATCATCGATTTATCAGCTAGTTGGTGACTGTCGTCTCTGAAATAAAAAAATAGTGAAGTGACAGTGATGCCTTCAGCTGCCTTGTCTTGTTAAACGTTCCAAAGTTTTCTTCTTACTTGAAGTTATAAGAACAAGAATAAGAACAAGAATAAGAATGACTTTATTAATCTCCAAAGGGAAATTCATTTGTCTGTCAGCTCATCTACCATTTGCAGAAGAATTAAATAATGGCATTAAGAGAAAGATTTTTGATCTGTTGCACAACTCCTCAATGAGACAGGATGATTAAAAAAAGAGAGAGAAAAGGACTTTTTCACTTTGTTGTCAGAATAAACTGCAGGAGATGACTGATGATGTATTTAAAGACTCGTAATGAAAGGAGTGATAAAGGGTGAGCAGTGGGAAAAGGAAAAGAAGATGTAAGAACATTCAATAAGTATGTGCCCAAACCTAAAGGTTTTCAACTCGGTGCTCTTGTGCACAATCACTTCATGCCTGCACACTTGTGTATTCAGTGCTCTCACTTTCCTTTATTCAGCGTCTCCCCTGCTTCCTCCTGTGTCACTTAATTCCTCCTCAAGTTTGGCTGAAACTCAAACTCGCTCGGAAGTCGAGGAAAAACTGTTGTTTACACAGTTTTTATTATCACCGGGCTTTAAGAGGCTCACGGTTTGTTTTCTCTCTGCCGTCTTGAGTTCACCCCTCTGCTGACACCCGGGGACACCCACAGCTGCCCGGCCCCCCTCTCTGTCTTTAATCTATAGCACTCCGGCCCAATTAAGAGCCTGATCTTTTCTCAGCCCCTCGTATTGATCTCCTCATGTAGCTGCTTATTGCCGTGCTCCCAGGGGCTGAGCAGCAGATCATAAGAAGCTAATTGGAAGCTAATAAGTCTCCAGGTCGTATTATTATAGTCTGATGCATCTCTTCAGATCAGTTTAATCACACTAATGGATTGGTTTGTTCATGTGAGAGGTACTTTGCTTCTGGCTGTCATAAAATCATGTCATTTATATACTCCACACTGAACCAAAGCCGCCTTCTAGTGTCTGTCTGTGTGTGTCTAAGTGTGTGTGTGTTTGGGATTGTGGAGTGAACTTGGTGTGTTTGCGGCCAGGTCAATGTCGCTCTAAGCCCTGAGTGTGTCACAGCCAGTGTCAGGCCTCACAGCGTGATCCCGGGGCTTAAGAGGACCAACTGACCTGCCGCCTGCTCCGCCTGTCTCTCTCAGGTCAAAGGCCAGCCGGCCCTATTGATCCCCCCCACCCCCCAAAACCCCCCCCAGATGAAGAAGTCTTTAGCTCCTCTCCCCGCTCTCCCTCCTTCAGCCCACATGCTCTCGGACTATAACATCGAGGCCCCCAAAGAGCCGCTCACTTGTGTTTTTTTTTTTGCATGCCGATCGATCCGGTTGGTGTCCGAGGGGGCCGTCCTTTGAGATAACTGACAACTACAAAGGTCCCCTCCTGACAGGCCCTTGTCAATACAAATTTCCACTATTGATAAGTAATTAAAGAAAGCCTGAACATAAGGGGTTTTGCTCTTTAAAACATCTGTTAAACAGGAGACGTTAACAATAACTTTTTAATGATAAAGAGAAGAGAAAAAAGAGGAATATTTACACCCCTCTCACAAGCTCAATTCTCTCGACAACCTCCAGTTATAATATCTTTTAAACACTGAACAAATCAACACGCTTTGAATCAAACTAATGGGTCAAGTCAAGAGTTGTTTAACAGATTACTCAAATTATGGAGAATTTATCATATCAGACATTCTTTCACACAAAATTTGCTGCTTTTATTTGTTTAATCGAGTATAAACTAAATCTCTCTGGGTTTGACTTTTACTCAGTCTTTTGTAGCTTTAATCAATACATCTCAGTTAACAGCAGAATAATGACCAATGACCTCAGCCCCAACCCATTTTTATTATTTAATCACTGTCTAAAATGTTATTATTGCTGATGCTCTTTGTTTCTGTGATGATAAACTTTGTTGTTGTTTTGCCTTGTATGTTGAATTGTTGTTTCTACTAAAATCACCTCTGGCTTTATGAATATGGTATGTGAGGAACATTTTTCATCATTTGTTGACATTTTATTGATACAATGAGATCCATCAGTTATGTTCTTTTATTTTCTCTTAAAAAATAGCATTACATTGCCCACTTTTGCTGCACCCTTGACAAACAAACCTCCATTTAGCAGCCGTTTATCCTTATTATTGGCTAACAACCAATAATTCTAGTACGTTATCAATAAGGTTTTTATAAGTGAGCCGGCGTAGCTGTCTAACCAGCCAGAGATTTTTCACAATGCAAAAGCACTTATGAATGACCTATAACATGTCTATGAAGCGTCTGAAAGTGATTTATTAACCAGTAATCAAATGTTTAGTTACAACTGTGTTAAGGAGGATTAATTAGAAAGTCCTATAACCTGATAGTCAAAGAGTGAAACAAACAAACTAGTTCATTTGAGTCACTTTGCTTTTTTCTTCATTGTCCCTTTTCTAAACTCTTCTCAAATGTTTTGCACTGAACAGCCCATAATAATAATAATACGGTGCATATGTCCTCTAACAGCTGGACTTTAATAACCTCATGTTGTTTGACATCACACAGGATAAAGGCTGGATGTTTGGACAGTGACTATTCATGGTGTCACTTTCCTACTCGGGGCAGAGCGGTGAGGTCGGTTTAATTCCCTCCGCTGTGTGACAACCGTTCTTAAACCTGTGCCGGGTTTCACCTGTTCAGCGGTGAGGCTGTTGTCAGTGATGTGGCTCAGGCCTTTGTCTTTTATTCACTGTAATCCATGCATGTGTAAGTGGATCCTCTAAGAGCAGGATAAGTCCTTTCAAGCGGTTTTAAACACTACAGGAGGGACTAAAACCCACTAACTTCTCATTTACCACTGCACCTCCGTCCTTTAAATGCAACACAGTCACATCCTGGTGATAAGACCTCCTGCACCAAGGCTCGTTTCTTGTCTTGTAAAAAAGAAAAGCTGCTGATCAACTTTATGGGCAAACATGAGATGATGCTGGGCTTGCGGTTGTTGGGTTGTTGGTGTTGTAGTTGGGGATCTGAGGATGAAGCAGCAGGTTCAGGAGCTGAACCCGTGTCGCCTTGATGGGTAGGAGGTGAACCCGGGCTGAGCCCTGCTGGCCTGCAGAAGGGGAAATGATCAGAAGGGGATGGGGTGGGTGGGTAGGGTAGAGGGGGAGACCTGAATGAGTCAGTGGTAGCAGCTCTGGGATGGGATGGGGAGGGTCACACACAACCACACTCTTTGTGTGCCTCTAATCCCCCCAGCCAACACAGCTTTGGCCAGGTTTCATCATGAAAGTGCCATGAAATAACTACTTTTTTTCTCTCCTCGCAGTAAATCTCCCCTAATCCTGCGGGCTGCGGAGACAAAGGCCTCTGGGACCTAATCCTGGAGCTTTTAGTGGGGCTGAGGGGCTGGCCGACAGAGGCTCTTCTAAATGACTTATTTCTATCGGACACTAATATAGCTTGACAGCCAAGAACAGCGAAAGGAGGAGGAAAAAAAAAAAGCCAGGGGAAAAAAGAGCACAAACATTTTCACATATTTTGGAAGTCTGAGCTGTTGATTGTGTGTGAGTGTGAGAGGAAGAAGTGAACCATGGTTTATGGGTCCGTACCCTCACAGTTCACAGCTGCAGAGACGTCTCCCCCACATGTTTATCTGTGATATTGATTATTAGACAAATTAAACCGTTTCTTTATATGCAGCTGGTTTCGGTGCAGGAATGTACCTGTAGCATCTTTAAATGTGTGTGTTTGCCACGGCTTGGCTCTACAGCAGCGTCTAATGAAACCAGAGGAGGAAGTTGTACTACAAAGTCTTTCATGGGAGTTTCCCCTTGTCTTTAAGCTTTTCTTTTTCCATTTTATATAGAAAATTAAGTAAGTGAAGATAATTAACTTGCATTTTGAATAAACCTCACAACTATAAAGCACCTTGAAATGAATCAGCTTTTTTCAAAGGATTTATTATCCATGAGCGCAACAATATTAATTAAAGAAAACTTTTATACTCCAGCCTGTTTTAATTGTGACACATGATCCACCTTGGAAAAGACTCAGGTCAACCATCCTTCCTTAGAGTCCTTGTTTGTTGTTTTACCATTTGACCTGTTACTAGAGTTAATAGTTTCACTTCTCTACTCCAACACTTCTCCTGAGGTTTCTCCACCTTTTTCTTCTGAAGAAGTTCATTTTCTTATTATTATCTGAAGATGGAGCCTGTTGTTGAGTAAATTAACTTCTTCTTTTACGCAGTAGTTTCATTATTTAAGTGAGTAATGTGATATTTCCTCCATCAGTGTGGAGAAGCCATAGTGAGGGCTTTAAGGAAGTCCACTGACAGCCGTGTAAATATAAATGAAGTGAGACAGTTTTACATTAATACAGTGGTTGAAGTGTTCACATACTTTATTTAAACAAACACCACTTTTACACCTGTGTGGTTCTGGATGTGGTTTCCTATTGATGACTAAAGAAAACTTGATGGTAGTAGACTTGGTATTAGAACAGTGAATTTGTGTGTTGAGTATAATAATCATGTAGCATTGTGGGACCGGTCTAATTTAAAATTCTGGTTGTACCAAAATAAATATTGCAAAAATATCGTTACCAAAATACATTTAATCATTATTACTAATGCAAGTGTGTAAAAGGTGATTCAATATCAGTTAAATCTATAACAATCCACAGAAATATATAGACATATAAAGTAATTCATGTGACCTTACTACACATTTTTGAATAAATGTAAAGTTTGATTTAGAATCAATGAAACAATATGTGACTTTTCTGGTGAATGAAAAATACAAAGATGAAGAGGAAATAATATTATTCACAAAATGTGCATATTTACTAGTGGAGTTTGGTTTGGTAAAAAATTGAACTTTGAGTGACCTAATGCTAATGATGATGACAAAAAAAATGGAGGATTTCACGTCAGCGATGCTTTGCTGTTTCTTTCCTCCTCTTCTGAGAAAGATTTCTAACTTTGCCGAGCAGCGTCTTTAGGAATTGGTTCAGATTAACTTCACACGGTGACAGTTTATAGGCAAAATATGGTGGCTGTTAGCAAAACAAACCCTCAGAGACCCCCCACCCCACCCCCCCATTCCTCCTCCTCCTCCTCCTCCTCCTCTGTCAAAGCCAGCGCTATGGGAGAAAAGAGGAGTGAGAAGAAGCAGAGGACAATCAAAGGCTGTTATTTTAATCTGTCCAGCCTCGGAGATTAGCCCACCACATTGTTTTAATTGTTTTAACGGGAGGGAATGAAACCCTCGCTTATAGGGGGATCCTTGGCATAAATCTCTCAAGTTCAATAGTTTCAAAAACTTGAGCCCCCCGCAGCCCCCCTCTCTTCCCTCATCCCACCTAATCCCGGCTAATACCTTTCTTTCTATTGGCTAATGGCTGAGGGGAGCCTGGGTAAATGCTTCTTAAATAGTCGTGGGTGAGAATGGTTTCGGGGAATCAGATCCACGACACGACAAAGAGCTGCTGCTTTTGCTGCTGCTGCTGCTGCGCGAGGACATCAGGCCCAAACTGGGACTATTTATAGGAAGAATAGGAACCACCGGACTGCGACCCACCGGGGGGACCGCCGTGCGTAAAGGCGCACCTGGATCTCACGGTTCTGCTCCGGACACGGATCTCAGGTAAACAGTGAGGGAGGAAGGGAGGAAGGGAGGGGGGCAAATCCTGCGGTGTTGTTTGTTACGGTGGATATCAAATAAATCTGAGTCTGTGGGTTTGAAGAGTTCAAAATGCTGCATGTGAAGTTTTAAAACTGTCTACAAGTTGTGGGAGTTAGTTTGATTAAACCCCGATCAGAGTAAATAGGCTATTGTTTGTTTGTTTTTACTTAATATCTTAATCCCCCTCATCCAGCATAATCTTTAGCACTTCACAAGGACCTTTTTATTACCTTATAAAACGAAACTTTACAGTCTGAACAGAGATAAATTAGACATTTTAGGGAAAGAGACAATAATAAAGGTAATTTTGGGGTCCAATTCACAAATATCTTTATACATTCTCCAGTAATTGGGCCTATACTGCCTTGCCCCCCAATGAAAGGAGCTGATTGCAAGTGTATTCAGAAATGAGGAGACCTATAATTTGCCAAAGGTTTGAGAGTGAGTGAGTGGAGATGCCTTAATATTTAGTCATTAAGATACATTTCCTCTCTGTTTCCTTAGATTCGCTATGAACTCCTTGAATTTCTGCGGGGCGTCCAGTGGTGGTGCTGCTGGTGGTGTCTACCCCCTCCACGGTGTCAACTCCATGCTGTTCGACCTGCACCACCAGATGGCGGAGCAGTACCACGTCTACTCCGCTGCGGCCCCCACGGTGCACACCCTGTCTGTGGCTGAGAGACTGGCAGGTGGGTGGGTGATGATCAGGGTCCTGGGCAGAGGGTTGGAGGTTCCCCCACACTCAGGAGGCCTGATACATGCAGATTTTCATTGATCATTGATACCCAATAATACCTGGAGATTATACTTACATTTTAGTGCCAAACTTTTACTTATGGTGTATAATAATTTTGATGATATAGCTATATAGCCTACTCTTGTGAAGGATCCAGATACTTTCATATGATTTGGGATTCTTGTTTTATTTATTTATTATTCTTTTACATCTTTAATCACTTTATTTCTCACTCTTTCATCTGATGCACTCTCCACCAATAGATACTGTAGTCTTGTTGTGGTAGACATCCTCTATGCAGGACCACTGTTGCCATGATTGTGAAATGAATGGGGGAATGGTGAAATTTATCTAATTAATTGATAATTGGACAATTAAAACTGTAAACAAATTCATTGGTAGATAAAAAAAAATCAGTATTTTATTGATTCACATTGATTGGGCAATGAACAGGCGTACTATAAAACAATAATTTACAAATGAAATATTAATTCTTCAATAAATAGTTTAGATCAAATATGATTTAAATATGTCCAACAGAAGTTTAAATACATTTGTGAATTCTTAAATAATGTTGTTTCAATAGATAAACAGTTTACAAACTGAATAAAAAAGGTTTCACAGTTTAGCCTTTCAGCCTTTTTTCCTCGACATTTGGAGCTTTGCACTGATAAAATGGTGTAAAACAAATGTTTTAATACTGTTTCTATGACACATGTGATCCTCCATATACCTCTACCTCCCTGCAACACAGAAAAAAACAAATACAGATGAGAATAACAGATTACTCAGGTTACTCCTCATAAGGCAGACACGGTTTAATATATTATCTTTTGTTTTGTCTGTTCCACCAGAACTGATCCTGGAGGCTCGCTACGGGAACCAGCAGAAGCAGCGCCGCAGCCGCACGGCGTTCACAGTGTCCCAGCTGCAGGCTCTGGAGAAAGCTTTCCAACAGACCCAGTACCCAGATGTCGGCATGAGAGAAAGGCTGGCCGTTTGCATCAACCTGCCCGAGGCTCGTATTCAGGTGAGACAGCACCCCGCCCAGCACCTGAATGTATAAACCTGAAACCCACACTGTATGATGGAGGGCATTCATTAGTGGTAACACACACACACACACGCACAGCTGGAGAGCACAAACACAACCCTGCTGCTTTTGCCTTTTGATATTAATATTCATTCTCAGTCATGTAACTTTAATGAGATGGAAATGGAAAGTGTATAACATGAATCATGCAGAAATATTTCTTATTTGCAGCAATATTACAGTACAGAAAATCTATACAGAGACTCACATAAATGGGGGAAAAAAAGTTTTTATTATTGTTTTGTGTGTTTTCTACTGTCTTATGATGTTATGTTTATTGGTCTTTTTTAAATTTATGTTATTTTAGGTATCTTTACATCCAGATTCACTCGTAACATTTTCTTTAATTCAGTCAGTTTCTTCTAAAGTGCCTCAAATAAAAACACCTACCTGAGCAGTTTACTCTCTCTCCTCCAGGTGTGGTTCAAGAACAGGCGGGCTAAGTTTCGTAAGGGTCAGAAGTGCCCCCCTCTCTCCTCCAGAGACAACAGTCTGGATGAGACGCCACACTGCAGGAAGAAGGTGGGACATGAGGACGTCAGGACCGAGGACAAACAGGAAGTCATCACATCATGCACTGACAGCAGCATCCCCCCTCCTCCTCCTCCTCTTCCTCCTCCTCCTCCGCGTTGTGTGGATAACAGTAGGGATGTTTGCCCCCCCCTCGCCCCCTCAGACTCTCACCGTATGCCACGTTGCCCCCTCCGACTGCACTCTCCTCCGCTTTTCCCCGTCATGACGGCGGAGCGCTACAGCCGCCCACCTCACCACCACCACCACCACCACCACCAGCAGCCTGTCGTAGGAGTGCTGTCGGCGGAGCTCGCCCTCCCCCCGATGTTCTGGCCCCTCGTGCAGCAACACAGCTCCGCCCTGGGGGGGGTTCCTCCATCACTAGTGACTAAAAACTGTAGCCTCTCCCTTCAGACTGCTTGTTCCTCTAATAAAGCTGTGCCTCGCCCTCACCTGGGGCTCTAACTGATGTGGACTTATACACCTGACACACGGATGCAGAGGTTTCCCCCCCCTCTCTCCTGAGGAAACCCTGTGTGGGAGAGGACAGGACAGGACAGGACAGCGCGGTAGAGACACACCAGTGCACATAACACACAAGTTTTATTTAGCAAGTTTTATTCAATGCCTGTTTAAACTGTAGACATGAGGCAGGAGCTGTGCAGTAACAGTGGTTTAAAGGCATGTAAAGCTGTACAGTCACATATGAGTTTCTTTTTAGAAGACAAACTTTAATCTTGATCTTCTTCAAGAGGCGTCTAGAGGATGGGTTTAGTTTGACGCAGGTGTGAGTTTGCTTGAAAGAGGCTGTTCATGTTTTGGTTGAAGAAGACTACTCTTCAAGACAGGGTCGTCTCCTCCAGCATCATTTAGCTGGCCACAATGCCAAGTAGCCACATGGGGGAAAAAAAGAAAATATAGAAAAGCTCCTTTCTGTAAGAAAGCACTGCAACACAGAAATGTGAAATAAAATTATATGTTGATTATGAGTCGTATGAGTTGTCTATCTCATTCTCGTGGACATGATTCTTCACATTCACTCGGACTCAAGGATGAACTAAGTAGATTAGTGTTTAAAGGTCAAAGGTCAAAACTTAAAGGTACTTCAACATCACAGAAGATTTACTGTAAACAAGTGATTTATTTATTTATCTATTTGTTGCCTTTTGCATTTTTTAACCAGTGGAGCAACTAGCAAACTTGTTGCTACCAAACTAGATCATTTTCTTTCACGTGACTTGCTGTCTTATTGTGAAATAATTTCATTGACATTATCACAGCATTATATAGTTGATGGGAAAGATGAACAACTATTATTCAACAAATAGTTGTTGAATAAATCTGTTTTATATTCCTCAACATGGTTTAAGTTAAGTTCTATTTGCACCTGTGAAAAATATGTTAATTTCTCAAAATATGATTAGGATAATAGTGAAAACAATAGTAGGCTACAAAACATTGCTGACTATAATTATGACCCACGTGTAAAATACATTTTTTTAAAATCCATGTTTGAGATCATGTTTACTCAGAAGTCAGAAAAAAAACTTTATTGTCCATTCATCTTACATGAGATGGAAAATTTTCTTTGGCTCTGGCAGGAAAAAACAACGAACAATAAAAACGACAAACAATAACACTGCACACCACACACTGACAGACAAGCAGAAAATTAATGTGTGACTTTATTTAATAAATAACTAACAATGTCAGTATCCTGCTTTGTGTGGGTGCAGGTTAAAATGGATAAAACATTTCAAACATGTTTATGTATTAAGAATGTGTGTGTGTGTGTGTGTGTGTGTGTGTTGTGTGTGTGTGTGTGTGTGTGTGTGTGTGTGTGTGTGTGTGTGTGTGTGTGTGTGTGTGTGTGTGTGTGTGCAGATCTATTTAAACAGTCCCTTATTGAAGAGTGCCACAGCTGATGGTAAATTACTTTTTGGAGCCATACTTCTTTGCCAGTCTGCGGCCAGTTTAGGGCATAAATTTTCTATTTTCAGAGGTGTTGCAACAGGGCAGGCAACCCAGCCTATAGGCCCCGAGCTGGAAGGGGCCCCCCAGAGACGTCTGACATTAGTTCATATCAATGACAGCTTAATGGAACCCCTTAGACCCTTCACATACATATAGGACTGTCTTTATATTTTTTATTCCTTAATTTTGCTTGTTGTGTCCGCTAAGGTAGCAAGTGAATTTCCCACAAGTGGAATCAATAAATAAGTCTTATGTCAGACAATGCAACAAGACTATGGGAATGTCCCTAATGGGACTCCCTACCTGCCGGCTTGCTAGGAGGTGCTGGTGACAAATGCATGTATTTGCAAATTAACCATGAAGCAAACTAACAAGTGATTTATATTTTTTGTTATTATTTATATTCTCTAAGAGCAGAATGAAATTAGTGAGTCAATCTTCTTTTTTCGGGGGTCTGAGCCTCCAAGGTAGCCTACCTGTTGCTTGGGGCCCCTGTCTATTTTGTGTTAAGTTGTTGAACCAAAGAACAGTACAAGTGTACTGACATGTCACTGTCTTCACTCCATCTTAATTTCATTTGTGTAAGAAGAAGAAGAAGAAGAAGAAGAAGAAGAAGAAGAAGAAGTGCAACTTTTCCTCAAACAAGTGGTTTTTACTCTGGGGCTGGGGGCAGCTACCCTACGCAGGTTTTTTTTTTTCTTCAATGAAAATCTTTATTTAAAATTTGGAAAAATACGGACATCAGGGTGTATATAGAAACAGAGTCATATCAGTACAAATATTACACTGGGTAATAATGAGTATGTAACAAAATATACAAAAAAATATGCATGTAAATTAAAATATAAGCTTCCCTACGCAGGTATTCACCTATTCACCAAACCAGTTACGTCAGTTTTCCAGCGTAGCGCAGTGACGCAGTGACGCTGTGTCCTGCTGGTATCGGCGAAAGAGCTTAAAGAGACAACAGCGAAATCATACTAGCAGCAACTTGGTGGGGACAAGAAGAGAAACGGAATGAGAAAGATATACCCACCACGTCCGCAAAAAAGAAAAAACCCCAAACATGTCTTGGGGCTGCTGCCTTTTTCGATAGCTAATGTCTAACTAAAGGTAACACACTTCTTCAGATTCAGTCGTCAGCCATTGTTTTTTTTGTTTTTTGTTTTGTTTTTTAAAAAGACATCATCATCACCACCATCGGTCTCGTCGTATATTGACGTTCATTCACACTGGTGTGCTAGCATGCTAAGTGGCTAAGTGGCTAAGCTAATGTAAGGTAAGAATCCCGGCTGCTGCTGTTGCTGCTGCTGCTGCTGCTGCTGAGCAAGTCGGTGTGTTAGGATTATTATTATTATTCCGGAGGAGTTGCCCGGCAGCAGTCAGGTTAACGAAAGCAGCTAAAAAAAACCTGAACTTAAAAAAAACAACACATACAGGTGAAACAAATACCATCTTTTATTATTTAATTTTAATAACGTTTCTCTGTTACTAGTTAGCATCCGTAACAACAACAACAACGTCGTCGCTTGTTACTAAGCGTTTACTAAGTAACTAACTAACTAACTTAACTAAGCAGCTAGCATAGGATGGGATGTCAATCAATCAATGAATATTTTATTTATGCCCTGTCCTGCTACGACTTGTTATTCAGTTTTTGTGCATTTATATTCAGTTTTTTATAATATATCAGGCCGAGAAGGAGCGGTGGTGTTTCTTCTTTTTTTTGGTTTTGGTCGGTGTGTTAGCCAGCTTAGCTTATTTTAGCTTAGCTTCGGTTAGCTGTGTGTGTGTGACATGTCGGACTTGAGCTGCAACATGAAGAAGGTAAACCTCTAACTTCAGATTACTTTGTGCCATCTTTTGCTGTATGGATACAAGGCAAGACGTTGATCAATGGAAGCGATTTGGAGACTGATTGATTGATTGATATGAGGATGATTTTAGCTTAAATAGAGTATCTGGCCTTGTCTGCCGCCGTACCAGCTAGTAGTCTGATCAGGTTAGGCTGTCTGATCACACTTATCGACGAGGGTTTTTTTTGCTTGTGGGATTGTATTTTTTTTCTATACTGAGTATTGTATCAGTAAACTAACTCGGTGCATGGATAGAAATCAGGTACTTAAGATCAAATCACCAGAAACTATCGCTTCATAATGACAGTCGATAGCCAGTTAGCTGCTATTAGCTATCATTAACATTTAAACCTTTTAAAGGCAGGTAGTTTAAGTTTTGCACCTCAGGCGGATTAAATTTGGCAATATGTTCTTGGTACTATTGCTTTATGTCATTTGGACGCTTTCTGTTTGTAATTAGATTCATATTTTTTCGTCTTACGTCGTGTTAGTGCAAGCCAGCTGTACAGACAGATAATTGTAGCAAGCTGTCTGCCTTTATAAAACTGAGCTTTAACCAGATATCATCATCATCATTCATCGTGTTTTTGTCAATGTATTTATGAAGGAGACTTCAGTAGTTGGATTATATTGCTAACCAAAAAAATATAGATGTGTTTTTATCACCTTGTTAGTTGCATCAAACAGCTGACGCGAAAAACAATACACAACTTCCTGAAATGAGTCAGGTTAGACATATGGCCCAACATGATCAGACAAACAGAGACCAAAACTTCTTATTTTGATCTTTCTCTGGGTTTTTTTAGTCACATAATCGGGTTCAAGAGTCTTTCTAATTCACATGTATGGGAAAGTGATTTTATTAGACCTTTGGACCCTGCTGTAAACGCTGATATTCAAATATGAGTATCCTTTTTTTTTTCTTGACTGACTATTTCACTTGTCTGATCGTGAGAGGAGAAGTTATTGGCAATAGTGGGCAGACATTTTAGTTTAGTTGTAATAGCCTTTAGCCACCTTATCTGTACCTCTAATCTTATGACCAAGCAGTCCAGTTATTGAAGTTGTACAGTATAATTATGTGACAAGGAAGACATGACCGTGTAATGATTGACTGCATACCTGGCTTATAAATGGGCCTTGTCTCAGACTTGCTTAGTGCTGTTGTCAGTATACAGACATAGACAGTATGTACATGGGATTTTAGGTTGTTAATTTACTCATATGTAGCCTATATTATACATCAAATAGTCTCAGCAGCAACTGTATATTGTATTTCAATATAGATTTACCTCCCCCAGGAAAGTATCATCTCCTCCATTATTTGCAGGATAAATGTGCACAACAGGGGTATTATATGTGTGAATGAGTCTTCTTAACAGATATGTTATGTGTAATGTGTAATAATAGCACTCACCCATTATCAGCTTACCTGTGTCTGATAATACTGTCTTTTAGTGCTATAAAGGTTAAAGCCTAGTTCTTTATTAGTCTGTTGGATACAGCTGAGTTAGCTGTAGACTAGACTGTGACCAAATCCTTCCCAATAATATGTTTCCCAATGATGCAAATGTTGTGATGAGATGAGGCATTACAGCAGCCATTGATCCGTGTAAGTGCCTTTCCATAAGAGAGGAGTAGCTGCCCATTGGTAGTGCTTGCATTACCTGCTCTCTTCAGAACCACCAACATCTTAGATCATGGACATGGGGGAGTTGAGAGAGCCGCCCTGGACAGAGATGTCTGCCTTTAATTGTTCTCAAAAAGCTGCACAGAGATGGTGCAATTACACTGAAATTAGCTTGTGGCTGATGTTGTTTGTGTCGTATGTTGCTTCTATAACAGTGTACTTTGCTATCTTGTCACATTTTTTTATACCCGGTAACTTTTCACACCATTAAGCAGCTTTACAAATGTGAAGAAATGTGTTCTTTTTTTAAAATTTATCTCTAATCCTAGCCTCTGCATATCAATTTTCACAGTTGTAATTCTCTTATCTGGGGATCGGCACACCTGCAAAAAACTGTTGAAGAATGAGCTTCAAACTTATCTCAGTGTCTCACAACATTTAGAGAAAATGAGTCTCTTATATTCAAATGCAAGTTTATCTACAAAACTGCTGTGAGGTGCTGTGTTTTGGGCTTTCAAAAATATGTTTAATTGTAAAAGAGATCTTTTCTCTGATGTCTGAGGTCCACTGTGGAATATTTCTGCTCATATTGATTACTTTATTGAATTTGCCTTGCACCGGTCTGGAGCAAGATCTCATTTCAGCTGTAGTAAGGAATGGCCACGGTAGACATAATTTGATCTGCAAGTAAAGGGTTTAAGTTTTTTTTCCCTGAATAATGCATATAAAGTATTTGACAGTGCATTTCATTGTTAGTGTATAATAGGATAGCCACTGAGGAGGTTATCTCACTTGAAATTAGTGAACACGATTCACAAAATAAGTGTTTTTTGTAGTATTTTAAACGGTCAAATCAGCCACAAGATATTAACAACTTAAGTAATAAGTGAGGTTACTTGCACTTCACATGCCAGCATAACCTATGGTTTGATTTGTGTCTGTTTTATTTACTCTTGCAGGTATCCAGTTCATCAGACCCATCCGTTACCTGTCTCCGTCGTCGCTGTTTTCTGTAAAACTCTGGGTTGCCTCGTCTGCTGTGGCCCTGCAACATGGAGTCTGCCCACTGTATCACTGAAGGCTGACCAGAAGGAATGAGGCACTCCAGGAGATGTTCCCAAGTGGCCTTGTGGATGCAGTAGCTGGCTTTTGGAGTACTTTTTTATGACTAGTATTGTATGTGTGTCTGTGGGCACATCCTTGCACAACCTGCCTATTCCTCAGGCAGGGACATGCTACTCTGAGACTGAAGCTGGAGAAACACACAAGAAAGGAGCCCCTCTGGTAAACAAGGCACCCGAAGAAGGAAAAAAAAGAAAAGAAAAAGGGAAGCACGCAGCAAGAGAGCCTTCCTGATTGACCTACGGGGGCACTTCAGCTATAGTTTGATCTTATTTTACTGTCTTGTGAACCATTGCACATTTTAGCAGTCAACACCTTTCCTCTGTCTTGTGAGATTTGTCTCCCTCCCCCTCCCTAAAAAAAACAACGAAAAAAAGCATCCTCTGTCGTTGTTATTGGAGTTTCTATGGTTTGCATGGCTGGAGAATAACCGTGGAGAGGCCAGGGTACCACAAGCTTATGGATTTTGACAAGAGAGGGGGCAAGGGAGAGACAGAGGAAGGGAAAAAGATGTCTAAGACAGCAGGCAGCAGGACTGGACATGGGGGCCGGAGTTCAGGGACCAATTCTGGAGTTCTTATGGTTGGCCCAAACTTCCGTGTGGGTAAAAAAATTGGCTGCGGGAACTTTGGAGAGCTGCGGCTGGGAAAAAATCTCTATACTAATGAATATGTGGCCATCAAACTGGTAAGTGCTATCTCAAGGTTGGTTCATGAACTCAAAACTTTCATGTTGTGTGTGAATTCTACTCCCCTTATGGTTATTTAACATGTGTTACTGCAGCTATGTTCAAATGTTTATTTTTCCTGAGCACCAGACTTTCCTACAGTGCAGTGGACCCTTTGACCTGAGATTGACAGACACAGGAAGTAAATAGGAACAGGACCACACCCTCTCCCACTCCCACAGCTTGGTATCATTGACCCTTTAATGAGTCAACCATACTGTGCTTGTTTGTTTTTTTTTAAATCAAAGACTTGAAGATGACTAAGCTCTTTTTTTTTGACCGGACTCCTTAAATTGTGTCTTGACCCACGTAGTAGTACTTCATGCAGATATTTATTTTCTTCTTCTAGCAGCATTTTAAAGTAAGGGCAAACTAAAAGTAAATGGTCTATTTCCAACAGTAACAGAAACGCAAATGTTGCTGACTGAGAGACGGACTGAATGGCTAAGTGATCATTTTACAAGTAAATATAGCTGAAATGAGAGCACAGCCGTTGTCTCTGACTTATGTGAATGTTGAATACGTCACATGATGTCATGGTCTTAAATTCAGGATTCAGGAGGACAATGTAGAGAAGCAGCAATGAAACAGCCCTGGAAGTGACAGATAGTCAACATATCGTCTGCTTTTCAGTACTTACTCCAGACTTGCTCTGTCGTCTGACAAGAGAAACAGTAGACATGTAAATGAGACAGCTTTATTGGGAATTTGTAGGTAGTAAAGTGGTATATATTTGGACACAGAGAGCAGGATAGAAACAGGAAGATTAATGGTTGAAACTGGCTCACATCAGACAGACCATAGTCCAGACAAGGTTTTGATCTAGTCTTGTTAGTCCCTGAGATGGTTTAGTGGCCTTACAGGTTGCATGAAAAAGGTTATTCTTTGTAGAAGCAGAAGTGGAAGCTCTCCTTTTTTAATAAGTTGACACCGGACCTTATGAGCGATCAATAATTTACTTTGTCTTTCTGTTTTGTGTCAGCATGAATGCTCCCCCCCCCCCCCCCCTTGAGCCACTGTTTCGGTAGCACTTAGACTGTAAAAACCCACATTAAATGTCAAGACTTGTTTGTTTACTGATTGTTAGATTCTAGGTCAGTAAGTGACTGCTCAACCATTTCCTCTGCACATAAACCACAGATCTTTTTCTTTGCTATAAATGTGTCGCCCCGCTTGTAGCACTTTGATGAGTGGAAGGTAAAGCACAGATCATTTCTTTTCTCTCTTTTGACAATGCCCCAATGCAAAAGCAAAGGCCTGAGACTCAGACTCCAGTTAAATACTCATACAGAAACTTATGGGAGCTAGGCGTCACCTCCACCACAGCTACACTGGTCTGTGTATGATTATCCGTGCATTTGTATCTCCCAGGGAGGTCATTATCTCTGAACGGGCACCAACTGAAGGCCTTTGCGAACCACATAGAAGTCAAAGGTTCGCAAACAGCTGTAATTGCAGTTCTCCTCTCCTCTAAAATCTTTAGTTGTGCTTGCTGCCTCTCTCCCCCCCCCCTCGACTGTGAACCCTCCCATCTGTTTCGGTATTTTTATCCCCATGGTGTCCAGCTATATCTGGATCTGGCATTAGGGCCATAACACTGCTCCGTGTATCTGGTGGCTCGCTGGACCGACCCAGCATTTATCTGAATGTATAATGGTGAGAGGAGGAAGTGTGTTAATGGTGTAAACAAGTGCGACAAGGTCTGGGTATCAGTGGGGCCAGATTATGAGGAACCTGCTTTATTTATGTTGTCACCGTTCAGACTAATTTCAGATGTTTTCTTGTCATTTTGTATTTTCGGACTAGAGTGAGCGTTTCCTTTTAATATGCATCTATTATAGGTTTAGGTTTTTAACATGAAAAAACTCATTTGACTCCTGTTAAAGTAGTTTTCCACCTGTATGCTGGTGATACTGGGCCCAGTCGTGGACATGGCTTCTCCCTTGTCAGCTCTCGGGGCTAACCCAGGCCCTTGCACAGTTGTCCGTCCACATGTTTCTGTCTGTCCCTGGTCTCAGAGCTCCCCGGGGGAACCCAGTGAATGTCACTGCCTGTGCAGTAGGTCCTCTGTTTTGTCAGAGGCTGTTACTGAGCTCCTGCATATGGACTAAAACAAATAACAGCCCAGTTATCGGCGACCACCTGCTAACACATGCTTGACATGAGTGGAGTCCTCCTCTGTTGTCTGTCAGTCATTCCAGTGATAAGTGTGTACACTTGTAGATGTCTAAATCTAAAGTTATGTTGGTTTTGTGAAGTGCAGGAAAGAAACCCATTGATATCTTTTTTTAATTTAGCTTCATAGGATTCCCTTTTTGAATGAATAAGGCTGAATGAGACATTTGAAGCATAGTAGTATGCTAGGACTACAATGTTGATGTAGTGCACCATTCATTAATCTGCTGATTATTTTCTTCGTTTAATAACAAAATTAATCAATAAAAGTTAGAAATAGTGAGAATGCTCATCACAGTTTCTAATAATCCAAGATGAAGCTGGAGCCAAATAAGAAAAACAATACTTTAATTGAGAAAATATTATCTTAATAGTTTTTTTTAAGTCATTATCAGATGTCCAACTACCCAGCAGTACAACTAATTATTTCAGCTTTAATATAGACTATAGAGCTGCAAATGTTATTTGATTAATCAACTGAAAAAAAAAGCGGTAATAGTTAAGTTAAAACTTATTTTTAAAGCAAAAATGAAAACATTTTGTTGTCAGATGTGAAACTGTGTTTTTACTGCTGCATATCCATGATGAACATTTAAAGGTTGTCACTTGGCATTACAATTTGTTGATAAATGATTAATCAGTGAATCAACAAAATAATCAGCAGATTAGTTAGGAATAAAAACAACAGTCAGATGCAGCCCATAGAGGCAATACTCCCACAATACTCGCCTGTCATTAAGTCAAGTAGGGCCAATATAAATCCTTAACTGACCAACTGTTGGTCTCGGTGAAATGCCAAGTAAGTATGTTAATTATTACTTTGTGACTCATTGAATAAAGGTTGTTGATCTACCCGGAAACCAATAAGGCTGCGGTATCCTAACATTCAACGTTGTGGAAATAGCAAAGTGTAATTTGCTATGAATTTGATCTATCATTTAGCGTACTAAATGTTTAGTTACAATTTATTGCACATGGTGACTACCCAGTGTTTGGCTGGTTCTTCATGTGCTGAGTGTTTAGTGTAGCAACTTGCAGAGTCGATCATTTGGGTGGTGCCTGCCTCAACCTGGGACAAAGGTGAATGCTGGTGTCACCCTGCTACAACACGTGACGGCACAGATAGACGTACGACAGGGCCGGAGCGAAAAGCAGAAAACGTTGCTGCAAAAAGCAAAAGCGAGAGAGAGAGAGAGAGAAGAGGGAAACTGCGGAGAGCTGAAAGGTTGTCTTTGTTAGCAGGCCTTGTCGACACACAGTGGTTCAGTCTTTGGTTCAGCTGGGTGCTTTCTCACACTGACAAACGCCTGTGTGATGGAGGCAGGAGCGTATAGCCAATGCTGTAAGTACACTGCAGGCTTAACTCCCGAGGGGAGATCCCAGTGCCTTAAAGAAACAGCAGCATTTAATGTCTGTTTGCTGTCGAGGATCACTGTAGAAACCAGCAACCATCGACCTAATTCAAAGGGTAAAGGGACACCGCCGTCTCCGTCAATACACTCCCTTGCATGGTGACATAACTGTCCACTGAGAAAATACCCATTTAATCCTCTTTTTTGCACATTACTGTGTTTCTACTATTTATATTTTAACACACTTGTGTGATACGCTCTCTCTCTTTCTCCCTCGTAATGTCTGGTTCAGTTTTCATGGTTTTGTCTTATCAAGGTCACCGACCCCCCCTCTGAACCCCCATCTTTATTTTCGCCTTGTTTCCGAGACTCATGTAAGCACCAGTCATCCCGTAATTTCCCCTCTGACGTTTCTCCCAGTCGGTGCTGTTAACAGATACTTTGAAACTTTACAGCTTGTATTTCATTATAGTCCCTTTTTTCATGTAGTCAGCCATTCACCGACAGATAAGAGGGCAGGTGAGAGTTACACAGCACCTGCAAAGCTGCTATTATCAGTAATAAGTTATAAACCAGTCGGAGGCTCCTCTTTGTTGTGATGACTTTGGCAAAGACAGGTTACAGTCATCATTTCCCAACATGGGAGGAGAATAATAAGCAAATGTTATGGCACTAAGACTTATTTTACAACACTTTTCCTCCCTGTAGCTCGGATAGAGGAGGCTGACATTGCAGTGACCATCGAGGTATCAGAGTTAACACAGAGACTTACGGCTCATTGTGTGACAGCTATACTCATCCACAGTACTGTTTTACCCTGTGTGTGCGTGTGTGTTGACAGTGTTTTTTCAAAGCAAGGAGAGATCCCAGACTTAAAAAAAGAGATTTTCCCTGCACCGTCCAAAAATATCAGGGTAGTCCCAGCGTCTTATTTTTAGCCTGCAACCTTGATTGCTCCTCCTGAAATGACAAGTGTCGCAGGTAGACTTCATCAGCCAAAGCTAATTACGTTTAATTCCACTAGTTGGCCAAACTACAACATTTAAGACTTAAATGTTGGTGGTTGTGTGGTAAATGTGCCTCTGCTGTTTACTCTGGAGCAAATCTGTTAACCAACCTTTCAAAAAACAAAAACAAATGGATTGATCATCTTTTTCTGTTCAAAAGAAGGCAGTGGGTTGTTAGGTAGACGATCTAGTGCAGTTTTTTTGTATGAGTGTGAGACAACCCAATCACCTTGCTAAGTTTGTATTCAGCTTGTAAATGACCACAGTCATCAGGTTGAATAAATAATGTGTAATATGAGAGATGCCACTTGCATTGACTAACCCACAAAGAATTATCACCTGACTCTGCAGCCTCCCTCAACTCTTGTCACTATGTAGCGTCTTTCAGCTCATTGTTTTGGTTTTCATATCAGCGTTGTTTCCAGCCAGTGAAAGAATCTCAGATTTTGTGCACGGCTCAGCCCCGAGCGGCACGTTGACAACCTTACCACCCAGGAAGGTGAACGTAGTGGATACAGAGTTGTTTCTCAGGAATGAGTGAATATTAAACACACAGTTTGTCAGGTTTCCAGAAACCCTACTCCAGATGAATGTTAATATCCTGCAGCTCCATATCTGCTGGATTGGCACATTTACTAACCTGTTGGCCATAACACTATTTAAAGGCAATATGTAAAACAACCTTGCAGTTTTCAGCTTAGGCTTGTCACGATACCAGAATTTCAGTCGTCGGTACCGATACCAGCGTATTTCCATGATTCTCGATATTTATTCGAGACTGCGGTTAAAATAACAGAACCCACGTGCTCCTAAATTCACCAGGCCTTCTTTATTTCTTTCTTTCTTTATTTTTAAACTGTTCCACATCAAACTTTAATGTTTCCAAGACGCATGGACACGTAATGTTTACGGTACATGAGCTCAAACTTTGCGGCGTATACCAGGCAGTCGGAGCGGATCGAGGTCCGGTCGCGATCGCGTAACAAACGGGCTGCGAGCTCGACTTTAGCCGCACAGAGACCAAGTGCGTGCTCAGACTCTGCGTACACTATGTATACTGCCTGCGTCAGTCCTACAGTTCTTGTTCTTGTTACAACCCTATTCAGCTTGTGCAAACTTGGTAAATTGGGCTTTGAGTAGTTGATATAATGTATATTGCTTCAGCACCTATATGCAAGCTGTATGTAATTGTATTGTGGATTTCCTTTTGTTTTCTGAGCCCGAGCCACTAATGCAGAAACATACGGGGTATAGGACAGTTTATTATATGAGCGACACCACTCACAGTGCTGGTCAGTTGTGATGCTCAGGAAGGAAATCTGAGGTGTTGTGTGTCCAGCTCTCTTCTCTCTGCCTCCCACTGAAGCCTGATAAGCAGCTCTCGTTGCAGTCCAGCTCAGCAGCTTACACCAGCAGCTCGCCATGAGGCAGTTGTCGGAAGAACTGAGAAGGCACAAAAGCTCTATCAGCGTGTTTGGCTGGAATTAAAGTGACATTTTGACGATTTAAGTTCTTCCCTACCCTGCTCATGCTCTCCAGAGAGCACACTGGGCAGGCTGAATGAATAAATCCTTGGATGTCAACAGCATGTAAAAGCCTACCTTCAGTCAACTAGCTAATCCCCAAATGAATCAGTAGCCAGCGGCAGCAACACAGTGTGCTCACACAGACCCACATTGTTTTTGCTTTGAGGATGATTTAGTCGCAGCAGTCATGCAACCTGCACTGGAGAGCCTAAATGTCGGTGACCTCACTAAAGCAACAAAAAGTGTGTCAGTGTTTTATGAGTGTAAATTGTGACCGCACAAAAAGCTAGGTTTGATCATGGTGCAGGGTGTGTGCCTGAAGAGCAGAGTGCTGTGTAATTGTACCTTCCAACTGTACATCCTGGTTCATAGGACACAACGCAACTCACGTTTAAAGGAGCTGCACTCGCATGTAATGACGTGTAATGTTTAGCTTGTTCAGCCTCAGTGTAGGTTTTAACTCGTTTGTCGCATCTTCTCTTTTTGCTGTTTATAGTCGCTGCCATGGATTTACACTGCACCGATCTGTTTTAACTTTGTTTAGAGCAGCATAATTGAGGTGGTAAACTGGAGCCAAAGATCCAAACCAGAATCAGATGATGGTAATTTAAAAAAGCTGAGGCCAAATTGACCTCAAGTCTATTTTGAGAGTTTGCTTTGCAAGACAAAATGGCAAGATTTGAGGTTAGTATTAAAGCAGCTTCATGCCATGTTAGAAATTTAAATCTGTCTCGTTGCATGGCCTGCGTTTGACAGGGTATGTTGTGCAGATAGTTTTTTAGTTTCATGGACACACCACTTTGCTGTGTGCTTCAACTGTGATATAAATTAAGGGTTGCAATCCTTTTAGCCTTTCTAGGAACACACTGTTTTGCTCTGGCTCTTAGGCATCGGCTTACTGACACACTTCTAGAAACAAAGCAGTCGTTAAAGGTAATAATTACAACTAGTGCTTTTCCAAAAACAAAAAAACATGTCTGTGCTACAATTTTATAAAATTCTGAACTTAATACACACTTAACCCGATTTCAGGGGAGCAATGTGTTCTTCAATTTAGTTCAAAATGCAGTAAATGATGTTACAAGGCGGCCTCCCCTCCCTAGTGATGATCTGCCAAGTCGTCTTTCATCTCTGCTTTTATTGTCTTAGTATTTAGCGAGTGTACAATGATGTTACTCCTAGACATACCAGGACCCCAACAGAACAATTCGTATTGGGTAAAAAGCTAAACAAATCATGGAGTACACAATAGAAGACATTATGCTCACGCCATGCCTCACTCCTCTGTTAAATGACAAAGGAGACTTGCCTGTTGGGTTCATGTCAGTGGGACTTCCCATGACTGTGTTGATCACTAGCAACATTGTGTTGTGCTGTGTTTTCCCCTCTCCCTGACTGTCGCAGCTGAGTTCAGCACATTTTTAAAGAGCCAGTCCAATTTAATTTTCACGGAAAATTTAAAACCTGTTAAATTTCATTGGTGTCTGTAAGATGATGGCTGAGTTTTTGTAATGTTGTTGTTGTGGAACTAAACATGGGCGGGGGGAAGACATTGAAAGCTGATACATTACATTGACAGAGGCGTTCCCGAATTGTATTGTCAGTACCCATGTTCTAGTCTTATTAGTTAAAGCAGAAGTAAGCGATCCGGTCGTTTTGGCTAACTTCTTGTCAGCCGATGGAGTTAAGCAGTCCCCGCCCTCGTCCCTACGTCACCACATGCACGTGCATCCCTTGGCTGCACACACAGAGAGGACCGCCCCTTCATGCCGTTCTCTCTCCTCATTGGATAAAGGTTGTAGGATACAAGGAAAGTTTTCTCCTCGGCTTACAGCAGAGCAGAGTGACTGACAGACCCGTGTTTCGGACCAAACACTCTATATAAGTGATTGCTGTCGGAAGATATAATTATTTAAGACTTATATTAACACAAACATTCCGCGTACTTCTGCTTTAATATAAAAGTTTGAAGAAATGCAGTTTTTATTCACGTACACTGAAACTTTCTTGGATCCACCCAAAGGCCTGATATCGATACCATACAATGAGACAACATGATACACCACTAATTGTCCTGATGCTGTCCCTCCATTCATGCAGCTTTACCACACCTCTCCCACATCCTTTCATGTGCAGTAAAAAAAAACATCTACTCGTAATAAAAAATTAATTACCTGGCCTAAATCATGACCATATAATATCATGGAAAAGTTTATTTATGTCAGTAATTCAATTCAAAAGGTGAAACTAATACTTTATATAGATCAATTACACACACAATGACACATTTCATGTCTTTATTCATTTTAATTGTAATAAATATGGCTTACATTTAATGAAGACCTGAATTCAGTATCTCAATTAAAAAAAGCATGTCCATCTATATGCACTCAATACTTGGTTGAGGCTGTTTGACTTGAACTACTGGAAATTGACTTTTCCATTATGTTCTAATTAATTGAGATGCAGCTGTCGTTCATTACTTGTTACTTATATATGAAGGTCAAAGGTCATTGACTACCCCACTCCTGTCATGTTAAAAATTGCTGAAGAAGATACAATTGATTTCTTATTCGGGCTGATACAAGCAGTGACTGATTATCACACTGGGGTTTTGGGAGGCAGCTGATGGCTCCATCTGGGTATGTTAAATCTGAGCTGAAACTGGAGAAGAGCTGGACACAGGCCAGCTGTTGCTCTCTGACTCCACTCACTACTTAACACCACCTCCCAACCATAGACACCTCTGATCATAAAGACCGTTTGAAAAGAGAAACACACACACACACTTCAATCTTCTCCGTTTGTCTCAGCCTTATCGTTGGCATCATTAATACCTCTGTGACGGCCGCCAAGTAGAAAAGCACTATGCTGACATTTGAGTTGTTCTGTCTAAGATGAGATGAGTCACATTGCCAGTTGCATTTTGCGAAATGGTTTACTGGGAGTCAGGCAAAGGTCAGCGTCTATTCTGGTCCATATGCATAATGCTGGGTCTGTTTCCCCGGACGTGGCACACATAGGCATATGCACACTCTGAATGTCACACTGTCTTTAAATAAACAACACAGATGTTTATTTACAGTGGGTCCAAAAGTCTCAGACCACTTTCCCATTCACTTGAATGGGGAAAGTGATCTTGGCTACGTCACATCAGCTGTCTGTTTTACTGCACCATTTTACATTGCCAAGAGATTTTTGAATATTGATTGCTAATTTATCATAATAATATTAATTTTTAGAAAGATAAAGACTGTTTTTAATGAAATCTTTGATTAATAAAAGAAAAGTCCTGCTTCAAAAACATTGAACTGCAACAAAATATGTTTCTTGATTTAAAAGATGAGTTATTATGATTTCAGTTATCAACAAAATAAGCGCAATTATAGACATGAATTATGTAAAATGGACATTATAATTGTAGGTAGTGTGTTGGCACAGGAAAGAGGGGCTTGAATTTTGTTTTATCGCTTTGTTTTTTAGCAATATCACATCATGGTTGTTGAAATAGTCGATACACAACAGAAAGCATTAAGTCGGTCACTGTGTTGTTTGCTGTCGTTGCATGTCTGTTTTTTCTTTTTGCCATCCTTTTATGTTTTCTCTGATTGCATCTATCATTCATAGTTTTTCCCCTCTCTTCATGTCATTGCTCCATCCCATCACTGAGGTCAAGTCTGATCTTTCTCTGCTGTGTTGGAGATCAGATTTAGCCTTGATGACATCATATGCAGAGTTGGTTAATCCCAGGAAGAGGACTTTATGTGGTGCTGCTGCTGCTGCTGATGGCTCGCCCCATCCCCACAAGTGTACGGCAGCGGCGGCGGCGGCGGCTACCACAGGTTAAAATACAGAAAACCACCACCTAATCCGCGATGACATAATCACATATTTGTACAAGCTTCAAGTGTTTTACTCTAAGAGGGATCCTTGAAATGGCATGTAACGTTTCATCTCACACCCACCGCCCAGTGTCAGGGCAGTGCTTGTGTGAAGCCGGTGATGGCGGCTGTAAAACTTCATATCTGATTAGCCTTTGAACTGTGGCAAATTTTCCCGTTCACAAATAATGTAAATGTGGGATTAGATGCGAGAAACCACACTTCACACTTTCATTTAGGATGAGTTTCTAAAGTGTAATATTGTTTGAGTAGCAGTTGAAAATGACTGTAACGCACTCCACGAAACATCTGAGAAGATGAAGTTACAAAGCGAACAGACTTCATTGCAAAACAAAAGTTGGATGCACAGACACGGATCAGCAATGCAACCCAGAACTATAAATATTCACAGACAGAGGATAAAATAACAGGTTTCCAAACAGCAAGCAGTTGTTATTACGTATATCAGAATACAAGCACAAAGAACACTTAATTAGAGGCACAGCATTTGGCTGCCATTTGATGAGTACGATAGGATATTAACTTTGTGTACCACGATTTGACATTCGACATGTTAATAATGTTGGATACTCACAATTGGTAACTTGTAGACCTGCAATGATTCTTCTGTTTATTCAGTAGTAAATTGAAAGAAAAATAATCAGTAACTAGTGATAATTGATTAATCGTAAATCCAAAAAGGGTGAAAAATGTCCAATGAAAATATGAATTGGCTTATTTCCCATGTCACACGTTGTTAGACATTTGGAGTCCGAGAAACTGATTATTGCAACATGATACATCACAGTACATAAAGTTGTTACATTATTCTTCTTGTACTCAAAAAGCTAATGTCACGGCAGTACCTGAGTTTCACTGACTGAATGAATAAGCGAGAGAAAAACTGACTCATTCCACCAGAACGACAGCAGCTTGATTTGATATTTTGTTGAATATTATTGTAGGACAAAAAAACAACAGTTTCTGGCTGCAGCTGTCATAGATAGATTCATACAAAGACAGTTTGGTTTAAGATACATTGAGTGAAGATATAGCAGAAAACACACGATGGCTACAGCGAGGAACAGCTGAGGTGGAGAGGTTAGTGAAGCAGCAGGTCAGACAGGGAAGGGCCCTTCTGGCCCGCGGGTCAGCTGTCCTGGACACAGGCCAGCACACTTGGCTAAAAGCTGCTCTCTGCATGACACCACATAGGCTGACCACAAGCCCCCCCCCCTCGCTCCCCGCCTCCAGTTAAGTACTGCAAACAAAGTTGACATTATGGCTGAACTGTAAGGTTTTATCGAAAGCCTTTTTTTTTTTATTCTGAGGAGTGACTTGTGTTGTCAAGGTCGGGTAATGATCGGGAACTAGAAAAATATAGTTTGTTTCCATTTTGCACAAAAAAATGTAACAAAATTAAACAAAACAAAAGATTGTTTGAAGCCAAAGGGAAAAACAACAAAACGGAGTGAGTTGACGGTCATAGCTGACTCCAGTTTATTAAAGGGGAACTTATGCAAGTCCGGTCGCTTTTCCACTGTTTTGCTAACCCTCCTCCTGGCCATGTGCATTTGTTTACAACGACGCTGGCAAGGAATCAATCAATAGATGGGTAGATAATGTTATATATCATATACGATGTTATGACGTGTATATTTGTGTAGTTTAATCTGTCATAAACAAGAGGTTACGGGTTACAATTACTCCAAAGTGGTTTAATAAAGGTAAAGATGTAGCATTGTTAAGCTACAAATCCTGCATAGTTCCTCTTTTTAAGTGTAGTTTTAGGAGAAAAACACCTAAATACCATTCCCCATGTAGCATAAGCGCCTCCGCGGGGGCAGCCCTGCGACATTAGGGCAGGAGGGGGCTCTTATTCTGGGCACGCTGTCCGAGCCAGAGAGCAGATCAAAAAATATCTGATATGTGCAGGAGCTGAAGAAAAATCCTTGTCATATGCAAAGATGTTACATCAGACATTTGCAGCTTGGCCCTGGTCATTTACACAGCCATAGCTTAGCCCATCTGCTGGGAATAGAGTTGACTCTTAAGTACGTAAAGCTGCCATAAGCCTCTGTTTCCTATTGTAAGCTGTTTTAAAGGGTCCTGCGGGTTGGTGCCATCTGCTTTGACTCATTATTTATATATTTTTTATATTTTCTTTCCCTCTCTTCCCTGGCATGGCCTGAGTCGTGTGAGACGTGCTCGTTGTCCATGTTCATGTAGGAGGTGGATGATGCTACAGCAGTTCCCCACTCCGCCTCTCAGACCGGTCACGTGTCCTTCCTCCCACTGGCTCCTACTCCTCTATACTGCCTCCTCTCTTCCACTCTCAGTTTCTACCTCCTCGTATGCACAGTGGCTTCTTATTTCTCTGGCAGTATTTCCGGTCGGCATCATGTGGGAGCGTGATACTGAAACGGTTTTTCCATAGATTGTAGAAAAACATATTTGTAACTGTGTGTACGTGAGATCCGTCTTTTTTTTTTTGTAGAAACGTTATTTGACGTCTCTTTAGTTCTGTTTTCCATGCTGGCATCATGTGGGATCTGTTTTCCCACTGTTTTTTTTTTAGAGAAGCATGTATATAAATAATCTAAAGATAAGCTCAGATGAGCTAAGTTGATACATCTTTTGGTAATGTTATGTTATGTAAATGGAGCTTGCTGGTTGCCTTCATATGAAAACATATTTATACTGTGTTGGGTTATAGTGTTCAGATGGTAGATTAACGGAAGATTAACACATCATAGCGAATAAACACAGTATATGTGGTTGCCAGCATCCAGGGTGGATCATGCAGTCAGAATATAGCAGCTGGTTATGTAAAACTGAACACAACTACCCACTTGGGGAAAGACATGAGACTTTTTGTTTTTCGCGTCTTTATTGGACCAATAATTTTAATGAATCAGTCTTTTATTGTTTTGTTTTTTTAGGAGGTATGCAGTGATTAAAATTTGGAGCTTTACTACATTCAGAAAGTATTCAGACCCCTTCAGTCATTTCATATTTTATGTTGCAGCCTTATGTTAAAATTCAAATATGATTTTTCCCCCCTCATCAATCTTTGATAAATACCCCGTGAAGACGAAGCATAAACAGAAACTTTTAGAAAAAACTGTATAGCATTCACTCCTGATCGTCTGTGAGATGTTTCTACACTCTGATTGGAGTTCACCTGTGGTAAAGTCAAGTGATTAGATGTGATTTGGGAAGGCACACACCTGTCAGCGAGCTGCCAGATCTGGAGGGAATGATGCTTAATACTTGGGTTTTCTTTCTATAGGTTTCTCCCCATCTCTGATCAGCAGCATCTCCAGATATGTGTTGCCTCTCTGACCAAGTCTTTCCTTGAATTTGTTTTTTTCCTTTTAATAAATAAGCAGAATTAATTTTTGCTTTGTCATTATGGGGTCGTGAGTGTCGATTGAAGTGGGGAAAATGTATTACAGTTTTAAATTAGTTTATATTTTGTTGTGCTGCCACCTGACCTTAAACTAATTCAGTGGCTGAATATTTGTTACTGCCAAACCATCTTTTTCTGAAGGATTCCTGAACTAAAACCATAAAAACTTGTTGTATTGAACTGAGACTGGTCGTGAAAAGGAAAGAAAGTCCTTCACTGTGTTGAACAGGGCTCATGCATTGTGTGTGCACTCCTCCATAGCAGCAGGACACAAGAAGAGAAAACGATCCTGATAAAGGCCTAATGGAGTGAACGTGGGAGCGTAACAGCCTTTCGGCTTTCAGTTTATGTAATTTAAAAAAGAAGTGGTTTGAAATTAGATGCACACAGGAAACAACTTTCAAGATTAAATCTCACTTAAAGCACCTCTTGAGAAGTTGCTCTGCTGCATAAAGTTTTAGGCATTTTCATGTTTGTGCAAGTCACAAGCTTTTTTATTACACACAGGGCTAGCTTCACCGCTCATGTATCTTTGGAATTAATTAAAAAATATTTTTTAATTACTGATTTAGCCTGATTATTTTCTACATTATTCAGTCCATTTTGTTTTTATCAATGGTTAGTGGAAAAAACTTTATTTTAATTAAGCACAGCCTTAAGATTTTTTTCCTCAGATGCCCCAAACCCAAAGATTTTCAGCTTTTTACTGTGGATGACAAAGAAAAACACTGACTGAACTAATTATTGCTGCTCTGTGTGTCACTGTTTTACTTGAAACGTGACTAACATTTACATTTACTTCCTTATATCAGAGGTTTGGTTGTTTCGCAACATCTTTGCACTAATGTAAAGCAATGTGTAACAAGGAGATTGCATGCCATTATTGTGGAGAAGGGCTTTAGTGAAGGCTACAGCACAGCTATTGAAGATTAAGGAAAGGCATTAAGTTGGGTGTGTGTTTGTTCTCTCCTCTTCACGTTTGTCTATAATGCCCTTGTCATCATGAGAGTGGGGCTAATCAGATTACATTTTAGGTTGTAAAGCTGAAGCTAGCGATATAATGAACAATATGTCCTGGTGCGTTGATTATCAGCTATGTCATCACTAAAGCCTGCTGTTCACCAGCTGGAACTGCTCTTTATCCTCTCACATCCCACAAGTCTGACCTAAGACTTAATTAAAGTTCTATTAGGCATTAAAATAAGGAAAACATTGTAGTGTAAGGTATTTAAGTTAATTGCAAGGCGAGGTAATCATGGTGATGAGTATGCTAGGGTGTCACTCAAAAACTGCTTTCTTCCCTAAGGGTTAAGACTCTTAGCATGGTCGCTTATGCTCTTTATAATTAAAGCCATACAAGTATTGATGTGTCAAAACTACTTCAAATGAGCTTTTTTATTTGTAACAAATAGATCCTGTCATGTTTATTTCACTTTCTTTTTTTCATGCACCATTTTATGTTGTCTTCAGAAATGTTCTTTGCAGGGTTAATTGAGCCAAAGGACCAACGTGTTTTTGTCATGAAAGCGTTTGTATAAAGACCTCAGACGGTGTTATGAAAAGTCTTGAAATGAATTTACTAAGCTATTGAATGTTTTTATTTTTTTGTAGAAATGTTACGTATGAAAGGTTTTTGTGATTTTATCAAAATGAGTCTGAATAAGGAAACTTCAAATTTTCATTTTTATATTGAATAATCCATCCTTTTATTTATCTATCTCATCTATCATATTTAAACATAAGTGATATTACCAAGAATTATTGTTATATACTACTGTGCTGATTATAATGTGGTAAAATTACCAATAAATTCCATACACATTACATCTTAAATGCACGAAAAGTACAATGAATATAAGTGAAAACTAGCAGGTACATTTTATATTCTTATATCTGGTTTGTGCGTTTATAAGCAATATTTAACACTCTCCTTCTTCTTTTTTCTCTCTTTTCTTTCAGGAACCTATAAAATCCAGGGCACCACAGCTCCATTTGGAGTATAGATTTTACAAACAGTTGGGAAATTCAGGTAAGAAAGATGAAATCTGTACATAATTTGTCACTGATAACCAGCACCTTAAAATGATGAGTTGAATTTAAACGGGCCTTTGCACTGAGGATGGAGCACATCTCTCCTAAAAATGGATAACAGTGGTTGTTTATATGTGAATCGACTCCAACTCACATGCTCTCAGGTTGTTTTTGTTTCCACGGAGGTGGATTTGTGTTTTTATTTATTTAATTTGCTACGGTCTGAGTGGTCCAGTGACAAGAGTACTGGTTCTGGTTGTGAAGAAACACCAGCAGCATAGAAACAGACAGCTAAAACTTATCTTGTGTAAGATAATCTGTTAACATCGAGGATTATATACAGTATATATATACCACATTGAATAACACATGTCATCCTCGTTTACGTGAATGGAGTGAATACTGAATTCAATCATTACAGCAGGATGGAAATTTAGTTGCCATGCACATTATATTATTACAAATATAACAGTTTACCTTCCTGAGATAGCTCACTATGGAAAAAGCGTAGTCCCTCTCTCTGCACTGCGGTGTGTGTGAGCAAACACACAGAGGAAGGGTTGCATTTTTAAATGTGTTTGCCTAAGTGTGTGGACATGTAACATCAGGCAAACGGACAAATGAAAACGACTGCGAGGGCTTCCATCCCGTCTACAGCTGTTTGTTTTATCTTTGCTGCACCTGCGGGAGCTGATAGATAACTGTGCAATCCTTCCTTCCTCCTCCTCCTCTAAAACCACCTCCGCACTACTACCCCTCAGTCGTTGGCTCTCTCCCGTCGCTCTGCTCAGAAACATGCTAATGCACTATGATGATGCAAAGCTGTGGCTCCGAGGCGGCAGCAGCAGCAGCAGCTTCTTTGATCTGGTCTGGCCGGTCAGCGAGGTGCAGGGGGATGAAGGGACGTGGCAAAAGTCAGATGCTTGGGGAGGAACTGGGACTCGATTTGTTTCACAACACTTCCTGGCTGGCTGGCTGTTTGGAAAAAATTCACCTGTCATGTTTGCGCAAGGGTGTGTGTGTGTGTGTGTGTGTGCGCATATGTGCCAGATTACATTTTCAAACATAAATTAACATTACTATGAAAATGGCAGCACGTAACGGCACATAGAGTATGAGTTATTCTTTCATCCCCGACCTTGACTGTCAAGTAAATCCAGTGTAACGACAAAGATTTGAAAACGCATAAGGTAAATACATTATGCCTGTACGGATATTTGAGTTTGTTATTCTATAATTATTGGACGCGACCTGGTCATCTTGTTGTCCGACAAATATGTCTGTCGTGGTCTAATTTAGCGACACACGCCAACTTCTCGGCTCCTTGTGCCAGAGCAAAAAGCCCTCCACTGTTGATAAGGAGGTGGGGCATTAGGGCAGTCCTTGACTATTTATAGACGGCCCTCTACAAGCAGTTAGGCTGTTATGGTGTGTGCCTACTTGGATAGCTTCCTCAGCCACATGCAGTATCCTCTGCCTCCCCGGCCAGGCCGACTCACTGACTGTGTGCGGCGGCGCAGCCTGCAGAGATTGCAGGGAAATTCTCCAGCGTGGATTGCTAACAGGGTGTGGCGTATTTTTCTTTATGGGCTATACTCGTTTGAATCTGGTCTGTGTGATCTGTGATCTCACACCATGCATGCCTCCACGTACATAAACCCAGCTATAACTGTAATTGTCATCTCCTGTGCCATCTTGCTTGATTATAGCGGAGGAGTCCCTCCAGTTCAGGCTTGTTTCTCTCCTTGTTCCTTTTGTTGTTAAATTCTGTGCATTAAATATGTTATTAACTCTCCACTGTACTGAAAACACAGCTGGCCTTTAGCTTAACACTTATTTACTGAGGTCTTTCAGGTTGTTCAACTAGTGTACACCGTTTGGATAATGGAGCAAACAAGTTTGATGCCACTGTAGTGTTTTCTAAATACACACTGGTAGATGAACACTTAATTACTTTATTCCTTTGGTAATTTAACCTGTAATTGCTGCTGTTACAGAGGTATACTGCAAGTAATCAGTGATCTACAAGTTTGTAATGAGTCCTACTTTGTCAAATTATATAAATATACGGATTAAAATATACAAGATTCCTTAATTTATTTAAATCCATGGATTTACAGAAGGGAAAATGTTTGTAGTATTTGATATTTCTATGGAAACACACAAAATATGATTGCTATGATATTACTGTGAATCCATATTAGTAATAAACAACTCAAAGACATGACATTTCTTTTTATTAGGTTGTAGATTAGCTTTGCTGAAAGAGAAAGTATTCATATAAGCCACATTAACCTACGCCTACTTTGGTATTGTATTTCTATCTTCCAAAAATAGAAACATACATTTTCCATTTGCCTTTTAAGACCTTCTTAGTTTGAGTGAAACAGCTGCTGAAGTTGAACTTCTTTTCATCATCAAACACATAAAGGACATGATTAATGTTACATGCGCTCCCCGTTTTGTTCAGCATCTTACTGTTCAGTTTTTTGTAGTTTGAACAAAATGAAGCAAAATCCTAAAAAGCAAAAACCCTGTATTCAGCTGAGTGTGTGCCAGTCTGATTTAAAGGTTGTAGATGATTCATTGACTGAGGCAGGATGAGGACCACTTTCAGTAATTTAAATACAACAAACCAGAGTGTATTAAATGCACGATTGAGCAGAGAGGCCTGGCCTCCAACTGATGACTGGGCAGTGGGCAGTGACCATGACATGATGATATGACAGGAAAAGCTCACTTGACTGTCTAACATGGGAGGAATCAAGGCGGTAGATTAAATCTACTTATGTTGTGAACTTGGCTAAATGGGGACATGTGACCCTGTTAGTCCTGCATAACCCAGGAGCCTCAAATATGTCAGAGCGCGGACTGCTCAGCGCTTAACGCCCAGGAGGAGCTTATCTGCACACTGTTAATTCTCTTGTCCTGAACACATCCCAGCTGTTGGGAATACTGTCTGCCTCCCTCTCTCCAAATTATTGTAGAAACTGACAGTTGACCTGATATCTCAGTATCTCAGACCTCCTACTACAACTACTACAAGTCTTACACTTCCAGTCTGTTGTGTCTCCAGATACATTCGCTTAGTATTTATTAGCCAAATAATAATGTTTTATAGACTTACTTGGCTCGTACAGTCACGGTGCATAAAATGTTCGTGCAAATTACTGTCGTATATGAGAGGTTTCCTGAGAGGTGAATATTCACGAGCCCCATCGAGGCCTCTGATTGCATGATATGATGTGCCAGTGACATGAGATCTGTGTTGATCTTTATATTTCATGCAAATCATGGACTCTCTTCCGTGTCATGAGGATCATTTTACTAGAGAAAAACACTTCATGTGTTTACTACTGTTGTGGGATAAATCTAGGATAGATTGAACTTCATAACAATGCATTTGAAATTGATTTACTGATCATTTTTCAGTGTTTTTTTTTGTTATTTTAAGTCGGTAGGGCTGGATGATGGATATTTTCAGTGCCTACATCTCGGTGGATTTCTCTTATGTCCAGTAGTCACATTGCAAAGCGTGCAATTTAATAAAGAAAAATTAGGCCAACTGTGGAACATCACATTAACTGTTGTGCTGCTGAATGATGAAGGATGACAGCAATTTTCTCATGACTAATCTTAAAGACAAACGGACAGGGGCTAACTGTAAATAACTTAATTGAGCCTACTTCTTCTTTACTGGTTTACACACACATGCATGAATGAAGGATGTGCAGCGTAGAAGAGACGGTGGAAATAGCAGCACTGCCCTAGTTTTTCTAAAATCAGACCATTTGCTCGAGTGAAATGTTTGGTAGAATAACTAATTAACCGAATATAAATAAAAGTATTGCAGTGTTGTTGTTGTTGTTGTTTCCCCCCCCTCCGGATGAGCCATACGGCCCTGTGGTGCCTTATGGGATTGTTGTGCTCATGAGCTAGGTTGCATTTGTAGCTCCAGGCTCAGTCGGAGCAGCAAGCCTGAGCACTGATCACATTTCAGCCTTGTGAGAACATCTCCAGAGCACCAGGGCTAATGGAAGTCGCTTCTTCTCCTCCTCCTCCTCCTTCTCCTTCTCCTCTTCTCAGTGCACTCCACTCCATAATCTAAATCTTTAATACCCATTCCCTCTCCTCTTCTCTTTGGCCATCTCCTCTACTCTCCTCTCCTCTCTCCTCCTCTCTGGTCCTTAACTCTGACATTTCATTGTGGGGCAACATTGTCTTCAGCTGCCATGATGCAGCCTTCCCTCTCTTATACTGAGCAGCCTTGGAGGGCCGCGCCTGCGGATACAATAGGTTGGATTGTCTCAAATAGTCAAGACAGCAGGGGTCAGTCAGAGCACCACTTACATTGGCTTGCAGTGAAAGGCAGAGTGTTTCCCACATTGCTGAACCCAGCTAGAAGATGAGACACGTTTATGTAATAGCCAGTTTTACAGATAGGCTACCTATTGTAACCGAGGTGGTTGAGTTTGCTCATAGTGTTTCGTGTAGAGGATCCATCCACTCTCACTAGAATAGTTTGCTTGTCTTTTAGCTTGAGAAAGAAGAACAATGTATAATGTAAAACATAATATAACATGTCAGACATCGTAATTCTCTTACATTTTAAGTGCTCACTGTTTCTGTTGGAGGGAAATGTGTCGCGTTGCTGTATAATTTTGCTTTCTGAGGTTGAATTAGTTACAGAAAATCTCTCAAATCCCGTTTTTCACAACTATTGTTGACAAGTTATGTCCCAGTTTATTGGACAGAAATCACAGAAATCACACCAGAATGTCATTTAGAGCTTTTTTATTTATTTATTCCACCAGCCACCATTTCTAGATTGGTGCTTTCAGCAGCTGTAAGCACCACAGAAGATTATAATACACAGTGCACTGTGCTTTCCCTTTTGTGATGACTATGCTTTGAATGCCCTCTAGATTTGGGCCAAGCTTTGATGAGTCAGCCTCCAGTGAACTCTTGTCACTGCCTCATCTGTCATGGTCATCATTACCAGGAAAACCCTAGACACTGAAAGTGTAGACAGGTGTGTGTGTGTCTCTTGTGTCTGACATTGAGGGGGTGATCAGGTAAATCTGAATGTAACCTCTCCACCCACTGATTAGCAGCTGACCTGCACTCATGAACCGAGCACTACTACTTCTACTTTTATAATGAGCTCATCATGTTGGTGTCCCTCGGCTCACGCACCACATCAGTGCCGCTACCACACGAGACGTAGAGGCACTGATGTGGTGTCTTATGGTTAGTAGGGTTTTAGGATAGGACTACCTCATAGATAACTACCCCCCTTTGGCAACACAAAATAGTTCAAAAGTCACAGGACGGCTGCCTGGTGAGAGAGAGAGAGAGAGAGAGAGAGCCAACTCAGGACAGTGTGACCCAGAACTGTGTGAGCCGGGGGACTGAGCCAGAAGGTTGTCCACTTTTTGTTTTGTTCTGTTTTGACTGTGTCAGAAGTTATAGGCTACAAATCTTCTGTCAAGTGAGTCTGACATGAATGCATGCTCAGACAAACGCATCCAATTCCTCTGAAATTTTCAAAAGGAGAGGCAAAAAATGCCAGATAAATGAGTCAGCGCTTTCCGTTTACGTAATATTACATTGCTTTTTTTTCTTTTCTTTTCTTTTTTTTCCGGGGAAATGTTGCATATTGTTCAAGAAAATTTTCAGATATGATGCTAGTTCCTCAAACCTTGGTGGTCCATTTTGTTGTTTGTAAGCTGGTTTTTATTATAAACAGCAATATCACACCATTGTGTGCTTGAATGTGCATATACTTTTCAGTTTCATCTGGTGCACACGCATCTGGATGCATTTTCATGCTTGATGTAGGTTTTTTTTTCACTTTTTTTGAGCTGCAGATTATAATCACAACTTCCTATTGGTGTTTCTCAAACTTAAAAAAAAAAAAAAAAAAAGAGTTGTATTTCAGTCCAACCTTCACCAGGCATCCGGTCACACAGCAGCCTGTGAAGTAGCTGTTGGGCAAGAGACAGACAGATGAAGCGATGTACCGTCCAGACAGTTTCTCAGCTGTTGAACTGCTTCTTGTTTCCCCATCCTGGTCGGGTGACCCATGATGACTTAGTTTGAAGCTAATGAAGCCACTAGTTTGTTGTTTTTTTCCTTTTATTCGTCACGTTCCTCTCTGAAGGTAGAACATACTGTTGGGTTAATCCATTCACATTCCTCAGACGTCAAACACAACCACGCCTGTTTCTGACAAACCTGTTGAGGGAAGGTGACTGAAATGAAATTCATCATAACCACTGCAGTCTTCGTGTGTGTGTAGTCTCCTCCCACACTGCATCTTACCCTCACACCAGGACAATGATTCAGTTTAGCCACTTGTGACGTTTTTTTAACAAATATTACACTAGCATTGCACTGATTATTATAATAATAAGTTATATAATAAGTATAATACGTTTTTCAATGAACTACACAGTGGTGATTATGTTGTGTGTGATGTGGAGATGACGCAGAAGGAAAAGGAGCTTCTGCAACAAGAAGTTGAGAAACACTGGACTGACACGTTCTTACGTCACCAAGTCGAAGACGACCACAGAAGCTTATTCATGCTGCCATTTGAAGTTTATAGTGAAACTCTTAAGTGTTGTGCATTTCAGTCAACTTAGGTTTATGAGTAGAAAATAAATATATTTTTCTTTCATGAGCCTCTGCTCCCTTGTTGGATGTCATGTGACGCTGAAGTCTAATGCTGAAGTTTCAAAGTGTATCAACCTCATTACAAGGCATGTAGAGTTAAAGGTGTGCTCTATAGCTATTGTATGTATTATAGTATGTAGAGTTTACACATACTCAAACTGTATCTGTGTGTGTGTTTGTCTCTGCAGAGGGAATCCCTCAGGTGTACTACTTTGGTCCTTGTGGGAAATACAATGCCATGGTGCTGGAGCTGCTCGGACCCAGTCTAGAGGACCTGTTTGACCTCTGTGACCGCACCTTTTCCCTCAAGACCGTCCTCATGATAGCCATACAGCTGGTAAGGCCTGGGGGAGGGTGACAGCAACCTCACTGTGAAACAAGCTGCCAGAAAAGTTATATTGTCTCTTTTTTTTAGAGGAGGAATTGTCCAAGTGGTGTTTGCGAAACAAAAGAGAAAACAAGGTCCAACCAGCTAATAATAGTGTATTTTATTTGCAGTCTTCCTTATACTGCAGTTTTCAGTAAAAACTTTAATTTAGAAATCATAAAAAAACATATTTTCAAGTAAAGGTAGTTTATGTTACTTGAAGTATAACCTCGGGTAAAATGTTGCTGAGTGATCCCCTGTTATTTGAAAACATATACTAGCTGGTAAGGCCCGGGGGAGGGTGACGGCAGCCTTACTGTTAGACAATTATTATTAGCCACTCAGCTAACTTGGGTACATTTATTTTGTTATATTGTTATGTTATATTAATGTACACTTTCCCTTTTCAAATAAACAAAAATAAAATGAATAAACAAGCTTCCAGAAAAGTCATATTGCCTTTTTTTTTGTGGAGGGGATGTTCAGGTGCTATTTGAGAAACTAGTACTGTATATATATTTCCCAGCTATTTTTGCAGGCTTTCATTTTCAGTAAAAACTTGAATTTAAACCCTTTTTTTTTTTTTTTTTTTTTTAATCAACCAAAGGTAGTTATGTAACTTTATGTTACCTGAAGTATAAAATTTTGTTGAGTGATCCCCTGTTATTTGAAAACATACCGGATAACATACTGACTGTAACTCCCAAAGTGCTAATCTTGATCTGTTTATTTCTTGTCTAGATAACACGGATGGAGTATGTCCACACCAAGAGTCTGATATACAGAGATGTGAAGCCAGAGAACTTCCTGGTTGGGCGGCCAGGAAGCAAGAGGCAGCACACCATCCACATCATCGACTTTGGTCTGGCCAAAGAGTACATAGACCCCGAGACCAAAAAACACATCCCATACAGGGAGCACAAGAGTCTGACTGGGACGGCACGCTACATGAGCATTAACACACACCTGGGAAAAGGTACGGAGGTCCCAGTGAGCCGTTTGAATCTGCATAAACAAACGTTAACTGACATTTACATTCGGTGTAATCGACATGTTCTGTTCTGTTTACAATTACATCACCGCCATGTGCACAGCATTGTCAACAAATACCATGAAACTGGTTTAGTTATTTGTTTAACCAGTGGAAGTTACTGTAGCACAACTTTTATCTGTCTTTTTTTTATCAGTTGTTAGGAATCAGTGACAGATACAGCTTCATTTTTATTCACCTGGTCGTTTGGCCATGGCAGGTGAAGCCAACCGTGTGCCATGAAGAGACAACAGTCTGCACGCTCTAAATCCAGCCAATCACCCCAGGAGGGGGTTTCACTGATTATTTTTTTCCCCTCAACTTAAAGGGATACTTCACCCAAAATCAACAATTCACCAATTTTCTACTCACCGTCATGCCAAGGAAGGGCTTGGAGAACTTTCAGAGTTATCAAAATGCTTTTGGAGTTCAGAGGGGGTCCGGCTGGCAACGGATTTTCATATAATGGCGGCGGAGAGAGCTCACTTTTGAATCGTCCAAAACACACACTATGAAACATCCAAATACCTCCATACTGCTCGTCCGTACTGACCCAAGTGTCCTGAAGCCACGACATGAAAAAGTTGTCTGGGAAAAAATAATTTGATCTCTGTTGTAGCAGTAGCTCCCAGTAGCTCTGTTGATGTTTGTGCGCATGCGCGAGATTTGCTGCGAGATGTTCGTTCGTCGTTTTAAACCATTGGATGTATGATGTAAACACGGAAGAACATCTCGCAGCAAATCTCGCGCATGCACACAAACATCAACAGAGCCACTGGGAGCTACTACTAGAAAATTGGTGAATTATCAATTTTGGGTGAAGTATCCCTTTAAAGGAGTGTTACTAAGTTGATTGACGGGGTTTGGTTGGAAGAAAAGCCTGCAGACTGTTGGTTCTCCATGACACCTTATTTGGCCACCCCTGATCAATGACTTTTTACATTGTATATGGTTAATTTTAACTCTTGGATGAAACTTTTTACACATTCCCTGCTGCCCAGCTACATGTTTTCTATAAAATTAATTTCTTTCACACAGGTAACCAGATTTCTCATCTTGTATTTGTCGTTTTCAGAGCAAAGCAGAAGGGATGACCTGGAGGCTCTGGGCCACATGTTCATGTACTTCCTCCGAGGCAGCCTCCCGTGGCAGGGCCTCAAGGTACTGTTGGCATAAATACTGATTTACACCAGAATGTGGTTATCCTCTTTATAGTTAGCAGCATAGAGATATAGCTGTTCTTGTGAACTCTCCTAGCTGCAGTATCTCTTTTCATATCTATTTTCCACATGACCTTTGGTACAGAGAGCCAAGCATTTACAACACCGTCCTCAACTGCTGACATTTCAAGGTCTCCTCATCAGTGTGCCAACGTTGCACCTAAAACTAAGAACTTAGACACTAGCTACCCTCGGTCTCAATCTTGATATTATCTGTGGTGAAAATGCTTAATGTAGAGGCGTTCACTATACATACATATGATAAGGCAAGAAACAATGTGAAGATGAGCTGTGCTTCACCTCTTCTAGTTGCATGCTTTGTTCTCTGTGGTCACAAAAAGTTTCCTAGCACTGTTTTTTTTGTGCTTCTATAGTGATTTTGTTTTGGAGTGGTGTTGTTTCCCCGGTTAAAGCACATCCATGTGCCAATAAACAGCCTCGTGCTGGAACAACTGATGGTAGTGAGAGCAACAGCTGATGATAGTGAGGGGTGCATCTGGTCCGTGCAGTCACCCTAAACCCATAGACCGGCGTTTTAAACACATAAGTGGATTACGGATGAGCGGTTATGACATCATAAACAGGAGAGACAAGAGCAGAAAGCGATAACGTGTCATGCAATGTTGACACTCTTATTCCGGCACAGTTGTACCTTTAATTAACTTTGTCACCTGTCAGCCAATCAGAATCTAAAATTGTCGGTGACCCCAGCTCAACAGTGGCCACACACTTGTTGTGTTTCTATTTCAATAATGGCATCCACTGCAGATGTTGACAGTCAAATCTATGCACACGGCTCCTAGAGATTTGCACAATCAGCTCCCGAAGAAGAGGGCCGAGCCTTTTCCCTTTTGCAAATGTGTTGCTGCATAAACAAGCAGATGCTTCAAGTAATCCACTTCCACACTTTGCATCTGAACAGTTTGCCGAGAAACAACTTAAAAGGGTTGGATATAAAAGAGAGGCTGCAGAGTTGCTGGGCCTTTTTTTCCCCCCCATTATTCAAAGCGTAAATATCAAAGATGTACATAGAATAGAGTAGAAGACAAAACGCCTCATTCTGAACATTTGCTGTGTAGGAGGAAGCTCTTGGTAGATGCATGTGGGGGATGTTGAGTGGCTCAGGCCAAAATGAGTTCTCACCAAATACAACATGACAGTTAACCATCAAAATACAGAAGCATAAAGGCCAGATATTCACACAACCCTGAGGTGAACCTTTTAATGCTTACTGAAGAATTGATACGGCTGAAGTTTAGTTTTCTCTAATTAATCCAGTTTGGAGGCTCATAATGACAACAATCCATCATGTGTTGATATTGTTGTACGGAGCATGGGCGGTTATATAAATATTGATATTAAGAGTCTGCCTCAGGCGTACAGCTGGTCTGTTGCTGCCTGTAGCTCGACACTTTGATGCAAAAGAGCACCGCTCCGTTTTGCCATCATGTGTCGGACTTCAAAGGAGACTTTCTGAGAAACCCGAAGGACCCTCAATGTTACATGATGAAACTGACCTGACCTGAAACCGGTGGGGGAAAACATTTATGCTATTGGTCCTTTGTTGAGTCACTACCGAAGCTTGTGGCAAAGTTCTTGTTGCACTGTACTTGCAAAGCTGGTTTTCACCAAAACAAAGCTTCAGTCATTTTATATGTGTAACTGTGACTCAAGAATGCAGAATGACTAACCAAAGGATTTGCATCAAACCATGACACTGATTGATTTACACCACCTGCTGATGTGTATTTGCTGAAAATGTGAGTGTAGTATTTACATCTCTTGTCTCCTTTTCCTTCTAGGCTGACACTTTGAAGGAGAGGTATCAGAAAATCGGGGACACCAAACGAGCGACACCGATTGAAGTGCTTTGTGAAAGTTTCCCTGGTCAGTGTGCAACCCGACGCTTTCCCTGTGTTTACCGTTAACTGAAGTTCTTCCTTGTATGAATTCGGGCTTGTCCTCATTTGACGATATGCTCCGTTTGGTTACAGAAGAGATGGCCACCTACCTGCGCTACGTGAGGAGGTTGGACTTCTTTGAGAAGCCTGATTACGACTACTTGAGGAAGCTCTTCACCGATCTGTTCGATAGGAATGGCTATGTCTTTGACTATGAGTATGACTGGGTCGGCAAATCACTTGTGAGTGCCTCTCACTGAATACACTTGTTCCTCCCCCTCCTTTCCCTCTGAGACTCTTTGATTGCACCATCAGATCTTGCAGTTTTATGCAGCGTTATCGCTCTCTCTGTAATCATTTGTCAGTAGATCTGAACCCATTTGTATTTGCTCGCAAACCTGGTTATTATATAAATATTTTCTTTGGATTTAACACGTCTGTTTTCTTCTGTATGTTGTATTTCTGCATTTGTCTTTTTTGTTTTGACAACACAGTTGCTCTCCTTGTGTTTCAGCCCACACCGATAGGCCCTATCCCCAGTGACACACCCCTGCAGCCCAGCAGCAGAGACAAAGCACAACAGCAGACCAAAAACCAGGTGAGTTCATCAACATTCAAAACACAACAAAAACACCACGCCCATCCACCACCAGCCTATCTATCTATCTATCTATCTACCGACTGACTGACTGACTGACCGGCTCAGACAGTCAGCCTACCCTGCCATTCAAGTTCCCCTGCCAGGCTGCTCCTGTCGTGTCCCAACTGTAAGCAACTTCCTGGAGAAACTAGCTGCTGCCCGGCTCCACTGCTCCTCCATTTCCCTCACGTCTTTTCTGCAGTCTGACTGCCAAAAGTCTTTGTCAGACAATAAGACTAAGACTTAAAAAACGATGCTTTAGTTGTACATTAATCCACATGCAGTCATCGGGCGGACCTGCTGCTCCAGCTGTGAAACAAAGCACCGTTTGCCACTCTAAGCTCCAGTCATTGCATGCATGAGTTGAAAATGCAAATTGCATTGTTCATACCAGTAATGACAGGGTACACGCTTAGTGTGTGTCAAAGTGTAGAGTTGTTGTTTTTTTTATTTTCTTTCTTATTGGCATGCTATCCGAGCCTTGTGGTGTTAGTTTTAAGAGCGTAATGATTGATTGGAGAGTTTTATTATTATTAAAAAACCCACCATGAAATCATTCTGATAGAGACAGAAATTAAGCCGCTCTACTTGATAAGTCACAGTTTCCCGTTAAGCCATAGGGAGGGAGTGCATTAGATTTTATGATTGACTTATTACCATGGACTCTAGCCTCTTTTATGACTCTGCATTCATCGTGATTGGCTCGGTAACAACTGGCCACCTTTTGAAAACTTCACCCTCTGTACCATGTTTATTGTTTATTGACTGTAAACAGCTGTAACATCCCGGTTGAAACAGTCAAGCAAACAAAATATCTGCGGTGAAAGGTTAGATTTGTTGGAGTTAGAGCAAAGGGTGTGCTTTTTTTAATTTCTGCAAAAAAATAAATTACTTTAGGCCATTACTGCTCTATTTCATGGTACCATAGATAGTCGTCTGTGTGTTTATTGATATGTAGTTGTAGCTGAGGCGACCAAGGCTGTTTTCCTTTACTCCTGCATGACTTTATTAGTGTGTTGATCTGTGCTTCACATAAATTTTTGCTTCCCTTTACTCCTCTATTAACATAGTTTGTCTTAACAAGCCTGCTTCTGCTTGGGAGATGTCTTCTATAATTTTTTGTTTTTGTTTCTTTTTTTTGTTTTGTTATTCTTTTATTTCTTTATTCACTCCCCCTTCCTCTTTGTCCCTCCTCCCTCCACACCTCTACTACCCTCACCCCTCTCCTCCGACCACATTGTCTCACCTTCACTCCTGACCTCTCACCCCACAACTCTCCCTCCCCTCACTCCCCCCTTCCTCCTCTTCTCACCACTTCACCACTTCACCACCTGCCTCCACCCCTTTTTGCTCTTTGCGTCAAGTCGCCTGAGCCCAAAGGAAGTGAGTCTCAGCCCACTCCCGTGACCAATAAGGAGACTCTGGGGTCCCACCTCACAGCTGAGCGGCTGGGGGGCTCTGTTCAGGTACTGCTGCTGCTGCGACTGCTGCTGCTCACATGGCTAATGCATGAAGCCATATAGTTGTGTAATTTGTCTGAACCCCCGCTTCCTCTCTCACTGACTTCACACTGCCTCTCCTGTCAGGTGCTCGCTCTCTCTCTCTCTCCCTCTCTCTCTATCTTTTGAATCTGTGTGTGGTTTTTTTTTTGCATCAGACTGTCTGAATCCCAGTGTGTCAGTGCGCCGCCTTGTTCTGTTTGCTCTCATTCACCTCATCTGCTGTCGGCTGCTCGCAGGAAGGGTCACGCAAAGATGACGTCCAGCAGCAACTGTCATATAAAAACCCCATGAAATACAGATTCTTCCACTGTTAAAGAAAACACAAACTAGTAGAACAACTAGCAAATGTTTTTTTTTCAATCAGATACAGAAGAGCAAGCACAACCATCAAGTGACATCGTCTAAATATTATCTGTGTGTAGATTATGTCATGAAGCCATTTCTGTAGCACCAGAAATCAGTGGCCTCCATTGTAAATGTGGCACAAATGTGCCACCTAGTGTTGGGTGATAAAACTGCAGCTTTTAAAGGACAGGTTCACATTTTTCTCCTAAAATAGTATTCACAAACTCACAAGTACCACTGAAAGTTTGAAACATTTTTTTAATGTTGTTATCCTTGCTTTTGCAGACATAAGTTACAGTCTTTTTTTTGTGCTGAGTCGCTGTCAAGTGACTGTGATGCAAAATTTCTTGAAAGATGATCAATTTGTTTTTCCATGTTGATGTTTCAGACATCAGTTAAAGTTGACAGTGTACTTTTACATAGGAGTGAAAACACCTTATAAAATGGCCAGTATGAGCAGAAGGAGAAAAAAAGAGTATTTTGGCACTTGTATTTTTAAGATGGACATAAAAAATGTGGACCTATCCTTTAAACTTCTATGAAGTTGCTTTAGGTGGGGCGTTCCAGGTTTCATGTTCTTCTGCTGTCCTTATCTGAGGGGGCTGATAGGTGAAGGGGATCACGGTTACATATTTTTATGTGAATATTCATCTCCACCCTGCAGTCAGTGGCTTGAAGTGTGTTTTTTGTTGTGTGTGTGTGTGAGCAGTCTGGTGTCCTTTTTGTGTTCATACAGGTGATGAGCTCAACGAATGGCGAGCTGAACACTGATGATCCCACGGCCGGACACTCCAACGCTCCCATCACTGCTCCCACTGAGGTTGAAGTGGCTGACGAAACCAAGTACGAAACAGCTGCACTTATATACGCTGAATGCACCCGGCTATCATCACCAGATCCAAGTTCAAAATTGAATTTGATTAAAATTGAATTATATCCCTTTATAAGCCTTCTATATTGAATGGTATCTAAAACTTAGTGATCTGTACTCACTTATTTTAATAAGGTGAGTGGGAAGAAACACTAAAATTTTGAAATATAAAATGAGATATGAAATGTAGATGTACAAGAATGGTTAACTTAAACATACTGTAGGAACTTCAAAGCCAAGATATTATGTTGATAAGATTTAAATATTGATTATTAATACATAGAAGTTTGACTGGGAGATTCTCGTGCAATAGATGAGGTCAGCTCTGAGGTCAGTGTATTGTAAGGGACAATTGAAAACGCACAATTGTCTTTTCAACTAATGACGCTTTAGTCAGTGCCACCTTTAAAATGAGAGGCCCACAGTTCAGCATTGCTTTTGGCTGAAACAGTGAACTGTTTGTGTCAGAGCCTACAAAACCCAGGTATTTTACCAGACTGGAGTTGAGTTCAAAATGTAAGCAGCTCTTTGGACGAAGCCTAAACTTGCAGTGTGTGAAAGTAATAACTTGAAATTTTGGGGAAATGCTCAGTTGTTCACAGAATATGAAGCTACAGCCAGCGAGTGTAGCTCAGCTTCAAGCCTAGACATAGAAGAGATACGTAGCTGGTCTGGCCTTAATTAAAGTATAGAAACTTACCAACACCACCTCTAAGATCACTCACTGACATGTTGTATCTCGCCTTGATACAGAAACCAAAGTGTCAACAGGGCTGTCTGTGGTCACGTTATGTGTCAGACTATTTTTTCGCCTGGGGCATGAGCGAGTCTTTATACTCAGCTCAGGTAAACGAGAACCTATTTACAACTTTAAACTACTGACATAATAATAATAATAATATAATCAACTGTATTTATATAGCAGCACCTTTCAAAACAAATGTTACAAAGTGCTGTACAACAAAGTGACAACCAATTAAATTAAATAAAGTCAACTAAAATCAGGAAGAGCTCTCGGATAAAAATTAGTTTTAAGGAGAGATTTAAAACTTGACGCTGATATAGCTGACCTTTATTATACATCAGTATCTCATTATGTATGTGTTTTGTCTTTTTCTTTCTTTTTTTAACTCGGTGTTGCTTTGTTGTCCTGCAGGTGCTGTTGTTTCTTCAAAAGGAGAAAGAGGAAAGCCCTCCAGAGGCACAAGTGAAAGAAGAGAACGGAGAGAACTTGAAACATTGTGGTCACTGTCAAGTTTTAAATGGAAGCAACTACACAGACCCCCCCCCCCCACCACCTGCCCTTTATCTCTTCCCAGACCCCCACTCCCACCCCTCCCACCCACCCTCCACCTCTTTACCCCTCTCACCTTACCCACCTCCCCGTCACTCTGTACCCTTGCGCTCTCTCTTTCTCGTCCTCAGTGCTCCCTGGCTACTGGCGAGTGAAAGGAATGTTGCGGTCCTACTGACTCCACAACAGACTCTTGATTCCTTTATCGACGAAAAATAAAACGTACTTGCATTACAACTTGGGTTGGGGGGGAAGGGGGGGGAAGAGGGGGAGGGAGAGAAGGGGATTAAGGTAAAAGTTTAAAAAAAAAAAAGCTGTAACAATGAAAACTCGAATACCGTGGCGTGAATATGAAAAAAGATACTGTTTGAAACAGTTGTTGTATTCTAGATTCCATACAGAACGTGTATTGTTCCAACAGTCAGCTGTTGATCAGGGGAGCCACCGACGACGACGACGTGGTTCAAGTGAGAGAAATCTGCTCCTTAGAAATTGTTTTTCTTTTTTTTTCTTTTTTTTTTTTCTTCCTTTGGTGTGTGTTTTGGGATCAAGGTAAAGAGTAAAAGGTGAACTATGCTGATGTTAAATCTGAGAGACACAGGACGCATTTCATCTATACAGAAACAGATTTTGGAGGATTTTTATGTATTATTTCTTTTTTTTTTTTCTTCTTTTTTTTGTAATTCAATCCTCAGTTTTCAAAGTCAAATCCCTGCATTGAAAACGTATTTTTATGTTGTAGTGTTCTGGAGTTCAGTTCTTTTCCTCGCTCTGGCTTTCTTTTTGTCTGTCAACATGGACTTTGTAGCACAGTCACTGGCCTCAGGTACTGTGGAAGATTGAGAGAAACAGATATTAAGCTCTCTTATTATTATTATTATTGCACTTTTGGAAAAAAGAAAAAAAAAAGAAAATTACAGTGGAAAACTTTAGGTTTGAAATTAACAATTAAGAAAACAACTTAATAAAGACTGATCTAGGAAGAGTCCTTTACAATGCTTGTATCTGAGTTATGGCCGAAAACAAATGTTGTCGATTTACATGGAAAAAAAAAAAGATATGTCTTTCGATTTTTATTTCTTACATCAAAATAATTTACCAGGAAATCATAGTTTGTGCCTTTCTAAGTAAAATGTTTAAAGCTCATGTGAGTGTCCCGCCATGACATTTTATCTAATCTGTCCCAAATTCTCACTGGATTACTGTGTGTGCGTGTCTGTCCGTGTGTGTGTGTGTGTCCGTGTGTGTGTCTATGGATGTGCTTGAAAATCTGGAGGTTTTTGTGAGTGACCATGTGTTTCACTGTACACATCCCTTGTCATCACTTATACGCAGTATACTGTACATCCCTTCTCCCTGACCTGCTGTGACAATCAACACATCTGTACAGTGGTGGTGTTTGGTTTCGACAGAGAGAGAGAGTGAGAGCGAGAGATCATAAAGTGTGAGTGTATGTGTGTGTGTGTGTGTGTGTGTGTGTGTGTGTGTGTGTAGCTCAGAGACCTAACAGACAACAACCCAAATCTGTTTGAACTATTGTTTCGTTTTGTCAGCAGGTCGCAGACAGACATGCAGCTCATTGAGGTTTACTTGTTTATACGGTACACTGTGTGTGTGAGACGACTGGGCCACTGTTTTCTGAGCTGGGAGAGAAAATATCCATCTCAAATTCAACATGCACAGAAATGAAAAACAATATGCTTTTTTTTCTTTCTTTTTCTATTTTTTTTTTTTATTAATCTCCCCGCAGCTGCAAACTGTAGTTTCGTGTATCTCTTTGATGGGTCTTTTTTATATGTCCCCTTTCTCTGACGGCTTTTTGCTCTGTGTTCAGGAGCAGCCTGTTTTAAATCTCCCCTTAAGCTTGTAGGTCATCAGAGATTGCAATTTTTATGGCCTTGTGTTATTTAAAGGAGCACTCCAGTGATTTTTTTTCTTTCCATTTTTTAAATATTTTATTGGCAGGCTCACAAGAAACGGATGAAAGAATAGTAACAGTGAAAATCGAAGCAGCAGGAGCCAACATACGCTCTGATGTTTATGTGGCTGCTGTACTTTATGGCTCCATCAGCAGCTGCAGGAGACTTGTGTGTTCACCGACTCCATGACCAGAGCGTTTTTATCTGAAGTTTGAACATGTCTGTCGGCACAGGACAAGGTTACAGCAGTTTAATAAAACACTTTCAACAGAAAACCACAGTGGAAAAACAACAATGATGGTCAAACAGGGCCAGTGACACAAGATGGAGGATCAGTTCAGAGTTTAAGAGTTTCAAACTAATTTGTGTTAAATTAAGTAACAAATTGAATATGGTAAACCTGGTACCTGGTTGGTGGTGTGGCCAGTGCGAGACGTTATGCATCTGTGTGTGATTCACAACGATACAAATGTTCACATTTATATGTTTTTGTGGCTTTAAAAGAACGACTTTGACCAGCAGTCACAACCAAGCCGCTGACCCCCACAATAAGCAAATAACAGGTCAATGACAACAATACATTTGTGGATGTGAAAGCATTAAAAATGGCAGGAAACCTCTGAACTAGTTCAGAATTAACTGATGTGGATGTTGAGTGTTGAGCTGCTGGATGCTGGTCACATTCAGATTTAGTAACACGTAGCTTCTGTGGTCAAACTCTTAAAAATACTGGATCCTACAACTGAATAACAACTTTCAGTCGACCCTACTGCCTGTAAAAAAAACAAAAACGGCTTCCATCCAGTTTGTGAAACAAAGTCTCAAACCTGGTCGGGGATAGTCATTTCTCAAACTTCACTGTGGTTCCTTCTCGAGCTGCAGAGCACAAGATGTTGTCACTGACTGAGGATGAATGAAGTAAACATTAATGTGTTAATGTGTGAGATCAGTGGGGTGCTCCTTTAAAGTCCCATTTGAACCACGTTTGTGTTTATGAATCATCGGGTCCTTTTAGTTTAACTTTAAATTTTACCTGTTGCACAACATGTGACGGAGCAGTATGTCACCGATGTATGATGTGAGTGATGACCATGTGAACATATAATATACAGTGTCATGAACCAGTAAAAAGGAAGCATAGGTTCTGCAATTGTGCAAAATCTATAATTATGAATTGTTAAAGGGGGAAATACTTTGGGCTCAGAGACCAGTGGATGTGACTACATTTAGTGTAAATGTCAGTTTTTTATCCAAAACAGAACTGTTGAAGTTTTATGATCACACATCTGATGGAGGACACATTTGGTATCCATGAAAGTTGATCAGCTTCCCATCCCCCATTAAAAATTCCCGTTTCTAAAATCCTTCCTAGAGATTTGATAAATGCCACAGGGGGGTAAATGTTGGCGTGAGAACTGGAGTGGGTTCCCTGCTTTGAATCACTCGCCATGTGAAGAACAGAAAGAGGAACCAGCCACATTTGGCAACAGCGCTCACGAGTTTTAAAGCCAGTCATCATACCCCACTTGGCTTCGTTATTCATCTAATGTAGACCGCACAAGAGGCGCGCGCATCGCAGAGCCGTATATATTTAACCTCACGAGAGCGTAGATCTCCGTGGGTGCGCCAGTGCGCTTTTACGCGTCAGATCGTTGGCGTTGACAGCTCAGAGAAGCTTTTGTTGCCTAGTAAGTTGTTCCCCTCAATGCTAAACCGGTTCAGCTGACCAGCGTGGGGACCCAGCTTGGCGTAATCCATTACATTGCGTTTATAACATGATTTGTAATTGGGGAGATTTTTTTTTTTTTTTTTTTTTTTTGGAGATGCCCAAACCAGGGTTGCACTGAGTCTTTGCTCAACAGCTGTTAGTGTTACTAACTGCATCATGTATTTGTAAATATGACAACAGCAGATCTCTAATTGTGAATAAAGGAAGTTTTATCACAGGAGTCCAATCAGTCATGGAGGAGTTTGTGTCTGCTGATCGCTCTTTATCAGTCTTCCAGCGGTTATGTTACTCAGTGGGACATTTCCTCAACGACCTGTGCGCCTCTATGTGGTTCACATACCTGCTGGTCTACTTCCACTCCGTGCTCGGCTTCCAGAGCACCTATGCAGGTGTGCTGCTGCTGATTGGCCAGATAGCGGACGGGGTCTGTACTCCTCTGGTTGGCTATGAGTCCGACAGGACAGCGGGTTTGCTGGGCTATGGCAAAAGAAAGACCTGGCATCTCCTGGGTAAGTGAGTGTGGAAAAATAACACAGAGGTGTCCTGCAATAAGCCCAGATGTTAAGGATATAAAAGTGACAATAACTTAAATAATTTGACCCAATTTAAAACAAATATTAAGTAGACTGCAAGTATTTCAAATGCATGTAGCCAAAGTGTTATGTGCAGCCCATTTTATTATTATAAATGAGGCTTTTATACGGGTAACATTTTACTGTAGCAGGTCCAAGTGGGACTAATTTAAGGTAATCTACTGCAGCTGTTCAGTGAGTAGATTCATCTGTTACAGTTCAGTATTTAAGATGTTGATAATATAAAGTGACTCTAATAGTAAAAGATAAAAACAAAAGTTTTTACACACGTCTGTATTTAACTGTAGATGTGTAAAGCGGTACAACTGGAAATTGTCAGGGAATTAAACAGCTAAGTCTCTTTACTGTAGTTAGAGGGAAGCAATAGAAATGTGGTGGTAAATGTCTCTACATGAATGTTGAATGGCTTAAGTAGTTTAAAAAAAGTCGTATTTAGATGTTTTACTCAACAACTAGTAACACAGCACAATAGAAGTCTAAGTCATGTACTCAGGATTTTATTTGAGTGAAAATTCACAAAGCATCTTATGATGATACATAATATTTTATAGGATTATGATGGATTGTTTTAATACAGAGAAACTAATTGATGTCCCTCTGAACTGCTGTGTGTGTGTGTGTGTGTGTGTGTGTAAATTGGAGAGATAAATGTAAAGTAAAAGTACCTCAAGTGCTTGTACAGTACTCACTTTGCACCACAAGTAAAAAGTGAGAAATAGAGATGTTATTAGAGGGAGTAGGCTACAATCAAGTATTGTTTTAAGAATATCTCGGAGATTAAGGAGATTTTTTTTTCTGAAACATGTTATTGTCTGTTTTCCAGGAACCGTTTGTGTGCTGGTGTCTTTCCCCTTCATCTTCAACCCCTGTCTGGCCTGTAACGACAAAACTCCTCAGTGGGCTCACATCCTCTACTTCTCCCCCTTCATCATCGTCTTCCAGTTCGGCTGGGCCGCCACCCAGATCTCACACCTCTCCCTCATCCCAGAGCTGGTGTCCAGTGAGAGTGCCAAGGTGGAGCTGACGGCATACAGGTGAGGCGACGTCCGTCACGTCTCCATCATGGATACACGATGTGCTGCTCCCTCTGTCCATGCAGAACTGTGTGTGTGGTCAGCCAGTTGCAACACACAACACAACAGAGGAACTCACATTTCAAAGAAAAGGGAAGTAAATACAGTGTCTACTATGTTATTTTATTATGTTATCCAAAACTTCTTGCTTGTGTGGAGGCTGTACTCTGACGAATATAGAGGCTGTGATTTTAGTTCTAATAAAAAACCTTGTATTGCATCTTTACAGGCCGTTAAGTACGTGATAATGTCAAGAAATAGCCAAGAAATAACATTAATTGTGTCATAATGTCTAGAAATAGCCTAGAAATAACAGTCAATTTAGTAATGTGGAGAAATATAGCCAAGAGATTATGATTGATTGCGTTGAAAAAAGCATGAAAAGCATGTGTAATCTTTTGCCTTTATGAAAAACATGACATTACTATGCAATTAATTGTTATTTCTTGGCTATTTCTTGACATTATGACACAATTAAAGGGTTACCATTACCAAATCTTTTTCAAAACATGGCTCCTTGTGTAGGTATGCCTTCACTGTGGTGGCCAACATCACTGTCTACACTGTGGCCTGGCTGCTCTTTCACTTCCAGGCTGAGCACAGCGTGAACCCGTCCACCGCAGGCAACCTGGGCCGGGACGACATCCCTCTGTTCAGGGTGAGAACTAAGAGACGTCATGATGAGATTATCAGTTTGGTTATTTTATTCACTGTTTGCACCTGAACACACACTCTCTGTTTCTCTGTTTCTCTCCCTCCTGTCTGTGTCCATGCTGTAGATGCTGGCCCTCATTGTGGTCGGCGCCGGGGCGTTATCCTCCCTGGTTTTCCATGTTGGTACCAAAGAGGCTCCACGAGTCTCCGAGCCAGGGAATCAGCTGATCCCACCTTCCCCGTCGCAGCAGCCTGCACCTCGCCCCGTTCTCCGCTGGAACCAGTGGTTGAAGGAGCCCGCCTTCTATCAGGTGACATTTCTAAATCTTTGTCGGGCAACTTTCTGCTTATTAGGAAAGTTTCTCTTCCTCCTTTCTCAGTGTGGTCTGTAAATCTGGACATAATTGCTGGTAACTGCTGCCAAAGCTCAGAAGCTCAATAGTTTTATGTTCTGGGATCTAATCAGCTTTCCTGACATTCACCTTTTCTCCAGTCCAGTACCACAACATGTCAGATTAGTATTATGGTTTAATCCAGTAGATACTGAAATTTCATTAGAGATATTATAGAGCATATTAAAAAATGTCACAAAACTTGTGAATGTGGCTGTCATTTACATTTTGAGCCTTGATGGACATGTTTCTGTATCATCAACTCATAGTCTTCGATCAAGGCTGTCTGGGATTGAGTTGTAAAATGCCACTCTCACAACCCACAGTTTCATTTTCCACTTCAGCGTCCTCTGGTGGTCATGAAAGGCAGCAGCGGTCGAAATCAGCAAAAATCCCTAAAATGTCTGTAATCCTCAGTGTTAGGCAAAGTGTTAGTGTTAGACCGAGGGTTTATGGTAATGCTGGCAGCTCGGTGAGACTCTACTTAGGCCCAGTGGTGCTTTGGTTTTCATCCAACAGTTGAGTGGAGGGTCCGGCCCAACATCATATGTCTTTCTTGTGCTTAAAGGAGCTAACATTTGATGAACTTGACACTTAAATGGTCCTTTTTGTGCATTTTTAATGAGATATTACCTATTGTGGTTTTATATTGTTTGCATTTCGTTTCCTTATTGTTATTTTTGCTCTGTTTTATGCTTATTTGTATTTCTGTCAATCACTAAATCATCTTTTAAGACTGTGTTTCCTGCTCTTGCCTTTGAACCAGGTGGCCTTTCTGTACATGTGCACCAGACTAATAGTCAACTTGTCTCAGACCTACATCTCTGTTTACCTCACCTACTCACTGATGTTACCAAAGGTGAGGCCACACACACATACATCAACATATTTGAACGTGCTTGTGTCGGTCGGACAGAAACACGGATTCTCTCCACTTCTCTCCCTTGCAGAACTTCATCGCCATCATCCCTCTGGTGATTTACGTCAGCAGCTTTGTGTGGTCTCTCATCATGAAACCTGTCAGCAAGTGCTTAGGCATCAGTGTGAGTCTCTCACTTTTCATGGCTTTCACTCGGGAAAATCTCCAGCATCATTCAGATAAATGTTCCTCTAGTTTATGGAAGTATAAGGATTAAAGCAGCGAGCGTATCCAGAGGGAGACTGACCATCTGGAGTCAGTCGGTCGACCTGCGTGCCCAGAATCACTGATTCAAATGTTGTGCAGCAAAAAAAAAAAACAGCTTTTAAGGTGGATTGTGGAAATTGTAAATTCACAAATTGAGCATTTTCTTTCTTTTTCCTCTTTACACATATTTACACAGTGTTTTGTACAAATTTTGTGTGTGCCTTTTAATATAATAATGTTTTTTACCATTTTAATGCAAGGTTGAATTTCCGGCAAGACATGATAGTCATGTGTTTGTTGTCAGATTACTTATTTGTTGGGCCTGCTGCTGGTGCTCGGCTTCGCCTCCTGGGTGTTTCTGGACAAGACGATGGCATCGAACAGGATCTATGGAGTGGCGGTGCTGCTGGGAACTGGTTCAGCCACAGTCCTGGTCATGTCTCTGTCCATGACGGCCAAGCTCATCGGAGAGCAGACGGTAGGTGGAGAGGAAAGGAATTAACCTGCAACAACTGACGCCTTTGTAGTTCTTGCATGGAGGAGTTTGAAGAATAAGATTTGCCATATTCAACATTTTTCTTGTTGAAAAAGAAAAATGCCAATGCCCAATCCTAATGCCAACAATGAACTGATCCTATCCACAGGCACTGGCGGTGTCTCAAAGCCTGGAAAGGCCCCATCCTACAATGCCACTGCTGTAATTCCTGACTCGCTAAATGTGTGTTAATCAGTGGCTGTAAATAGTCTGCACCATTTACTCTTGTTTGTTCCAGCTCGTTTAGGGAATCACACAAAAACTATCTATTCGTGACCCATTTTTAAAGATTTAGGCTATGTCTTCAGTAAAACGAATGGGCTTTAGGAGTTAGAGTTGTAGACACTAGGATGGAAAAAATGTTGATAGACAGAGATATTGTTATTTTTGGAAATTTACTGAATACACTTTAATAACCCGTTTTCACTTAAAGGGATAGTTCAACATTTTGGCAAATTGGCCCATTGCCATAATCCCTATAGTCATAGCAGTAGGTTCATTACCTTTAATTATCGGTGCAAGCTGTTTTTAGAACGGCGGAGCAGAGCCACAAGCTGCTCAGAGCTACGCTACGGAGGCTCATGGGATTTCTTGGTTTCCCTCATCAAACTCATCAAATACACAATCCAACAACTCCAAAACTCTCTGGTGGACAAGTTGTGACCTGCACATTCACCACGCTATGAGATAATAACAGAACGTTACGACGGAAATTCATGCAAAACCGCAGATGCGCATTTCTGTAGGGGGCAGTTTTTCGGCAAGCAATCTCTGCATTTGCCTCGAAAACAACTCTGTCTCATAACGTTCTGTTATTATCTCATAGCCTGGTGAATGTACAGGTCACAACTTGTCCACCAGAGTGTTTTGGAGTTGTTGGATTGTGTATTTGATGAGTTTGGGAAACCAAGAAATCCCATTAGCCTCCGTAGCGTAGCTCTGAGCAGCTCGCGGCTCTGCTCTGCCGTTCTAAAAACAGCTTGCATCGACAATTAAAGGTAACAAACCTACTGCTAAAACTATAGGGATTATAGCAATGGGCCAATTTGCCAAAATGTTGAACTATCCCTTTAATGGTTACTATTAAAAACACATGAGGTCAATAGAAACCTCATCACAAGGATCCGCTCATTCAGAATCAGTTGTCCTGTCACTGCAGAGTTAACTGAAGCGCTGCAGTCTGATAACTGTATTATCAGTACGCACTGTGATTAGAGATATTCAAAACATATCAAACATATCAAAGCAGTCAGTTTGTTCCTGTGCCACTGGATCAAAGTCATGTCAGCAGCAGCTGCTCTGGGAAACGCTGTCAGCTGTAAAAATGAAAACGTGGGGGTGTTTGTGCCGTTGTCTAAAATCCCTGCACATTTTCCTGCTGTCACATCTATTCTCATGTCTCTCTCTCCTCACTCGCGTTGTGTGAAGAGAGATGAATGAAATTACGGGATGAATGCAGGCAGAGGGTTCGATTGTGCATCTTATTTACAGGAAAAAGAGAAGTGCTGTGAAGGACTGTGTGGGCCTCCTGGATAGATTTCACTCCTTTGTGTTTTGCTGCAAGAGAATGTAACAATCTTTGATCTCTGTATTGTTTGGCAGCAAAGTGGAGCCTTTGTTTATGGATCAATGAGCTTCACAGACAAGGTGGCTAATGGCGTGGGGGTCATCATCATCCAGACCATCCGACCATGCAGGTGAGTTCCTGTAACTGACACCCAGCAGCCTCGAGTCGTGGTGCTTCATTTAAAGGACCCTCACAAGTAAATCACAAGCACTTCATGAGGAACAACACCTGTGCACCTGTTTAATTTGTGCATTTATCCAATTAGCCAATCATATGGCACAAGTGCAGTATATAAAAGCCTGCAGATACACCTACATGTCAGGAGTTCTAGTTAATGAGCACACCAAGCATCAAAATAAGAAAAAATAGTGATCACTTATGTCTGCCAAGAAGATGTCAGAAGCAGTGCAAGATATATGCAAATGTATCGTATTCCTCCGTGCCACAGGCATTTACTGTCATCGGGAGCTATTAAAAACACATAAACGAGCCACAGTGTTGCTCTGTGTGACATTCCTTCAATACAATGAGCTGTAGTTTATTTTCAATTCCACATACGCCATCCTGCTTCCTGAAATACTCAATGTATCACTCCACAGCTGAAAGTAGTCCCCGACAAATGCACCATTTACTCCTGTTGCAGTGGGATTCACTAAACACCACACCAGCCAGCTGTTTTAAAAAAAATGACTGAGCCTTCTTCTTCCTCCTCTTCTTTTTCTTATTCGTCCTCCTCTTCTTTGCAATTTACTCAATACTATATGCTCAATAATATATACAGTGCTGGCTTTAATCATTAACTTATGGCTGTTTGTCTATGTATTTCCCTTGTCCTCATGGCAGCAAATGCACATTCCAACATATAAGCAGATGTGTGAGTGAAAAGACTAAATCCATATGATCACTGACAATTTACTGAACACAATTACAAAGTTTTGACAAAGACAACACCTAATTCACCGCAACAGTGGATCCCAATCAGTAAATCAGCAGGTAAAGGCCACACATCAAATACTTTGTGATGAACCGTGAGTCATTAACCTTCACTACTTTTCTGTGTCACTTTAACAAAAGCTCTTTCTTCTTTCTTTTCTTTTCTCTCCATCAGCACACAGACATGCTGCCCGGCCTGTATTTGGTTTTATCGTGACGTCATGACAATAGTCACCGGGGGTGTCGCCTTGGCTGCAGTGTTTTGCCTCATCACTATTCTCATCTGGCCAATCAGGATACGGAGACATTAAATGTCAAAAACACACACACACACAACTCCCATTAGTCATAATTAAAACATATACACTCACATAGTAAACGGCCATTCACACCAAACCAGAGATTTAATAACTATTGACATGATATTAGAGGCAGATTTCCACCTTAGATTTTTATTGTCTCCCTTATTCTTATGTCAGCTCAATGCTGTAAAGATATTTGGACATAACTTCCTTTACATTTTCCCTATAAAGAGTCAGTCATTACAAGAATGTGTTTGTTGTTGAACAAGGGAAACGCTGCACAGGATGAAGTCATGCCACCATCTAGTGTATGAATATGTAACTACACGTATGCTTTAGCCGACTGTAATGGCTTGTAAGGCTTTTTAAAACTGAGAATGACAGTATGTGAAGAGCTTCATGTCAAAGGTTTCAAATAGAGATTTTATTATTTAAAAGTCCTTGAATGGAACAAAATTTTATTTAAGAAGAATTCAGCCACTGAAATATTTGCAAACTCATTGGCAAGATCGCACATAACATTATTTTATTAAGATATCCACACTTATGATTTCAACTGCGCTTATACATCAAATGAATATAACTTTTGCTTTCCACTGTGAATGGAGCCAATGTTTGAGTTGACCTGGCTGCAGCTGTGGCGCTGCTCCAAGGAGGTGAACTGGGTGAACTTGACTTCTGACGAAAACTGCACAGCAGAAAGAAAACTGCAGGGATTTACAAAGGATAAATTGTATTGATTCTTTTATAACGTGTCCTTTTGAATTGAGATTAAAATCATTTAATAATGTTCAACACACTGTTTTGTTTCTCTGGTTCTCTACCCCATGAAAGCCTGCATGTTTAAAGTGAAGTGTGTATTTTGTCACCTTCTCCTCGTTAAAAATCACAGTCAGTCTTATGTTAGGTTTGTTAATGTTAGAGTCTTATTTTGTGCATATGATGTCGCAATTTATTCTTTCTCTGCCTCAGTGTTTTATTTTGACCAAGAAAGCAGGTTTATTTTTGCAAAAACTCCCTTCTTTGTGCAGCTGGTGAGAAAACCAGGGGCAGCTCAGTTTCTTTGTCTCATAGAGAGGAGTGTACACCCTTATGGAGGAATGCAGTTGAATTTATACAGTGACGTAAACTGATGACCATGTGACTTCATTGTGAAACAGAGATAACAAAATAAATACAAAGTGTGCAAAGAAACAAAAAATGGGATGTGTGATCAGTGCAGAAAAAGAAAGTGAGTGAAAACACATTAGTCATCTCTCACAGTTTATATAAAATGTAGTAGCCTATATATGCACCAGCAAGATTCACTCCACTGGAGAGTTTTAGAAAATATGCGTCAGTAGGACATTAATCATCTTAATATGTTCGTCTTGTTGCTAATAGTCACTTAATTGCTGCTCAACAAAAAGACTGATGACTGATGACGACCTATTCATCTACTGTATGTTGTCTATTTTATTAATATTTTATTATTGGTTGATTGTGACCAACAGGTCAGGTGATCACTCAGCTAGAGTCTAACCACAAAACAATGCAAAATCACCACAAAAAGACCACAAACATTTGCAAAATTGCATAGAATAAGGTGCAAAACTACCACAAAGGTGCTCAACTACAAGGAGACAAAATGACAACAAACATTTGTGCAAATATGTACAAGATGAGAGATTACCATAGATGGGTAAAAACATGCCAGGATAGGATGGAGATGATTCGTGGAAAATGAAATAGGTTTGTAGAAGTGTGTAGCCTACATCATCAATAATCAGTATTATTGGCAGTAATAGAGGGCCCCCAAATACAATATGTCTTAGGGGCCCCATGGAGGCTTGGACCGGCCCTGCGTCCAGGAGGAAACCGCAGAAAGGCCGACCTCTGGCGGCGGCATTGCGGCGGTGTGGCTGTTGTGCGGCGGCCTCATCACCGCGGATCTACAGGCGGGACCGAAGCACTTGTTCGGACGGAGACTGTCGCTCCTGCGGAAACCGTTGTCTCTGGTCTCTGTCCGGGACACGAGCGGAGTCCAGCGGAGCCACGACTTTTATAGTTAACCTCAAAGAAAAGAAGTAGTCTGCGGTTAAAAGTCATTATTTTTCATCCGGAAACACATTTTCCTGAGCTTTTCTCAAACTTTCACCACCACAAAGGAGAGTTTTTTTCTTCTTTCTTCTCTCTCACAGGAAACAAGGACCGGACAGAGCAGAAGTTTTCATTCCCCTCACCGACCCTCAGGTAAGGCTGCACTGAAGGTGGATACACCGTTAGATAAACTAAGCTCTACGTTTTAATTCACGTTACTCTGTCAGATTAAACCTGCACAGGTGTGTTAATTAAACTCACTGTAGCTACTCCTGAAAGATTAAAGCGAACACAGCATAAATTAGGCTACTGCAGATTTGTAATTTTCGACAGGTGGGTCCTCCTCATGTTGTTCTCCGAGCACTTTTCATCAATCACCATGCTATAAATGGATAACTGTTTGTTATTGGTAATACACTACTGTATATGTTTGTTTTATATCGTTATATATTTATATATTTGCATATTTTTCTAATAAAAAAACAAACAAAAAACTTTTATGCTGCAATGTTACTGTAACAACCAAATTTCCCATGTGTGGGATAAATAAACTGTCTAAAAAATGACGTCACAGATGACATATTTACCCCATATATAGGCTACTGCAAATCTGAGGATTTAGGAGTTAAATTCACTTGTGTCAAAGACAGACACCACCCGTGATCACAAACAACCTAAACCCCCACAACCTTCAATCTGTTCAATATTTTGATTTGTGTTACAGATCAATCGCTGTTGTATCGACACAGTTTTATTAGGTAGAAAAACGCACTCAAATGCAACAGCAGTGCAATAAATGAAGGTTATATTATTCAGTTTTTGTTTTGTTTGTTTAAAGATATTAATCTTAGTTTGTAGAAGATGTAGTTTGTGGTTCTGTTTGACTTCACTGCATTGCATAACACTGAAAGGTGTTTCTGAGACTTAGACTAGTATTTTCGTCCATACTCAGTGACTCTCGCTTTGGGTTTATTGTGAGTTTATTATTGTGATTTTTCACTGGGTTGGTTTTTTGGCAGGATGTCTTGGCTGACTCCTGTGTGTTTGTCAGTGGGTCCCGGCCTACATGGGGCAAGGGGCCTAATTGTTTTTGACAGATGTGAGACATGTGACTGTTTGACTGGAATTCCATTATCAGCAGCAGATGATAGAGTCTCTGTGTTGTAGTGGAGCTCAGGCTGCGGCTGGTGGGTGTCTGACCTGACCTGTGACTGTCGGCCAAACACTGAGCTTTTTGCCCAGCTTGAGCATTTGTGAGCCATTGCTAGACAAACAGACTGTACTACCACTACAATGACTACTATTACAACTACTGCTACTGCTCCTGCTGCTGCTGCTGCTGCTGCTGCTACTGTGACTCCTTCTTTTTCTACTATTTTACAGCAAGTGCTTTGAGTTAAAGTAGGCTACACTAGGCTTCCCCAAATCAATCATTATGGTTTTGTGCACATCTTTTTTTCTCCACCTGGTCGAGCTGATTCTTTTCGTTGTAAACAAATCTAGTGATCATCGCTAATAGACTATGGATAAATAGGTAAAACTACTATTTTACAGTCAGTATTTAACAGAAAAGTATTTGCACATCCAAAAGGTTAGATGCAGGTGCGTAGGAAAACGTCTCTCACGTCTTGAGATAAGGAAAAAGAAGATCCTGCAACACTGCTCTTGCAAGCCATCACCTTTTAATAATGAAATCTGACGTTTCTGTCCTACGTTTCAGTCAGTTTTCATTATTAAAAGGTGATGGTTTGCAAGAGCAGTGTTGCGGCATCTTCCTTTTCGCAATAAGAGTTTCCAACAGTACACTCATCAGATGTCTTTTCTGTCTGTCCAAATCCCAAAACATTCAGTGTATTGTAATGTTAATACAAAAACAAACGTCAAATTCATTCAGAAATTCGAGAAGCTGGAACGTGGAACCACAAAATTTGCCTTTGTCTTGTTTGACATGTTTAGGTGAGTTAAAAATTTTGATTTAGAAGATTTTAAATCCAAAAGAAGAGCCAGCATGAGTTTTAAATATCGTATTTTGTTTGACAGTTTTGTGGTGGCAATAAGTAGTTTGTAGCTTCTGGAAACTAAATACCTTGACCCTCAGATTGCTTCCTGCCAGTTACTGACATCATTAACACTGCAGTAGTAGGAAATAAACGTGGAGCCAGTGGTTTGCGGTATACAGCCTGTTGATCAACAATAAAGACACCTGACACCGCTGCACACACTTCACCCATCCACCTGTCCTCCCCTCTCTCTGTCTCGTTCCCCTCTGACTCCACTCAGGAGCAGCACAGAGGAGCCCTTGTTTGATCCTCCCTGGACAGTGCCTCAGTTCTCTTTTTCCTTTCTTTCCCTTTTTTTTTTTTTTTTTTACCCCCGACTCCATGGCAACACTGTTCCCGTGACGAACAGCCTTGACTTTTGCCCCTCCTGCTCCCAAAACAAAGGCAAAAGTTATGGAGGGATGGAGCGAAGAAGGAGGGTGGGGGAGAGTTGGGGGACAGCGGGAGGGCGGATCGTGGAGGGGGATGAAGGATATGGAGGAATGAGGGAGGGAATAATGGGAAGGTGTCTGGGATGGAGGCTCCGAGGCGAGACCTCCGCCGCTGTGTGTGCCAGAGTCCCATAAAGATAGGAGAGTTATTACCCAGGACTGTAGACTGTGGGCAGTGCCAGGGACTGTGTCTCTGTCTGTGAGTCGAAAAGTCTGAATGAGCCGTCGTCTTGGCCATTACCTCAGTCACAAGATGCCTGCAGAGGAGAGAGACCCTGAAAAAGGCATTCTTGTTGTTGTTGTTTTTTTTTAAAACAGCATATGCTTGAATCAAAGTGTGCTCACAAATATTCTTTTTTAAACAAATTTCTCGATTTAATAATTTTGTATATAAATAATATTAAAAAAAGGACAAATCAGCAAAGGCTCCCTATGATTTTTTATTTGGCAACGTTTAAACGTTTCAATCTGAAGATTTCTTGTCCTTTTTTTTGTAATTTTGCACTTTTTAGTTCTGCACCTGCACATAGCCCTTTATGGCTGTGCATACTCTTTGCCCTCTTTATTTATAATATTGAATAAATGCCTTCACATAGTCCCGTATGTGACATATTCAACAATATATTGCGCCACTAACAGTGCAAAACCCAATGGATGAATTTACAGCAATGTGAAACAGAGATAAGCAGCAATGATTTATATTTTGAAGCTGTAACCAGCAATTAATAATAAAAAAAAAAAACACAAATCAATAAACAAACTATTTCTGTCCATCAATCACCGTGCTTCCCTATTTATGTGGTGTATGAGCAGATAAAATGCACTCAGCAGCATTGTGCTGCTCATATCAGGCAGAGATTAGGGTTGGAAAATAACAATTGCAATATTTAGTTTGTCCTCACAGTAACTTTGTCCTGCTGTTTCTGTGTCTTTTCCCTCCAACTTGTAGGCAGCCCACTCCCAATTGGGCTCTGTGTAGAAGAAAGGCCATTGTTAAGCCACTGTGGCCTTGGATATGTCTGTGTAAAAGTATGTAGCAGAACAGAAAGAAACCAAAATCTGTCGCTGGAGGGAGGGATGTGAAATGTTCAAAGTCCTAGTAGCTGGACACTGTGGAGGCTGGAGAGAGACTCGCACAGCCTGCAAAGAGGCAAAAAAGAAAGTATTGTTTGGCTGCGCTGTCCGTCCTGGTACCGACATCTCCACAGTGATTTTGACTTTAATGGTGCAGGCAGAGACCTCAAAGCTAAGGTTATTCCTCTGATGTTTCTATTTTCCCTTTTAACATAGACCAGCAGCAGGTATGATTATGATGAGTGATAAACACTCAGTGAAACCCGATACAGTCAACCTGACAGAGTGAAACTGCCTAACTTGTACACTCATAAATCACACTCCCTTCGAAATGGTAAAACATTTACACTGCTCCGTTACTAAGCCTCATTACCGTAGACAGTCCCGCCTAACTCTCCCATATCTCTCCTCTCCACGTAACATTATTGACTCATATCAGTGCAGCTGAAAAACAGAGCTGCACAGCTTTTTTCCCAGCACTTTGTGTGGTACATTCTGCTCTCTCTGCTCACAAACTCTTTGTTTTGCTGTTGTTGTTTCTTCACCGTTCCAGGCGTCTTTGAGCGATGTTTGACAAGCAGCACTACGAGAGTCCGCCTGTTTACAGCCCTCCTTTCACCGCTCCATCCAACAACGGCTATGGCCCTGCAGGGAGCTTCCAGGGCCCCCAGAGCGACTACAACGCCTATCCACCTCCGCCGGGATCTTACTACATTGAGGACAAACCGCAGCACTTCTACAAATGGCAGTCGCCTCCTGGGATCATCAAGGCCATGATGGCTACGGTGATCGTGCTGTGTGTGGCCATATTTGCCTGTGTGGCCTCCACGCTCATGTGGGACATGCAGTATGGATACGGCGGCGGTATGGGTTACGGTTACGGTTCTGGGATGGGCTACGGCAGCGGATACACTGGGGGCGGCTATGGGTCAGGATACGGAGGATACGGGAGTTACGGAGGCTACGGGGGTTATGGAGGCTCCTACATCTCGCCATACTCGGCCAAAACCACCATGATCGGCATGGCAGCCGTGACCTTCATAGCAGCTCTGGCTTTCTTCATCGCTAGCTTCTCTAAATCCAACATGGTCCGCAGCAGGAAGTTCTTTCTGGTCCTCCTGGTCACCAGTATCATCATGGCTCTCCTGCAGGTAAACCCCAATAAATCTCCACTTCCACATTTTTGTTATTTATGGAGTTTATGATTTACCATCTGGGGTACAATAGCACAAATATTCCAAAAAGCACAATGGCGTTCAAGCAGAACACAGATAACACAGACTAAATACCAACCTTGACAGTGGTTCTGCTCCTCTGTCATGACATTTGTACCTATAATAATATAGCTGGAGTTTTATTTCTCCAGAGGGAGGCCGAGTAAAAATTTGTCGAGTTTTTTTATATTGTTGATTTTTGTGCTTTGTCCTGTTTTAAGAAAGCCCATGTATGCTGGGACAGGCATTGCAAACTAGCTTAGGAGCTGGTATGTTATGGTGTTAACTCATCACTTGAGTCAGGACATTTGGACATCTAGATTAGAAAACACGAATTACAAAAACAAACACAAACTTCACATAACCATCTTTCTAAAACAGCTCAAATATTTTGTTATGATCCATCTAAAAGGGATTTCAGGCAGCTGGAGGAAAGTATTCTTAGGTCAGTGTATAATGGCAATTCATTTTCAGTTTCACCTACATTACACGTAGCACACGTAGATTTTGCTGAGCTTTGTTTAGACTTTGTTCTTATTCTTTAATGTAACTCTTATACAACATGTTGAGGGATTTGACATTCACCTTACATCAGTAGCAACCCATGAGCAATTTCCAGTTGTCACAATATTTGGAGTTTCCCAATCATCCCACAATCCCACATCCAATCAGTGAGAAATGTTGTCAACACTGAGCTCTGTTATGAATGGTATTCAAATTCAAAAACCTCAAATACCAGAAATATAATCTTAAACACAAGACTGTGTACACAGAGTTGAACTGAAGTTTCACTTGTTGACTTGGTTAGTGCATGCTCATACAGATGTTCATCTAAGATCGCACCCAGGTGTATTAAATGATTAGTTAGCTTAGTCTCTCTGGGACCCAGTCACACTACTGGGGGTTTACACTTACCTATAGTGAATGTATATGGATACAAAAATCTTTAACTCTTTGCTTTTTATTTCTTTTTACATGTGAAGACTTTCTTTTCTGTTGCTTTTAGGTCATTTTGAAAATCTATAAACAGAGTTTACATGGTTTCCTCAAACCAGCGAGAGAGTACATAATCAAATTCAGTGTCGAATCGATGAAGGTAGAACATTTACCATACTAATAAATCACCAATAAGATATTGAAGTCTCAACTAACAAAGCTTGAGTAAGTATGAATAAAAAACATTAGAGCGTAGCCCAGAGTCAAGCAGCTTGTTGTCCTGTACCCTTTGTACTCACAGTACGTTCACTTGAGTTGATATGATTGCTGCTGTCCTCAGATAATCTGACAGCGCTGTCTTAATCGTATTTGATTTAAATACTGACGAGTTGCACTAACTTTTTCATAATTGTTAATATTTACATGACTGTCCTGTTTCTTTTTCAGGGCATTATAAGCATCGTGTACATTGTCGGAGTGAACCCCATGGCCCAGGGCTCGTCCAGTATGATGTACAATCCGATGCTCATGATGTGCCAGAACCTCTATCAGACCAGCTACTCACAGATGGGTGGAGTGGGAGGCTTTCCCATCTACAACCAGTACCTCTACCATTACTGCTTTGTGGACCCACAGGAGGTTTGTTGTTTTCCCTGACCCTATTTTGCAGAATAGAATAAAATAGAATAGTACTTTATTAATCCTTTGCAGGAAATTGTTGTTTCACAGCAGCTCCAATAGAACAGAATAAAAGATACAGATACGATAATTAGGATAATAAAATAACTCAGGCTAGCAATAATATTAAGGATACAATAACAAAATCTCTATAAAATTATAAGGAGACAAAACATATTTACAGTAATTCAGTTAGTGAACAATTAGTGAACAGTCAGTCAAGTCAGTTAGTAAGTTAGATGAACAATTGTGCAATGTAATTTAATGTACAAGTGCGGTGTGCAGCTCTTTAATAATAATTATCATTATACTGTATTAAAGAGTCTGATGGCTGCTGGCCATCAGTCTTTATATCAAGGGCATCACAATAATAAGATCATTTTATATTTGTTTAAATTTTGGCATCAATTGTAATACTTTTATTCAGAATTGCTTCATAGACAGGGTGTATTGTACTACAGCCCCTGTGTTATTAGCCCTGCACTCCTTTTTGGAGGTATCTTCTCTGAAGCATTTGTGATATTTGTGGTGCATGGGGCCATAGTTTGTGATAATATGTATTTCTCCCAGTGACGTCACACATGTGTATTAGTGAACTTCTTGTCCCAGGATAAACCAGCTTTATCTCGGAGCTTATCTACTTGAGGTCTTTCCAAATTTCATTGTCCATGTTTTTGCTTTTCTAGGGAGTTGCCATGGTGTGTGGATTCCTGGTCGTAATCGCTTGGGGTGTTGCAGCCTTCTTTGCACAAAGGACTAGAGGGAAGATCTGGCGCTATGGGAAACCAAACATCTACTGGGAGGAGCCTCTCGTCGGAGGGAAGGCCTCAGAGGGCAGAGATGTAGAGGAATGGGTAAGAGACAACGGGAGGGTAGTCACAGTTTAATAAGACTGGGTTTACGTGGGATTTACGAAAAAAAAAAAAAAAATCACATTTTGACCCAAACTGACCTGGAGTTCGTGCATGCACAGCTTGCAGTCAAATGAACAGGGTTACAAAGAGTTTAAATCCAGCCTACTGAAGCTTGATGGGACGCAGTGTTCAGGGGTTCAGATTTGATTAGAAGATGAAGTGATCAACTTTGGTGCTTTTTTTCTGCACAGAAGATTCTGCTGCCAAAGCCGACTGACATACGTTTTCCCCCTCTGGTTACCAAAGCAGGTGACTTGTTGCCATGTGTCAAATTAGTCTCCACCCATTTTTTTTTACAGAACCAAAAAGGTTAAGTAAGGAGGTCAGCATTGAGGTTAGTCATCCCAGCAGGTAGGGTAGTCATCTGTTATAAAGACAGGTTCGGTGATTGTGGTGATGCAGATGCAGTAAATAGCTGAAGCTGACACTTGCACATTCCCATGGTTGGTTTGTCTCCCGCTGCGCTATTTTTAATAAAACACGGTGCTCTATATTCAGACACACTTTGAAATGTTATGCACCAGTTTACATCTCTCATGTGATTTAATTGCTCATCTTTATGAGTTTAAAGTCCAACAGCAGCATCATATACAGACTTTTATCCGTTTATAGGATCCAACAGGGCCAGAGTCGCGCTACCACAAGACTGTTTCCTCCGTCATTTGGTTCAGGTCAGGGCTGATAGCAGTCGGTGATTGTTTACTCATGGCCTACTACCTGGTTTCACTCTGAGTAATCATTAACCTCCTGAAGATAGTAGGCAGGCAGGTGGTTTCTAGAGAGCCTAACCTGGGGTTTTTAAATGTCCACATTACTCCAGTCATATGTGACTGTTACTGGCAATAATATTGGTTGATTATTGACTCGATCTGCCTCTTTTCAAATGATGCTTGTTGACACCGTGGATGACAATGAGTTAACATCAAAAGCTTAAGTTTGAAGTTTAATTAATTGCCAGAAACAACACTGGTTAGATTGAAACACCGGCACATTTTTGCAATTTGTTCTGAGCAATTTATTTTGTATTATATCTTAAAAAACAACCTATAATATGGGTCTGAAATGATTCTTCCTCTCCAATACATAGTGTTTGGTCAAACGTTGTGCATGTGAGTTCAGAAACACAAGTCAATACATCCAGACACATTGCAAGAAGTAAATGCATATCATTTGTGAAAGGAATACAAACAATCAACACTTTACCATATGCATTCCTTAATATAAATGCAAGAAAACAATTAACAACAGAGAAAATGCATGGTCACAAAGGTACTGTGAGTTATGTAAAGCAAGCGTTGATTGTTTGTGTGCTAAGCTTTTAGACCATGCCAACAACATTTCTTTCTTCAGGATTTAATTACGGTGATGAGAGGCAAAGCTAAACATCCCTAGCCCTCCATGCCCTGCTGGTTGTAATAAGCATTATGACTTACAGGAGTCAGAATGACGAGCTTAGCTTTTTTTGATATGATCAGATTTGTCAGTTAAGGTTGCATTGAGTCACAGTGGATCTTTTACCCTGACTGAGAAAGGAAAGACTGAACAGACATGGTGTTATGTTGGATTATATAGAGCTGTTTGTTTATGAGAGAGCTTGTCATTGTCTACTGTAGAACATGGCATCATGCATGCAGAGGTATACGAGCAGGGCAGAGGAGATGAGACAAGCCCAGAGTGAAGTCTGCTTGCTGATGTCATCGCACTTATTGTAGGTACACCACACTAATGAACTGTACAACGCTTCTGCATTTAGAAACTTTACAAATCCAGATTTTATTCTGCTGTAAAAAGAGTAAGAAATTTGTTGTGGTATTATAAGGGTTGGGTAAAAGGGCAAAGATTTTGCAAGGAAAAAAAATCTGAGAAGATTTCATGACATAATTTTTTGTGCAAAGATTAAAAGATAATAATCTATGTAGGTTGTGAAATGAAAAGTGGGTTAGACAAAGTGTGTCATTATTGTATTGCCACGTTAACTGTATGGCCTACATACATATGTTATCTTTGTAAACAAATGGGACACTTAGCGTGGAAAGGTTTTCGCCGCCTTGTCCTCGTGTCCTCATATTTCCAATGATCTACTCGTGTTTTTTCCTTCGTTGCTGCGCTACCTTGGTCTGCACCACAGAGTGAGTCATCAGGCTTGTTTGGCTCCTTTAAGCACAAGGCCAGTAACAGTCTAAGGCAGTGGTTGGTGTTTGAGATTGGACCCATCTCTGTTGCTGAGCACGGGGAGGCCTGGCTCGCTCTGATGACCTCACACACAGGCCTCATTCAGCTCACCCGGTAGATGGGGGGGGGGGCTGCATTGTGTCTGCTGCATGAGGTCATCAAGAGTTGGTTTCTGCATGGCCGTCTGTGCATTGCAGACACTGAAGTGCTACACAAATGTAGAGTGAAAAGCATCCTGGACTTGCCCTATAGCCTTGGATTAAAACACGAATTGCAGAGAGTGACTCTGATTGGTTGTATAACAGGAATTTATCTTATTACAATTTTGTCTGACCGAAAGTGTGTTTGATTTTGTATATTCCAAACAGGTTTAGTCAAACATATTTCTATGTGACAGGAAAAGAGAGGAATATATGTCCAAAATAACAACAAAGTATAGCATTTAGATTAAAAGACTACTACTACTACTACTACTACTAAAAGGGTAATTTAAATAATAAACCTGGTCCGATTAAATGATGCTGTACATAATTTTACAAGTTTTATCTGGGAAATTAAAAAGATATTATGTTATTTGTTGATCTGCATTGCCTCAAATCCAGGCTTTTAAATATTTCTGTTACTGGTGGTGTGCAACATAAATTGCTGAAAATGTTTAAACTAGTTTCACAGCATGCATCTTTGGTGAAACACAAACAGTTAATAGTGTTTTTTTTTTTTTTTTAATATTAAGTTAAACATCTTACATAAATTTTTGGTTGGTTTCAACCCGTCTCCATCTTGACACTGTCCTCGCCTCTGCTCTTCTTCCTGTTATTCTTTTATTACACGTCTCCCTCACTTTGTCTCTTCCACACTTTCATTCTTTCCATCTCCCTCTTCATTCCTTCCCCAGCTCATCAACATTCACCTCTCTGTCTCCATGTGTCTCTTTCCCTCCTTGCTTTGGCTCCATGGTCCATGACACTCACACACTCTCTGCTCCCGGTCCAGCAGCTGCTCTGCTGCACACTCACGGGGCATTGTTGGGATTCTTACATGAACTTTGCTGCTGTTCAAATGGGCCTCTCTCCTGCAGCTGCAAGTAGGGCAGCTCTCCTCTCCTCTCCTCCACCCACAGTGATTATTGTTTTTTAGGGGGCTAGGCTGATGTTCAGATCTGCTCCTGCACTGTGAGGAATTTAGGAGCTCGCTCAGTAAAGCACCACCCAAGAAAACACCAGAGAGGATGTTTTGTAAAGGTTCCCAGGGTTGGAGAATAGTAAATTCTCATCTCTGACCAGCGCCCAAAAGAAATGTTTGCTTCACTAAACAAGGCCTGGTGTTGAATACTCTAGTGCTAGTAAATATTCTTAGTCACTCCGCAGCAGCAGTAAATGTCCTAAGTCCTATTTCAGAGGACATATGTGTTTTTAAAAATATCATCTCCCTATTTTGTGTAGAAAGACAAATATTGCTCACCTAGATTTTGAGTTTGATATAAAACCTTTTCTCTGGGCAACAAATTGAATCGAAGGCAACTGGACTTGTATTTGTCCAGTAGCCTTCAATTCAGTTTGTTGCCCATAGATAACGATGACCTAGATGAATGAGAATATCCACAGAAATATAAAACCTTCTTTCTCATTTATACAGTTAATAATCACACTGTTTGCGTCGTATTTAAAGGGGCTTACACCCATAGAGTTTCAGTTAGTTTTCAGCACAGCACAGAAACAATAGGACCTGTTTAAAATCTCGACTGCACTGCTTTGTGTGAGAGATTTGGTTTGATTGATAAATCTACTGGAAGAAACAGTGACCCCCTTCCTGAGACCTTCATTGTGAGGAGTTCCCTCATGTTGACCATCTGTCCTGACAGGAAGGACTTGGAAACACAGATTAAAGCGAACATTTTTACATGCATACGCTGTGTCCTTTTGTTTGAAGAAAATGAAGACGTAGCACGTCCGTCCCAGGTGTTCATGAAGATGAGAAATAACGAATAAGTGAAAAGCAAAGCTGGAATTAATGCCTCTTATTTTCTGTGTGAATCCTTATGACTAATCGATTTAGGTTATTAAGCCATTAGAAACGGGACTGCAATCAGATGCTATGAACAATGAAATTGTTTTACAGTCTCAAAGCTGTTGGTTGTTTATGGTTACTGTTGGGGTTATTTTACAATTAGCTATTAGTCATCCTTTGTTTTAATCCTCTTGACCTTTTCGAGCACCAATCAGATAACCCACATTTCACTGAGTAGGTGGACTGTGCCATTCAATTTCATGCCTCACTGCTCTCTCAAACTTTAAGTGCTAATTACCATACTTTTGTCTCTGGTGTAGAGATGGCTTCCCCTTTCTCCTTAAGTCAAGATGGTTTCTTGAACAGGATGTCAGTCAGTAAAATGAGCCTGTGGTGGGTCCTGTTCTTTGTAAGTGCTATGATTGTTTGTTTGTGTTTGCTGAGTCTGTTCCTTGTGTTTTTTCCTGCCTGCTGTAGGTGAACAATGTGGAGGAAAGCTGCAGCGTTCAGGACGCCCCGACCGTGCTGGTGTCCGAGAAGGGAGGCGGGCTGCTCAACGCCTCAGCGAACAGTGTCATCTCCTACCCCCCAGCCAAGATGGACAGCGGCTCCTATAACGGAGACACCGTTGACAACGAGTGGGTGACCATGTTTTCTCAGCAAACTTCTTTGTTTTTGTAGTTAAAATTTTGTTGGGGTTTAAACAAATTTGGCATATGCTGCATATATACATTCTCTATTCCATATTGAAGCTGTAAAGTTCCTTGTTTAACATCGTCTTTAATAAGAATGATGCATACTTTAAAAAATGTTTTACTTTAAAGAGGAACTATGCAAGTCCAGTCGCTTTTCTGCTGTTTTGCTAACCCTTCTCCTGGCCATGTGCATTTGTTTACAACAAAGCCGGCGAGAAATCAATCAATAGAGCGGTAGATAACGTTATATATCATATACGATGTTACAACGTCTATATTGTGTAGTCTTACTGTATCTGTCATAAAAAAGAGACTATGGGTTACGAGGGGTGTTTGTGTCGTGGTGCCGCAGCACTGATCTTGGTTTTCAGCCAAGAGAAGCTACGTGGAAGGCAGAGAGCGTCCATTCCCCCTCGTAACAAGTTACAAGTCATTATATAACCATCACAATTACTCCAAAGCTGTTTAATTAAGGTAAAAATCTTGCATAGTTAAGCTTAAAATTCTGCATAGTTCCTCTTTAATTCAGAGAAAGTGGGTCAAAATTCTCAGTCTCCTTTCTACATACAAACCAGATAAACCACATTTGCATACTGTTACTGTACCTACATATACATAGTATATACAACTATCAAATATAAAGGGAAAAGAGGCATTATATTCCAAAATATCTGCCACATAACAGCTGTCTGAACCGTGACACGTCATGCAGGATTAGAAGTTGTATTTTTTTTTAGTTTTCTAACATTAAACTAATATCAAGATAGTTGCTGCAACAATTTTCTCTGTCCACTGTAAATCAAAGACCCCACACAATCGGCCCTGGCTTCAAACACGTGACACACACAAACAATAACTAATCACTGCTCCATTTAAAAGCCCATGAAGACATATTGCCCTACCCACACAAGAGAGCTGTGTGACCTTTGAGCCTTTGTTGGATTAACGTTCACTTGTTTTGTTTTTTCGCTCTCTCATTTTTGTTCAATTCCCTGAGGACAGGAAAAAGCCGGATGTTTATGAACTAATGTTATTTGCTTTTTCTTCAAAGCTTTCAATGATTTTCTGAAGCACCTTATTTTTGTTTGCGTAAATGTCCTCAATACTTTAGTGTGTGTGTGCACTGCTCTGCACAGTTTGTTAACATTAGAAAAACAAGTCTTTGAGAAAGACCTTAGAACAGAGCGTACGGTTAACAAGAGAAAATGAACTAATCCTTTTACACCGCTGTCTCAAAGTACAAAATATTATTATTTTTTGATGATTTCCTCTCTAAGTCAACAGAGCTGGCATTTTCATAAGCTGAAGAATGTAGGCCTTAAGGGCCACTGTGTCCTCTGCCGCTGACATAATGCTGCTGCTGCCCTTTTTTTTTTTGTAAGAACATGTAATATCGGCTCCACTGGATTTGGATTCCTCTACAAATCCCTCCAAACCTACAAAATTGAGCATGTCCTCCCCTGTGTTATTAAAGAGCTCTACCTGCACCCTGCTCTTTGAGAGCCCTCCACATGGCACAGAGTTAAATTGTAGGGCGTGTGCAACAATAATCATTAGTGGTGTCTGTGTCGTCCATATGGTATCTGTCTGAGCCATGTCAGTAAATATTTGTTCAGTCACCGTCTATAATTCAACCATATAGTTCCTCTTGTTATTTATTTAGGTTGTGCTGTTCTTGGAGGTCAATTCAGGTTTCTTGCTAAGAAAATTACACGTCAAGCCAATAATATGTTTACTGTGCTTTATAAAAGTCTGTTAATTCAAACAGCTGCAACATATTTAGCTTACATACACAAGAGTAGTGTCAATCTTCTCAACTTAATCTGCCAAAAAATAAGTATACATTTATTTCTCATATTAATATATGTACAGTATATATATATATATATTTTTTTTTTGAAGAAGAAAAACTTAGCTTCAAAGTTCAAGACAAAAAACAATACAGTCTTATTCACTAGTTGTTTAACAAACAAAAAGTTCTGCTGCTTTTCCAGGATTCTGTAGGAGAGTCATGATTGTATCTGACAGAGCTGATAGCGTCGATGTTTTTCAGAGTCAGAAAGCCTTCATTGTTATTGTAACAGCTGGACAATGAAGAAGTTTTTAGTGCGACTCCACTAAGTGATACAAAAAGTGCAAGATAAAAACTTGAAAAAGTTATAAACAAAAGACCCAACATTTCACATTTACGAGAAAAAAATATGTAGCAGCAGTACATAAATAGATATTGCATAGTCAGTGTATTGCATATTGATAATATTATTGCACTCAGTCGTGCAATTGCATCATCCTTGAGTATTGAGTACTGCGAGAGTTCAGATTCAGATTCTGCCGAGTGAAAAATAGAAAACTATCTCACAGTAAAAAGCTTTTAAAAAGCCTTTAAACTTAACCACTGTCTTTATGGTTATTGCAGGAACAAAACTTTTCTTATAATTATTTTACGCTGCTGTCTTGCAGGTATTCGGAGAGAACCACCAGCCGGCCACCGGAGGTCTTCCCACATGGTGGAAGGACCAGCTCCAGCCCTTCAGAGGAGACGGGCGGAGGCCGCAAACCTTCAGCCAACAGGGGGAAGAGACGCAGACGTAACCCAGAGATGGACGAGTCTCAGTACGAGACCGAGTACACCACAGGAGGAGAGACGGGCAACGAACTCGATGATGAGGAGTGGGAGAGGTGAGAATTAAAGACGACTCCTCGGATGTATCTCTGGATTAAAGGCCAAAATGTCATTAACCAAGAACTCAGGATGTAAATTGCGGTCAAATGCTGTCACTCCCTCAGGATCAGACCTAAATTCACTGATCCGTATCAAACTGTAAGCTCAGAAAATCAGGCTCACATGAGAGCAACTCGATTTACAGGAAGATGCAGCTATAATGTCTTTTTTGGGTTGAAACATGCAAGAGCAGAATAGTAAATAAACAGATGTTTGAAGAACTAACTAAGCATGGAAAAACTAACGGTGTGTATACTCCTTACTATGTCCAGCAGAGTAGTTAATCCTCTAAGGCATGCCTGTTGTTCACATGGGCTGTACTCGGTCATAATGAGAGAATTAGGCCAAAGGTACAAAACGTGGGAGTCGATGTAGTTTATGAGAAAATATTTTATTCAGTTGTGGCTGGACACACCTCAGTTGAGACAAACACAGCCGTGACCGTGGCACCTTGACCTCTGCTGTGTGTTCACGTGGTTCAGCGGTAAACCTGATAGCCTCAGCAAAGGTTGTCACATGTGATTTCAGGTCTTTCTAGTCACCAATGCCGGTATATCTCTGTTGTTGACGTCTGTTTATCTCTCTCTCCTCTTCCGATCTGCATCTGTTATGTCATCTTTCCTCCTTGCTCTCCCTCCTCCTCCTCCTCCTCCTCCTTGTCCTCCTACAGCGTGTATCCAGATATAACGTCTGATGTTCAGCGTCATGAGTACAAGAGAGAGTTTGATGCCGACCTCAGGGAGTACAAGCGCCTCTGTGCTGAGATGGATGACATCAACGATCAGTTGAACAAACTCAGCCGGCAGCTGGACACGCTGGATGAAACCTCGGCCAAATACCAGGTCAGACATGCACAGCACTCACCTCCAAAAGTCACGAGACGGACAGAGCTTAAGCACGATGATCCTTAATCCAAAAAACTGAGGAGTATAAGTAGGGGCAGGATCTCAGATGATGGTATTTCACCCCAAATAAAAAAAAAACAGTTCTGTGGATATGAGTGACATATCAAAATCTGGTTGAGAAATTTGATCATAATCTAAGATAAAGGATTTCAAGTCAAATGTGGGGGTGTAGTTGGCATACCTCAGTTCAATTCTCTAAGACTGACTTCCACTTCCACTTCCAAACACATGTAAAACTGGAAAATACAAGATTCCTTTAATATTCAGTTTAATTCATGTAACAGAGACATGATCATCTTTGTTCCCTAATTTTCTCAGGCTGCAGCAGAGGAATATAACCAACTAAAGGATCTGAAGCAGGTGAGGAAACATCTCTTCATGGCGTTTTGTAAACTTAACTTATTACAAATATTATTAAAGATATTGTTTCTATTTATGGATGCATTTTCAGAGTATGTTCTACAATAGAGCTTCTGTTATTGCTTTATGTTCTCTGTAACCTTGTTCCTAGATGGTCCATGATAGAGCTTTATGGCTGTTTTTTTTTTGTAATGCATATGCATGTGTATACACTGTTGTGCAGAATGAAATTACTCATCTGATCCGTCTCTTGTCCTGTAGACATCAGACTACCGGTCGAAGAAGAAGGAGTGTCGCAGGCTGAGGCACAAACTGTTCCACATCAAGCGCATGGTGAAGCACTACGACAAGACCCACTAGTGAACCCACTGAGTCCCGACTCTCCGCTCTGTGGTCTTACACACCAAACACTCACAGACACGGGCCAAGATACACTCCAAAACACTGCAAAGACTCTGAGGCATGCTGAGACCAAAGTTACCTGAACGCCACCACCTGCATACACTGGATACAGAGGGGCACATTTACATACACACATGCACACACACACACACACACACACACATCGGGACCATAGTGTATTTTAATAATGATAATGATTGGAAAATGAAAACACAAGCCTCAGTTGTAGCCACTTCCACAGCAAACACTGCCATTTTCTTAAAGATCCAGCTCGTTGTGTGCAGTGAGCAACCACTTGAAAGGTTGTTTGAAAGTCGCCTGCCCTTCAGTCACCTGTGATAACACTGTGCTGCGTTCCTGTGGCCGTGTTTGCTCTTCAGACTGGCAACTTTTCTTTGTTTTATCTCCACAGATAAGAGGTGGAACAGTATTGTAGGGAACATAGTGAAGGGTGAAACAGGTTGCTGGGATTGTGTGCGAGCAAATACGCAGGTCCTCTCTCTAACCCTTGGCATGATGTTATCTCTGTTGCAAATGGACTTTAGTTGTGCTTTTCTCATCAGTCAGTGTGTTTGTAACTAACTTCAGTGTCAGTGAAGTTAACTGCTCTCTGTCGGGACCATGTGCGTGTGTTTCTCCCATGTACCAGCTTTTTGATGTTGATACTGACGGACGGTTGTAGATGCAGTGAGACCAAAAAAGGGGATAGACTGGCCAATGAGATACATGACGTTGTGTTATATATATACATTTAATGAATCTTGTGCATACTACATACCAAGAACAAATTTTCAGTATGTATCTTTCTATTAGATTCAGCAGATATCTTAGCATTTGTGATGATGTTATCTGTTATTTGTTTATACTAAAGACCCGTTGTGTTTTGTTTTTTTAATCAGTGCTCATTCAAAACATGCATAAGCTATGCAAAATATTAAAAATAGACTATTTTTATATTGTTTATCATGCATGCTCCTCAACAAACTGGAAAACATGTCTGTGTATAAGCTGAGAGCTTCTTCTCATTTGATTTCTTACCAGTAAAAAATGATCATCGTCAGAAATTTTAGTATTAATCCACTTCATGTGCAAAGTGTTAGGATCTACTGTACGTTTTAAATTGTTCAGACACACCTTTGATTTGTATTTTTATGAAGAACATCCATGTCATTTTACCAAACCATTTGCGAGCCATTTATTTTTGTATGAATTTATTTTCTTTGATGCTATCATAAAATACCTTTTTTTTGTAACTGTATACTTCCATATGGTATGGTGTCTAAAAAAGTATTGAATTCAGTAAGTAATAAACATTTCTAATGCTCTAAAAAAATTGCCACAGATTGTCCATCTCTTGTTTTTCTATTTTCTTGGGGACCCTCCTGGCTCGGAGAATCCTGCAGCTCTGTGCATCTGCAGCTAGCATCCAGCAGGGAGAGCAGGAGGACACAAAGAGCCCAGTAAGTTGAAGTAAGCTGTTACTGCCCTCTTTTGGTAAACAATGTTTAAAGGTCTGTCTCTGTAGCCGTTCAATAGAAAACTCATTTGATGTGTCCTATTGTCCTGTTTTCCAATTCCTGTGATAGACAGTGTGTAGTGCTCTTTATTCTTGCTATTTGTCTATTATAAACCCAGTTTAAACATTTAATGAATCGTTTACAACACACTGCAGTGTTGTATTCAGATAAATGTTCTTCTTGGATCTCTCCAGCTGCTTCACCACCATATAATTTAATTTTCTGTTGTGACTAGCACCATTGTCTTTGTGTATTGTAGGAAAGACCCATACTTGCTATGGATAAATGAACAGTGTATAATAACAGTGTATTTACAATGCACTTTGACTGTTTTGATAAGATTTAACACTCTTTTTTACAGTGTGAATACTACAAATACAACTTAAAATACATATACATTAACATCATGGATGCTCTGCTCTTCTAACTATCTTATTTTGCTACATTTGCTAACTTATTCTGTACAGTTTATTGTCACTCCACTGACACTCCACTCCAGTTTACTGACACCCACTGCTAAAAAATAGCTTTACTACTAAAATTTGTTTTTATGCATTTACAATCACAGTGTGATTCATAGCGTCCATATATTTAGTTACAAACACAGTATAAGTAGTTGTAAATACACATTTTTGGAAAACTGCCTGCCCAAACGTCAGTGTTTAATACTATGTTTAAGTCAAATAGGATGAAGAGCTGCAACTAATAATTATTTTTTATTATCAGTAAATCTCTCATTAACTTTTTTGTCCAATTATTAATCATTTAGTCAATGAAAATGAGTGAACAATGCTACAGATGTTACAAATTGCAAAGCCCCTTGTTTCTTCCCTACCAAGAGCAAGAGCAGCAAATCCTGGGGGCTTGCAAATATTAGTCACATTTTCTTATGACTGAAATTCCAATATCATTTATCAGATTTAATTGTTTCTGTTCTAATCAGGATTGAAGATTAAAAACACTGAGGTGTTGCTGATTCTTACACATGTGTGCAGGTGCTACGTGTAAAGACTCAAGTCTTCCAGAGAAGGAATGTGTGTACTTTTATTTCCGGAAATGCAAAAATAACCAATCAGCCATATGAACTTCATTTGCATCCTTTTTTTCTTCTTTTTAGCTTTGGCATGGTCATAGAAACATGATTCTTTAAAATGTAGAGCTACACAGTCAAATCACTATAGTTTATATTCAGACAATAACACAGTGTGATTCAGGGACAGTAGGATGAGCTGTTATGAAGTTGTTTGACACCATCAGGGATCATGGTCATTGTTGCCTTTCTTATGATATAATAACAGGTAATACCAAAATGTATACCAAAAAAAAAACATGTTTATCTTATTTTCCCACATTGAGCTGCAGTTCATGGCAGGGACACTCCTGAACTAGTACCCTTTATCTCAGTACCAACAAACACCATAACCTTTACACCACAGCACTCAGAGTACCTTGCATAAGTGTAGTAATTCTTTGAAAGTGACCTCTGTCCGTCAGGACGTGCTTTTAAAAGGGGGATCAAAATCGTGACAAAAATCAAAACAAACTACCTCTAACCTTAAAACAACCAAAGACACCATGTCCAGTTTGCAGAGGTTAAACAGAAAAGCATGAGTTAACTAACTCAGTGTCGATTTCTGAGAATGATCTGTCAAACTTCAGGAGTCCTCTTACATCAAACTTTACATTTTAAAACATTTTCAAATATATTTTGGCTTTAAGTCTGGTGGATAGACGGGTCTTTGATATGATAGTGAAAATGATAACTTGATCCCTTTATATTTATCTTTACTTCATGAATAGTTCAATATACAATCTTTGATGTATAAAACACGAGGTAATAATGTTAGACAGGGATGTGACCGTCTGAGGCGCCAGGGTGTGTCTGAGCACATTCAGCTTCTTGTGCGTCAAGAATGTATAATATATCGTATTAAAGACAGCGCTCAACATTTTCAGAAATACGGTGGTTTACTTTCTTGTGAAACTTAAATGAGAGGACTGATTCGACTCTTATATCTGTACAGTAAACCTAAAGATGGACCCAGCAGCCAGAGAGAGTAAAACATCCACCTAAATGTTCTTCTTTCTTCTCACAAAAAAGCATAAAAACAACAATGTGCTATTTTTTTGGCCTGGACTAGTAACTTTCTGGAGTCTCTGCTGATTTTCTGGCAACTGTGCGAACATAAAAAGTTGTTTTGACATCATTTTTGTACATGTTAACCAAAACAGATGGCATGTTAATTTTCTGAGCTTTAGAGATGTTAGAAGGCAGATTTTAACGGAGCCAAGCCAGTTGAATCATGCCAAGCTATGCTGAGTTAAATAGGCGCTAGCTTTAACTTGGCATTTACTGTACAGACATGAAAGTTGCATCATCAGTCTCCTCATCTAACCCCATCATGAAAGCAAAATGTGATCAAATGCTGCACTATTCCTTTTACGTATACAACACACAAACTATTTCTTGGTTGTACTTTATATAGTGCAATATACAGTACAATGCTCGCGCCTCGTCTTTGTTTTAATGTCGATACTTTGCAAATCTTCACAAATACATTTGGTAACAAAGTCTGATATTTCATCCCACATATCAAACATTACACAACCTGTACAATATGTTCCAGCTGTGACGATATATAAAGCTCCGCTTGTAAAAAAGTGGCACTGCTATGGCTTCATTTTGACTCAAAAACAAAGCAGAGGTGAAAACACACAGCGCCTGGGTTCAAACTGAGTCACATAAGGGGTGGTATGGGAGGAGGTAGTACAGGCACATGGCCTCATGTTCGAGTCTGCATTTTAATTAAAGCCCTGTTTTTTTTTGTCCAGAATGAGACAAAGAGAGAGAGACAGAGCAGATGGAGGTCAGAGAAAACTAAGTGCGGTGAATATGAAGCCATTATGTACGTTTTTCATTTCCCTGAAAGCAGCTTTGGTTTTTTTCACTACCACCAAACTTTAACCAGGGTTAATGTGAGAAAAACTGACCTCCACACTCACAAACAGTTCCCAGTTTGTATTCATAACATTCAGTTTGTACTCGAGTGTAATCTGCGTATCAATCTCTGTATCCTTCCCTCATCTGATCTCAGTCCGTCTCACTCAGGACCGACTGGGGGTCTACTGCCCCGGGGCGTAGGGCCAGCTGATGGAGCTCCCTGATAGCTGCATGTCTCGGATCAGCGTCTCAATCGGCGTCTTGCCCACCAGCCGCATGAAGAAGAGCTGGGAGATGAGGTTGGCCGGCACGGCACGCAGAGCAGGGAGACGCAGCAGTAAGCGACCGAACCGCTGAGGCTGGTTGGGGTACTGCAACCTCTCGTACTCTGTCAGGGCGACCTGGGCCTTCTCCTGCAGGGACTCCACGTGGGCCGGGTCCGTCAGACCACATGCATCTGTAAGGCAAAGAAAGAAGCAGAGGATGATGTCACTATTCAAATGTTTCTACAATGCTGCTTTTGCATGTTTTTATTTTCAACCCTCTCTCCTCGAACTGTTGTTGATCCATAATTAGACTTATTTGTTGAGTCAAGCTCAAGATATTAGCCTAGTCTCATTGCAAAGTCAAACTACATCTACCAATACTGCTAAAAATGTCACTGCACCTGGTCTAAAAGCACAACCCTGAGTTAAACCATAACTTTCAACACACATAAACACAAAAACTTTCAACTTTAGCTCTCACACGGATTAAACAAATAAGATTCAGTATTCCTATTTGAGAGCTGTAGAGTCTTTGTTCAGAGCTGGACTTGCTCTTTTCTCAGAAAACTGTTGGATAAGGAAATCTTCTTCTCTGCTACTCCTCCTTCACTGATGTCAAAGGTCACACTCATTCATATCGAAGGTCACCTACGACTGGTAACAATTTAATTTGGTGTTTTAATTGCTGGTCCAGAAACTAACTCTGTCAAATACCTCACTCAGACGTCTGTGTTTTGGTTTTCTCTAAAGTCACGTGCTGTTAGTTGACAGTAAACACATTCAGCTACTGTAACTCTCACCACTCAGATCATCACCTTGTGGAAAAATCTCCCCCCCAAAAAACTCACCAGGTGAAAACAGTGCAATGGCTTTGAGGCAGCTGTACTCGGCTGAGTCCACCTGCAGCCGGTTCAGCTTGTCCACCTGGTCCTGGAAGATCCTGACCTGGTCCATGAAGGACACTACGCGCTCGGCGGACATGGGGGACGAGTGGAAGCCGGCCGCTGCCAGCAGAGGAGCCATGTGCAGAGGCAGGGCGGACTGAGCGGCGTTCAGGATGAAGAGCTCGCTCCAGCTCAGCCTCAGCAGCGCCACCTGTCGGGTAGGGAATCAGTGAGGGGTTGGGATGTCACGATTATAGATTTTCTTGATACGATTATTGTCAGAGAAATAATCACGGTGTTACGATTATCACGATTATTATGCATCAATAAATTTCACAACACTATGAATGTGTAAAATCAAATATAGTCAAAATATAATTCCATTACTAATCTCTTAATATAGGACCAGTTATTCAATGTTTACGTTTATTAACAAGTAATCGTGACATCCCTAGTGAAGGGTTACATAAGAGTAGTGGGTCCACATAGGACAACAGATATTTTGTCTTGGCGCCAATAACATTAATGATGATTTTTTTTAAAGTAATTAAATTAAATTATTCTCTGGAGGTACAACATTAGAGCTATGATTGTGTTTCTGACTGATAACACAGGGATACTCTCACCTAAAATGTTGTCTCTGTTCTTTAAACTATAATAATTGTAACAGTTTTTTAAAAAGTATAACATATAACAGGACTGACCTGCTCTGAGACAGGCAGTTCTGGAAAGTATGGGATGTTTCTGGCCCACTCGATGGTGCTGAAGAGGAGCCGGGCGGCCAGCTCACAGATGCTGTCGATGCCCATGACGGAGCCTCCGCTGGTGGACCCCTGCATCTGTGCCTGGCCGTAAGGGGCGCTGTAGCGGCTGTTGGGGTACGGCTCGGCCCGCAGGAGCTGGGAGATGAGATCTGACACCGGCTGCCCGTTGAAGTAGTCAGCCCCAATGTGACCGGGCCCTGCACCTCCCACTCCCCCGACCAGGGAGTTTGGGCTGATTCCTGAGTGAGACGGAGGGATCCGACCCCGCTGGACTGCTGCATGGGAGGACACGAGACAGTGAGAATCAGAGGCGGTGCCTCTAAAACATCTGACACTGCTGCAAAGCTGCTTCACTCACAGTAGAAATCAGAGTATAATCATGTCTTATTGAAACAGCACACAACACAAGCTACAATTTTGAGGTCCTTGTGTTGTACTTGAGTATTTTAAGTGTTCTACTCCACCACATTTCAGAAACATTGATCTTTTTACTCCTCTGTGCTTGTCTTGTCTAGTATTTTTACTCCTACTACAAAGACACAAGAAAAGCAACACAAGAAAAGCAACTTAGAAGTAGATATTTGTCAAGATGTCCATCCTTTTTCGCAGAAGAGATGTGTGTCTGGCTGGAAATAACCTGAGGTCATTGGTGTTTTTGGCTGTGACACCCACTTTCTAATTCCTGGTAATAGTTTGAAATAAGTTTTAGTTTCAGTTAAATGTGAGTCTAATCCTCTGTGATTTAACTCTAATGTTAATATCCTGAGTGGGAGCGCGCTGCCTGTTCTGTCCCAAATATTAATTAACACTGCTGCATGTCCTAAATGGCAGCGAATATAGTTACAGTCTCAGTGAAGCAGTCGGTGCGGTGCGGCTGCTGCTTCTCCTCTGACTGGGTTAAAGGTGAAACAGACATTTCCAGGTAATGTGGAAACAGTGCAGCCTGCGTCACGGCCACGGTCAGCAGGGTTCATTAATAACCAGGCCCAATATAACCTCTGGCACACACGTCACCTCGCTGCACATTATGTATGGTAGAGCTGCTGGTGTCCACTAACACAGACGGAAATACAAGAGGGGTTGGGTTACGCTAGAATACAATTACAGACTTCACTGTCAACACACGTCACACTGGGAATTAAAACACTGAAATATTTTTGTGATGTGATGGGAGCTGAAAAACTATAGTGGTAATAATTACACCCTGCCAAATGGGAATCAGATCTGAAGTCAAAAACTAAACTGTAATGAGCAGGTTGTTTGGTATTGAGGCAGCTCAGTGGGTTTTGTCTGACTGTGTTCACTTTCTCTCCTCTTGTGTTTCCTGTTATGCAAATCAGAGCTGGTTGCCCCCAAAGCCCAGCCCCAACAGCTGCAGGGAGTCGAGCACCAGGGTGAAAACACGCTTTGGTTGACAGTAAACACTCACTGGCAAATGTCAGTGGCTGTTTCTTGCACTTTCTCTGAGAATTACTCATTTCTGGTATTTATGTATTTCTGTGTGTGTGTGTGTGTGTGTGTGTGTGTTTCTCAGTATTTGAACTTCTGTGGGTTTGTTTTTCTCCGGGGTGTTTGGGCATCAATCGGTCTGTGTGTGTCTGTGTATGTGTGTGTTAAGGACAGTATATATGATGTTTTTAAAGCTTAGTGTTGGAAAATAACTGGATACAGTTTACTCATCATGTATTGTGCTTTTTGAAGTGAATGTACAGGAGAAATGTGGATTGGCACTACATCTATTTGACAGCTACAGTTACTTTGATTTACGGCTTAAATTATATTCACCTCTACCTGTTACAACACTGAACCATAAAAAGATAATTATGAAAGGGGGCATTTTGCCAAAAAATTACACATCTAGCTTTTGTTAAGAGCATAACTTTAACTTGAAATTTAATATTTTACACTGCAGTATTTTGTCTTATGTTGATTTTTTATGTGTTGCTGCTTGGCAAGTTGTAAATGCAACACTGATGTGTTATCGTCTTTCGTTGTTATAATACATCTTTATATCGTTTTCTCTGCTACAGAGGGACACGTGGTGTGAGTAAACTAAAACAGTGAGCTAAAAGAGGCCAAAGCATCTCTTCAGGTTGTCTCTTCAAACATTACACACAGTCATTCGGCCCATTGTTTGTATGAAAATATTGATTTATGCAGCTTTGAGTTGAGGACTCTCCACCTCCACATCTCAAACCTTGGAGCTCAGCAGTTGCCTCAGCTCCTCACGTGACCTGGTTTGTGACGTGTAACACTCATTTGTGTGTTTACTAACCCTGAACAAAAAAAGAAAACACACCTTTAACCTGCTGTGTGTGTACATGGATATAATACTGTACCTTCTTTGCGCATCCCGACTCGGAAACATTTCTTCAGCCGGCAGTATTGGCACTGGTTGCGGTGATGCTGGTCGATTTGGCATTCTCGATTTGATCTGCATAAAAGGAAACAAGAATATAAAACATACAATGAAAATATAATATTTAGTGACAGGAAACTGAGAATTTCTCCCTTCTCTTCCTCCCCTCACCATCTCTTTCTCTCTCACTGACCTCTATGATGAGTGAACTGTGTGAGCTGGCTGGGCTGAAAAGCTATCAAGGCTGTGACCTTTGTAAATCATCAGCTCTACACACCCTTGTGTTGCCATTTACAGCAGGACGAGGTCTGCCAACATTTCAAAGAGAGAACCTTTTCAGCCCTGGACATGACAAACTGACTGCAGAGACACCTCCCATCCAGGGTTAGTGCATTATTAGATGTGGGAGAAACGACTGTATTCGGGAGCTGAGAGCTTCATGTATAAGAGCAGAGAGAGAATTGAGCTGCAACAATGTGTTCCTGTGGTGAAGAAGAATAATGGGAATGTTGACCTTCTGAGGCAATCCATCCTCACATGACTGACCTTCAGGGCTTTCATTTCTCTTATTTTTTTTCCTGGGGCTGTTTGTGAGCCGAAGCCAAGGTTGGAACAAATCATTCCCGAGTGAGAAATAGGCTTAATCTGTTGTCACCCTCATGAATGTGAATGCACGTATAATGGTTCATATAAGAAAAGATGTTAACCTTCTAATAAACCGCAAACAAATCATCAATAAGACACTATGTGGAAAGATTGAAGGTGTTTCTGAATATGGATTATTTACGATTTTCGACATAAAATCATATTTTATGTTATAACATGTGCTTTTCTCTGTTTATACAATAGCAGTCAGTCAGAAGGAGTTAAACATGTCCTTATAAATACATTATAATGTGCTATAAACTGTTAATTAATAAAGTTAAATGCCCTGTTTGACTCTATTTATGATATAATATCACATTTTATATTATAACACATGTTTTTTCTCTGTTTATACAGCAGCATTCAGTCAGAAGGAGTTAATCATGTCCTTATAAATACATTATAATGTGCTATTAACTGTTAATTAACATGTAAAGTCAAAGTTAAATGCCCTATTTGACTCTATTTTTTATTCTCCCAGCAGCCCCTACTGTACCTGCAGGAGTAGTTGAGGTTTCGCCTGATGCTCCTCTTGAAGAAGCTCTTGCAGCCCTCGCAGGTGAACACGCCGTAGTGCTTCCCGCTGGACTTGTCCCCGCACACCACACAGTCCACCACGCAGGCCTTGTCCTCGTCGCCAACGTCCACATCGCTGCTCCCGGCCTGTGGCGAGCCGTCCTCCTCCTCCCTCCTCAGGTAAGCCTTCTCCCCCAGTCCATTAGTGTCCCCGTTGGGGTTACCCCATCCCCCGCTCACCATGGCCATATTCTCTGAGACACGCAGTCCTGTGAGTGGATCATACACAGCACCGCCCTGTCCCCCCGGCTCCCGACTGCCCTCAGAGTCCAAACACCGATCCCAGACCCTGAGACAGCGACTCCAGGTTTGTGATTCGGAGCAGGTTCTGTCCAAAGCTGTGATGAGAAGTTGTGACGGGCTCCACCACCGCGTTGACCTTTACCCCCTTCGCCGTCTGCTCGGACTGACCTGGAGGTCCCTCCCAGTGCTGTGTGTTTTCTCTCTGTTCTTTTAATCCCTCCGCCGTCTCTGCTCTTGTCTTTCACCCTTCTGTTTTCTGCCCTGACCTCCGATCAATGGCTCCCGAGGTCTGAGAAAACTTCAGACACACATCTGATGGTTCAGAGTTCAAGCAGGAGAAAAGGGTGCAGCCTTGCTCTTTTCACAGGAAACAATAAATTACACTTTGACTCCCTGTTTCTTTCTCCCTCCTGCTCACTTTCCCTCTCTGTCTCCCCCCCTGGAAGAAGTTTAAAACACACACACACACCTCACAAATCCCAAAGTGCAGTGAGGGACAAAACAAGAGTTGGTCTTCAAATAAAAGAAAGAAAGCTCAGCCCCTCTGCCTCTCTCGGTTGCACGACTTTCTCCCAAAAGGACAAGCAAGTGGGAGGAAAATAAAACACAGCTCTCCTTCAGGCAGGGTTAAAGTGCCCTGCCCTCTCCTCCAACTTATAAACTAGTCCAACCAGTTCCTGCCGTGCAGAGGTGTTATCTGCTGATCTGAGGCAGTTCTAGTCCAGACGCACTCTTGACTTGTCGGGGCTGTTACAGGAGCAGAGGTGATAGTGATGAGGAGGAAAAATAAAAGACAACCCTAACAAGTATTTTGGCTCAGGAACATTTGTGTCCTAAAAAAAAACAAACAAAAAAAAATGTAGACAATGATCCCCACACTTTAAAAAAAAATTTAAATGAGAAGAGTGCTGGAGAGGACAATATGCTCCTTTGACTCCTGGAAAAATCTGGTTTCAGCAACGGCGGCGGCGGCGGCAGCAGCAGAGTTCTTGAAAGGCGTCCTCCTCCTCCTCCTCCTTCTCCTCTTCTTCCTCTTCTTCCTCAGCTCTCTGCGGTCAAATTGTGTTTTCTCGTGGCTCCTCCAACTCCTCGGAGTCTGTGGTGTCAGAGGCTCAAATGTCACAGAAAAAACAACAAGCCAGAACAAAAGCAGAGTTGAGTAATCTCCTTAGTCGCAGTTCTCTCCTCTCCTCTCCTCTCAAAGCTCCACAAAGTGTTGTCTCTCTCTCTCTCTTTCTCTCCCTCTCTCTCTCTCTCTCTCCCCCCTTCTCTTGTTTTGTCAGTGCTTGTCCATCCAGCAGTAACAACCAGAGGCCAGAACCTCTCTGCATTCCCTGTCAGCGAGTCACGGTGTACTGTTGCACTCTTTACTATTCTGCCTGTCCTTTTTTTTTTCTTCTACTTCTTCTACTTCTCCTTTTTCTTCTTTCTTCTTTTTTCTTTCCGTCCTTTTTTCTTTCTGCTGGCCCCGGCAGGAATAAATTAGGCAAACAAGCGCAGGAAAAACACGGTCACACACACACACACACACACAGACCTTTTAGTGAAAGCCAGACGCTGCTGCGAGTGGAGAGAGCGAGCAGCCCAGAGATAGACTCCTCTCCTGCTCCTCTCAATCCCCTCTCTGTGTCTCTGCCTCGCTCCCTCCTTTAGGGAGAGTGAGCTGTGTCTGTGTGCTGAGGGATTTGACACTGCTATTCAAGCCCTGCCGTTGCCATGACACTGGATGCCTTATAAGGCCAGAGGAGTCAAAGAGCACAGAGTGGGCTGCAGCCACACACACACACTCAGGGAATGAATGCCTGGCTGCCTGACTGGCTGCCTGTTTCCCCCCTGACCTCGGGGCAGGCCTGCGAGCAAGGGGTAGTTAACCTCAACACTGCAATGAAACAAAGAGGAGAGGAGAGGGGGGTGGTGGTGGTGGTGGGGCCTCGGGGTCGACACACAAGCGAGCACATGGCACTCACACTCATGTTCTCCACTCCACTCTTAATCCGTAAGACTTCCTCCGACTTTGTTGACCCAATAATAACAGGGAGGGCCTGTTGTTGTTGAGCAACTTGTCTAAAGGTTACATGATACGCCACCGGCTCTTTTTCACACCTGCTGCACACACTCACAGGTCAGTGTGAAGGATGCCAAAGGTCCCGAGTTGCTGCTGCTGCTGCTGCTGCTGCTGCCGGGTCCTGGATCATGGTGCTGGTTATACTATTGAATGCACATTTTTAGGAAGGGGTGAGGGTGTGAGGGTCGGGGGGTTGCATATTGTATGTCTATAAAGTGGTTGGACCTTCTAGACAATGTCTTTCATCTTTAGGGTTTACACATGTGTTGCATGTTACACATTGCATTATTGAGTCTATGACTATGTGTGCTATACACACCCAAGCAAAGAATCTGGTCTGTCCACTGGGACGGTCTCAGTGTACATATCAATATGTCCATATCAAATACAATTAACATAACATAACATACGGTAACATAACATAACATAATATATGGTAACATAACATAACATAACATAACATGTCAAATGCGAAAGGCACTGAGCATTATTATGTAGCAGAAAAAGGAGAAAAGATGTCCGCACACTGCTATTGTTGCTCCCAAAATTGAATGTAGGCTACAGTAGATACATTATTATGTAGCAGACAGTGAGGATGCAGAAGACACACATAAACACACATGCACACTCTTTTCTTTTTTCTTTTTTTACATTTTTGTACATGGAGGCTGTGGATGTTGAACATGCAATGTCCACCACTGCCACCAACAGTGACCAACATTTTTGATCTTGAGTCAAGTGTTTGTTTATAGTATGTTTGGGAATAGAGAGAGGATGACTGATTTTGCCATGTTTGACTTTTTTCAGTGTAAAAACAGTTTGATGAATGAAATTTCGCTTCAGGCAGCATTTGTGTTTCCTCATTAACAGTATTACCTTTGCTTTATACACAGTGGTCATCATGACGACTAAATGTTTACTCAGACTGCGTGGTATGAAGACGAGTAATACTGTATGTGTGCTGCTTCTCTTTCACAAACCCAGTTACAATTTGCTGTGTAACCCGTCCATCGTCTTGGCAGTAGGCAGAGCTCCTGAGGAATTTCTGGCCTGCTTTGTCTGTCATACCAACAGCACTGTCATGTGAAGGTCTCTTGAAAAAAAAGGGAGGACAAAATAAACAATCAGAGCCTGCAACCAAGGTTTCCAATAACAGCCTCCAAACGCAGGAGGAAAAAAAAAAAGAGAAAAGCCACAGAGGAGGTATTCACTGGCGCTTACAAGCACGCCTGCTTAAAAGAACCTCTATGTACCAAAAACTGTTTGCTCATCACATGGTTTTACAGGAATTCCCCCTGAGTGACAAAACATTTTGTCCACTGTAGCTTCAAAAGAATATGCTGCCTGCCAAAAAAAAAAAAAAAAAAAAATGCAAATATCAAAGGAGCAAAACGCTTTTGAGTTTAGATCTGATTAAAAGAGGGCTGGGAGGAGAGAAGGAAAGAAGTTCGCTTACACAAGTTTAGCCGGTGAGGTTAATTCAGCCTTTTAAATGTGAGCACAAGGCAACTTTAACCCACATCCGTCACAGCGAGACTCATTGTGCATGGATAGGCCTTTTGTTTGGTTAAGAGGTTATCAGGGGCCAAGCTAAGCTGCTGTAGGTTGAATTAGTGCTTTCCTTTAAGCCTCTGTCTATGTGTATTAGTAGCAGCCGGAGCATGTGGAGCAGTGGTTGATATTGTCTCATGAAACAGTATCATGTAAGACTTGGAATATGTACATCAAGCTATGAAGGGTGGAGCTTTACAGTAATCTGAAGTCATGTGTTGTTGATTTAACAGCTCTCAAATCAAGTTTTGTTGAATGAGAGCATGGAACAGCGACCAGGAAAGACTTGTCTCTGAGTGTAATAAAAAAAAATGTATTACACAACTTCATTTTGTGTCAATCTAAAGTGCACAGTCTGTGGTGAGAATGTGTCACTCATTCAACTTTATTGTAATGTGTAATTAATGAAACTGCTTCATGTTTCCAATTCTCCTCAATATAGTGTGAAGAATAAATCACACATGAGCTGTCACAACATGAAAGCTCCCTTGTGACCAAAACCAAAGTTGTTAAAGTGTGGCAAACCCAATCATTTAATCAATTAACTACTGGGAAATAAACTGATTGATTGATCCCAATAAACACATTAAAAGTGACTCATCATCTCCTGACAAGACATATTATTATGTTATTACCATATGGAAATGTACTGCTGTATGACAAGCACAGACTCTTGTTTTGGTTTTGTTCAGTGCGTTTTGTAAAAACAAAACAAGAACTCTAATGTTGTAAAAACTAAAATTAGAGCTCTGACACATGTGGAGACCATAAAGTGCTAAGACTTTGGTCACAGAAACATGCAACAAAGTAGTTGTCCAATGATTTTCCAGTAGTAAGTGTGATGGTGGCGATCAGAGACATAATGAGGTGTGGTCAGTTCGCCATGGAAAGCAGACCACAGTATGCGGTAAATGCGGTGAGATTGAAGGCTGCCTCCCCCAGAGGTCACATCCCTGACCTCTGTGCAGGTTTGGTGAGTGAGACCAGAGCAGGAGAGGCTGCGTTACAGCTGCGTGTTTGTATTTGAATTGGAACAGACGCACACAATGCGTTTGTTTGGATATGAGAATGAGTGCGTCTGCATATTGTAGCAGTTACGCAACTATCACTGTGTTTCACTGTGTCTATGGTGAAGTGTGCACGTGGTCTTGTGTAAATGCACATATGCCTTACATATCTGGCAGTAAGTGGATGTGTGTGTGCTTCTGTGTGTGTGTGTGTGCATGCATGTTTGTGTGTGTGTGTGTGTGTGTGCATGTGTGCGTGTTCTGTGCTCTTTGAACTGCAGGTCAGGAATGCAGCTGCTCTCAGCGTGAAGTCGACTGTGGTGGAGTCTGTGCATTCTCAACACAGTCAGGAGTCCCGAGTGGAGCAGATTAACCTTCACTGTGCTCACCTGAACGACACACAGGACCTGAACACACACACATATACACACACACCTCTGATTAATACACATTTCCTGCTTATATTTCCTCTTAGGTTTAGAAGTGATTTTCACATACTTTTTTCCCCCTGCTTGCTCCAGTGCTTAGCTGGTAATACAGTAAATGACACTTATATTTAACATTCAAACATGGCGGCACATTTAGCAGTAGAAGCTACTCTATTGAAGTGTTTTTGCTATGCATAAAAGAACGAATAGCTGATTTCAATTAGTACAGTATTATCCAAAACTGATCATTATGGCAACACCTCAACCTAAAATACTGGTAAAAACCAGGCTGACATATTGCATCATTGTGCATTGTCAGTATCATGGAGAGAATGTGTGAAATGAATGAAAATATGCCATATAAGCAACTGAGGAGATTTAAAAATAAACATATCATCAAAGAAGGAAGTGAAAATCCAAGTTTTGTTGTTCACAGACCTGGACATGGTAAGAACATGAGATACTGAGGAAGAGATACTTTTCTTATACAATAGCTTCAAACAGTTGTTACCCATTAGAGGCCGTGTGTGGGATTAATGTTTAGCAGATTCACATTTCAGCCTCTATAAACTCTCCAAGGGAACAGAGGAAGCTTGTCTCACTGAGTGTCACCGGATGTTTTTTTTGGAGATTCCCTGAGCTTGACCTCAGTTTGAGTGCAAATCAGTTCTCTGTAAACGTGGGACTGAATATCAGTCTGGTCGTGTGTTTACTGCCTTAGCTGTGAGAGTGTAGAGGAATTTGAAAACTGGGGTTAAACTTTAACTCTGAGGAGCAACTCTGGGTGAACAAGCACATGACTCCCTGCTCCTTCCTCATTAGCCCCACTGCCCTTTGGCCCAGAGGCCAGCGAGGAAAAATCATCTTCTCCTCTCTCTCTCCCTCTCCCTCTCTCTCTCTCTCTCTCTGCCCTTTTTTCTCACAACACTCTCTCCATCCTAAGGCCTTTGACCTCAGACGAATGACGGAGCAATTTAAAATAAACAGGGCAGTGGAACCTGCCAAAGAAAAACATCTGCTGGGGTGACTCCAGAGCAACGTGCGGCTGCGGTGTCCAATCAATATCTGGCCTCCTCTCCGCCCAGGACCTGCTGGAGATGGTGGGAAACTTCCCATTTGGTGTGTGTTTGTTGTCATTCAAATCAGCTATCTGGTGTTCTCTGTGAACAAGGTATCAACCCCATTGTTTGTAGACGAGTCAATAGAAGTGTTTAGGAGCTGTAATGGCAGTGAAACCCTTTTGTTTTTGGTTTTTTTCCCCGTGCCTCTGCTATAAAGACAAGAGAGGTTATTGAAAGAGGCTGATTTTAAACTGAGATGGGAAATGCTATTTCATTATAATCCCACTCTATTTTTCCATAAACATGTTTTGGCATCACACTTTAAATATATTTAATATGTTAAACAAACAGCAGCTTGTTCACACATCCAGCAGACACTCATCATATTTTCATTTACAGAGTGAAATAGTTTGAGCTTATTTCAGCTTTCTTAAAAGGTGTCATGGTGGTATAAGTGGCCACTGCTGTCGCCTCACAGCAGGAAGGTTTGGGGCTTGATGCCGGGGCCCGGGGACTTTTTCTGTGTGGAGTTTGCATGTTCTCACCTTCATGTTCTCCGGCTTCCTCCCACAGGACAAAGACATGCACGCTAAAAGGTTGAATGGTGTCTATTAAATTGTCCGTAGGTGTGAATTGTTTGACTTTACATGGCGACGCCGACTGTGTGATGGACTGATGACCTGTCCAGGTGAATCTGCCCTCGTCCTGTGTCAGGTGGGATCTGGATGCACAGCTTTTGCAAAAATCCACAGTGGTTTTTTAACTTTCTTTCTTTGTTTTTCACCTTATTGGGCCTTTATACACCATCACTTGCTTTTTAAGTGTTTAATAGAATGCGTGATGTTTTATTTTCCTGTTTCAAACTTAGAGGGATGGGATTTACCTGGTTAAGAAAAAAATGTAAAATGAAACACAATACATCATCCAGTAGTTCTGTTTTGGTCTGCGTCAACTCATGGAGGGAAATCTAAGCACTTTAGTCGGTAAATGCTCCACTATTTTCTAATTTGGAGAATTAATGAAATGAGAATGACCTGAAAGATACCGATCAGTGGAGCAAGATGACACTTTTCACAGTAAATGTGCAGTAGTCCTTTGACTTGTGAACATAAAATTACCATGTACCAGTGTTCGTTGAAGTAATGAATCATCACCAGGCAGCAGCAGCGCACGTGTTTACTATGCAACATGAGTGAAGGTTCAGCAGACTCCACTTGCAAATTTTGACCTTGTGCCTACTGTGATCCCATTGTTCCCACTTATCACATGAAGTTTAAATATGCAAAATGTATTCAAACGAGGATTTTCTATGGCTGCCCATCAAGTTCGCCAAGTGAAGCGTTTGAGGTTGATTTGTATGGGAAGCCGTGATGGTCATAAATCCTCTTATGTCTTGTTTTTCAATCATGATGCACTGTAACGATACACCAAAAAATAATCACAGTGCTCTCAGTACAGGTGTTTTTTTAGCTCAATCCTTTGCTTCAGATGTAAAAAACAATTACCATCGACAAGCTGTCATTGCCAATTGGAAAGATGAACTTCTTTGCTTTTAGTACCCCAGAAGCTTGCCATTTTCAGACAGGGCATTATCCTAACGCTTCCTGCAGCCACAACAATTTGATCAAGTTCCCAATCACCTGTTTCAATCTCTTGTAAATCTGTGTCCAATCTGTTGCTCCCTGATTGCTCCCTCTGCTATCAGCCAGACACTGCCTATAGGTCAACGAAGGTGCTTCGGATGACAGAAAATTAACCTAATCAGCTCAGTGAAGAAGACTCAAATGCTTTAACAGGATTAGGCCCAGGCCACTCCCCCAGCCATCTTTTCCCTCTAAACACCTTATTGCTGTAATCTACCGCACACAAGCTGACGAGCTGAGTGACCTCATTAGCTCATCTGCTCTGCAGGGTTTTTTTGTCGTCGGTCTGGACACTGATCTGTGACGCGTTCAACTTGCACTCAAAAACACTCTCAGACAGACCGTCAGTTTGTGCTTTAACAAAGTGCATCCAGTGCCTTTGCATGTTTCCGTTTAATTACTGCAAATCACATGGCATGTTTAATTAGAGAATTAATGTAGGTAGATGTAATTTTCCAGTGCATATCAGACTTGCTTCATGTGGATGTTTGCTTTCAGATGACTTGAAACACACAGCATCTAATATAACAAATCTATAACTGTCATAACACCAAAACAAAAAAAAAACCTGTAATGTAATCACATGACAGGAGCACGACAAGTCATGAAAAATACAAATTGAACTCAAGCGAGCTCCGAGTCTCTGCAAGTTGAATTTCATACTGTGCTGCAATAAGGAGAAACCAGTGGATGCATGTAAGATGGAAAAACATACATTCCTCTGAAAAGCTGCAGTGCCCTGGAGGTCTTGAGGTTTAATGCACCAAAACATTACTCCTTTGAGTTTGGCCCCGGCTCAATGTCACATGTAAATCTTTCATTCCTCCCATTCATGTGATCTTTCTACCGTCAACTCACAAGAGTATATCATAAATTCGACGAGAAAATATTGGACACAGATGTGTACAGTGCCCTATTACATGTATGGTAGTCTTTATCTAAATAGTGGCACTGACAGTACCTCATATATCAGGATGGCAGAGCCGCATCACCATCCTGTGCCCTCCTTTTAGATGCACCTCTGGCTATTGAAAAAAAACCACCCAATTAAGTGGTCAAATAAAAACTCTCTTCTGATCTGGTGAGTATGAAGGTCACTGAATACGACTCCTCCTTAAACTGATGACTGAGAATCTGTATTTGTTATTTTGTTATTCAGGTTTTTACTTATTTTTCTGTCCATTTGTATAAAATTCCTGGAATGCGTATAAACAAGAATAAAACATTTCATGTGATGTAAGTGAATGCATATACAGTACGCACACAGACCTTACGCATAAAAAAGGCAATAGATGGAAGATTAAAATTATATAATATTTTGTAATCAAAACTAACACACTGCAATCAAATGTCCATAACTATACAGTCTACAAATACAGTATAGACCAACAAACTACCACACTGTCAAAAACCACACCTGTCTGAATTATTCACAACAGCCTTAAAGCAATAGATCTACCTGTATAGTACATGATGAAAGTTTAAAAGTAACCTTATTCCGTGCTTTTCTAACAAATGATGGTAAAAAATGTAGGTTTCACTAGGTTATTTCTCTACTAAATCATAATATAATATACAAGATAAAACAACACACTCTAGTCACATAGTCTATACCTTATTCTAATAGTGTTAGTTGTAACCCTTAAAAAATGTAAATGTAAAAATGTTTCACCAATTAAAAAAAGAAAAGAAACTCTATTATCATTATAACTTGTCCTCATTGCAGCATCAATACAACAGGATGAATCCAAACAACTTTCTCAACATCCTGACAAGCGTGCATGCAATCCTTTAACAGGATCTTGAGCATGCAAATACAACAACAGCATCCAGCGAGATTTCACCCTTCATCTGCTGGAGGCGGTGTGATGCTGAGGTGGCCTGTTTGGTCTGCGCTGTTTGCTGTCATTATTTGAGTGGGTTGCCGGCACAAAGCAGATGTGATAGGCCATTTGATTGAGGTCAAATCTCTTTCGCACTTCTCCAGTGCCGATAGCATAGCACCCCATCATCGTGACCTCTCCACGGGGCAGACTGGTGTCAGAAAGCTCAGGAGAGAGGTGTCGGGTCAGCATGTCAGCGTCCCCACAGCACAGAGCGCAGAGCAGAGAGACGTATAGAGAGGTGGAGGAGATGAGAGGGGATGTGGAGCGGCTGTGACAGGTGAGCTAATGGCTTTGAGAAAGAAAGGGCACAGGGATGAAGGCACAGGCTGTGATCTCTTTATACAGCTTACAGAGGGACAACTTATTAAAATGAGGAACAGATACACAGAGTAAATGAGTTGACCTAAAACCCCTAGGTCACTACCCCCCTGCTTGTGCTTGTGTGTGTGATTGCTTCCACCCCCACTGTGATTGACAGCCTCTGTCGTTGTCTAATAATGCTTTGGGTATTTTTCCCAGGCACCACAAAAAAAGAAAGAACCTCCCCTGTCCACAGGCTCGAACACTGGCTGTTATACACGTCGGGACGGAAATGTGGAGTTTAGAAATCTACCAGATGAGATTGTTAGACTTCATATCTTGTCAAAAATGAGCATTTAAATACCAGAATCATTCAGCGCTCATGTGGATTTGTTTGACTTTCTTATCTCACTCAGTTGTTGGTGCACATTCACAAACCTTTTTTCAGTGCATATTTCAACATAGACACATCTGCAGTCACTGTATCAGGAGCTAGATTAGATTAAACTGTTTACACTTTAATCTATGATGCATCAAGGTTAAACTAAGGTGATGTTCATGCAACACAGACATTTTAAAGCCTCTGAAGAATCTTTATTTCAATACCATTTACTAAAAAGTTGCACTTTGAGGTACTTGTACTTCCACACTGTTTATCTGCAGTATCTCTTTCTCACGCATATGGCCATGGTACCTAAGAACATATTGCAAGTAGTACTTTTAGTTGTCATCAGGTATTTGTGCAGTATGGTGTTTTATTTCAATGAGATATCTAAATATTTTTTTCAGACTGATGCAGTGGTACTGTTTAAATCATGAGACTGAGTGGTTCTTGATTACCATAAACATGAGGCAGAGGTACTAATGCAGCTGCAGTGAAAGAAGCAAACAAAACACATTTACTCAACCTTATACTCCCAAGGTAGAGGCAAATATAGTAAAATAACAGAATCATTTTTATTAAAATTGATTTGACATACAAGTTACTTTACATGTTAGTGTTTCACATAAATAATTGTGTTTATAAAATATATATCATTATTACATATTAAACAATAATGCATATAATTACAGTTGCTTCACCTTAATGCACAGTAAAATGCTACATTCACAGGGATTTATATTCATCCAACACATTATCAGTCACTGGGGACATTTTTCTGAAGGAGCACTTGTATATTGAAACTTTAAATACACAGTGTATAAATGCAGATGCACATGATTAAAATACCTTTTTCTTTGTCTCCTTTGATGCAAGAGTCACCCAGAGGTTACAACAGTCTGTCATCTAAAAAAAAAAAACCTTTGATGAACTCAGAAGCTCAACACAGACCTTAAAGAGAGGGAACACAAAATGGAACGATAATTGTATCATCTGCTCTAATGGCGGCTATTACAACAATAGCGATTGTGACCTGGAGGTGTGGGGGCAGTGCGGAGGACAGGCCCTCTTCGGTGACCTCTGCTCGGGAAAGGGCAAGCTCAGGCAAGAGTCAGGGCGTCAGGGGCTCGCCACCTCGTCTGGCACTCTGAACCCTCCATTCACTGGCTAACACAACAGCCAGGCATCGCTGTGACCCTGTGGGTGTGACACTCAACCTTTGCCTTAACCTCCTGACCGCCGGTCACAGCTGCAGCTGACCGGCCTGGGTAGGTCAGGGCACGGGGTCGGCTGGAGAGGGGCCAAAGATGATTGAGAGATGAGTGAGGAGAGAAGATGGAGGGAGATGGCGAAAGGCAGAGAAACTGACGTAAGGCGAGGGACAACATGGCGTTATTCTGTGTTCTACTGAAAACATCAAAGCCATCATTAATCCAGTGACTCCCAGCGTGGGGTCCTGACCTCGAAGGGGCTCTTGACATGGTTTACAAGATTAGAATAATAAACATTTTCTGCTGCACAAATTGTTTAACTTGTGAACTAATCTTCATTTCTTTATTATTCTTACAGTGAGTAGTTTTCAGTCTTGAGTTGCACTGCATGTGATGTAAATGCAACCTGTGAAAAAGCAGGAGGCTCAAAAGTGAACTAACCCATCTGCATGGGTAGAAAGATGTTGATGTTGATGAAATGTAAGGGTAAAGAGCAAAAGGCAGAGAGAGAGAGACAGAGATGGCGAGAACTATGAAAGTGCAAAGAGGACAAATGGGCTGGCCGTACACTTTGTGTGCACATAGGCCATTGTTTCAGCCCCCATCCCCCTCGGCAGAGCGTTGTCACGACAGCACGGCAAGGCGAGAGAGGCTTTATTGAGTCGGTTTGTACGGGAAAAGAGACATGTGCGCTGGCGAGGTCAGCCCCGAGGTCCTCAGAGGGATGAGTCCTTGAGTCAACCTCACACATTCATGACTGCATGACAGCTGCTTCTTTGAAATACGAAGGATCCTGTTCGACAAGTTGAGCTCAGTACAACAATCCTGTTTCACTTTACTGGAAATCTGCTGTAGAGTTCATGGCAGTTTACACGTCCCACTGCCCTACAATGCACTCTACATTTACTTCTCGACAGCCAGCGAACGCCTGAGCTTGGGGGAATCACAGAGTTACAGAATAGTCTCTTCCCTCCTCCACTCCACGGCCTCCTCTGGAGCTTTTGTTGCTCCGCTCTGGTTCAGGTGACTCTCCGTCATGGCGGCCACTTTCTGCTCCAGCCTCCACACCTGCTCCCGGTACTTCCTGCGAATCTGCCGGTACGAACTCAAAGCTTTACTGGAAAAAAAGAAAAGAAAAGCCACACACATGTGATCCGGTTTAGTACATCTACGTTTGCCCTTTAACTTGATGATCAAAGACGATAGTATTTGGTCAATAATCTAACTTTTTTCCGGTCTCATTTACCTGTGAGCTTGTGTGAGCCGTGCAATCTGCTCTCCGTTGTCCCTCCTGTGTGAGGCGCTGTCTGAGAGAGCTGTGTTCATTGAGTCATGGACTAAAGCTAATCTCTTCTTCAGGGCTTGCTCCCTGGGAACAGACATATGATCAGATGACACAGCAGGAAGAACATAGGCCTACTGTGCAGATGTACGTTTTGCTTGAAGATATTTCAACAGAAATCCTATGTAAAGGATCATGACTGTTTTAATGCTGTGATGAAGACTGTTCATAGCAGTGCTTTATTTAGACGTACTCATAAAGACACGCTTGACGCTCTTTATGTCCAAAGTCTGCATTTCTGCTGTGGTTGTTCCTAAGCAACAGATCAAAACCTACTGAAGCCATGTAGGTGACGGTCACCTAAAGAATTCATTTTACACTGACTACATTCATTAGATATACATTAGATTAGATTAGATATATATTCATTCACAAATCAGATGATCTGATCTAATAATTGTCAAATTCTCTATTTTCCCTCTTCGATGATTTTATTATTTGAAAAAAGCAACAGACCATTGTACAGTATACCAACAGGAAAGACAGAGTATTGGACTTAACATGGAGAAGGAAAAAGGTTTGTATTAAGATTTTATGCTTCTTTTTTGGTTTTCCAAAAGTGTTTCACAACCTGTGTATCAACAATATAACTTGTTATATTATTGACTGTATATATTTAGTGTCCTGGGTTTTGGACAAACTGAGTATTCTCACCTCTGCAGGACGGCCTGCAGCTCTTTCAGAATGGGCCTGGTTCGAGGTCCAGCCATGTCCCCATCACTCCCCAGTTTAGCTGTGATATCACAGAGTCTCTGAAACATAACATTCAGTTGGGATTATCTTTAAAGCTGGAATTTTTTTTTAAAGGCATTTAAATTCAATTCTATGACTAGTAGAAAGCATGGTTGTGTCTGACTTTCATCCTGGAGGTTCCTTATGTCCATGAGATCTGAGTAGTTCATATTTCCACAAAGAATTAAGGTTAAATATCCCTTTTTTTGGTAGAAATATGGAGAACATCTATTAAAGGCTGATTCTGGCTATAATAGTTTATGATGTGAAGTAGAAATCAGGTCTGGTCATGCACATTTATCTAGATAAAACCAGATTTTTTAATGTAAAGAATAATAAAAGTCAGCAAGGGACGATAATCCCTGAGGCATTTGATGTAAATATTGATAGTTAAACGTGTAGAGTCTAAACAGAGAGCTGTGTTAACCTCGAGTAGCAGTTCAGTTCTCCATCATTTGACAAAGACGAAGGTGTGTGTGGTGCAGCAGGAATCTGTGCTGCAGCGGCAGGAGAGCCCAGCAGAAGACCTTGTGGAACCAAAATATCCTTCTTGGCCTGGAGGGATTCTGCTTTGGTAGATGTATGATTTCCCATGTGGGACACCCAGATTTGAATTGGGTTCGTCACAGTAGACCAAAGTCCTGCTCCCTCTTGCCCATTTCACCTTGACTTTATATTATTGGAAAATTAAAAAGGAAAAAAAAAGCCCTTATGTTGCTGATGTAAGAGTCTGTTCCTACCTGTTGTTCGCTCTTGCGATCCTCCTCCAGCTCCTCTCGGAGACTTTCTGGGATGAAAACTCCAGCTGCTTCCTGGGCCTTCTGGGCCATTAAACTCCACTCCAGACACCTCAGCTCTTTCTCTTTGAGGCGGATCAGAGATCGTAGATCTGACATCTCCTCCTGAACCAAAACAGTTGAAGCGCAAACCATTACATATAAATATATTGATGATATTGATGATTTATTCATGACTGCCACTCTTACTATCACTGATATGATATGATACAATATAATTTGGATTTAATATTGCTGCTGGGAACTTAAGGCACCATATACTGCATCATTAATTCACTCAAACAAAAAGATTTACACTTAATATAAGACATTATACATTTAACGGGTGAGACCTAAATTGGCTCCTTAAACTATAAACAAAGTAAATAAGCAACTTATACTGAGGGTTTTTAGATTTATCATTAAGAAAACAGTTCCACTGATGCCTTTTTTTACAGATTATACTGAATAATATGATGATGTGATTTTAAGAATAATGGTTTAGGTGCAATGCATAACAACGTATCTCCATATATGGTATCTCCATGGGGTCAGGTGTTAAATATAATGAAGAGATATATGTTTGTCAATGCGGGGATTGAATCAATGCTCAGGATGAATTAAACTGATAATTAAGGGTCACTCGGTTCATGTGTTACCATCCCTCATTGACCCCTGAGATCTGCCAGCAGTGTCTGTATGTACACGCTAAACAATGTGTTTTGGGATTGTGGACTGAGTGTAGTGTTGGCCTTTACTGCAGCAGAGAGTTTGCCTTTAAAAATTATGCAAACATTTGTCTTGACATCATTTGGGCTGTTTTTATATGTTTTTTTTCATTCATTTGCTAACAACTCTTCACTTTTCATCATGCAGATTTCGACAGAGGCCGTTAACACACAGCTCTTACCCTGACAGAAATGAGTTCATAGAAGAGGGAAGCCTTCTCCTTCTTCACATCGGGAGGTTTGACATTATCTTTGGTCACGTGAACCCCTCGTGACCCAACTTGGTGGTTGGTTTCGGGGCTCGGTTTGCTCTCTGCTCCTGGGTTTGGTTTAGGGAGGCAGATGGCGGCCCGGTCCCTCTTCAGGCGCTCAATTTCTTGACGGAGAACGGCCTCTCGATTCATCGGCTCAGGTGGCCTGTGGGGTTGCACGAAGTGAATGCAGAAACATTGAATTATCTCTAATAGATATTAAAAAATGTAGCCAATATCACTGATCATGTTGGTGCAGGAATAAATCATATGTGCAATGTCTGTCTTTCTGTCTCTATCAATCTGGTCCATAGTCATCAGTTAGATATAGTTTATTTTCCTCTTGATCATCTCATGATGTTGCCTGATTGTGTAACAGTGCTGTAGGACATCACCTCTGCCCTGTGTAGCTCTGTGTTTCCGTCTCCTCTGTGACCCCTGCTGTTGAGAAGGAGGTGGACAGCTCTTCAGTTCCCATGTTCCTCAGCTGAGATGACGGACTGTCGAGCTGCTGCCTGTCACCGCCCGCCTCTGATGGTAGGGGAAAAAAACTACGTGTTTGAATGACATGCATACCTATCATATATGCAAGAGTGCACTGGACTGTAAGCAGCATTAAAAAAAAGTGGTATTCAAACACCTGCTGGGTCCGTCTGCAGAGGAATGCTTTGCTGCCTCCTGCTCTCGTAAAGTGACAGTAGCTCGCCATAGGCCTCCTCACACTCCTCGCTGTCAATCACACCCACACAAGACAAGATGAAGCCAAATTAATGCTGTTAGAATGCTGACCCGTGCACATCCGCTATTTGGACGCACGTCAAACGACATTGTAACACTGACAAAGAATATACATATACGTGCAGACAGGCCTTTGTAGTGGTGTGACAGGTGTGTTTTAGTGCGCACCAGTTTTTGAGAGCCAACTGCAGGGCAGAGCAGTTAGACTCAAGTCTGTTTAGTGTGATACTGATCTGCTCCGACTCTGCCTTTCTTCGCTCCAGAGCTGCAGTCAGACGTTCGTTTCTGGCCTTCAGCCTCTCGATGTACCTGGGGTTAATGGGAGGACAGGATGAGGGGGGATTAAGAGAGAGTACTTTGTTTCACAAATAGGTTTAATTATACAAATAATAAAGCTGCAGGGGAGGAACTGGTTGAATGAAGCCTCAGCCAATCACTGGTTTTCTGATTATCTGGGTAGTCTGAGTGAAAAGTCAGAGAGTCAAATACATTTGAATACCAGTAGGTCATTGGGTCAGAAGGTAAACAAAAAATATAAACCACAATTTCATTTTTCTCGAGATGAGTACTCAGACTAACTGACAATCCCCACTGTCACTGATGTGAAATACCTGACAAAGGTCAATAAAGTAAATAGAAAAAACTATTAATATATAAAATAAATGGTAAGATGGACATTACACAGACATTTAGAAACCATTTTTAGCACAAATCAGGAATGGACAATCCAGGATTGGAAACCTGTCAATTATGTAACTAATACTGTTTCTCAGTGCACTTGTTTGACTGACGGCCGGGGAGGGGAGGGGGGAGTTCATTTTGTTCTTTTAGTGGTACCATTATATACATTTAAATGATATGCACATCGACTGTATGGTGACTTTATGTGTATAGTTGGAGTTCACATTGTCATATCACAGGTCACAGGTTATGTTATATTTGTTCAGCAATGTGTAGAGATTATAGCCCCTCTCATATACAGTAGAGGTGTGTTGGTTTTGATTATTTTGTGAATGAATGTATGATGTGTAATTGTTAACGCAAAAAAGAAAAATAAGGTAAATAGAGCTGAAGATCAGTTTTGTCACTTTGAAACGCCCTGCGCTGCCCCTCAGACTCAGACTCACCTGTGCAGTCGTTCTGTCTCAGACTCCTGGCTGATGGGGCTGGAGCAGGGGCTGCCAGAGTTAACAGAGCTACGTGGAGAGACGTCTCCACCTGCACCCAGAGGTGTCAGACCTCTGGCTGTTCTTCTGCGGAGTAAAGGAGAACCAGGAAATGGAGAAGGGGACAAGTCTGGACTGAGAGGCCCAGCGGTGGAACGGTAGGAAGGAGAGCGACTGCCTGACCTCCAGCCCTTATGGAGACCCACCAGCTGAAAGAAAAGAGAAAAGCTTCTATATGAATCCTTGTCTCAACACAAGAATCTGCTGATTCATCTTGTTGCCATTTTTATATTTTGCCCCTCTTTCATTAGTCATCATAAAAATAAAAATTAACTGATGACAGAGCAACTCTTACCTTGTTCTTCTCCTCCTCCATCTGGCTGATGATGTTTTGTGCTCTCTCCAGCTCCTCCTGGTGACTCAGCAACGGGCTCCTGAGAGCAGAGTCATGTTTCTCCAGGTCCACCATGTCCCCCTGATATTGGTCCTTTGGTGACGCCGATGGGAATGAAATCCCAAACTCTCTCTCCATGTCCTCCAACATCTGCAACCAGTGAGCCATCATTACTAAAGAGGCCTTTTTCTCTCACACTCTTGAACAGAAATGTTTCATTTATTTTCAGGAGAATAGCTTAAACTAAAAGATTATGTAGATCAAGTTGATTTTGCTAAATCTGTCTGTAAACTTGACATTTAATATCTTTTTTTTTTTGCTGTCTTTGCAGAGGTAACAACAAAACAGTCAAACAGTTACAGGCCATGAAACCATGATGAGTTTGCTGATGCATTAACACCTGAGTGGATTTAACCGAGTTCTCCTGAGCTGCTCTCAGATGCTCTTCTTGTTTGTACTGGTCTGAGGCTGTGATCGGGGCGGCCCAGGTCCTTCTGCAGCTGATGGAGTCCTCCACTGACGATAGGACCTGCTGCAGCTTGGTCCACATCACACCACTGCCTCCTAGAGGATGGAAATTAGAGGTGCATTCAATTACAAAGTAAGAGATAGTTCAATGTTTTATGTTCTTATCTTACTGTATCACTGCTTTTGCACATAATTAGTTGTAGAAAATAGACATTCACTTTTAAACTACAGAAAGTACCTTTATTACATGGCCTGAAGTACCAGATGATTAACTATTGGGACAACTGAAAATTGCTGTCAGTAGATCTTAATGGAAAAATTTGTAAGTGTGACATCCATTGTTCAGATGTTCCTCTTTTACACATTGTAAAATGAAAAGGAGAGTAATGCCGTAGGTGGGAGAATAAATAAAAGAAAAGAAAGAAAGAAAAACGTCTGTTTCTTATCTCAGCTGATGGAAAGAAAACTACAACCTATTACACACTGCAGCTGCACAGCATCAAGGGATGAAATCTTCTGAACAAAGACAAAGTTACACATTGGTGCCAACCTCTGTCAGACATTGGGGGTTTAGATGCAATAGCAGAGACGACATGTCTGTCTGGGCTGCTTCTGGCCAGTCTGTGAGACAGCAGGTCAGGAACCAAAGGCCTGGATGGTCCTGGTGGTCTCAGGTCCCCTGGTTCGCTGCAGAGGAACAGGAGGGAACATGTGGTTTTATTTGATGTGGATAAACGCTGTAATCTGAGCAACATGCTGGTTGTTGAAGGGAATATAAAAGAATATACAAAAATCACTTTCATTCTGAGTCAAGCTTAGCACATTGTTCTAGATTTAATTTATCAACGTTATTAAGCGCTGAAGCTAAACACATTGCTGCTGATACCTCGGTGCCTTCAGTGAGCCCATCTTCTTGTTCAGCTCAGCGATGATGCTGAGCAGTGTGCCCACTTCGGCCTCACACTGGGCCAGTTCTGCTGGTGACGGCTCAAGGTTTCCTGTGGGATCTGGGCCCTCAGGGTCAAAGGTCATACGGTCAATAACCTCCCTGTCAGATCCTGAGCCAGCGTCCAGACTGTCACATCTGACCAGGCTGGTGTCCTGCAGAAACATGGGGATGTGGATGGATAATTTACATTGTGAGGCAAAAAACTAAATAAAAACAGCTCACTTTTTTTTGCACAGTTCTAACAATTATTACCATTTTCAGATAAAATCTACATAAATACATTGCAAACTTTGAACAGGCCACGGGGGTTCAATGTTTATACATTCTTTGAGAGTTTGAGCTAAATGAATTTCCTTCCAAATACAATAACTTTGTCGCCATTCACATATTCAATTGAGGTGCAGTTGTTTGAGTTCAACAATAAAACAATGAAAGCTGGGTTCTGACGCCGTTTGATTTGTGTATGTGACATTTTCCAATAATTTTGAAGAGTTGAATTGAAAATCATATTTTTTGACATTGACAGACAACCCACTGAAATCAAAATAACAAAAATACCTTAATTACTATTATCTCTTTTTATATAGTCTTTAATTTCTGTCCAAAACAAGCTTGCATGTTCCCATTGAAAAAACAAATACGTTTTAGTTTACTTGTCTGAATTGCATAAAACACAAGAATTATCTAAATCTTCCCAACACTTCTGTTTCAACAATTTTTATTGAGTTTTTAACAGTGAATTAACAGACACACAAACAACAACAATAATAATAATAATAATAATAATAATAATAATAATAATAATAATAATATGAAAAATAAAGAATAAAAATATAAAAATAAATAAATAAAATTATAATAATAAAATAAAAATAAAATAGAGCTTAGGATATATTGCATATGCACATATACAGTATACATATACATATATATGTGTATATATATATATATATACATATAAATAAAAAATGAAATAAAAAGTTTACACAACAAAATGGTGGCTGCATTATACAAACAGTAATGAAAACCAGCCCACCCTCCTCCCACGCCTTCCCCGACCCTCTAAACTCTCCCTGCAGTCTCTTTAAGTCCAAGACTTTGTAAGGATATTGGGGGTTTCTAGCCCGGGGCTACATGGATTCAACAAGGATAAATTGTCAACAATTCAGAAAGAGGAGGTTAGTACTAAGTAAATAAAAATGATGAAAATATTAGAAATGGTAATAATAATGATACTAATAATAATAATGAAGATTGAAAAGAGAAAGAAAAGGAAAAAAAAACAAAAAAAAACAACAACAACAACAACAACAACAACACAAAGAACCCACATACACACACACACACACAACCAAAAAGAGAAGGGGAGGAGGGGAGGGGGGAGGGGGGGGTAAAGGTCTCACTTCAGTACTGGTATCCTAGTCCTCATTTAGCGAAATTTGTAAGCTCTTATAATACTCTAGAAAGGGGGTCCAAGTCCTCTCAAACTTTTGCAAGGAACCATTAAGGGTATATCTGATCTTCTCAAGTGTAAGAAAGTGCATTATATCTCTGATCCATCTTGAAAAGGTGGGAGGAGTGTCTTTCTTCCAAGAGAGGAGAATGAGTCGTCTTGCAATCAGGGAAGTGAATGCTATGACTGCCCCAGCCTTGCCTTTAAGGCCACGGATTTCAGGGGTGCATCCAAATAAAGCACATATGGGGTTGGGGATGATATCTTTTTGAAACATTTTACTGTAAGCATTAAAGATGTTGGCCCAGAACGTGTTTAACTTGGGGCAGGACCAAAACATGTGTATATAATCTGCTGGTTGACCCTTACAGCGGGGGCAAGAAGAGTCCACATTAGGAAAGATTTTTGCCAGTCTTGCTTTGGTCAAGTGTGCCCTCAATACAATTTTGAGTTGTATTAGGCTATGTCGAGCGCAAGGGGAGGATGAATGTATTAACTTAAGTACTGCTTCCCACTGATCATCTGTCATTACTGCTCCGAGATCATTCTCCCATAGTCTCCTGACTTCTTGCAGAGAATGAGGAGTGATATTGTGTATACTGTCATAAAGAGTGGAAATCAGACCTTTACGATCCAGAGGCAGTGAAAGAATATGATCAATTGCATTGTCAATTGGAGGATCTGGAAAGGATGGAATACTTTTTTGAACATAGTGTCTAAGCTGAAGATACCTAAAAAAATGGGATTGCGGTAAGCCAAACGATTGGGAGAGTTGTGTAAATGATCCGAATTTACCACCTACAAATAAATTAGAAATGGTTTTAATGCCCTTTGAGCTCCACACACTAAAGGTCGAGTCAGATAGCGAGGGTGGGAAGTTATAATTGTTCTTAATGGGTGAGTGCACGGATGTTGTCTGGAGTTTGAAATGTCTTCTAAATTGTGACCAAATTCTGATTGAATGATAGACAACTGGGTTAGACTGAAACTGACTTAGGTGAGGGGGTATAGAGGCACATAACACAGAGCCCAAGTTAACTGGACTATTGGCATTTTCCATTTGTACCCAAGCATCAAGACTGCCTGGCTCATCTCTCTCCCTCCAGTGTAACATGGTTTTTATATTGCATGCCCAATAGTAATAAATAAAGTTAGGTAACGCCAGACCTGCAAGCTTTTTAGGTCTTTGAAGACCATCTCGTTTGATTCTATGAGGTTTACCATTCCATATAAATGATAATATGTTGCTTTGCAATAAATTAAAAAAGTTTTTTTTGATCAGAATTGGGATATTTTGAAAGAGATAAATGAATTTTGGTAGTACAATCATTTTGATAAGACTGATCCGACCAACTATGGATAGGGGGAGTTTTGCCCATCTAGCCATGTCTTTTTTACATTTTTCAAATAAGATAGTAAAGTTTTTTGTGAAGAGGGATGCAAAAGTGGGAGTGATCTCAATTCCGAGATATTTGAAGCCTTTCCCGACAATTCTAAATGGGAGGTGAGAAGCAGGAATTAGAGTGGCAGACTGATTAAGAGGAAATATTTCGCTTTTATCATTGTTAATTTTATATCCTGACAGTTCCCCAAATTGAGTCAAGATGCGGAGGATGACAGGAATAGAATTTACTGGGTCAGCAACATACAAAATAATGTCATCTGCGTATAAAGATATTTTGTGTGAAATGCCCCCCCGCTCTATACCTGAGAAGTCAACTGATTGCCTGAGAGCAGCGGCGAGGGGTTCTATGGCAATGGCAAAAAGTAAGGGGGAAAGGCTACATCCCTGCCGTGTGCCTCTGTTAAGGGAGAAAAATTCAGATTGCTGACCATTGGTGATAACTGAGGCTACAGGATGGGAGTAGAGGAGTTTTATCCAGGAAATGAAAGAGTCGTCGAGTCCAAATGATTTCAGAGTGAAAAATAAATACTGCCACTCGACTCTATCAAATGCTTTTTCAGCATCGAGAGATATAGCCATTTCAGGTGAGTGGGATGGAGAGGAGTAGACAATATTAAGAAGTCTCCTGAGATTTGAACTAGAGTGGCGGTTTAAAATGAAGCCAGTTTGGTCTGGTGAAATTATTTGTGAGATAACCTTCTCCAATCTTGTAGATAGGATTTTAGATAGGACTTTATAGTCTGTATTTAAAAGGGAAATGGGGCGATATGATGAACACTGGAGTAAGTCCTTACCTCCTTTCGGTATAAGTGTTATTGCGGCCTGACGTAAGGATGGTGGGAGATAACCTAAGGACAAAGATTCATTCAGCATGGCCCGAAGCAGAGGGCACAATTGAAGTGCAAATTTTTTATAGAATTCGGAAATGTAGCCATCTGGGCCAGGTGTTTTGTTGCATTTTAAAGAATTAATGGCCTGTAAAATTTCTGCGTTCGTAATCTCACCTCCCAGTAAATTGTTCTGTGTGGCAGAGACAGAGGGAAGAGTGAGTTTATCAAAAAAGGACTGGAGCTTAGAGGGGTTGCCATCACATTCAGAACTATACAGGTTACTATAATATTGCTTGAAAGCATTATTAATTTCAATATGGTTTATGATTAGTTCACCTGTTTCATTGTGAATCTTAGGAATAAGACGGGAGGATAGGGTCTGGCGAGCCTGTTGGGCTAGCAGCTTGCTGGCTTTATCGCCTGAGTCATAAACCTTAGATTGAGCTTTGGAGAGTAAGTATGTGGCTTTATCAGTAGAGAGTAAATTATATTCTGTCTGCAGCCGTAGTCTTTCTTTAAAAAGTGGCGGGGAGGGGGAGGATGAGTATTGATTATCAATTTCTGCAATGGATCGTGAAATGTCATTTAATTTGGATTCTCTTGCTTTCTTTGCTCTGGAAGAATATTCGATTATTTGGCCACGAAGATAGACCTTGAGGGTCTCCCACAAAGTAGAGTGGGAAATTTCTGGGGAGGTGTTAGTTTCAAGGAAGAGGGAGGTTTGAGAGGCGATATGGCCTATAAATTGTTCATCAGCTAATAGGAGAGGGTTAAGTCTCCAGCTGCGGGAAGGTCTGAAGCAGTTGGGTAGCGTAATATAAAAAGAGACAGCACCATGATCTGATATAGTGATGCTATGATATGAGCAAGAAGTAACATTACCTAATAATCTGTTATCTAGGAGGAAATAATCGATCCGGGTGTAGCTGTGATGGGTATTGGAGAAGAAGGAGAATACTTTTTTGTTATTAAACTTAAATCTCCAAATATCTGAGACACCATACTGCGAGATGAAACCATTTATAACTCTGGCTGATTTGGTGAGGGATTGGGGTTTGTTTGATGATCTGTCCAATATAGTGTTAAGTACGCAGTTAAAGTCACCCCCGATTATCAAGTTGTAATTATTATCACTGGGTATGGTATTGAATAGTTTGTCAAAGAAGTTACCATCATCGTAATTAGGGGCGTAAATGTTGATCAAGACGACAAGACTGGCAAACAGCTGACCCGAAACAATGACATATCTCCCATTAGTATCAGCGATCACCTCCTTAGCTTGAAATGGTATGTCTTTATGTATAAGGATAGCCGTCCCTCTGGCTTTAGCATTGAACTGCGAATGAAATACCTGGCCCACCCAACCTCTTTTAAGGTAATTTACATGGTTATTCTTAAGGTGAGTTTCCTGTAAGAATGTTATATCTGAATTTAATTGTTGTAAATAGGACCAAATTTTCTGTCTTTTTATCCATGTGTTCATACCTTTTGCATTTAAAGACAGAAAGTGGATGGGACGATTTGCATTGCAATTAGATATAGTTGGCATATCTTAAGGGGTTATGGGAATGAATGATAGGGCAGTGAGACCGGGAGAGGGGAAGAGGGGAGGAAAGGAAAAGAGAGGGGGCGGGGGCACGCACACACACACACGCACGCACACACATACAACTCCAGCTGACGAGCTGAAGAGAGGCATCAAAGTGGGGACAACAGCTTAGAACGCTGCTCCTAACTAACAGCTTGGAGAACACCTAACTTACATTGAAACTACTCTGTTTCCTGAGTAAAAGGGAAAAGTGTAAACTTAAATTTAAGTGTAAACGCCCGTGCAGAGAGCAAAAGAGGGAGAAAAAAAAGAGAAAGAAAAAAAAAAACACACAGGGGCTAATACTAATAAATGTCTTGATGAATATCGAGCCCCGCCACAAACATGTGAACAAATATAGGCTATATCAAATATGCACACCTCTAACTAGACGGTGGCAGCAGTATAGGTTTATGCATAGTGATAACAGGCACATTTTCCGTTCATGAAACTGAATGATACACACGTGCGTATTAAACCAAGTCTGTGGGGGACATGAGTCTCTGTGTGTATAACGTGAGCGACAGCGAGCACCTCCAATATGTGGAGAAATAGAAGTCCCTCAATAAGCATCTGAAGTCTTAATAAAGTTCATGGCAAAACCGTAACATGAGCTTAACTCCTGCTTATAGGGAGAACAAAATAGATTGTACATGTTGGGTCTTAACTATATAAACAATGAACAAAATGACCCTGTACCTTTTGGCATCGCTGCGCTCGGTTGTTTTCATAACGTTATCATTTTAAGAGCCGGCCGGTGTGGAGGTTGAACCAGGAGGGTTGTCATGAAGATAGGAGGAAACTTCATCAGGCGAGGAGAAGATGAGCTTCTGGCCGTTCTTGTCGGTGACCTGGAGCTTTGCAGGGAAGAGCATCCTATATGCGAGGCCGGCGTTCCTTAGCTGAGATTTCACCGTGAAGTAGGCTGCTCTATTCTTCGCGACCTCGGCGCTGTAATCCGGGTAGATATGTATGTCAGATCCGCGAAAGGAAAGTGAGCCCGTCTCCCGAGCAAGCTTCAGGATGCGCTCCTTGGTCTGGTAATGGTGGATTCGCGCAATGAACGGGCGGGGGGGGTCGTCTTGTTTCTTACGGAGGACTGCAACTCTGTGAGCCCTGTCAACAGTCGGAGGAGTGGAAAAAGAATGTGCGCCGAATGTTTCTTTCAAAAGTGCCTCCATGAATGCGGTTGGCTGCCCGCCTTCAGCTCTCTCGGGTACGCCGGTTATACGGATGTTGTTTCGCCGCGACCTGTTTTCGAGGTCGTCGGTCTTCAGCCGGAGGCTCTGGTTCTCTTTAGACAGGGCTAGGCAGGTGGATTCAAGGGTTGTCAATCTGGTCTCCATGTCATTGAGTGAAGTTTCCATGCCTTGAATTGTCTGGTCGTGACGTTCAATAGTTGCATGGTCAGCAGAAAGTTGGTCGGAGAGTTTAGTTATGATGCGGTCTTCCATTGCCTTCAGAAGTTTCTCCATGTCGGCTAACGTTAGCGGCGAGTTGCTAGCATGTTGCTCGTCTTGGCTAGTTAGCATGTCGTCGCACTTCGACGGAGATTGCTCAGGTGTAGGCTGGCTCTGTTTTTTACTCTTGCCCATAGTCCTTGGCACCCCACACCGGTCCACACAGGTTTGCACAGGCTGAGTGATGTACGGAAACACTTATTGCACGGATTTAGACAAAATTTCAACAGAGCTCTCCCGGTGAGCGACCTACTCCGCCATTTTCCAAAACCGGAAGTCTCTTCCCAACACTTCTTACACAGGATAGATTCTTTGCAAAATGTTGAAGGATACTTCCTTTGCTCTTTTAATAATACAGTAAGAACACAAGAAACCTTTTCCCACGCATGACAAAAGAGCAAAATAATTTTGCTGCAGACTGTGTAACACAGTCCAAAGAATTTCTACTGTAGAGTGTTGATACCTGCATGACTTGTTCCTAATATCAGTATTTAAAGATGTTTTAATATAGACCTTTCATATTTAATTATTTCCAAAAAGCATTAATAATTACCAGTAACACCTGACAGCTTGATTCAAATCTATTTATCAATCATATTACTTATTTCTAATTTAAAGAGTTTGGTGTTCAACAGTGAAAAGAAAATCAGTCCAAAATTTTTATTTAAATGTATTTATATGTTTTATTTTTTAATTATGAGTGTGTGGGAAGCCGGAGCACCCGGAGAAAAACCCACAATATATATATATTTTTAAATTATGAGTGTGTGGGAAACCGGAGCACCCGGGAAAAACCCACACACCCACATGACACTGGAGAAACTGGTAGAAACTGGTAGAAACTGGTGGAAACTGGTGGAAATGTTGTTGAGGCCAGGGTCTCCACTAGTGTCTTCTTGTGTATTGTATGAGTGTATGGGAAACTGGAGCTCCCAGGGAAAAACCCACACACCCACATGGCCTTGTTTCATCTTGTTGAAGATCTCTGGTCTCTTCTTGTGTTGGCTGCATGATTTTCTGGCAGCAACAGTGAGATGATGTTGTTAATGTCTTTACAAGAGTACTACCACAAACGCCAACCCAACCAGCACTACGGCGATGACAACGACTGGCAAGAGGTTCCACACCATCTGTCTCCATCTTGGTCTGTTTTTGTCATGGTTGTAGTCGTAGTAGACCATGATGTGGTTCTGTATACTCTTGGCGATGGCATCTTCAATAGTTGGCTCCTTTGATAAAATCTTCTTCTTTAGTTTGCGGATGCTGCCAAACTCTCTCTTCAGTTCTTTTATCAGGGCCTTGCAAATCTGGTCAACGTCGTAATAATCCCAGGATAAATCCTCCCTCAGAGTGAGGCCCTCTAGTGTTTTGTTCACTATGTAGGTGTCATAAGTTTGCTCCTTTGCCTTCTTGAGGTCTCCAACGCTGCACTTGTGAAGCAGTGCTACTGTCAGGTTGATGATAAATGACACGGTTTTGTTGTTTGTCTTGTCTATGACATCAAAGTCTGTGGAAGCATACAAGCTTTCCCTTAGTGGCTCGATGATGACATCTGACAGACAGGTGGCGTCGATCTGTTTCTCTGGGATTCTGGACTTGGTCTTCACTTTTGTCTTCTTTGTGGTTTCATGGCTTGAAACACACAAATCAGGGACGGTGGTCTTCTTTGTGGCTTCATGGCTTGAAGCAAACAAATCACACACCGTGGTCGTCTTTGGTGGTGAGGTCAAAGCTCTGCAGCGTGGCTTATCAGCAGCTTTTTCTGCAAAAAAACTTTGGGTCTTTTGCTTGACCTCTTCAGAGTTGCCCGGCAGAGAAGTTTCACGAAGAGGATTAGTTGCTTCCTCCTTCCTGGCTTCTCTCAAGTACCCGGACAACTTGCAAACCTGTTCACAGTCAACAACCGCAAAAACAGGAATTGCTGGTGGAAGTTTTACAGTCCACTCCATCATTAAATGTTAGTTCTCTTGAACTTTCTCTTCAATCGATATCTCAAACGTGTAGTCTACTGTCGTTGACTGTCTTCTCCAACTAGTAAAGGAATTCACTGCACATCTAGATTGATTGTGTCATGACAAACACATCAAAGCCCGAGTTATGAGGTCATCTAGATAGAATGATGTCGCCAAAGAAACCGTCTTTGATGTTGCTTCCAGCATCTTACGTCACAGGGCTAGACTTGCACTGCAACTGCGCATGCGCGTTCATGTCCCTGCACAAGAGTGTTCGACTTTAACACTTACCTTTATAGATATTAACGTAATCTGTTGCTTTGTCTTTGATGTGGCAAAGTATTCAGACATATTACTAGCTAATATTTAGTCCACATAGTTTTTTCTTTCTTTCTTTCTTTCTTTCTTTCTTTCTTTCTTTCTTTCTTTCTTTCTTTCTTTCTTTCTTTCTGTTATTTAGCCAGTTAGCCTGTCCCTCCAATGGATATGTCGGTGTTACCGTGGCAACGCCCCGAGCAAAGATCGTAGGCTACTTTGTAGCCGAGGCGCCGTCGACTACCTCTAGGATTAGAAAAACTATCACGGAAGTTGTTGGAGTTTTGTTTCCAATGTGACGAAGTTTATAATTCGTAGGCCTACATTAATGCATTAATAGAGCTGATCAGTGTGTTAGAAAATACAATTTAATATTTTTTATACAAAGGGACAGTGCAGGTGGTCTTTTCATACAGATCCCAGGTTAGCCTGAAGTAGCCTAGTCGGGGCTAAAAGCTAAAACAAAGGTAGGCTACAGTAAACATTGCTGATGTAAGCCTAACCTGTAGATGAAGATGTTTTTGTTTTGAGTTACACAACGTTTTTAATAGACAACCAATCAAAGTGGAAAATGCCAGCAAGGACAGAATGTGAATGAATGAGTGCATTAACTCAGTCCATCATCCAGGACAGACCATCCATGGGACAGACAGGGCACAGAGTCTAAATCTGAAACCAGTTTCTGAAAGTTTAATTTGATTATATCAATGACTGTAGGCTATAACTTAGTTTATACAGATACACCATTTTTTTTTCATTTACACCAAGGTAGGCCTATACCAAACATCTGGCTGTGAATAGCCTAATCATACCAAGATGAGTGGTTCCTGATTAAATAATCTCTAAACATGATCCATTAAAAGTCTATTATGGTCTTGATCCAGACATTGTTGCTGTATTGTTTAGCCGCTATTGTTTTGAGCAGCGGAAAAGGAGGAAACTAAGACATCCTGAGATCCAACTTCCTGCTTAGCAAATATTTGTGGACCAGGCCATCCTTTGTTTTGCACAAAACTATCAGCTAAATGCTTAAAAACCATGAACCTGGAATGAAGCATGTCTATTTCACACCACCACAACTAGCCTATGTAGTGCCCATAAATGTTACAAAAATTATATAAATGTCCATATCCATCTTTTAATGACATATTTTAACTAAGAGCATACTGCAAATACAGCAATGGATAACTTTTTTCAAATCCTTACACTACTCCTTGTCACGCTCACAGAGGGACTGTCATAGCAGGCACTCAGGGAGGCAGTGGAAACCATGCAACAACACTTGTATAACTCAGTCCAGTAAAAGTCATTGAAACACTGGCACAGAAAAGACAGACTTTGTTACAAAGTATTATTGGGTTAGGGTTAGGATTCTGTAAACAGAGGTTTTATAAATTCATAACAATCTCAGACTTTGTTACAGTTTGTCAACACTTAATCAAAACTTACCTCCATAGTCCTTGATCTTAATGCCAGAAGCAGTGATTGAGTTCCTGATGTAATGTTCACGGCTTATAATTAAACATCTGATAAAATAAGGAGGTGTTGTCTTCTGCTCTGCCAGTTTTTTCTGCTCTAATTATATTTTCCAGTCACTCCGTCGCTGTGACAGGCTGTTTTCTGCATGTCTGCCTGTTTAATGAGATGAATGAAGTAAATGGAAAACACTTAGAAAGTCATCCCCACCCATTCCGTCACGTTGGGTCCTTTCCTGTTTTGTCCGCATAGCTTCCATGCTTGTTAGTAGACTGCGACCAGTGAGTGAACTCTGCATACACAGAGCTGCTCTACCTTGAAAACTGTGAAGTGGCAATAACTTAGCACCACCAATGATTACTTACTTGAAAATACTTATCATGTATTCCTGTTGTAAACCTGATTGGTGCCTGTTTTGTTTTTTGCTCTGTATTTTTAATTTCATCATGGAAACAGTCTCTTTGCAGTAATCATAGCAAAAGGTAAAGTGCCTGAAGATGGTGTAAAATTAATTCAAATTTTTATTATTTAGGTCACGGCCACCCTAAAGTTTTCAACCACTACAATGTCAAATAACACTGAGCAACATGAATCAGACTTCTGAGCAGTTAAAAAAGTAGAAAATAAATAAATAATAAAATTAATTAAATTAAATTAAATAAAGAAATGAAAATATATGTATTTTTTCTAATCATGATAATCAAGATCTGGAAATGGGTGAAAACATAATCATAATAGTGGTAGTTTTGGTGAAGATTGAAGCCAAAGTTCACTAACACAATAAACTCCATTACCCATGTTGCCTTGAGGCGTCGTAGTTCCGGGTTAGATCACTTCCGGTTAGGAAGTTGTTCGTTCAAAACAGATGTGAGCTCGTCGTTGCTACATTCTTGCAACTTTCAATGAGTTTTACGTCATTTAAATCCTAGAAACGTCTTTATCCACATTCACGTAAGTCACGTTCTTCGTTTAAACCCAACTCCTTTCACGCTGAACAATTTGTTTGCTTTTAGCGTAGTTTATACTCTTGCTAACTAATGCTAACAGCTAGGATGCTACTTCGCTTCAGCTATTTCTGCACAGAATGTTTGTTGTTAACCTCCTGCACTGACTGTCGGGCTTTTTCAACCTATAATGCATCATGTGAGGTCTGGATTTGTTACCCCATTCTCTTATATACGCCATTGTGTGTGCACAGGAACAGAATTGCACCTGTATTGTGTAGCACTGCTGTTATGGAGAAGTACAAGATAAAAACAGACTGGGTGGTAAATCATGCAACTTCCCTGTGCTCATTGCAGGTTCAGGACTAGTAATGTATTGCAATTTAAAAGTAATTCTTGTTCAGCTACTTCCAGGGATTAAAAATTGTTGAAAATTAAAATTTTACTGTAGTTGCTGATTTCTGTGGGTTTGGTTGAAAGGCAACTTGGTGCCAGGCCAGCCATAGAGATATTCTGGTTAGAAAGTTTCTCTATTTGGCAAAATGAGCACATCCTCTCTACCTCCTTAGTTACCTCTGTATCCATGGAGACACCAGAGCCTGGTCCAGCAGATGGAGAGGAGCGCCTGGTGGAGCTGCGACCTCGGACGCGGTCCAACCCTGAGGGGGCAGAGGACCGCCGAAGCAGCACGGGCAGCCTGGGAGGCAACAGCAACCCGAACATATCCCAGCCTGCGGTGGGCAGTCGTGTGGAGGGCGAGGGCGAGGCTTCGACCAGCGACAGTCCTCCGAGTTCTACCACCACCACTGTCTCAACAGCTGCAGCCCAGGCCGTGGTTCCCTCCGCTGCAGGTGCGGTAGCGGCTGCAGCCAGCGCTTCAGTGCCTTTATCTACTGCGTCCGTTGCAGCCAAAGAGAGGCCAAAACCCACACAGCAGCAGCCCTCACTGACGACCTCCGTCCCTCAACCAGCAGAGTACCAGCTCCGAGTTCCCCGTGTCAACTGTCCAGAGAAAGTGGTATGCCCATCAGCTTCCACATTAAAATCACAGCTTCTTATAGCATAAGGTTTATTATCCGATGTTGTCCCCTAACAGATCATCTGCCTAGACCTCTCTGAAGAGATGTCTTTGCCAAAGTTAGAGTCATTTAATGGGTAAGCTACACTGAAGTTGATCAGTATTTTACAGTGTAGACTGTTTGTCACCTCAGTCTGATTTGATTGTTTTTTTTTTCTATTCAGGTCTAAAACAAATGCCCTGAACATATCTCAGAAGATGATTGAGATGTTTGTCAGGACTAAACACAAGATTGACAAACGGCACGAGTTTGCCCTGGTGGTAGTCAACGATGATGCCCTATGGGTGAGTCCACATGTTTCCTCTGTCCTTCAAATGTTGCATGCAGGTGCAATGTGGCCTATCATTGAAAGTTATCCATCTTTTATCATTCCTCTTCTGTATGTATGTATTTGTCTGTCAGCTGTCAGGATTCACATCTGACCCCCGGGAGCTGTGCAGCTGTCTGTATGATCTGGAGACCAACGTGTGCGAGTCCTTCAGTATCCTTTCATTTAAAAGAAATTCTTTAACAATGACAATACATTTAAGGCCAACGAAGCAACACATAGTTCTTAAGTTGTGACCTTAACTGTTTTCTGTAGACCTGGAAGATCTTCTTAATGTAATGTAAGTAAAGTCTGACTACAAACCTCTTTGGTCTCATAAAACACATAAGAAATGACTTTGCTGAGCGTCGTCCCTTCTTCTCTTGTCTTCATAGTCGACAGAAGATTGAGCTTCCATTGATGGATAATGTTCAAACCATCCCGCCTCCTTACGTGGTGCGGACTGTGCTCATCTACAGCCGAAACACAGGGCAGCTTCAGTTCAACCCTTCTGAGGCTGTTAGTGTAAGTACAACACAGCGCCACTTATCTTGTCTGTGCAGCGTACCCAGCATCAGTACTACTGTATATTGTTGGCTGTTTGAGAAGCGCTCTAACTTAACGTTCTTGTGTCCCGCTACAGAAAATGCTACAGTCTCCGTATTTTTTCTTCGACGTGGTCTATCTACACAACGGTGTGGAGGAGCAGGGCGATGAGACGAGCTGGAGGGTGAGTGGAGCACCTGATGAAGTTATGCGACATCATGCTTTGTAAAATTACTCAAGTAGCACTTAAAATCTTCGGTCACACATCTGTTCTCAGTCCTAACTTAGTCCTAAGTGTCTTGCCTGTTAGAGATATCGTTATACTCTAAATGATGTAAGGGATAGTTCAGCATTTTGGCAAATTCGCCTATCGCCATAATCCCTATAGTTTTAGGGGTAGGTTCATAACCTTTAATTGTCGGTGCAAGCTGTTTTTAGATCGGCGGGGCAGATACACGAGTTGCTCAGCTAACATAACGGATTTCCCTCATCAAACTAATCAAATACACAATCCAACAACTCCAAAACACTTTTGTTGACAAGTTGTGACCTGCACATTCACCACGCTATGAGATATTCATGTAACATTACGAAACTGAGTTGTTTTTAAGGAAAATCCGAGTATTTGCTTCATGTGTCGTAATGTTACATAATTATACATGATTATCTCATAGCGTGGTGAATGCGCAGGTCACAACTTGTCCACAAAAGTGTTTTGGAGTTGTTGGATTGTGTATTTGATGAGTTTGATGAGGGAAAGGCAAAAGTACCATGTGCCTCCTTTGCGTTAGCTGAGCAGCTCACGTCTCTGCCCCGCCGATCTAAAAACAGCTTGCACCAACAATTAAAGGTAATGAACCTGCCCCTAAGACTATAGGGATTATGGCAATAGGCGGATTTGCTGTTGAACTATCCCTGTAAGTGCTTCTCTCTGTCCTTCTAAGTTAAAGGAGTGTTAGGTTTTTTTTTCACTGGATTTACCTTTTCTGTCCCCCAGGACAACTATACCTCGTTCTGCAACCTGGACTCAAAGGGCATGTGCTATCGCTTCGAGGTTTCCCTGGGTGGACCTGCCATCGAGCTGCACAACTGCATGGCCAAACTTCTGGCTCACCCTCTACAGAGACCTTTCCAGAGCCACGCATCGTACAGCCTGCTGGAGGGGGACGACCCCCAGGACATTGAGGCAACAGTCTAAAATTTGACGCACTTACTAAGCACTGCTTCTCTGTGAAATTTACACACTGTAGTTTGTCAGAAAAGGGGCTGTTTTTTTTATTTTATTTTATTTTATTTTCGAATTACACCACTTAGGGTTTTTTCCATTTCCTGCTACAGAGCAATAATTCCTAAGATTATTTAGGATAACACTAGGTGTAGTTATAGATATATTTCAGCAGCTTACTATCAACACTATCATTGTGTTTTAGTAAGAGAATAAATGAGTCATTCATTGTTCTAACCTGCGGAAGTAATACAATGATCCAGTTATGAGCAGTTAGTCTTAAGGGGGGAAATCAAACAAAATGCAGTACAAGTGACAGTTTTCCATAGCAGGCCTTTTGGGATATTAAAGTAATAAACTGTAATATGATGTACTGTATCATGGATCTTTCCCCTCTAGTTGGTAATTTCCACCTTTGTTGCCTATTTTAATGTATTTTTTTTTATTGTATAAGGGGTTGTTTTTAATCATTTGTTCAGTTATCTCTCTTGTATGTTACACAGACAATGGAAGAATGTACAGTAATATAGACGTGGCCTCATTTGACTTAAATCTTTTCTTGACAATGATCTCTGTGGCGTTGAAGCTTTGATTGTGAAAAAAGGCCCTCGTACGGCCGGTCTAGCTGCACTTGAAACACATTGTATAGATGAGCTTTTTGAAGCTGTTTCTGGGTATTAAAAAAACCACATGTTTAATCATATTTTTCACGATCACGTGTCCTGGATGTTGTGTTTTCTACTGTTTTGTCAGGAGATGGCAGCAGATTTCCTTGTGAGAAAAAGCCGACTCTGAATCCAAAGGCCTTGTCTGTGCCGCAGCAATTTTATATTTATGTAGAGACAATATTTGATATTCAATATTTTAGTCAGGCTCTTCTTCTTTCATCCGTATTAAATTGATTTAGCCAAACCTTTATGCTCAAACCATCAATGTGAGAGTTGATCATCACTGTCACTCAAATTTCTAAGTCTACTGGCAAATGACAGCATTATTAAGCACCTACAGTGAAAACCTTATCTCTTATCCACCTTAAGCATTTATATTACTGCAGTGCTAGATATATATTTTCCTGTCACCCTAAAGGTGTCTGGACTTCAGAGGTGTTTTTTTTTTTTTATCTCAGTCTGCAACTGTTAAGCTTCCTGTTTTTGTTCAGAAATTGATCCAACGTCTGTCCTGACTCCTGATAGAGTGACAGAAGATGGATGACTAACAGGCTTTCACGAAGTAGTTTTTTTCCGGCACGGTCAGGTTGTCGGGGGGGGGACAATGAGGAGCAGGAAAACCCTGGGCTCGGAGGACCTTTCCCCTTTCACACCCTTCCCCACAAGAGTCGACTGTTCCTCACGTCATCGCCGTAGATAACAGCGCTTGAGGAGGGGGGGACCAGTCCGTCTGTACTGCAAGGAGGATTTGTTATTCCCTCATCTCTGAAGAATGACAGGTCCCTATTGTTTTCATTCTTTCACTCTTCCACTGCCATGACTCCTTTCCGTGCTTGTTGAAACAGGACATGGTGGAATTTTTTTGGGAAGGGGGGGGGGGGGTTGTTTTTTTTCTGCTTTTACTCCTTACATGGTTTACATTGTTCATCCCACAACAGGGAAATATGATCATTCTGTGACAATCTGTTGGAGCTAAATTTAAACATGGCACCGATGGGTGATCTCTCCTGGTTTCCTGTATATGTCATGTGCAGACAGTAATGGAAAATAACTAGGTACATTTACCCAAGCACGTAGGTTTTTGCAGCACTTATGCTTGAGTATTGACTTTAGATGCCACTTGACACTTCCAATTCCTCCACATTTCACAGGCCAATGTTGTGTTTTTTTCATTTTTATCAATTTTTATTTTTTTTTTTATTTAAAATTATGATCATCTAAAAAGATAGGATAATAAAGTATGCCCAAACAAATTTCCGTCAGTACGATAAATAGTTATGTTGTGACCGTTTGCATGAATTAAAATCAACCTTTATTCCCACACTGTACAGCCTACTCATGACACGATACATACGTTTAGTGATGGGGCTGTTCAATAATTATACCAGTTTTCAAGAAATAGAAGAAATATAATTTAATCTTCTATGTTAAATATATCATGTAATTCTAGTTACGGAAATTTGCTTGGACACACTTTAAACTTTAAACAACATCTTGTGCTTACAATAAACTTTTTATTGTAAGCACAAGATCCAGAGACCAGCCAGCATTCCTTTGCTGGGGTGCTACACATTATAAACTAAAGATTAGTTAATTATATTAGCTGAAGGTAATATGAGGCTTCAGCAATCAGAGTTAAATATATCACTGTTATTTTCTAAAGTTAATGTTTTCCCCCTTTTTTTATTTATTACTTTGCCTCCACAACAGATCAACATGAATGGAAACACAAAGACTGTACGTTAAGTAAGTTAATTTGATTTATTCAGGTTCCTCATATTGGTTTTATTTAAAATTGAGATGTTCAATTTCACGCAGAAGGTGGACTGGAATTTGTTGTCCACATTCGTAGCACATTAGGAGGGGGTTTCTTAATGGCCAGTATGTAAATGAGGCACATTTACAGCAAGAATATACACAGTATAAACATCTGACAAAGCAGGCTAGAAAGAATTGTGGCTGCATCCTGAAATCTGCAGCTGTGCTGACTTCATGGGAAGGGCTAAGATGAGTATTCATTATTCAGACAGTGACCTAGGATGAGATGTACTGTATCAATCGTCTTTACTTTACTATTCTACTATTTAGCCGAGACTTGTACTTTGTTTAACAGTCCACTGTGCTGAAAATGAGCTTGAAGTGGAAGACAACTTTTGACCAGCAGTAAAACTTTGTACTGAACTATATTTGCATGAAAAAGTGGAGTAATCATAATCTAAATTTCTAACTTGGTTATCAAACTTTTTTTTTTCTTTTTCTTTTTTTTCAGTGGAATAACTTTTAAAAGACACAAATGACTATGCCAAGTGGATTATTTTTTATGAGTCTTAAAACATGTCCAAAGGGGATCTTTAAACTCCTATTTTAATCTTCCCGTGACAGGAATCACTTTTTGTTCCAACAGTAGGAAAATTTTGGAGATTTGTGCCGCGGTGCAGCTCGAGGCTCTAACTGTGACAGAGGTCGATGAGGGAGGATAGGGGAGGGAGGGGTAAGGGAGGGGTAAGGGAGGCGAGGTGGGGGCTGGCCCAGGATGGACTGGAAGTGTGCCTCCAGCAGCATTTATAAACATGGCCCCTTTACACACCTCAGGGTCATTGTTTACATCCATCCTTACATGCCATTTCTGTCTGTATGTTTCTGCACCCTGACAGTGTAGCTGAGAGAAATAAACATCTCGCTGTCAAGCTTCTTCCTACTCTGACTGTCAGGGATCATCTTGGAGACTCGGCACCTGTTCCACAGGGACGATCAGAGATCAGAGAGAGGGGGATCCTCTTGGATTTTTTTTAGATCTTTGGAAGAAACAACTGCCACCATTTCGCCTCCAACAAGCATGTACAGCTCCAGCTATTCCCGGGCCAAGTTTGGTCAGGGCGCAAGGGAGCCCCTGCACAAGTCCAAAGGAAAGAGCTGCGGCTACTACATGAGGATTGTCTTCTTCTTTTCCTCTCTGATCCAGTCTCTCATCATCGTCAGTCTGGTGCTCTTCCTCATCTATGGACAGCCAGAGAAGTCTGCAGAGGAGAAGAGGGTGGAGGTCAGTGGTTTCTTCTTGCTCAGAAAATATTTAAAAAAGGAAACCCTGTGTAAAAATAACCTGAGTTAAGTGTGTTGTTATGATAATAATAGTTCTCTCCTGACATGTTTTAAGACATGACATGCTGTCTGCTATAGATGCTCCTCAGAAAAATGTTAAAATTACATAGATTTTTTAATTTTTGAAGCAATGATAATCAAAACATGTTTGTGGTGGACTGAATCTTAACAGCTGAGATGGAAACTTTTTGCAGCTTTGATCACATTCATCATCACTATACTAAATCTGACACACAAGAGTTATTTTTTATGATCTTTTTTTAAATTATTATTTATTTATTGTATTATCTCAAAATGTTCAAAGCTTTTAACTGAAGTCACAGTGTTGCTGAGTAATCTGAATTGTATTCTGAAGGATCTGGAGCTGAGTTTCAACAAGCTGAGTGAGAACAACATCCAGCTGAGGAAGGAGAAGGGCGACCTGGGAGCTCAGCTGGAGGCTCGCACAGCTGAGAAAGCTGCACTGGAGAAAGAGATGGAGAAGCTGAAGACGGATGCCAACAGCACAGAATTTGGGCTGAAAATGAAACTGGTGAGTTGATGGATGATTAATAAGGAGAAGACATCAAAAGATAAGGAAGAAACATACTGAGAATTAGGGCATTTTGTAAAGCGGTCCAGTAGCTTTCAACACATTTTAATCGGCTTAGAAGTTTCTCTTTTCAAGTTACCCAAGGTGAACAGGTAATGTTTTTATAATGACCAAATTATACAACAGGGCTATTTCCGTATTTCATAAGGCTATTGTTGTACTTTTCCTTTGGGTCACCATGGTAATAAGATATAACCCACAAACCATGACTCAGTCTGTAATCTTTTTTTCATTCACAGCACAACTGTGAGGGAATGAGGGCGACAACACTGAGCATGATGGCACGACGTCCCACCACTCCCATCCAGCCCCCTCCTATGCTCACTACCAGCAGTATGTTGAACATTACCACACTCTTTAATACTCTACTCTTTAAACACAGTGACATATTACTCAGGTTGTGATGAATGCACATGGAAACATGCAGGACTATAAATTACATTTAAGCTCTAATGAGGTTCTGTAATTTGTTATTAATAGTTAATCATTTATATACAGTATTTATGCTTTGTTAATCGATTACAAGTAAGTTCTAGGTCACAGGTTTGTCCCTGCTTTTTAAAAAAAAATCATACTGATGTTCTAGTTTGTTAATGATTTATTGAGATAAATGTGATATTAATAACTACACTCAATTCAATTCAATTCAATTCATTTATTAAGGACTGCACAACAAGTCGGCAGAATTTGCTTTCGGCACAGCATAGTGCCAGCACATAGTGCTGTGTGGCAACAGACATCAGTTATACATTTAACATTGGAAAACAAGAAATAGATATATTATGCTTCCAACCCTGCAACCCTAAAGTTATTCTTATTCATTCCTAATAAGTGATCACAATAAGGTAATATAAAGTTATACCTTATCAATTAATAACACCATTAGTAGACCTTTAAAACCCTCTGCAAAGGGAGACTTATTTGAAAGTGGTGCCATGATATGAATAAACACAGAAAATAGAGGAGTTAATGAAAGTGTGAGTGTCAATGTTAGACCTCCTGTGTCAACGCTCTTTCTCTCTGAACCCACCAGGTGAATTAAAGACGTTGCAGAGCCTCAACGCTCAGCAGAAAGCTATGATATCTCTCATTGAGGCAAACTTCACCCAGACAGTTCAGTACCTGAGCCAGGAGAGAGACAACGCCCTCAAAGACCGAGACACGCACCACCAGGACGCCATCACAATGCGCAGGGACAACACCATGCTGAAAGAGCAGCTCACCAGCTACACCAGGTAAAGCACCGTCCATCGTCTCTGTGTGTGTAACTGTGTGTACTTGAGGGTATCATGATTAAGTCACGTTTCTTTTTTTCTTTTTTTACCAGGAAGTGCAAAGACGACTTTTCCCAGTCTTTGAACGGGATCACAACAGTGACCAGAGATTTCCTGAACCGCATCAACAACCTGTTCCCCCACCAGTTGACCTTTCACCTCACCTGCGACAGTCAGCAGGAGCAGATGGAAAAGATACGAAACAGCTGCACAAACCTGTCCAGAGATGTGGAGAACAAGTTCCAGCTGTATCTCGACAATGTGGGCAACAAGGTGAGAGCACGTCTTAGTAGTATGAATAAGTGTGTGATGCTCTGATTGGATGTTAATATTTTAGATGACAGATCACCATTGATGTGTATTAATAGTAACCGTAATAGACCGGTGCAGATCAGACTATGCATAAGTGGATGAAGGATTTAGATCCTGGACGTGTTGCTTTGGTAAAACTGCAAACGCAACTGCAAAATGCACAGTACCTATTGTGTCAAAAGTAGTTGATCTGGGGGAAAATTGCCCTGCTATATAACATTATCATAATGATATGGATGCATTAATGTATAAAAAACATTGTACTTATGAAGCTGGATTTAGTCCAGTTAGTTTTATTTTATATACAGTAGTGTAGTGTGGTCCAGTGGTTCCTAAACACAGGACTGGGGCTCCTTCTAAGAAAAGAGTTAAAAAAGATGAAGTACCTTAAATTGTATTTTACAGTACTTGTCTAAATGTGCCAACCACACACAATAAGTCTTCGCCCTCCTTGAAGTTTTCTCTTTCTCCTGAAAGTTGATGGAAAATTCCAAAGAATCTGGACAAAATGAATGGGAAACCAGTTTCTCTAGGGAGGAAGTCTATCCACGACATCATTCATGATAAATCAAGCTAAAGAGACAGACATCCTCTGAGGCGAACTCAGGGTTAAAACAGAGGTGAAGTCTGTGGCTCTGCTGCTGATACAGCAGCACTGTACAGGACAACAAAAACACCCACTCAGCAAACGTCCCTTGTTCTGCTCAAAGCTATGTTTCATTTGGATACAAATACACAGATGGTTCAAGAATCATCATTCACCTTTCTGCTTCTCCTGAATGTGTCTTTCCTGCCTTTTTTTTTTTTTTTTACATTATTGTCTTCTCTCCTCATGATGATATGATGTTACACAACTTCTGTTGCCTATTTGGTAAAATAATCAGCCTCCATTATTGTCCGAGGCCGCTGACAGTTGATTTAGAGCGACATTAACCTACAGACTTGGTCCCCGAGGGAGACATTCACTATACATTCACATATACATCTGCTGTACAGCATGTACTCCAGCACAATGTTGAGGAAAATGAACATTGACAAACAATGTCATTGTCAACTTTCAGATAGAAATAGACCCATGGTAAACAAAAACAGGTACATTTATGTAAAGGCAACATCTGGAAACACATTTGGGTCAGCAGAGCAACCGCAGGCCATTATCACGCTCTCTGCGTTCACGTCGTCTGCCCCTTTGTACCGAGGTTTATCACATATATTAAAAAAACACATTTATGTCTTCACTCTCTCCAGGTTGCAGAGATCCAAGCCATGTCCAGTCGTCTGGAGGTGCAGAACTCACACCTGTCGGCCGACGTGCAGCAGTGTCAACAGAAACACAGTGAGGCAGTTTCGGACGCTGCGAGGCAACTGGAGCTCAAGCAGAAGACTCACGATGACCAGGTAGAAAACACTTGACAAGGAATATACAGTATTCAGAGAGATCCAGAGAGTCTAACACTGCCAATTGTAAAATCTACTGTATCTTCTTCTGTTTTAACAATAGCCTTAATCGTATAGTAGCGTGTGAAGGGTGACATTGTTTTCCTTTTAAAATAACACATGGATATTTTGTCCAGGTGGAAAAATTACTGATGGAGCAGAACCGGCTGAGAGACCAGAAGAAGCTGCAGGAAGACAGCTTGGCCCTGAGAGAGAAAGAGCTCAAGATGTTCCAGCAAATGGTCCCTGCCAAGGTAAAATAAACTCAGAGGACAGAAACACAGTCATTTGCTCTGCAGGCATGTGAATAAAAGGTAGAGCTCCACGAATGCTTTCAAACCTTTGTTCACTTTACTTGAGACAGATTTTTGTTCTTATGTAAAGAATTAACTTAGGCAGTGTGGGGATTCAGCTTTGCAAAGAACTTGTTAAAACGTATACACTGCCATAACCTCAGGGTCATTAATATCCTCAAAGAGTGCACTTTAAAAGATTTATTCCACTGATAATATAGACCTCAGTAGTGTGGAGATAAGATGGTGTGTGCGTGTGTGTGTGGACTGAACAAAAAAAAAAGAGGAATCTGGGGGGTTACAGAAGCAGGAAGGATGGGCAGGCAAGATAACAGGAGGAAACCATATTTAAGGAGTCAGAGGTTCACAAAACACCACATTTCAAACTCCACAGATATATAGTGTATGTTATAGGGGTCTGTCACGAAAGGTTGCACAAATACGGTGTTGAATAATGCTGAAATGAACTTGTTTTGCAGCCTGGTGTTCCCAAAGCTCCCGGCCTCCCGGCTGTCCCACCGCAGGGCAGAGCGACTATGCCTAACTGGCCTTTTCCTGGAGCACAGGGACTCAACAAAACTCCAACGGTAAACTTTGAATAGAGACCTATCCAATCACTATATAGAAAAAAAGTCACTGTAATATGATCTAAATGATGAAACACTGTTGAAACAAAGCAGCCATGTTAGCGCCTCTCTGCAGCAGTAACACATTATTTTGTGCTAAATGCTTGCGTTTTTATTTTAACACACTCAGAATGACAAAGCTAATATAGATGAACTCTGACCCTTTGACCCTGTTCACCATCTTGGTTTATCATTAGCATGCTAACATTCGATAATAAGCACAACACACAGCTGTTTTGTAGTTCACTATCTAAACAAATTTCATAAACTTTTCTTAGCTCATTAATGTCATTGATTGTAATTGTCATTGTTTTGTCTTTCAGGTGAGATGAAATGAACCAGCAGAGTAGGAACCGACAGCAGTGGTGGAGCACCACAGTGATCAACATTTTTGAAGGACTTTAGGCGTGTATATAGCTTCTGTATTTCTGATACAACACACTCAACATACTGTACATACTTTTGACCGTTGCCGTTTATTTGTTTGTGTAGAACTGATTCATCTACTCATTTTGAGTCTGAGATATCTACTGTGAAAACCTTTTTTTTTTATTTTTTTTTTTTTTAACTTTATACTAAAGTAAATGTAAATGTAAAAATTCCCATGACACTGGTGTAAATATTTTTCTTCCTGTGTGTCACTCACAATTGTTTTGGTAGTTAGGGAAAACCAACACTGGAAAATCTTTTTTATTACCATGCAATTAAAATTAAACAAAAAAAGAAAAATGTCCTCAACCGTCCCTGGTCTATTTCTTGTGTCTTCCTGACATTAAAAATACAACAAAGCCTCAGGTGGGGCTTTGGGCAGCAGCCGCTAACGTGTCTTCTATAAACAGAGTACTCTAAAAATAGCTGCATTTATGTTTCCTAGTGATTCACACGTTTGAATTTCTACCAGGGTCGCGACGACAATACACACATGCACCAAGTCATAAACACATCATCGCAGAGTCATTAGCAGACTTAAACAATGTACAGTATGTCAAATACAGGTAGCAGGAAATATGGCATGAATTACACTGAAATGGTTTAGTTGTGATGATGAATGCAACAAAGAAGAGTTTAGACTGTGAGCTTATTAATTGCCACTTTTATGGAGCAATTTTACAAGCTCCGTGGCTGTTATATGAACTGCTCTCGAGCTTTACTACTTCCTTTTCCTTTGTAAGTACAAGGTGATGAACACATACAGTACTGTAGCTGCAGACAGCTGGTGCTTTCTCAGTGTAAAAAGTGGGTTCACTTATATTCATAAAATAAACATCTTCTGTGGTGAAGTGAAATGTAAAAGAATGATGCAGCTGGAAGATAGCATTAGCGTTACAGTGGCTTATCTATACATTATTTATGCTAGACAGCAATATCACAAATGCAATTTACACAATAGGCCCACACTGAATTTACGAATTTTAGAATTTAAAAAATAAAGTGCTTGTTGAAATTAAATGAAATCTGTTTTATGTACATAAAACCTAAATTATCACATATCAGTGCCAGTCAAACCAAGTGTTTTTCCTCTACTCACTTGTTTCATTTTATTTCCTACAATGGTTTCAACTTCTTCATTTTTACATAGTGTATGTGATTCATGTACTGCTTTATCTTGGACTCAAATGTAACTATTTCATTTAAATTTTTATTTTTTACACTGATAAAAACAGATGGCGAACAGTTGATTTTGCTGTTTGCAAAAGTAATATTTCAGCTATTCTTCATTATAATCTTGCATAATAATCTTACTTTTACCAAATTGTATAATTCCTGAGACGACCTGACCTTTGTATTCACTTCAGCTACTACTGAACTGACAAACATACTGTAAGTCGGATGCAGAAAAATCACACTGTCTTTTCGCCAGACCAAATATTTGAGATGCCTTCCATGTTGCATAAGAAAACACATTAGTATAAACTCCCAGGCCGACTGCACTGATGGATGTGAATGTTACAGGTGAGGTGAGTCAGTCTGCCTCCTGTCCCCAGGAAATCCTTTGTTTAACAAGTGTTTTTGGTCTCATGTACAGTTCAGACCTGGACACTCACACACCCACACCATGACACAAAGTCAAATGGGTACAGGGTGGAACTGGCTGTGCTCGAGCTGAATACATCCACTTCACATCTCAGGAGAGGCATTAGCCAAAAGCACAGGAAACTGACAGGACAGAAACTAAAAGTCCCCGACCATTAGTCAGCTCCGAACGAAACGGAAAATGCATTGAGTCATGTTACAAAATTAAGATAAGAATTTGAAATTTCAATTTTCAGGTTCAGTTCATCTGTTTTATTCATGGAAGTACAAAGTTGTTAGCTGTTTACTAATCATTCGATTCGACTGTTCCAGGTTTGACTGATTTTTTTTTTTTTTTTTTTGCCAATTTTTAAGGATTTCAATGAGGAAACGCTCTTATTGACTCCTCTGTTTTCTGTAGCACAAGCATAAACTGACCCTAAAGGCTCTTTATGGCTGTCCTACAGTATGCAACATGATAACATGCTCATGTGTGGAAATAATATTTATCATGTTATCTGTATTCATATAAAACACTTGCTTACAGGCAAAGTGAGCTGAGGGTGATGGCTATGTTAGTTAGTTTTACAGCTATTTAAGAATCACCAAAGTAAATTCAAATCTTTAAGGGACTGTGAATGTAAAATTTTAATAGCAATGCATTCGTTAGTTGTTGAGACCTTTTAGTCTGGGCCCATAAGCTGTCCATTCGTAAAGCCAAGCCACTAGCAAGACAATAAACATGATACATTTCTGAAAGTAAAGTATAAAGAAATGTATTCTTGGTCTCAATAGTAAGTAAATAAATGTAAGGATTATATTGGCAGTTAGTGTCCAGTGGATTTTGTGATTTATCAGTTGTGTCCACACAGTTGTGGTAAACATTGCTGTGTAAAGGAAGTTGCACACAGGCTCTACTTCAAAGATGAACCAGGCCCCAAAATTTACTGCTGCTAATTTGGACGACAGCGTGCACCACATTTAGCTCGAACTCCCCCTGTGTTGTAATTAATCAGGGAGCACATGAAAGAGGACTAAAAGGCTGACAGAGCAGTGTGGGAAGAGGAAAGGTCAGGTAGCAGAGACGGAGCGGGGAGAGACAAAAAGACAGGGAGATGGGCAGCTATACTGGTGTACGACGGGGCGAATGTCGTCAGAGACTGGGAGGCAAGAAACCAACTGGGGAAGAAGGGTGAGGAGTTCAACAAGGAAACATAAATATTTGATCAAGGCCAGATTGACAGGCGAACAAAGGCCACAGTGCGCACTGCCTACAAAAGCCACCTTTCCCACAGAGTCGCTCTGACTCTCTCTATACTGTATGTTTGTTATAAGTTAGAGTGGGAGCTGAACATTCACAATGGGAGAAAGAAGAACCAGCTCCTGTTGTCCATATACAGTGTTTGATTTGTTACAAAAAGACATATTATCCCATTGATTTCACATATTATATCCAACGGGACATTGATTTATTATGTGTGAAAAAACATAATAATTATAAATAATAAAATAAAGTGTGTTGTACAACAAATTACATAATTAGAGTAATTTCTCATCAAAATGATACAGTGATTTTGGGTTATCAGAAGTTATCAGCGTTTGTGCATGCACGCATACACGGAGTGGAGCTGTTGAAATGAGACCCGCTCCCAAAAACAAATTCCTCATTGTCCTGAAGTCCAAGTAAACATCCAATCTTTCAGTCCACGACCTTGCAGCTTTCTTCAGCTGGCTTCGTTTTAAATGATCTTTGACTATTGTTGTTGTTGCAGCCCAAGAGCCCAATATCCACCTATTTTCAATTTCTATTTTTAAGTAACAACTCAAGACGTGTCTAGCATATGGGGCCTCTGAGGCACCTGTCATCACTTCAAGCTTATTTCAGTCAGTTAAAAAGCACGAACAAAAAACAAACATGTTTGTGTCTTGGGAGTGAAGAACCTCCTTTAGCCAAGAACACGAATATTTTCTTTTTACCACAGCTGTGCCTCGAAGCCTGGCACAACGCCGAGGCCGTCCCCTTTTGTCCCATTTTCTTAACTGATACTCTGGGACAGCACAAGAATGCAGCTTTCCTCTCAGAGCCATCATCGCATGTATTTCATGTTTTCACTCCAGCTCATCTGATTATTTTCCAATGCAGAAGTCTTTGAAGATGATATCCAGGATCTCCTCTGCCCCAACCCGTCCAGTGATCCGGCCCAGGCTGGTGAGAGCCAACCGGACACCTTCGGCTGCCAGAGCGAGGTCAGTGTCGCGGTACCGCTGGTACTGAGCCAGGGCTGCTACACACTGCTGCAGGTGGGCCCTGTGGCGGGCCTGGGTCAGGGTGGGAGCACCAGACAGAGGGTCGCCACACCTAGAGAGGAAGTAGGAGAACAAAATGAACCAGAGCAATAAAATTCTCATTATTTTGTGCTTTATTTGGGGTTTTTGGTTTGGAAAAGATGAATCTCCACTTTCCCACCGCTTTAAAACAAAGGCGTAAAAAAATCAGATTTTTACAGAAGCACGCATCGTGTATTATTGTTTTGTTTCATTTAAAGCCACTCGGGGCAGGATTTCAACATTTATGACTGTATGATTATTAGTAGCAACGTCTTTTGAAGCTGCTACTAATAATCAGACAGAAATGCTCATTGCAACTGATTCAGTTTAAACACACATCTGGGAGGCAGATGCTGCATTCATATTAAAAAATATGGAGATAGAATTTAATTCACTTTAAGTTATAATGCACATTTGCATCAATTTCATACCACAAATTTCATTGTGATGACTAACCAAGCACAAATTGCAAACACTAGATACTTTTGAAGACATTTCACAACCCATGGTAATTTAACATTATTCCAGAGCGTCATTCATTTCCATCAGATCCATCCCAGGAAATCAGTCTTTTGTATACAACTTTTAGTCTTTGCTCTAACAACACAAGAGAAACATGACGATGTCATCACTACTCACAGAGTTTTGACGCTGCCGTGCAGCATTGCGAGGAAGTCCTGCAGTCCATCATCAGTGTGACAGGAGATCAGAGAGATGGGGGGAAGTCCAAGGACCTGTCTCAACTCCCTGTTCAGCTTCTGTCTCTGACCTTCAGGCAGCAGGTCAGTCTTATTCAGCACCAGGAGACACCTGTCTGCAGATAACACTATCAAGAATAAAGAAAAGGTCATTTAAATAAGTGTAAATGATAAACATGCAAAACCTTGAAATCAAATTGTTAAAGTATTTTCTGCAGGGGTTTAAAAAGTTGTTAGTTAACACTCATAACTCAACCTCTATAACCACCATCATGCAAGATGGAGCAATAAGCATGTAACTCGTGATTTTGAGCTACAACATGTAATTTTTTTTCAAGATCAAACACTTTGTAAAATGGATTTTCAAAAATGCTAAACAAATGAATATTATTATTATTAGTATTAATAGTATTACTATCATTTTATTATCATTTTTATTGTATGATACCCGTCTCAGGCTGTTCCTGTGTGGGCAGCACACTCTCCAGGTATCCCTGAAGGAAGGCTGCAACCTGCTGAGCCTCAGTGGGGAGTTGAGCACAGTCCACAACCACCAGGGTCAGATCTGCCTGCTCCACCCTGGAAACAAGACAGAGGCGACAGATGCACATCTTGACATAAACTATATGACACCAACTGTATTTTGCCAAGAATATTGTACTTTTTAAGTCAGCCAAGAGACTAGTGAACTGAGTGGAGCATGAGAATCAAACTGATGATCTGAGACAAGGTATAACATTTAATCATTACTGTGTTTATGTGACAAATTGTTTAATCTTTTCCCTTTATTTTTGTTTTGTTTTCAACTGGGTAAAATACATACCTGCATTATCTAATTTTCAATTATACAGCAGGTAGATCAAATCCTATTTTTGGACCATGGAAAAGAATTCAGTGGTTGTCAAAGACCCAATAAAGATTTTTATATTGACTTGGGTAAAGTTTCAACTTCATAAAATCGTAGAACTCCTCTTGTAGTGAGAGATGTTCCTGAGAAACAGAGTGAAACATGTTTTCAAGCCACTGCAGCAGCAAAAGTGCAACATGTCCCACTTTAAGTGTGAATAATGGGATTTCATATCTTCTATTATTTTCCATCAATATTCAGGTTAAATACTCTGCACCTCAGCAGCTCCGTCTTGCTGTGAGGTAGCGTCTGCAGTGGCAGCAGCGGCAGCAGCGGATGCTTGTACTTACCATGTCCTTCCTGTAGTGACCCAGGTCACGAGCCTCTGACCTGCTCCTTGCACAAAAAGTTCCCTATAGAAAGCAAAGTGCCCACCCTTCCTACACACTTAACTAAAACAAACAGTAAACCACTTACAGAATATATGCACTGAAAAAGTTATATAAGAATAATAAGACAGTCATACTTTCATGAGTAAATGTTTATAATATTCAACAGCACCATTACCCGCTGAAAAGGTCGAGTCCCTCCACATCTCTGTTTTCTCCTGCACTATATAGAGTTCAGGGTAACTGGGTTCAGTGCAGTAATTTAACACCTCATTGCTGTGTTGGATGTTTTATACCTGCCAAATAAGCACTTCAGGAAATATTTGATATTTGCATTTTTGCCATGAAAAGGGTTGAGGTTTCGCAACTTTCACCAGTGAATCAATGAATAATCAGTGTGGGGTGGTGGTATTGTTAGGATCATCCGTTTCCCTCGGTTCCTCTATGTTTTCAAACATGTCGCTGCACATGTATGTGTCCAAAGTTGATTTAATAGTGTGTGAATGAGCCAGCTTGTCCCATCTTGTGCTTGTGTGTTGGCCTGTTTGTGTATGATATGAAGTGGAGATGACAGATCCTACACGTTGTGCTATTCTTCCCTGGTGTAAACAGTGGAAGCAGCTGTTAGTGAATGACCATATATGTCCACTCTAGTCTCCGCATCACATATGAAGAACCTCTCAATAGTAGAAACTCTACGACGAGGGAAGGTAACTCCTCATTACACAACCTCCTGAGTGTGTTTGTCCCATGTATTTATAACTATGGCTCAGCAATAATATAAACTATGGAGCTAAGCTAGACATTACAAAAATACAGCATGATGTACAGGGCAGAAGAAATGAATTATTTCTTCCTTTCTTTGTTTTCAGCGACATGCTCCATTGGTCAGCTGGCTCATTTGTTCCGTGTTACATACATGTAAACAGTTGCTGATGCAGCGAAGCGGTACTCTGCATGTACTGTACCATTGTTCTGGGCTGCGCTCATTTATCCATTAATCAAAGACTCACAATGTTACACTTCATCTCTCGGGATTGTTAGTTTGAGTTATTTGAATCTTGAAAGAAAAAAAAAAGTTTTATTTGCTCCTCTTACCTTTCTCGAGCTCGGCGGACCCCCTCTCGCTCCACCAGGTCCAGGCTGTCTCTGAGGCCGGCTGTGTCACTTAGGAGGACGGGGAAGCCACCGATGTCAAGTGCTGTCTCCACTACGTCTCTGGTGGTCCCAGCAATGGGAGACACAATGGCAGCAGGTCTCTGGCCTGGATTTAAAACAGGTTAAAAAGATATTTCTGGAGGTTATTCCTCTGTTATTAATAAATCCCATTAAAAGACCATAATCAGCTGTGTATAAATGCATATCTTATAACTTTATCGCTTCACCTGCAGGCCTGGATTTGTCAGATCCAAAGTCATTAATTTCTACTAAAGGTATTAATCTTAAAAAAATACAACAACTTCATTTTGAACAAGGATGAATCATTTCCTAAAACAGCTGGACGCTCTTATTTTTAGAATATATCCGTGGAACAGAATTTGTTTGGGACTATTTCAGTCATGGAATAAAACACCTTTTGTGCTCTAGTGGATATTTCCGGCAGTATAGTTCCCAGTGCAACTATCTATCTATCTAATCACGTGCAGTTTCACTGGTTTGAAGACTTCCTTCCAACTTGTTTCTTCACCATGTTGTGTTTTCTTTAAAAAATCTGTATCATCCATACACAATAGGGGATATTTTCAGTCAGCCCTTACTTCATTCATTATTCAGGACTTTAATGGGCGGACCATCCCAATTAATCCCATGTCATGGAGCTCTAACGACTCATTTTTACTTGTCTGTGCTGTCAGGAGAACTTATCAGAACAGGAAAGCATAACAGGATTTTATCTTACATTTGATAAATACCTCTATTATTCTGATAGGAAGCTGTGAGGGGCCACAGCCAAGCTCCACTCTAGAGTAGCTTATATACAACGTGATTCTTAATGATTTCAGGATACAATATCATAAACAAACGTAACTTTAACAATAAACAGTGTGGGATTCATTAGGCTGAGACAAAATGACTCTAGAGTGAGTTGTGGTCCTGAGTAAATTTTGAGAATGAAAAATACTGAGTGTGTGTTACTGTATTTATTTATGTGGATCAAGTATTAAAACACCTGTATCAGGAAGTTAAACTGTTTCATGTGTCCAAGAGCAGGTCCAGCTGTTCACAGATGGTGTTCTGTCTTCCTGTACAATGAAGAGATTCATATAACATGCAAAACAAACAAGACAGATGTCTTTGTCCACCCTGTCTTTTACTGTCCGACAGTAACGTTTAGATAATACAACATGTTGGAAGAAGCAGTTCAACAAACATCACGTAGCACCAGAGTGTTGAAAAAGATGGACATTTAAACATTTAATATTCAAAGACAACTGGACAAATCACATCTGCTGGGGAAGATTATGTGATTTGACTGAAAGCTCCAGAACAACTACTAATGGGCACTGACGTGAGGTTGTTTTATTATAACCCCTCCGTCTACTTAAACACCGTCTTATTTCACACTGCTGCTTGTTTCTAGATTTGTCTCCGTCGTCTTGTCAACTACACATAATTTCACACGGTATTTGCATCTAAATGAATCACACACATTTAAAAAAAAAAATTGTTAAAATGTTATGGGTCCACGCTGCTTATGGTGTGACAGATGTTGCCTTCTTCCTCTTCCAAACCATGGCTGACAGCGGTATGATTCAACACTAAGGTCTGTATTAACACGATAGTAAGTCACATTTTCAATATTAATCCCTTCAAAGCATGTGTGTGTGTGTGTGTGTGTGTGTGCTGGTTTTTTCGGTATTCTTACAAAGTGTGTTAAGGAGGCTACTTTTCCCTGCGTTGGTGCTTCCTGCGATGACCACCTGGACTCCGCTGCGAAGCCGCTCTCCCTTCCTCTCATCTTTTAGGTGTCGCTCCATCTCTGCCTGTAAATTGTGCACCGATCTGTCAACTGTGGGGGAGACAAAGACAGAGGAGGGAAAAGGACATGACGAAGGTTTCATGCTCAACTTCACTTTCATGGCCTTGTTAAAGGAATTTCTGCCCTTTGAAGAAAAAAAGGCCCAGTCCCCCCGTCTGACACCATTCGTCTGTACGAAAAATGGGTCACGGTCTCGTCTCCTTCCGCAGACGACTTAAGCGGAAAAATGTTTTTGACAACTCAATACATCAACAATAAATCATTTCAAGTGAGTTAATGACTGTGGCTTAAGATAAACCTTAAGAAAACTTCAATTATGGCCTAAAATGTGGCATTTGCTGTGTCTTTGCAGGTGGCAATGGAGAGTTTTTGTGCCAAATTTTCTATTTTTGGGTTTCAGTCTATTATTATTTGCTGCGCGAAGGCGTGAGCCAACATTCCATGCCACCAAAACAAACTAGTTCCCAGGCTTTATTGTGTCAAAACGTCACAACATCTGAGGCTCTCTGAAGAGCTCTGCCAGTGCCAGACAGCAGGCGACAGACTCAGGGGAGGAGGACGTCTCCTCGTACACACTCCTACACACTCAACCTCACATACACTGAGCATGGGAAACCTGGACATACAGACATCAGTGGGGCTGCGGACAGTGCTGCTGACAGCACTATTCCTGTGAGTGACATGGCAGGTTGCCTTTGAAGGTAAGACGAATGCCTCTACTGTCCCCCCGGCCTTCCATCCACACTTCCTACAGGAAATTGCCTTTTGAGCAGTTTGATGCCTATGGATTCTCCCCACTGTGCAGCAAACGCACACGATGGCAGTTGAAGATCCAAACAGGAAAGCAGCCGGACGGCTCTCTCTTTAGAGAGAAACAGAGCCCTCGGAGCCCAACACCTCCCCCTTAGACCCCAGGGAGGACGGTCCTGTTATTTTTCTCCAGCAAAGAGGACAAAGTGCACACATACATACATACCTTGGTTTAAGACCCCATCCTCAATAAGCTCATCCTCACTGAAGTCAATGAAGGCCTCGACATGAGCCAGACACTGCAAGATGTGCAAAGCAGAGAGGAGAAATGAGAGGAAGCTGAAATCAAAGTCCTGAGCACTTAACAAAGTGGAATGATACAGTTGGTGCACAAACAGAAAAAATCCAAATAACATCTTATCAACAAAACAAGCTAAAAAAGCATGTTAGTAAAAGCTCTCATCGTACAAACTGCAGGGATGTTTCGTTGTGTAGTGTTGCTGTACAGATACTCTATTCAGAAAATGTCAGTAAATATCAAAAAATGTCATTACAATTTCTTGGATCCCAAGGTGAAATGGTCAAGTTGCTATATGTTAATGTTGTTTTCCAAAATGCAAATGTTTTCACTTTACAGTGATATAAATTAGAGAGAAGCAGCAACTCTTTTCAAATATTTCAAAATCTTAAACAAGCACATACTTCGTATATGATATCAATGATAGATACCTGTCCTGTACCTATTCTATTCTCAAAATTGTTGACTGATCAATCAATCAATCAATCAATCAATCAATCAATCAATCAATCAATCAATCAATCAATCAATCAATCAATCAATCAATCAATCAATCAATCAATCAATCAATCAATCAATCAATCAATCAATCAATCAATCAATTGTTTTAGAGCTACTGATTAAGTATTTGACATACGTCTGCTCTGTTTTGGAAGTTTTCAACTAAACATGACATGGGGGTCTCCTTAGGCTGTCAAATATTTCACACACTGGCTTCATTTCATGTTTTCTGTCATTCTTCTCCACCAATAGAACAACTCATTTATATTTAAGGCTTTCAGATTGTGTGAATTTTAACAGTGTTTACCCATCAATATATTTGATGAATGTTAGATTACATTAGGTGAAAAAATTCAAAAGGCTTCATCCTTTTCCACAGCTTATCACATATCATGTAAATTCAAAAACTCCTGGTGCTCTTTTATATCAACACCAGATTTTTAGATAATTATTTTCTAGTTATACTGGGCATTCATTTAACTCTAGAGTACACAGCATAAGTGTATGAACCACAGCACCGATCAGTATCTTGATTGACAGTGCAGAATATAAACACAATAGTAGTATAGCCGCACAAAAACAGGAAGCGTCTGATTCCCATACTTTAATCCTTTCACAAAAGTGGGAAGCAACCGGTTAAAAAAGCGGCATTGTTTGGGTGTCGGCTGCGGGTTTTACTCATAGCATCATACAAATGGTATACTTCTGATTAACTGGATTCCCTGAAATCTGAATGCAAAAATAATGGCACGTTCATATTAGTTCTAAGAAATGCCTGTAAAAAAAAAGCTGCTGACACGTACAGAGCTTCTCGAGGGAGAACACCTGGACATATTAGTCTGATCTGGTGCCAAAGTGTTGCAAGATCTGCACTGCTCTACATTCTCCAAAACAGTTCGCAGCAGAGGAAGGTGGAAGCGTTCACATTCAGTCAGTGACCTTCTGCTCTGAACTAATGTGAAAGGGAAACAGTCGAGGTCACAGACTTGATCCCTTCAGCCAACTCAGTCGTCACATAACACCAGTAATGACCTATGAACCTTCATAACAAATTAGCCATTAGTCATTAAGTATTTCAATAAAAAATACCAGGGAAAAGACACAATGGGTGCTTCTCCTGGGACACAAGCTATATTCCAATGCTCCCTGGAAGGGATGTAAAAAAAAAAAAAAAAAGGGGGTTTACAAATTATATTACCATGATCTTCAGGATATAAGATAAGTATCTGCATACATGCATATTGGCACTATGATTCTCAGTATTGAACAGAAAGTGCACGTAGCCTGCTACACGTGCAATAGTCACATCAAAACAGGAAGCCTCAGATTCCCATAAGTTAATCCATTAAGAGTGAGGTTCCAAAAAAACAGAGCGCATTGTTTGGGTGTGAAATGACTGATGCCTGACCTACAGCACAGAACAGACAGGCTCTTTCCTAACACTGTTTTCAGAGAAGTGTCAAATGTGAACACGGACAAAATCTCTCCTGGGAGGGTTCCAGGATTTCAGCCTGTTTCTGCCGTCAAGCAAATGCAAAATTGTACAGAATGTTGTTTTTCAAAAGCAACATCTAAATACCTCCTCTGTTCAAAGACTATAGATCTGGCAGGGTTAGAAGTCCATGTAATTACAGGTCTAGACCAAAAAGCAAGCAGAGTGTTGATGAGACAGATGAACGGGCATCAAACATTTAACTGAACCATTCAATTGTTTGAATTACTAATGAAAGAAAACACCAAACATCAATAATATATTATTGTTTTGTGTAAATCTGTATACAAATCAGAAAAATTCTTACATCTCTTGGCATCAAACACCAAAATACATAAAATGTAAGAAAAAAGCTGGAGATCTGGAAAAAGGACACTCCTAAACTTTTTTCCCCTTCTAAATCCAGTCCAGCCCAGATGAAAACATCTGTTTGTTTACTGCCAATCATGAACAGATACCTCTGTCCGCACCACCTGTCTCTGTACAACTGGTCAACCAACCCGTTTCAGTTTGCTGGTCCAGTCCTGGTAGAGGCGTCCCAGTTCTCCTGACATCTGCCTGAGAGCTTGTCTCCTCTGGGCTTCTGTCTCAGCGTGGATCAGATCTCCAAGTCCTTCCACCTTCAAGCAACATTATAATGGTTTATATACCAGTTTGCAACAACATTTTAATTCTGACAACTGTAAAACTCAAACCTTTATCCTGATCATGTGTATGAGTTCTGTTTATTCCTATGAAAACATGATTTTATTTGTGCCACGGGGCAAACGCACCAAACCACTGACCTCTACAGGTATGAAATAGCTGCAGAGGTATCAATCAAACTGATTCCTATGGTGACAGAGGTGGCACCCCTGGCAGCGTGGCACTCTCAAAATTTCTGCAAGGGAATTTTCTAGTGTTCATTTTTCGATCCTGAATTAATTCTTTGTATGTGGGCGAACGGTGAGCTCTGTACGCAGTTTGACGGAGCATGTTGGTGTTTTGGATTCACATTGGAGGCTGGCTGTGTCATTCTGAGGTTGGGGTTAGACCAAGAAACCTTAAGGTTTGGTTGGGAGAAATTAGGTTAGATTAGGGTTGTATTTGGTTAGAAAGGCCTTGTTGTTGGGAGGCAGGAACTAACCACTGCAACACTGTAACTCATTTTCCTTGAGTTTATTGTTTTTACAGTAACCATTAATGAAATTGTGTTTTATTCAGACCACTCTCTCTAAAGTTCCCATCACTTTTCTTTATAGTAGTGAAACATGACATTGCTGAATAAAAAAAAATGATGATTTATTTCCTACTCAGTAAAAATATTGTTTGTTTTTAAGATTAAAATGATGGCAGGATATCACAGGAAATCAAACACATTTAAACTGGAGAAGCCGATATAATGACTTCTCTGTCCTACATCTGACAGCTGTTTTTTAAAGACTTGACTAATACACTTACAAGCTACTCAATACAACATTCTATGCAGGAATTTTTTTTTTTTGGTTTTTATTTTTTTTTAGTAGTTAAAAAGAGAAAGAGAATAGAAATACAAGAGAAGAGACGATTAGAGAAGAGAAGAGAAGAGGAAGAGAAGAGAAGAGAAGAGAAGAGAAGAGAAGAGAAGAGAAGAGAAAAAGAAAAGTTAAAGGTGTTCAGAAATGGCCGTTTGTCCTGTTCGTCGCGCCTCCTTCCGTGAGTTTTCACGAGTTTACCCGAGTAAGGAAAATAAATTTGATTGGTCGTTATTGAGTGGGTGGGATATTCAATGTTTGGGGCGAGATCGAACTCGGTGTGTGTGTGTGAGGTGAGGTGAGGTGAGGTGAGGTGAGATTTTTAGTAGTTAAAAAGAGAAAGAGAATAGAAATACAAGAGAAGAGAAGAGATGAGGTGAGATGAGGAAGAGAAGAGATGAGGAAAAGAAGAGAAGAGATGAGATGAGATTTTTGTGTGTCTCAGACGTTTGATTGACGGATGACGGATCCAACAATTTCTCATGTCGGGGCTTCAATACAAGAGGGAAATTACAGACGAGCAGTATGGAGGTATTTGGATGTTTTTTGGTGTGTCTTTTTGGACGAAGAAAAGTGAGCCCCGTTCGCTACCGTCATATGGACATGCAGTGCTGCGCGGACCCCCCCTGTAACTCCAAGAAGGCACGGAGGACAAAATGAAACTTCTCCCAACCCTCAGTAGACATGAGGGTGAGTAGAAAATGAGTGAAATTTGAATTTTGGGTGAACTATCCCTTTAAGAAAAGAAGAGAAAACAAAAGAAAAAAAGATGGGAGAGAAAGTCAGTTGGATGAGGCCGCACTGCTCCTCTTCCACCTCTTTGGCTTCCTCAGCCCCACAGCATGGCGGAACCTGGTCCACATTGACTTCCTCTTCGGTGTGGGGGCGATGTCTTCTTGAGCAGGCTGGTTTTCCCTCTTCTCTTCCTCGAGCTCCACGGTCAGCTCATAGTTTCGTAAGAGCTGACCAGAGAGCTGAGATCTCAGCTCGTCCAGCTCTTTCAGGTCCTCGTCCGATGTTTTTTGCTGAAGTAAGCTGATCTCTGGGGTCATCTTCTGTACGAGGATGTCGATCTCAGCCCTCAGGTTTTTCTCCAGGAGCAGGTCTTCTGTCACCCTGGCAATATGAGCCTTCCTTTCTTTCTCCAACTCATGCTGCAGGTGCTCAGTCTGCTTTCTGGTGGTGTGGACTACAGCTTCTTCTTTCTCCAACTCATGCTGCAGGTGCTCAGTCTGCTTTCTGGTGGTGTGGACTACAGCTTCTTCTTTCTCCAACTCATGCTGCAGGTGCTCAGTCTGCTTTCTGGTGGTGTGGACTACAGCTTCTTCTTTCTCCAACTCATGCTGCAGGTGCTCAGTCTGCTTTCTGGTGGTGTGGACTACAGCTTCTTCTTTCTCCAACTCATGCTGCAGGTGCTCAGTCTGCTTTCTGGTGGTGTGGACTACAGCTTCTTCTTTCTCCAACTCATGCTGCAGGTTCTCAGCCTGTTGTCTGGAGGTGTGGACTTCAGCTTCATACCTCTGGGCTTCTTGGTATGGAACTCTCAGTTTCTCCAGTTCTTCTTGGAGAGTCACATTGCTCTGTCTCTCTGCCTTGAACTCTATGGTGAGCTCAGAGTTGAGTGAGAGACGAGTGTTGAGCTGAGATTCCAGCTCCTCTGACCCCTTCTTCAGAACCAGCTCCTGCTCTAATGTTTTTCGTTTAACAAGGCTGCTCTCTTGGGTCATCTTCTGTTTGAGGACGTTGATCGCAGACCTCAGTTTTCTTTTGTCTTCTGTCACCCTGGCAGCATTAGCCTTCCTTTCTTTCTCCAGTTCATGCTGCAAGTTCTCAGCCAGCTGTCTGGCCCTGAGGACTTCAGCGTCATTCTTCTGGGTGCTGGCTTTGCTCTTCTCTTTCTCCTCTCTGAGCTCCATTGTCAGTTCAGAGTTGAGTGAGAGCTGAGTGTTGAGCTGGGTTTTCGCCTGCTGCAGCTCTCTCTTCAGAACCAGCTCCTGCTCAGATGTTTTATGTTGAGAAAAGCTGATCTCTTTGGTCATTCTGTCTTGGAGGGCGTCAATTTCAGCCCTCAGGTTTTTCTCCACAAGCTGATCTTCTGCCACCCTGGCAGAATGAGCCTTCATTTGTTTCTCCAGCTCTTCCTGCAGGTTCTCAGCCTGTTGTCTGGAGGTGTGGACTTCAGCTTCATACCTTTGGGCGTCTTTGTATGACACTCTCAGTTTCTCCAGTTCTTCTTGGAGAGTCATGTTGCTCTGTCTCTCTGCCTTGAACTCTGTGGTGAGCTCAGAGTTGAGTGAGAAACGAGTGTTGAGCTGAGATTTCAGCTCCTCTGACCCCTTCTTCAGAACCAGCTCCTGCTCTAATGTTTTTTGTTTAGCAAGGCTGCTCTCTTGGGTCATCTTCTGTTTGAGGACGTTGATCGCAGACCTCAGTTTTCTTTTGTCTTCTGTCACCCTGGCAGCATTAGCCTTCCTTTCTTTCTCCAGTTCATGCTGCAGGTTCTCAGCCAGCTGTCTGGCCCTGAGGACTTCAGCGTCATTCTTCTGGGTGCTGGCTTTGCTCTTCTCTTTCTCCTCTCTGAGCTCCATTGTCAGTTCAGAGTTGAGTGAGAGCTGAGTGTTGAGCTGGGTTTTCGCCTGCTGCAGCTCTCTCTTCAGAACCAGCTCCTGCTCAGATGTTTTATGTTGAGAAAAGCTGATCTCTTTGGTCATTCTGTCTTGGAGGGCGTCAATTTCAGCCCTCAGGTTTTTCTCCACAAGCTGATCTTCTGCCACCCTGGCAGAATGAGCCTTCATTTGTTTCTCCAGCTCTTCCTGCAGGTTCTCAGCCTGTTGTCTGGAGGTGTGGACTTCAGCTTCATACCTTTGGGCGTCTTTGTATGACACTCTCAGTTTCTCCAGTTCTTCTTGGAGAGTCATGTTGCTCTGTCTCTCTGCCTTGAACTCTGTGGTGAGCTCAGAGTTGAGTGAGAAACGAGTGTTGAGCTGAGATTTCAGCTCCTCTGACCCCTTCTTCAGAACCAGCTCCTGCTCTAATGTTTTTTGTTTAGCAAGGCTGCTCTCTTGGGTCATCTTCTGTTTGAGGACGTTGATCGCAGACCTCAGTTTTCTTTTGTCTTCTGTCACCCTGGCAGCATTAGCCTTCCTTTCTTTCTCCAGTTCATGCTGCAAGTTCTCAGCCAGCTGTCTGGCCCTGAGGACTTCAGCGTCATTCTTCTGGGTGCTGGCTTTGCTCTTCTCTTTCTCCTCTCTGAGCTCCATTGTCAGTTCAGAGTTGAGTGAGAGCTGAGTGTTGAGCTGGGTTTTCGCCTGCTGCAGCTCTCTCTTCAGAACCAGCTCCTGCTCAGATGTTTTATGTTGAGAAAAGCTGATCTCTTTGGTCATTCTGTCTTGGAGGGCGTCAATTTCAGCCCTCAGGTTTTTCTCCACAAGCTGATCTTCTGCCACCCTGGCAGAATGAGCCTTCATTTGTTTCTCCAGCTCTTCCTGCAGGTTCTCAGCCTGTTGTCTGGAGGTGTGGACTTCAGCTTCATACCTTTGGGCGTCTTTGTATGACACTCTCAGTTTCTCCAGTTCTTCTTGGAGAGTCATGTTGCTCTGTCTCTCTGCCTTGAACTCTGTGGTGAGCTCAGAGTTGAGTGAGAAACGAGTGTTGAGCTGAGATTTCAGCTCCTCTGACCCCTTCTTCAGAACCAGCTCCTGCTCTAATGTTTTTTGTTTAGCAAGGCTGCTCTCTTGGGTCATCTTCTGTTTGAGGACGTTGATCGCAGACCTCAGTTTTCTTTTGTCTTCTGTCACCCTGGCAGCATTAGCCTTCCTTTCTTTCTCCAGTTCATGCTGCAGGTTCTCAGCCTGTTGTTTGGCGGTGTGGACTTCAGCTTCATAACTTTGGGCGTCTTTGTATGACACTCTCAGTTTCTCCAGTTCTTCTTGGAGAGTCATGTTCTTCTGTCTCTCTTCCTCAAACTCTGTGATGAGCTCAGAGTTGAGTGAGAGACGAGTGTTGAGTTGAGATTTCAGCTCCTCCAACTCTTTCTTCAGAATCAGCTCCTGCTCTGATGTTTTTCGTTGAGCCAAGCTGATCTCTTCTGTCAACTTTTGTTGGAGGGCATCCATCTCAGCCCTCAGGTTTCTCCCCTGGAGCAGCGCTGCAGCATGAGTCTTCATTTCTTTATCCAACTCACACTGCAGTTTTTCGATCTGCTTCCTGGAGTTGAGGACTTCAGATTCGCTGTCTTGGTATAAGGCTCTCAGATTCTTCATTTGTTTCTGGAGAGTTGTGTTCTTTACTTTCTCCGCCTGCTCAGCTGTTAATTTCTCTTGGCTGCTGAGATTTGCCACTTGGAGCTTCTCATTGTCCTTCTGCAGGAGTTCCTTTTTCTTCTGCAACATGTCTTTTCGCACCTGAGTGGTGATTTTTGCAGTGCAAAGGATTTCTGTGTCAATGAACCTCTGGAGCCACTCCAGTTCCTTCCTGGTCTCCTTCTCCCTGTTGATACACATTTGTTTAAGGGATTTCTGTCTAGCCAGCTGCTCTTTGGTCTGCTCCAACTCTTTGGAGAGTTGAATCGCCAAATTATGTTCTTTTTCGCAGTTGGCTTTCTCGTTACCCAACAGGATATTAAGGGTGAAGATTTCATTTTGGCGTTCCCTTGACGCCATAATTTGCACATGAATCTTGTCCCTCAGTTGTTGGGCTGTTAGCTCTTGTTTCAGTTCTGAACTAGTAACCGCCATTGCGTTGGTTTTAAGAAAGTTTGAAAACGTAACGTCTAAGAATCACACAGTTCGCTCGGAGCAGACTGTCCGTGTGTGTATCAGCAATGTGTGTGTGATGAGCTATCCTGTTCTCTTCTATATAAAAGTATTGCCTGATGATGTCACAACAGACACTTTGACTTTGAAGCTGAGTGTTCCATTTTGTCATCTTTGTCTGATGTCACTGATGATGTCACAACAGACACTTTGACTTTGAAGCTGAGTGTTCCATTTTGTCATCTTTGTCTGATGTCACTGATGATGTCACAACAGACATTTTGACTTTGAAGCTGAGTGTTCCATTTTGACATCTATACCTGATGTCACTGATGATGTCACAACAGATACTTTGACTTTGAAGCTGAGTGTTCCATTTTCTTTCTATCAAAATTATTAATTAATTTACTTACTTATCTATTTATCGATCTTTTCATCGGTCCATTTATTGATCTATTTTTAGTGCCATAGGGCTAACACTCCGAGGCACTGACCTCTAGGGACATGAAATAGCTGTCGATAAGTATAATAGTTTTTAATCAATCACTGTTCAATGACCATGATCATTTTTGGAGATATTTTGAGGTTATAATGGATGTGTATACGTAGAATGCTCAGGCTATAGTGGGTGAAATCATCAGCAAGAGTAGGAGAAGTTTTCTGAAATTGTTTGAATTTTTCTTCTTTACACGCTGCTACCAGCCACAAATTACACTGTACGCACATGATTTTTTCCACAGTTGTGGACAAGCTTGTCCTCTCTCTCACAATATTTTCAAAAAAGCACAGAGACTTATAGAATTTAAAATATGAGCCTCTGAGTGTGGCCAGATCCCTTCCTTCTGCCCATTGACTCAAATACAAAGATTCTCTGAGACAAGCAGATGGGACCCCTGCTTTTTCCAAAATATTTGGCACACTCAAAAGATTTTGCAAGGGACTTTTAGTTAAGTTTTGTTCACTTTTTTAAAATTTTTGGGGTGCCGTATGGTGCAGTGAATTGAGCGAGCGCCCCAAATGAGACTACAAATGCCTCATTGCAGTCGGCCCCGGCTCAAATCCTGCATTGGGCAGGCAGCCCTTTGCTGCATGTCATTCCCACTCTCTCTGCCTCCTCATTTTCTGTCTCTCTCAACTGTGCTACAGGCAATTTTTTTTGTTGCATTTTTATTATCTTGGGTAATTATTTAGTATCCAAGTATATTTTGAAGTAAAAGTATATTTCAAATTCAAAATGTGACATTTTCCACCACTGATATGTGAACTTGAAATCCCTGAGCACGCCGGCCCCCGTTTATTCGACATTTACCCTGTGAATTTCCTCTGAGAAGCACAGAGACCACAAATCTGCACAGATCTGTCTATGTGTTTTTACATGTTCTGCTTGACCTACCTCTGTTAAACCCAGCTTCCCTGCTTGAAAGGCCCTTCGCGTGAACTCTCCAGCTTCAGCAGGCCTCATGCCAGGCACACTTCCTGAGAAACACACACGAGCAGCATACAAACATGGAAAAATGTTTGAGGTACGAGGACAGCATGCATCATACAAACAAAGAACACACACACAAACAGGAGGGACAAACGTGGGGTCAAAGTGTCACTCAGGGTTCAATAGAAATGAAAACACGCACAACTGTGCAGGTTACAGAGGTTACAGTTTCACTGTTTACTCAACCATTTTTCCGAGTCTCTTCAGAGGGAGACAATGAGCACAAAACCATTTGGCAAGCAGAGGTCATGATCTGTTAAGTGGAGCAAAATATCCTATTTCACACCCTGTTGGCAGTTGATCATCACACCAACAGAACTATCCTATTAGTTTTAATACACAAGAATTACTCAGAAAATGTCTTTGACTAAGCTCATATACTCTATTATTTAACTACCAGTATTCCTGATTAGAGATAACCTTATTTTATTTTGTTGTTGTTTTTTGTAAATATGTTTTATTGATTTTCTGGAACTTTTTTTAGATAACCTTAATGGTGATGTGATTTCATTTCCATTTCTGGTTTATACAACACTGCCCTCTAGTAGGTCAGTGGGAGAACTGCAGTAAAAATATTAAGAGTCAATCACAGGAAGATTGTCATGCTTGTCACATTACATCTTAGAAATAGGAATGCATGTGTCAGTTTTCTCTTTTAAGTCACAGTGACGGACAGTTACCCAACTCTTCTAGCTACTGTGTGCTTAGATTTTTCATGCAGGCTTAGAGCTTCTGAAGTCAAGACTGTGAATCCATAAACAGAAACCCTGCAAAGTAATAATGCATCAAATAAGACTGAAAATGTATGTGTTGTTACTGACATTATATCAAGTTATATAACACTATATTATTGCTATTTATTACAAACTGTTTTTCTGTACATTAGTACTATTAGTGGTGGGGTCACTCCATAAGCCCCTTTGGGTTTCTGACCTCACCCGCACATTTATTTCTACTTTATATGAACTTTTTACTGTTATATATGTACAAATAAATAAATAAAAAACCAAACAACTATCTCTGTTTGGCATCTTGATGTTACCTAGAGCCTGCAGGACGGCAGTAACGACAGCAGGGCCACCATGGATGTGGAACTCCACACTGTCCTCCCCTGTGAAACTGTGAGGAGCTGATGGGATGAAAACACAAAAGAGAAAACAACAAGATCTGAATATTGTTTAGTCATACAAGGAGTAAAATGTTGAGGAATACTTTAATACTTTAAACTGCTTGTATTAGCTTGCAGGTTTGTTTCGGTGTCAAATGGCAGTGGTGCTGGTTTAGTTTTGAATTGATTGGTCCTCAGACAGGGTTGTTTGCAAAATGGTTTGTATTTTACTCCTAAAGTATCACACCACATATCACAAAGTTTCTAGGTCAGTTCATCCCCTCACTGGTGAACAGAACTTTTACACAATTTACTAATAATCAAGCATGTAGGACCAAGACCTGGGAACCAGAGGACAAGTCCACGATCCAACACTTCTTTGGACTGAGGGTCTGTGATGCTGCGTAACAGGGCGGTGCGTGGAGGAGGCAGGCTGCATGTGAGCCCGGCCATATGCTTCAGTGCTGTAGCTGATGTTGGACCACTGACTCGAACCACAGCCACACCACACCTGCCATGGCCTGACGACAAGGCGAAGATGGTGTCAGCATCAGCCAGTCCAGCTGGGACGCCATCACAGGTGGACAGGGGTCTGCACAAGGGCACTCCTCTGCTGGAGATAAGGAAACAGCAAGGAACAGCATACAATATAAGGACAAATCTGTATTATTATGGCAAAATAAGACTAACAAGGGCAGTAAAAGCTTAGAAGACAAGCAAAAAAACATAAATGATCATGTCAGTAGACTACTATTAATAAGAAACAAAACAGACAAAGTTTGACTTACAGTATCTGCACTAAATGTTTTTGTTACTGGTGTAGGCATACGAGGAAAAGATTAAATAAACAGAAACCGAAGCAGAAACAAACCTCATCTTAAATGTGTGGACAGCAGCTCTCCACATCCCTCCATAGATTAATGGAAACATTATTAAAGCACATTAACACCAAACGTTTCTCTTGTAGCTGCTTTTACAGACTAAAAGACTGCAGGACATGCTCTGTCCTTGACGATGTCATAACGTCAACCTTTTCCCCACAGACATGAGTCTATGTCGGGATAACACGTGAGCGTAAGCTCAGCTGGCTAAATGGAGGCAATTCATTATCCGTGAATATTTTTAATTCTCTGTAAGAGCTTCCTCGTTAGACTCATGCCTGTTTCTATCTACTGTCGTTTACATTCACCACCATGAGTCTGTTGCTCCCTCTGCTGTTTGTGATTGGTTAACGGTTTTACGACAGCAGCAGCTTCTGGAATCCTGTTTGTTTTCGGCCTGTCAATCTAAACTAAAGACCCGCCCACTGAGCGCAGTTGTATCAAGTCCGTGTGGCAACTGTTCTTCACTGAATATCGAGTTCCCTATCTATCTATCTATCTATCTATCTATCTATCTATCTATCTATCTATCTATCTATCTATCTATCTATCTATCTATCTATCTATCTATCTATCTATCTATCTATCTATCTATCTATCTATCTATCTATCTATCTATCTATCTATCTATCTATCTATCACTTTTAGATATTAATGTAGGGTGAATTCAGGTAATGTGGGACAGTTTTTGGTAGATGCTCCAGTAGACTCATATAAAAACTATTAACTTGCTCCAATGATGTTTCATTGAATCATTTTAGGTCTTATTAACATTTTATGTTTGAATTAAATGGGAATATAATTTTCTTTTAGAAGCTACACAGCTTCAAACACAACATGACACCCTTTTTCGTTCGGACACCATGTTCAGGTAATGTGGGACAGTTTGTTTGGTAAAGTGGGACAGTCATTCTTAGATTAAAAAAGCAGGCCTTTTTGCAGTGAATAAAATTCATTTTAATGAACAATTAACAAGTAAGTTGGGGGTACCTTTCAAAGATAAATGTATTAGTAATTAAGAATTGATAATTCTGATAATAGAAAAACAGAAGAGAACAGAAAAACAGTGACGTCTTGCTAAACATATGAACACCTCTCTAGAACTAACCACTTTTATCAACCCTGACCAACCCTGACTAACTTCAGAAACCTACAGCTCTGTGAAGCAGTCCTTGCAAATGAATGCAACATCATCAAAGAGTCCATATTCTTCGGCACAGGACTCGTGGTACCATAGCTGGCACATTGAACATTGGATCCAGCCCTCATCTGTTTTGGGGTCTTCTCGATCCCCATAGGTCTTCTGGCAGCCAGTGCACTTTGTCTGGTCTTGGTTGACATCCACATTTTGTTTTTTGGTTTTTGGGACCACCTTTACTTTTTCTTTTCCTTTTTTTGCCCTCTCCACATAGAGGAAATGATCCTGGCTGGTCAACCGGTATGACGGCGGCTTGGCACGAGGCTTCCTTGTCGTCCTCTCTCGCCTTGGTACCTCAATGAGATCGTGGAAGCTCACTCTTCCACTTGATGTGGATTGTATGGCCTCTTCATATAGGGTTAGGGCCAGTTTTTTTTTTATTTTTTTTTTTACCATAAATAAAGCATAACATGCTGTCCCACTTTACCTGAACGATGCCGTCCCACATTATCTAACATGTTCAGCTAATGTGGGACAGTGACATAAATCATGTTTTTATGAAAACAAAAGATTATTTTAAACTTTTTTCTCCTGCTTTTCAACCAGTGTTTAAACTACTTCATTATGAAACAGTAGTATAGATTCTTACCTAATTTAAATTCCATTAAAAGCCTTAACACTGAGAAATAGAAACCAACATGCCACTGAACTTACCAAGTATTTTGACTGTGTTGACCTCCTGTGAAGATAGGCCACGCCCACTCTGATGATGTCAAACCAACTCAAACCATTGTTTAGTGGCAAGAGGTGTTGTAGCAACAATTCAAGATCAGTTTTGACCATTGTATATTAATTTTGACCATATTAAATCATCGCAATGTATAAACGTCCCACATTACCTGATGTCCCACATTACCTGAACTCACCCTATTATTATAATTATTATTATAATGATTATTATTAGCTACAATTATTATTCAGTTATTACAGTTTCAACATTATTTATTTATTTATTTTTAAAAATCTGTTATGACCATGCATCTCATTAACATTTTCTGTCAACATGCAGATCAGTGAAAAATACATAAAGTAGGAATTATTTTTATGGTTGGATTTGTTTTGGTTACTTGAAATACATTCAGTATACATTCAGTACACATTCAAGGGTGTTTCTAATATCATCCAGTTTATAATATTAAGGGTAGGCAAAAATATTAGAAGTAGCCAATCTCTCAATACAGTTCAACAGCCTCAATCCAACATAATTATACAAATCAACACCTCTCTCAAACTGTTTCAACAGGACTGTACAGGCAGGGCTGCATTTTGATATAAGAGTCTCTTAAACTTCCAGGATATTCATTTTTAAAATGATAAATGACCACTTATTGTTGCTGCTGTTGTTTGTTTCCATCTTGTAGTTCTTAATAGACTATAAACACAGACAGGTTATAGATGTGCAGTGTTGTGTGTGTGCCCCACTACAGTTTCTTGCAGCTGTCAGCCCAGAGGGTGGTGAGTAAGCACAATTTCTGCTCGCATATGAAGTGCTTCTGAGCTCTGAGCCATACGAAGGGGGAGGGCTGTCAGCCTGCCTCTGTGACTGCACAGCGAAACGCAGCATCCAGGACGGCCAGCCGACCAAGGAGATGGATTGTGTGCATGGGGAAGCGCCATGGCCTCAGGCCTGGGGAACAATCTTTAACCTGGGATCTCAATAATTTATAGACCGCTCACTGTGTTCACAAAGGTTGACAGCTGCCACCTCACAGCTGTTGAGCACCATCCAAACACATTTGTCTTGTCTGAACAAAAAGGCAGTTAATTAGGCCATGGATCTAGTTAGAGATGATGACGTTATCTTTGTTAGGAACACACACACACATAGCCACCAGTTCAAACTTGTCCACTTGTTGTAAAACTGCATCCTCCTGTTAGGTTAAGTTAAGTTGAGCATATTTCACCAGTCGAGGATGATCAGACGAAGTTACACCATCAGTGTTTGTTTAAAAAGTCGTAAGTTTTTATAGGGTGTAGTCTTACTTTGGAGTCAGTCGACTATTGTTTGCCATTTTAAAAGACTTATGACAACTGGGAGCGGTGGACATGACAGTTTGCACTTTAGGCAATTGTGTTTATAAGCTGTTGATATGCAAGTGACAGTTTAAACAATGAAAAATAATATTTTACAGCCACTGCACACACAGTGTGTTTTGTGTCCACTGGGCTGTCACTTGTCCCTAGACCTGAGTGTCACTAAAAATTTAATCTAAGATATTTTTTGCATCAATAAATAAGTCATAGTCTATTTAATCTCGGAGGACAGGGCATAGTGCAGTCACACTCACAGGAGAGCAACAGTCTACCTGCTGGACTGCAGAAGCCTGCCCCGTCCGACAGCTACCGAGAGGATGACTATAATTTAAATTAAAGGTAGGTGCAAACTGTAAATCTTTAGTGATAAACGAAGAAGAGAGGGACCATGTGCATTGGGCATATTGCCACTAGGTAATGTAATAAGCCATGCATTTGTTTGTCTGAGTTCTTCCAAGCGGATTCTGTTTCTGCCATATTGATGGTAGAGGTCACTGCAGGACTGTGTTTCTCCTGGAGGATGTGGGACATGCATGTATGGAAATTTTTTTGTATTTAAAAAAAAAAAAAATTAAACTTGTTTTCATGAAACTCCTCTGGGATTTTGAGGACTGTAGCCTACACAGGACTATAATAGCTACTGTCTGATCTGACTTGATTAAGCTTTTGTATCTCTCATTAAGAAATTTCCCCAAAAGACAGATCCTAATTATGCTGAGGCCACAATCCTGATACAATTATTAGACTAACACACTGGGTTGTTGTAAGGTGTGTGTGTGTGTGTGCGTGTGTGTGTATGTGTGTGGTGTCAGCCAGCCCCCCTCCCCCGCCCTCCCTCTCTTTGTCCCTCCTCTGTAGTCGTCGGAGGAGCGCTCTCCATCTAGCCGCGCATCCTACTCCAGAGTACCGACAGGATGATCCGCCGCTGCACCGTCACCGACAACCTTCACTTCACTTTCACACTCACTTAACCCTTCACTCAGACCCCCGCACCACCCCCAATGCTTTGCCCTGCTCCTGAGATGCGATACCGCTGCACGATTTCCCGGACAATACCTTCATCTTCCGTCGCTCCTCGCTGATAGAGAGCATGCCCGACGCGGGGACGGCAGCCGCGGCGGCCGCCGGTGGTGCGACCGCGGCCGGCGACGGCCCCGAGAGCTCCCGGCACCGACACCGAGCGCAGCAGGGAGACACGGAGAGGCCGGAGCCGGGCGCTGCCGCACCACAGACCTCCTCCGGTGTACTGGGTGAGTCTAGACTGCCTCTTTCCCCCTTCTGCACGATGCGGGTTTAGGAGGAGGAAACACAGAGGACAGGTGAACGTGATGCTGGGAAACGAGACGCGCACCGCACCGTCAGACACTGTTCTTTTGTCTCCACGAGGGCGTCCCGAAATCAACCAATTGATCAGACCTTAGGCCTGTGAAATGTGGCTTTGATTTATGTTGAATATTCGCATGGCGGCGGCTTTTCTTAATGACTGATGTGATGAACATCTCTAGAGGGAAATGGCCACATTTTGGCACAAACCAGTGTCCAGTTTTGACCTTATTCCCGGTCATTGTAGCCTGTGTTAGCCTATACCTGCCTACATGAACCACAGTACTGTTCCTCTGGGTAGTTGTTGTAGTCATTGCTGCTTTAGTTTCCCACAGCATCCTATGGGCTGCTAGTAGGCTATGATTGGTTGTTAGTTTTGTTTTATTAAAGGGCTTCCGTCCAGCTCTGTGCTGTGTTAAGTGTGAGATCTGCCAGCCTTTTTTTCTCCTGGTAACCAAATTTTCAATAACTTCATGATGTCATCCAGGGATTTCTAAACTACTGAGGCCAGAGTGGACCACTACAAGCTGCTGTCTATTTCCACTTTATTGCCTCAGTAGCAGTTGCCATGCAGGGCAGGTGCATCCTCAGTTTGATGAGGGTTAGGTCATAAAGGCTGCCCTCCTCATAATGATATAGGCCCATATTTTGTTCCAGTGTGTGTGTGTGTGTGTGTGTGTGTGTGTGTGTGTGTGTGGTTAATGCCTTCCTACGTTTTTGTTTTTCCTGTGTGATTACCTCGGGAGCTCTGAAATTGTGGCATTAATAAGAACAAACATGTTTTCTGTTGACACTCCATGACACTGATATAGATGAATTGGCCGTATCATAGTTGTGTTGTTGGAAGAGGCTATTTTTTGCACGAGGGTATTTTTGGAACGGAGCACAATATTAGCCCGGGTGGAGAGAGAGCCTCAGCTGCCGAGCCAGGGTTGTTTTCCTGTGCTCCCTGCGAGTACTGCTGCAGAGTGATGCAGTGGGCTGTCAGCGGCTGAGCGCTCCTCTCCACACTTGGTCGAGGTAACCTGAGCAGGCTGCTGCTGACTGGCGGAGCAGCCTGATGTCATCCTTGTTGTGAGGCTGGCACCCAGTCCGGGTCCTTGAATGGGTTACAGGGTTGGTGGGTCAGCAAAGATGAGATGATGAGTTTAATTTTCTGCTGTTAATTTATTAGACACGGTGCTAGGGCAAAGAGAGGAGCTGGCAGTAGAAACGGAGCACAAACAGTCCAACGGTACCAGACTCTTAATCAATGGAGGTGAATCATATGCAGATTTGCATACTGACAATCAATACTTTTCTTATTGCTGACCGATCAAGTATTCATGCTGAAATCTGACATTATGACTGATCACATTCATGATATTCTTCCTTAATATTTTATCAGATTTGAAATGAGATTCTGGAAATGGTTTAGTATGGCTGCATGTGTTTTACATCTGTAACCTCGGATAACTTTGGTCTGTTTTTGGTAAAGGAAGAGAAGGGTTTATTGAAAAGCATGTTTATATACTGCATGCAGTGTTGATAAAGTGACGCTTTAAGAAAATGACCTCACACTGCTCTATTCAAGTGCAAAAGTTAAAAAGCTGATAGTAGGTTATGCAGCTACATGATAGCCAACATTCATTAACTGCACACTAATCCACTTCAGTCACACACACACAAACACACACACACACTCGCAGGCTTTTGGACAGTGTCACTACAAGCTTCAGTCTCATGTGTGAGACTTTTCACACCCACATCTGGCAACCTGACTGCACCTCTAATCATTTAATGAATGCACACATATGTCACATCTAGTATGAAAACATGTGCAGTTGTACAGAGCCAAATCTGTCTGTGATAAAATAGAATAAAAAAGATAAAGAATACACAGATGTAGCTACTATGATTTTATGTTTTTGAAAGGGATTATGTTTCCGCTCTGTGGCCAGTGCCCACCCATGCATCACGACCACCTACTTTGTGTTAAATTGCTGTGAGACCCAAATAGCACCTCCTTTCATTGCTTTTTGTGTTGTTTTGTTTTTGACAGTGAATGTGTAAACCATAACAACTGACAGTAAGGGGCTGCATGGATCCCCAGACAATAAAGAAAATAAATTAACATCACTCAACATCGTGAGTATGGACGCCGGGGCTGTGTATCAGAAATGTTGAGCATTGACTGTCTCGTCCTCTTCGCTCCCACTCGACTGTGTATTTTTCTTGCATGGGTCATGACAGAGGAATTGGGTGTGTGGACGTCAGTGGGATTATCATGATATCACATAACCACCCTCACACGTGTCCGTGTCAGTCAGCTCGCACAGCAACAGCACGCCAGGGTGATTTCTCCAAGTGGCTGAGATTTTGGTTGCAGCCTATGAGGATTTTCCTCACTGGAGGCTCGGGATGCTCGATTGTCTCCGTGCCTCCACCATATTTTCCTAATCCCCTCCACAGTAGACTGGAATGACTTTGATCCTCTCAGCCATCTTCTTTTATAGCTCCAACACTCACCAGCCAGTGTTTCAAAGATTAATTAAGCGCCCATCATTAGAGAAAGCAATGTAAAACTCTCACCAATTAGTTTGCGTTCTCTCAGAGGACGGTGTTGATAAGATTCTGTGTTACAGAAATCAGGTCATGTAATTTGTGGTTGCTCAATCAGCCAGCGCAGAGGTTTAGGATTTAGGACATCTGTGGATGTATATGGCAAGATTCAGTCTTAGTTTGAAAAAGATACATAGGCTGCAGTCTGAAAATGTGTGCCTCTGCATACCTGTGAATCTGTTTGGGTACTTCAAATATATTTTTACTTTGATTTTATATTTGTGCAGGGTTAAGAGTTTTGAATGTGCAGGAAATATGGAGCTTAATGACAACTGAATGGTTTCTGGCTTCAGGAGATTCTCCACAATACATCAGAAGGCAGTGTAATGTAGTATCATATGGGTATGCCTAACAAGAGCTATGACACTACTGTATCCCTTAATTGCCTTTTGCACAACATTTCATGTCATTGTCTAATTGTAGTTTTTTAGCTCGGTATGTGCTACAGAATACAAATTAGGCTTCACTGCAGGAAACATGAAAGAGTCGACGGGCTTTGTATCTAAAATCGGTCTGAAGCTGGAGTTTGAAACACTTTTTGCACCCCTGTTCTGATCTGAAAATGCAGCTCTGGTTCTGAGACGGCGGTGAGATCTGAAGGGTCCATTTTTATCTATGTAAACTTATTTAAGTCCATCCTTGATGCTCGGCTTTAATAAATGCACTCCACATTCTGCAATATGGATGAGAAAAATGTATTAAGCAGAGATCTGCACTCATCCTTCGACTCTCGGCCAGGACTCTGCTCTGCTCTCGCTCGCACTGCCTCTTAAGCAAGTAGAATACCTCAGCTTTGCCTCAGACAGATTTAGTCAGGTTCAGTGTCACACAGGTTGCTTTAAATACAGCAGCGGAGGGACACTGATGAGAGGAAAAAAGCATAATGCTGAACTCAGAGACTCAAAGACAAACTCCTTTTTGCAGCAGCAGCAGCAGCAGACAGATTGAGCCATTGGTTTTGTGCCCTCCCACAGCTTCATAAATGAAGGGGCTGATGAATGTAATGCAGTATGGTATAATGACAGCAGTGTGTTGTGCCTAATGACTCCGAACTTAATGTCTCTCTCTCTCTCTCTCTCTCTCTCTCTCTCTCTCTCTCTCTCTCTCTCTCTCTCTCTCTCTCTCTTTGGATCACACTTATTCATTGCCGGCTCCACAGGGATATATTTCCTGTTCTCCCCTTCTCCTTCTCTCCTCCGTCTGGAGTGAGTGCTCAGCTGCACATTAGCTGCATTAGTGATCGCAGGAAATCGCCTCACCGTGAGGTGACCTTGCTGTTAGTAATATTGGAGCTTTATTAACCTCCCCTGATCGGTCAAACACACAGCTGACAGATTACTGTGGTGAACCAGCCTTTGACTCAGAGATGACATTTCATGCTAGAATTAAGCGGACCATCAGGTTATGAAATGAAGTGGTCGGCTCTTTACTGCTTGAACGCTTAATATTTATTACGAGCTACTTGGTTTAAAGTTGAGATGGTAACACAGTGAAGTGGCAGCTGGTTAGATGCTGGTAAACACTGCAGTTATTGCTGCAATCATTTTCATTGATTCGCCTTTGATGATATTTGTGTGATGATTGGCGTTCGTTTCATGGTCTGTTTGCGAGCTGAGTGGTTTTATTTGCTCATGCAAACCGCCCAATCTGATGTTGTTTATGCTGCATCTTATATTGCTGTGAGGATTAAGGCTGTATTGATTCAGTACTTCAGATTTGATTTTATAAGAATAAGTTGAGTACCAGACGTAAATACAGTTTTTTTTTCCATCAATGCCAAAATTCTGTGTTTACAACATTAAGTCAGGGTCGGCCGAAGAGTTTTCAGTGCCTGAGGAATCTCTGGCCTGATGTTACCCTGCATAAAAATGATCAGTGAGTTGTGAGGTTGGATCCCAAGAGCGGCTATCTTGTGTTTATTCAGTAGTTTCAAGGAAATGTGTCTCACTTAAGATAATTTCAAAAACAAACTGAGAGCAGCACAATTTTGTTCCGTTTTGCGACGGATCCGTGTGGCCGCCACAAACCCCCTGTCCAACAGCTGAGCCCTTTTTTTTTGTTGCTGATTTTTTTTATTTTTTTTGGCTTTGTGGTTCCACATGCAATACTGTCACGCACATTCAGGGGATGGCACCGCTCCTGTAACTGTGCAGCTGTGAATGTCTATGTCCACACAATCATCGGACGAGGGATGTTTTTCGAAGTTCCAAACACTCCCCGAGTTGCGATAAACCATCTGCCTCACAAGTGGTGATTCACTTGTCCTAGATTCTCAAGTTTTTAATGGCTTAATCATATCACCCATAATGCCTCTTTGCCTCCAGCCAACCATCTTCCAAATCCCCATTCAAGCCCTCTGGAAGTTTACAATTTTCCATTTATAGCCATGAAGATTATCAAACTGTAAGCAAAAAATGATAATGCACACTCCAGAGCTTAATGCATCTCAAGCACAGAGAGAGAGAGAGAGAGGGAGAGCTCCTGGTGTTGCCTGTCTCTCGCCTTGTGTGGAAGCAGTGACATGTCGCAGAGACCTTATCGCTGAGTTGAGGCTCCTTTCTGTGTGATCAAAGCAAAGTCAATAACCAGCCTCCGCCAGTGTGTAACCGATATTGCATTCCTGAGGGAAAAAAGTAGGATTGAAGTGCATCCGGTCACTCTGTCCTTAATACTCTTTGACTGTACTGACTAGGCCTGGATTTGGTTTCCTTTTTTTTTTTTTCTCTCCTTTTTTTTGGGCAGTTGCTAAGCGAAGCCCGGAGAAATACAATGACCATGGCGAAGAATGCTGTTTTTAGCCTCAGTCGTGGGGAATTGCTCCACATTAGCCACTCTGCGGCCTCCGGAGAAGACTAAAGGGCTATGAAAGTGTAACGTACAACACATGGGGGAGAGAAGCTCTCTTCTCCTGCAGCTAATAACTTGAGTTATCATCCATGTCAGTGTTAGCACAGAGCCAGTCAATGATAAGCAAGGGGGTTTTAAACCTCCATCTGTCCACAGTAGGTCTTTGTCCTCACTATCATTCTTGTTTTCCTCCTTATAACTCCCCTGTGACTTGTTTTGTGGAGCCTTACTGTTTAGATTAGTTTGGTAGGTGGAGGTGTGCACTGTGCAATCAGTCCTCCTCATCTTCTCCTCATTACCCTCCATAGCCGGCTAAATGGCAAAGTTAAATCTCAGTAGAAAGCAACATGATCTATTTGTTGGCAGTACACTCAAAAACACTGCAGCGAACTCAGGCTTTCTCTGATGACTTCATGCTTATATCGCTTTTCTCATTTATGTACTTGGCTCCGTGCTTTTATTTAGTTTGGTGAGAGTGGAGGACAGGAAGAGAGCTCATTTAGAGACAGAATACACACAGGTAGTGAAACTGAACATGTGCTATGGAGAGCTTTATCACCACTTACGACTGCTTAAAGAGGAACTATGCAAGTCCGGTCGCTTTTCCTCTGTTTTGCTAACCCTCCACCTGGCCATGTGCATTTGTTTTTAACAAAGACGGCGAAAAATCAATCCATTGAGCGTTGGATAACGTTATATAACATTATACAATGTTACGACGTGTATATTTGTGTAGTCTTATCTGTCATAAACAAAAGATTGCCAGTTACAGAGCGCATTTGTGTCGTGGTGCCAAGTACTACACTGATGTTGCAAGGTTGGTTTTCAGCCATGAGACGCCAGGTGGAAGGCAGAGAGCCTCCGTTCTCACTCGTAACAAGTCACAAGTCATGTAGTTAACTATCACAATTACTCTTTTTAGTTTAGGTAAAAACATAGCCAGGGGAATAATCCTGCTTAGTTCCTCTTTAAAGCCGGTATAAAGTATCCCTCCAATTTGTATATTATTCAAAATAAATTCAATGTCAGAATTAAGATGTTGTTCATATTCAAACGATCCTGACCTCACTGTGATCAGTGAAAGAGGTGATGTTCCTTCGCTGTAGAGTAGCACTTTTTAAAATCCAGTTTTCCCTCTTTTATTCCTGTGTCATGTTTACACACTGAGTGAACTGTGCAAACCTCAAACTCAACTCTGCCAAAGGGAGATATTTTTTACTGTCTTGTGCATCATTTCATACAAATTTCCTGCTAATCCATGCAGCCTGACGAATTTGGTATCCTTGAAAACTGTGGGATCCTCACTGGAATTTAAAACAAAGTTCTGTGGGTTTAAACAAAGTCTGGGAGTGTACTGGCAGACAGCTGACCCACTGGGGCCCTAACCCTGACCCCTGGCTGCTGGGATGAAGAGCCTGGAGTGTGTCATTAGCAGCGAGGTATAGCTTCAGTTCTCCCTCTTCTCCTATTTTGTGTAGTTTTGGTTGTCATCCTTTGTTCCTTGTCTGAAAAGCCCCGTCAGGTCCTGTCTTTTGATAACACTTTTTGAATGTGGTGAAAGTCTGTCCACAGCTGAGCAGGAACATTTTGTTCCAGCTCGTATATTTGCACATCGCCAATGTTGACTGATGAAAAAACTACAGGCCTTTTATTGTGGATCCCTCTCATATATTTTCTCTTGCCTTTAACCTGCTGTGTTTCCTGCACAGTCCACACCATCACATGGAAAAGAAATGTACAGCAACATGCCTGTTTTGTATGAGCTTCACAAAATTGGTCAGAAAATCATGGCTCTGGTGTTCTGTGTTATTCAATGTTTTTACTCCTGCTCATTTCCCTTGGCAAAGTGCTATGAGGAAGCTGTGCAGTGTTTCTGATGATGCCTGAGGAAAATTTGCTGTCAAGGAAAATAAACTGCATTGCCACTGCTGCCATAACATCCATATTTGCATTTTGTGAGAGAAAGATCTCCAGTTTTTTCACTTTCCTCCTGATCTGTGTTTATTGAAGCATAGGAGTCAACAGCCTGTTGTTTGCGTGAAGGTCTTTGAGGGTGACTGTCGCCATTCACACGGAGAAAAGTAATTAATTTGCCTCTTTTTTTTTAAAACCTGATGAGGCTTCTCTGACTTAAAGAGGCAGTGCAGTGGCTTTGAAAAACTGTGGATTCAGCTGCTCCAGTTGGGTTGGATTTGCCCAACCCTGCACTAGTTACAGATTAATCAGCCATAAACAAAACAGCTATGTTACATGCTTTCTATGAAAAAACCTTGTGCAGTTTGCTACATGTCGTGTGTTACTGACATTTCCCCTGTACAAGCGCTGAAGCTCAACAAATCAAGATGAAATGCTGCATTGATCTTCCTCAAGTTTCTTTTTTTGAAAGGCAACGAGAAATCGAAGCGGACTAATTAATAAATAAATGTCTTCCTCTGCTTGTCATTGAGCAGGGAGGAACGTTGTCGTAATGCACAATGATCACTGGTTCCTCTGGGCATTGATCTGACTTGGAGCCTCCCTCCCATCTATCCTGTCCAGGAATAGAATATCATACCACTGCACAGATCTGTTAGTCCAGCGCCATCAGACTGACCCACTGATAAATGCACCCCTCCATTATCCTCTCTTCCACAATTTGCATAGTGCAGTTTAATTTTGTATGCAAGAAGAAGAAAAAAACCCAGTTCACCTGATGTTTATTGGGATGTCTCGCCACACTAGAGTGCCATATTATGAGGAATATTATTATCAATGACCTCCAGAGACACTGGCGCTGGATCCTCTCAATTTTGATGAAAGCAGCCTCGTTCCTACGTTTCCTGCCATAATTCAATTAACCTCCACAGAATAGTGGGAGCACAACTTGCCTGAGACAAAGGGCTGAGTCTGTCTGAAATGACAGCGAGGTTTGAGCCTGGCACAGTCAGTCAGATGTACAGTAACAGGCCTGCATTTGATGCTAATGCTCTCTGTTAAAGCTGCTTAAAAATGTATGAGTCTGTTTTCTCTGAACGCCTGAGTTGGTTGGTCCTCCATGTGACCCTGCGTGTGTGCTCTGTGTAAGAAAAACACTTGTGCCATGGTGATTAAATTTGCACTATAGTACAATGGGCCCTCCCCTGTACCTTTTTAGAGAAGAGTTTTAAGAAGTAGTGATACATTTTGGGGAACGTGTTTTTTATTAGCTTTTTTGCCTCAAGGTGAATGGGTAGAAAATAGGGATGCAAGAAATTGATACACTGAAATATTGCGATATTTTGTTTCGTAATACTGTATCGATATTCAAAAGCACTGTAATAATTTCTTATTAACATGCAAGCATTCACGGCGGTGGTTCATTTTCGTGTTGCATTTATGGTCTGGTCTGGTCTGTATTTATATAGCACTTTACTATACCTGTAACGATACCCAAAGCGCTTTACATCACATTCACCCATTCACACACACATTCACACACTGATGGCGCCGATTTAAATGTTATACAGTTCATCACATGCTCAAGCATTACCTAACTTAGCACCGTCAAAATGGGAAAAAAATCGTAGTATAGTAATAGTATCGCAATATATCGTAATTGCACCGTTGCCCCTGTATCGCGATACGTATCGTATTTCCAGATACCTGCCAATATACATTCCTCCATGGCTCTCACCAAAGGTAACAAAGTTCTCAGTAAGTGTAAGTCAGCGAAAGTGAATAAAAGTGTTTCCCAAAAGTGGCCCTTGTTGCTATTTCTATCGATTTTCTTTTCTTTTTAATCCCCAAAGTAGCATCAAAGCTGTCAAACAAACAAACGGTGTGGAGTTGCAGTGACCTTAAGTTCTCCCCAGACAACACAGAAATGACCACTTGTGTGTGTTCACATTGTTGCTGTGTGTAATCCGTGTCCCTTTGTTCTGCGTGTTTATCAGAAAATCCTTTCTCCGCTCTGGCAGTTGCCCACTGCTCAACAAGGAGGTCTGTTCGCTCCACAAAGGCAGCTATTCACTCCACTATATTCATCATCACCACTCGCTTATTCATAATTCGTAATCCCCCCCCTCTCCCGAGCTTTGACAATGCTCAATTCAGCCAGTTAGATAACCAGTCTGTGGTTGTCTGAAGGAGTAGACTGCATCGACCGGGCATGAGAGGATTCATCACTGGCTTCCGTTCATAATTATTACCTGACAGAATAGCACACGGCATCATTTTCCTCCTTTAACCCCAGCTCGATATGACAGCTGAATCCCTTCCTCTCACCCAAATTAACCAGCTAACCCAGAATGAACCACCGATTAGCCCAGTTGGCAGAAAGAAAGCGAGTGGGAAATGAAAGAGTCAGATTTAGCGACTTAAGTTTGGGGAAAGCAGGGAGACAAAAAAAGTGATGTAAAAGAGAGAAAGAAGAACGTATGGGGAAAAGTCGTACTTGAACTATTCTGCTGTGGGAAGTGGGAACACTGTGACTTTTTTCTTCCTACATCGTTTCTTGCCTTGTCCCTCCCTTGGCTCGGGGCCACGGGCGGCTCCGGTGTCACATGTAATCTTTGTTATTTTGAAGCCAAGGACGAGTCTCTATTATCCTCCCTGAGCCTGTTAATGAGAAAACCAGAGTCCTGACATCCACCAGCATTGACATCTCCATCCCATTTGTCACAAAGACAGAACAGACATCTCCTATCTCTTTCTTGTGGAAGAAAACACACTCCTAATCTCAATTGCATCACATATCTTAAAAACACATCTCGAGTAATGTTTTTTAGCCATGCAGCACTAACAGCGCGGCTCTGCAGATGCCAGGTCTGTCAGTCCACCACTTTCATCTGATTTGAAATTTGTCGAAACCTCTTTGATGCAACGTCACAAAACTCACAGTGTTTTTGTACAGTAAAGAAGTTCATGTTCTCCAGAGGATGAACCCTGCAGACTCGTGGATCACTTCAACTATGAGCTACGTTGTTGCACCAAACTAAATATGGTGCAGACACTCACGTCCCCCTGAGGATGAACTGTAACAACTTTGGTTTTCGTTAAGCATTTTTTCTTCATTTTTCATTCAGTGCCATCATTGGGTCAACTTTTACATACAGTTTTGTCACAGCTGCATTTTGCATTTACAGTAGGGCATGTACAAGTCACATCAATCAGACATTCATGACACGCATCTGAGTGGGAAAAAACTGCTCATACCTATACTGAATTGTAATTCAGAGTCTGAGACATGAGGTATTCCTGACAGCTGTAATATCAGATAATAACAATATTAAAATTCAACATCATTCATCTGATTTTAGAGGAGCTGAACTTTTTTTGTATCTGAGTTTACTGCTCAACAAAACACTGCAAATATGTTACCCAAAAAAAGAGACGCCAATTTTGGATAACCATATTTTAATAATACACTAAACACACTAAAGCTGCAGTCTTCAGAGGTTTCCCTGTTCTTCCCTTGTGCTACATGAATGCATCATGCACATTCTCTTTAACATTTTAACTTTTAAACATCATCATAGCCTATGTTAGCGCATCACAGAGTCTCTGACTTAGCTGTTAGTCTTGCTTTTCTTTCTTTTACTACTCTAATTTAGAGATACACTTAAATTGCCTTTGGAGGACAACACTGATGCTGTCCTGTGTCTGTTATTAATTGGGATGAATCAATGTCATGCAGAGGCTGTCTCAGCAGGATTTATTAATGGCCGGAGAATGAGGTTTGTTAATTAGAAGCAGGCCTGATTATACAAGATGATTGGGATTACAGCTTTGAAGCCAACTGGAAACCACTTCTGATTACATTGATTTCAAAAACAGAACACAGCTGGCTAACATCGAACCTTTGCTGTTCATGCCTCGTCTTTGAAAAGAAAAGTACAGCCTGATTGTTTACCTTGGTTTACCTTCAGATCTCTCAATGCCAGTATTTACCATTGAGACATCAGCGCCGCGTTGGCTCTGGTTTATTTCCCCCCTCTTCTTTGCCTCTGCCTAGTTTGAAGACATCCATAGAAGCAACACGAAGATGGCAAATACCTCTTGAGACAGTCTGAGTGTGAGGAGAGAGGAGAGAAAGAGATAAAAAAGAGAGTACGGAGAGAGGGAGAGACTGAAGGATTCTGCCTGGGGGGGGGGGCTAGAAGAGAAGATTTTGAGAGAGAGAACGAGGCAGGGATGGTAGCGCCGAAAAAAAGAGATATAAAGGGAGAGAGGGAGAGACTTATAGGGCCATGATGTGGAAAAGAGGAGCAGGCTGAGGTGGGAAAAAAAGCAAAAGAGAGAAACAGGAGTGCTGTGATGCAGTGGGAAGACTGGGCTTTCATATCATCTAGGACTCATCTGTCTGTGCAGCTGCCAGCGAAGGATGCAGTGTGCAGTTGGAGATGCTGTTTGCACCTGATTTGGTGCCTTAATGTATGCAGACAGTGTGCAGTCCCGTGCACTGGGTGGGAAGGGTATAAAAGTGAGGCGGCCATTACGACGAGCAATAAAGTGAGTCAGTGTTTGGAAGTTGGAGAAAGCAGGAGAGAGGAAATAAGTGGCATAAAGAGAAAGGGACAGATAAGAGGAGAGGAGGGTTATATGGTTTGTATTTTTCCCCCCTCGAGACACGTAGGCTGCTGTTGCAGAATCCACGGCTCGGTTCACATAATCTTCGCAGGTGGAACGGTCTGATTTGGTGTTTTATTTCAGACGTTTCCGCTGCATGATTTGATGACTCAGTGTGCGACCCGCTGTCACCCTCCTCTATACATACTGTATATACATTTGCAATGATGTGATGGTTTTGTGTTTCTGTTTGCACCATGTCTGTGTCTGAATCTCTATGTTGTGTGTGTGTGTGTGTGTGTGTGTGTGTGTGTTTGGGCATGGAGTCGGGCACAGCTTTGAGCAGGGCCCTGTTTGTCACTATAGTGTGTGTGTGCAGGATGGAGATGAGTCTAATTAAGGAAATTGTTGGGTGTTTGAACCTGATTAGGCTTCATGTCCCACTTACTGATGTAATCGTTCTAATAGGGTCATTTATATCATTCACACACTCGGTTGATGTGACAATGGACATGTTCTCTGCCTGTCCTATTGTTTGCGATCCGCCCTCTGTGTCTGTTGGGAGCTCTGTCCGTCTCTCCTTCTTTATTACTTCATGGCGGTGGTGCTGTGTTTGTGTCTGTCTATGTCTCGCTCTGTAAGACTGTGGAAAGAATAAATCAGTGAAAATGACTCACTGCTGTAGAGATACCATCCCTGCTCTGGTGTCCAAAACTCACTACTACCTGGTTTATGTAGCAAAGGTATCTTTTTTTGCTAGAGGTGCATTTGGAGAGACAAATCCTCAGCTTTATATCTGTTGGTAAATCTGCAGTGCAGGCCTCAGAGAGTCAAAGAGGGAAACATTTTGTCTCTAGTGTGTGAGCAAGTGTTTAGAGCTGCTCCACAACAAGCAGCAAAGGAAAAGTATTTTAGTCCTTTTGTTTATTTTTACCTGAAGTGAACCGAAGTTGATCTCATCCGCCTTTGCTGTTCTGTCTGTGTCGAGCGCAAATCTTTTTTTGTTTCACTTTAAAGATGCGTGCTGCAAACCATAAAGCCCTCACTGTGCTCATCACTGAATCTTGTGGGTCATCACGTTTTTTCCTTCTGTTGCACACAATACTGCATCAGACTTTCACTGTTGTGCGCCATATCTCTAGGAATCACATTAGTCTGTAGGTCCTGAAACTCTGTCACACAAAACGCTGCCACTCAGTTAGTTGAGGTCTTTTCTTCATCGTCTTATCAGTTTTTGGAGACTGATGCATTTGTGTATATAATAGGAATAAAGAAACACTGAACAAGCTAAAGAGAGCATTTACTTATATTTATTTTGATATTTCAGGTATTGCTCAAACAATACTTCTATGTTAAAGGATCCATTAAGCTAATTCATGAGTCACGGCTTGCCCTCATCCATCCGCAAATCACTGCACATAGCCCATGACCCCCACCACCCCTAACATCCGTACTTTACCCTCCTCCCTCTGGTCGAAGGTTCAGTCAACTGTCCCGCAGAACAACCCGCTTCTGCAAAAGCTTTGTCCCCTTTGCCATTACAGCTCTAAACAGCAGGCGGTAGATGTGCTGGTTTTTGTTTTAGTTTAGTTTAGTTTATTGGTTTAAATATACAGAGACAATGCACATTAATAAACATTTCTGTAAACATGCCGGTTTAGCTAAGTTGGCTAATTTTCAACCGTAGTCTCTGGGGCAGGTGAATTGAGCACTACAGTCAAAGAGGGAAACATTTTGTGTTTTGTTCATTTGTATATTATATATGTATTTTTTCTGGTGCTGGATGTGTGTTGGTGCCTTTGTCTAGAGCAGAACTGTGAAAATGAATTTCCCCTCAGGGACACAAAATCATGAATCTGAATCAGAAGCACAAGAAGTCTGTTTGTACTATTCAGAGCTATAAACCTCAGATGAAAGTGTTGACAATGTCACCGACCTGTTTGACATTACCGGCTCCAACATATATTCAACAAACTTGAGTTCCCAAAGATTCAGCAGAAAACTTTAAACAACCTCTACCTGACTGAGTAAAAATCTTCAAAGCTGACCCAAAGCCGCTCCAGCCAGGCATAAAGAGCAGCCAGTTATCAAACACACTCGCACAGCCGGCGAAGACAGTGAGTGCATCATCAAGTCTTTCCTTAAGTGTCTTTGACCTTCGTTTTTAGTGCTTCGCCTGAGTTTCATCACTGACTTGCACCCTATTAATCTCCTACTTTTTTATATCTCGGGCTCACACACTTGCACATAGACAAATACCTGCACAGTCACACACACACACACACATAGTAAACACCCCACAGATATGCTTCAGAGAGCGACTCAGATCAGAGAAAGAAACTCTGCATGTTACGGCGGCCTGGCTGCTGTCTGATAAGCTTTAGCCCTGGAACAGGCGTCTCGCTGCGAAGGCCGCGAGTAATACAGGCTTTATCTGTATCACCCCTAGTCCTGGGCCAACCTGCTCTACACCACCCTGATTTCTGTTACGGCGGGCCCAAAAGGGGCATTCAAACACGAAAAATTCAGATTTTTGCCAACATAAACAACTTAGGGGATCCGTTTCTTGTGTAGTTGCTCTAGTACAGTATGGGCAAAGATATAACACAGATAGATAAAACTGTACCTCGATTTAAAATCAACCTGTAGAGGTAATCCACAATACACTTCATGTGCTAATCATCTGACACTCTGTTCATGGTGAGTGTTAATGAGGTAAAATAAGGTGAAAGCTGTTAATGCCCATTGATTATCCTTGTTAAATGTGATGGAGAGAGGGTTGTAACTATATAACTCAAAATGAGCAAAGAGGCGCCCCTGATATTGTGAGTTTTCACCGCACAGCTTAAGTGGTAACATCTATAATCAATATTTTTGTGATAACAATAGATCACATGATTACTGGAACACGGAAGCGGTCATTTGTAGTGAGGTACCACAACTGACTCTGCACTCTCCCTCAGCTATGAAGAGCTTTCCAGCTTTTTTTTTATCTCTTTTTATTTATTTTTTGGGTGGTTTTTTTTTCGAGCCTGCGAGTTTACTCCTCTGACTCACTGTCACCGCCCTGATCGGTGTCATCTCCAGGATGCAGCAGGCGTCTGCACACCACTTCACAGAAAATGACAACAATATTTTCCATGGAAGCTGAGAGGTTGTTTCGTTTGTGCGGTGCAAAAACACGCTCTTACGCAGACATGGAGGCACAAATCTGCCACACTTGCCTTATCTTTGATGTACGGAAGAGGATTAGGACCACATCTGAAATTTTTTTTGAAGTAATTCCTAGAATAAAGTCAAAATTCTTGGAAAGAAATTTGAAGTGTGGACTTAATCCTTTTCCTACAGAGCTGTGATGTCTTGATGGACAGTGTGTGAACTGCCATTTATGTTCATCGACACAACAAACACACACACACACATGCATGCAAACCATCTGAGCACACGGTCACAGAGCTTATAAATCAAAGTACTGTGGAGGTGTTGGGCCCAATCTGCTGCCTGGTCCAGGACTGTGTGTGTTTGTGTGTGTGTTGCCCTTAGCAAAGAATACAGGACTCATTAGAATTGCTGTCATGTCGCAGCTCTGCCTGCAGACTAGAGTTTCAGCCAAAGCACAGCAGAGCGTCCAGTCACATTTCAGTGTCTAGAAGTACCACTCAAGATAAAAAATAAAAAAAAATCCCAAATACCTTTTTTCTGTTTCCTGCTTGACGGCGTCGTGATGATTGAACATTTTTTTCAGAAGGGAAGAGCGGTGTGGAACCAGATAAAGTTGTCACAACCTGTTAGTAAGTACTGAAGAGACATCCTTTAAATAGTAATGCTACATCCAAGTCAAGTTGTGTTCAGCTGCTCTGACATGTTTTGAGTCATCTTGACAGAAAATATCATCTTCAACAAAAATACTGTACTGTATGTTGATAGTTGGATTCTTAGAAGAGTTTGACAAGTCCTTAGGTACAGTACCCTGGGTAAGTCTTTTATCGTGCTGCTGTGTCGTCTCTGTGTCTGTTATTTGTAGTTTTGTTACACAGAACATTTTTGGTGCCGACTTGGAACAAACCAAGCGAGATGAGGATGTAAAAAGTGCAATATTTGCAGATAAAGTATTGCTCAAATATGATTATGGAAGAAATATAAATTATATAATTACACAAAATTAACAAAGAAAATACTAAAAGGTGACAAATGTGACTTCTGTGCAGCATTTAACTGCTTCTATCAGATAATAAAGTTGCTTTATGTCACCACACAAAGCAACATCAGCATTCATTCTGGTCATGTGATTGATGCCAACTCGACATTCACTCTCCTTTTTAGCTGATTTTTGTCTCTTAACCAGCTCCTGAGAAAAATATCAGTCTCCTTACCGGGTAAATACCTCACTCAGTTTAATAGCTGGTAGCCCACTTTGCCGTTATGTACTGGACAGGCAGCTCCATTCTGTGTATTTACAATGAAAACTGAAGCAGCTGAAAACTGCTGGCTGGCAATAAGATGGTGGAGAGTTTACAGGCCGGTCAAAAACCAAAACAGACACCCAGCGTGTGCTACAGTACAAGACTGTACAGCTGCAGGGTACTACAGAATTAGAGGAGAAATCTCTGTGGGTTCATCACTAGAGATTACTCTCTTCGATCACACTACATAAAAGTATAGAGTTAATGCAACAGTGTTATAGCATGGCACAGATACTATGCTACATCTGCATGTTGCACACTGATGCTTTAATGTGCATACACATATGTAATGTAAACATGGAAATACAATTACATTCTGTGAAAAGCACCGACGGCCTGGGCTTGTTTCTGGGAATCTCCGCTCGGTCCCTCTCTGTCACCGCTGTGCTTCCAGGAAGTAAAAGGGACACACTGATGCCTTTATGTGACAGGTGTTTATTGGCTGCACAGAACAGGGATGCAGGGTGATTACATCATGCTACTGTAGGAGTGGTTAAATTTACAGCCTGCCATGGCTCTGACCTTCATGAGTGTGGATGTGTGTGCGTTCACGGTTGTAAACCAATTTAGCAGCAACAAAACCAGCAATTGGATCGACAGTAGCAGCATTATTTGTGTCATTTTCCCTGAGTCTTTCAGTGGTGTCTCAAAAATATAGAAATATATGAATGTGATGAAGGTTGTGATGCTACAGTAAATGTATCTGTGTGGTAGTGGCCCACTTTCTACCTCCTCTCGACGCGCCACGCCTCAGCGATCACAGGCCTGTTGTGGGACGGGCCGCTGTCGTTGTTATTCAGGACCCAGGAAACGGCTCCTACAGTACAAACGGTCCTCTGACAGCTGAGCGGTGTCCGGGTTCACACTGGTTACAGAGTCGCTCAGTCCTGCTGAAACTGTTGGCACCGCTGAACTACATATCAGTGGGAATATGAGACTCTAGAGGGTCAGTGACAGATAAATGAGGTGTGAAGATCCGGGAGTTGTCTTGGAAAATCTAATTTTTCCATGACGTATCAGCGTCCACTCTCAGAGGACGTGCAGTATGTATATATACTGTGCATTGTTTACCCACAGTCTGCTGCATTAAAGGGCGACTGTGTTATAATGTGGCATTACTGTTTGGCTTCAGTGGAGCTATTTTGGGAACTGCTGTTGACTTCAGGAATAGAGACAAGGTAATTCAACACGAGCGCTGACTACACACGTCCGTATGTTCAATAGACTTGAAACTTTTATCTATTGTGCTGTGAAACCTGAAGAGTGATCTTTTATTATTGAAGCTTTGTATGTATGCGGCCCCTTACAGCACAGTGGAGTGGCTGCAGTAACGTGTTGAGATGATTGATATAAGTGTCTGTGTGTGTGTGTGTGTGTGTGTGTGTGTGTGTGTGTGTGTGTGTGTGTGTCTGTGTGTGCAGTGCAGACAATGTGTGGCTTCTGGCCCCGGCAGGGCACGATTAGGTCTGTCAGTGTCGTGTTGAGAGGTGAAGGGGTGTGACATTTAAATCTGTCCCGTCGAGAAGGACGACTTTGTGTGAGTGTGTGTGTGCTGGGGCAGCAGGGGTAAGATTTTTGGAGGAGGTGGGGGGTTTTCGCAAAATGTTAGAAATGTCATTGCTCTTTATGCTGTTCCACTTTGAAAAGGTGACTCTCTCTCTCTCTCCCCCATCTCCCTCTCTTTCTCTCTATCTCTCTCTCTCTGTCTTTCAGATAAGTTGTTTGGAAAGCGGCTGCTGCAGGCTGGGAGACACATCATGTCTCATAAGTCTTGGATGAAAACCGTGCCCACGGAGAACTGTGATGTCCTCATGACTTTTGCAGGTCAAGCGCTCAACACACACAACACATGTTTGTAAAATGTTTTCATGTGAGGAGGTCACTGACAGCCCCAGGCCTGAACCCCAACCATAGCTGTGTAATGAATCTACAGGCCTGCGGTGAAGCATCATAACAATATAATGTGATTATTTATTAATGAGATAATTGTTTTGTCTGTGTGCAAATATTTGGGTTAGGTTTAGGCAGATTTTCTACACAAGATATATTAGGGTTATGGACACTTGATTGGATAAAACAAAAAAAAATGCTTAAGATTAAAAACTATGCATCCCTAAAACGAAAATACAGATCACAATTTGCTAGAGCTGAAGGAGCCACATTCAAATTGTTTTGTTTTGTTTTGTTCAACTAACAGTCCAAAGCTTAAAGTGGATCAGTGAACTATCTATTAAGGAAAAGAAAAAGGCTAATCCTCCACCTCCACTGGGAATCTGGAGCAGCTTACACTGGGTGTTTTATTGCTTGAAAAGTGACTCAAACAAAAAACAGAATGGCTGCAGGATAATTCTCTGTCCAGTTAATGAACAGTTTCAGTGCTGGTAAACATTTAATACAGAGAATTAACCCTGAAACCGGATTATAAAGGAGTAAGGGCAGACTGTAATGTCCTAACCTTCCAGCCTTTTTCACTCTCAAGGTCTAAATATTGTTCCTTAGAGAGACAGGGCACACTCCCACTGCTTTTTATTCCTTTAATCCCCTTCATTTAAATGTTTTATAGATTATTATCTGTCTCTTAAACCCCCAGCAGCAGAGAGTTTTCTCAGAATCAATAGCATTACAGCCCAATAACAAAAAGGATGATTATTATATTGCTGTATATTATATTCAGCTCTCCCAGCCACAGCCTAAAGATTATAGTAGTAGTTCTCTGATCGGCTTCTTTGAACCAGTTAAGAAAGCGGAGAGGAGAAGTCAGTCTCCAGCGTTTCGAGTGTGTGACACTTCACCTCCAGCTGCTGCTCTGGAATAAATAGTACAAGACTGTGGGAGTACTCAGCAGCTCCAGTGTGTACAGCAATGCGATGTGTGGGTACGGTTGGGGGAAAAAAAAATGTATTTTTGTTTTTCGTTTCCTGCTACAGACACTACAGATGACCACACGTTGCTATGGCTACTGAACCACATCCGGCTGGGAATCCCAGAGCTCATCATCCAAATTCGACATCATAAGCACACACGGGTCTACGCGTTCTTCGTCACTGCTACATATGAAAAGTAAGAGGACCAACAACAGTTATTTAATTTATTTATTTAAAATTGTTTTTTATTGAGTTTTCAAAAAAAAAACTGTAGTGAGAAAAACAAAACCACTGGAACTGACAAAGAGCCAAAAGACACAGTTGCATGAACGCCATACATGGATACAATCTCCTGTGTGCATCGGATATGATGTACATATGTATATACTTCATAGACACTAGTTTTTAATTTATTTGGCCTGATCTGTTATTCACTTAATCGTATGCGTTAAAGACGTTCATTGCAGTTTTCCTAGAGCGCAGGGGGGAGAAAAACATCTGAAGTAGATGGAACAAGTAAATGTTTTAGAACTTAACCCGATGAATTATTCAAAACTACAATTAATTGATCAGATTCGCTCTAATTGAGAGCCAGAAACATAAAAAAGGGATCAAAAACAAGCACATTACCAAAGATCTCGACCTATCCCCCCACCCCCAATCATAATAAGTAGTCTGTACACGTATGAAAATGACCTACAGTGTGATTTCTGCAATGTTGCCATCACCCACTACAGGTAGGGTTGTGTCACTGTAGCTGTGTGAGCGAATTATCCCGTCACCCTGGACAGAAGAGACAGGAAGGCTACAGCTGTAACTTTCCTCCACTGAGACAAGAAATGAATAACCGTGGTGATGAATAATGCAGCGTATCGTTTCCTTGAGTAGTTTGAGGTTTGGTCTATTTTAAATGCTACCACTGGAGTTACAAAAATATCCCTGTTGTTCCGCGCTGGTGTAAAAATTATACCTTCATTTATCATGGTTTTATATTTAGCTGCAGCTATAGTAGGCACAGCAGTTTAGCTCATACACAGTGACCCATTAGTGAAGCTGTCGCGATGCCTGGTGTTATCAGCAACACTGCTCTTCTTCTGCTGCTGCAGGTTATTTAAAGTTTTGCAGAAGGTTGGAGTCGAGCTTAAACAGTATGGATCGTACTCGCTCTGATTACGCTGCCCAGACATAGTCTCTTGTTTTGAAAGAATCTCTCTCAGGGGAATGTGCGGACGAGCTCGGGGGTCATTTTAATCTCAGCGATGACTTTGGTGTATAAATACTGAGAAATACGATCCAGCAGATCAGGGGAGCACTGGTCGTTCCATACCGTATTTCACCGCTTGACAAATGTCGAGTCCTCTCTGCTGACTGTGCATTTAGCTTATACATTAAAATGAAATAAAAGTGAGTCTACACAAAACCTTTTTGCCCATTAATGGATTGGAATTGGAGAAATGACCAGAAGGAAAGACAAAAGAAACAGAGAGAGAGAGACAGAGTAAATGAAAAAGAGAAGGATGGAGGAGCAGAAAGGAAAAGGAAGGAGTGAGGAGAGGAGAGGAGAGGAGAGGAGAGGAGAGGAGAGGAGAGGAGAGGAGAGGAGAGGAGAGGAGAGGAGAAGTGGTGGGAGGATGGCGAGAGTGCTTTCTGAAACTGTGCCAGTGGGTTTTTAAAGAAATGCTCAAGGAAAGAAAATGATTCCTGTGTGACATGAAACCACCCCCCACTTCTATCTCTCTCTCTCTCTCTCTCTCTCTCCCTCTCTCCACACACACACATACACACACACACACACACACCTACTGTTGGATGGGATGACCTACATTTTCCACGACAGAAACGATAACCCAGAAAACACACCGTCCTCTCACCTTGGGTAGTCGTTCCCTTTGCGTACTGAAAACACAGTGAGTTTTCCTCCCCTTTATTGGCCGGTGTGAGAATAGCAGGTTCTCCAGGTGCGTCATCTACTGCACGCACCGTTGTGTTTTTATTTTGATAAGGTCTGCAGCAGCAGCAGCAGCATTGTTCTCTCCCCTATGTGCTGTGTTTTTGAAAGGGCTCGGTAACCAGTGCAGAAATTCAGTGCTGTGAAACGGGGATGAGACCAGCATCTGAACAGCTGGAGACGTGCGTTTGGTGCTGTTTTTGTTTGTTTGTTTTATTTTCAGAACGGCTCCATTTGTTGTTTTGAGGAAAAACTCAGAAAACACAGTTCTGGCAATTAGCATACCTGGTGCGACATCCTCTATTTCTCACCTTATATCCAACCCATTACTCCTTCCTCAGCTCTGACTGGGCAGTTTTCAGCATGTCGGCCTGTTCTGCTGAGTTTCTACATTACACCTGATAGATACTTTGCTAAATTAGCATAAACCTTATGTGCAGCGCTCCCCCCTCAGCAGTTTGCTGCTCCCTCACAAGGTTGGCTTTGTCCACACATTGCTTTTGACTGCATTGCCAAATTAAGACTGCTTATATTTAGCCAGAGAATGGAAAAGGCAATAACGTTTTTGATTAAATAAAAAAAGGGGGGGATCTCATTACGATTCTTGGCAGCTGCAGAAGCTGCACACCCCTGAAAGGGCCTGTAGTTATTAGCTTAGATTACTAAACAGTTGGTTTCAATAGATACCGCGTTGTTTTTCTTCCGACAAGGACTTTTATTGTGATAGCGCTGCACACTAAGCAGTATTCAGAAGCACGCACCTTGCGTTTCTCCTGCAATCCATCATAGTGCTGAACATACTTCACTGTCCTGCTCCTCAAAGTGCCCGGAGCTGCATGATGGATGGATGTTACAGGCCCACCAAGGCTGGATTCCTCTACGTGTGTGTGTGTGTGTGTGTATACATGCACATGTAGAGAGAGAAAGAAAGAGAGAGAGGTGAGCTGTCAGCCTGTGGGGAACAGAGGGCGTGGTGCTGCATTATTACTGCGATTTCAGCACAAAGCCGCTGGGAAGGACGGCGGGAGAGGAGAAAGGAAGGATGGGATAAAGGAGGAGGAGGAGTCTGGGGGCGTGGGGGCAAAGGAGAGGACTCTGGGAGATAAAAGGATGAAGAGTGAAGGGAGGAGGGAAGAGAGGCAGGAGGATGGAGAGGATGCAGGGGAGAGGAGACACATTGGCTGGAGAGGAGGAGGAGGAGGAGGAAGAGAGGAGACATGGAGGAGGGGCTGATGGGAAATGAGAAGATGAGAGAGAGAGAGTGATGAGGTTAAGACATTAGAGGAGAGTTGAGCTGACTTTAATACTACAAGGGTTCGTTCATCTTTGCTGGTTTCTTTAGAAAACAATAAAAGTCAAATAACTGTAATTATTTAGAGTAACATAGCTTAGTAAATAATTCTTTTTTGACAAATTGATCAATGGCTTATTCTTTCTAGTTAATTCCAGAGATTACGAGATTACATTTTAAAATTGCTTGTATCGTCCAACCCATCAGTCAAAAGCCCCAAACAATAAATTTTTGATGATATAAAACAAAAAACAAATGAATTTCAAAGATGAAACAAGATAATATTTAGAATTTTTTGCTTCATAGAGAATAATCGATTATCAAAATGCTGTTTTTTAATAATTTCAACAATAAACAGGAACGGTTGGATCCCAGGCTTAAGTCCCTCATAGTCAAAGAACAATATTATTAAAAATTGATTATTTTCTTACAAAGATCAACAGTCAAGCAGGGATAGAGGGGAGCCCCAGTAGACCAGAATGCATTTCTTTCTACAAGAGATGACCTGAATACCGGGCATGACTGCATCCTCTTGTCAGCTGGGAAAATAACACACTCGTGCTGTTTGCCTGCTATCACTATCAATAGTATAGCGCTCTCTCCACCTACATGCTGAACGGTGGAACTGTCAGCCGAGTGCAGCAGCTTCACTTTATATTTATCTGTGGGTTATTTTGAAGAGAATCATTGATGCAAACATCAAGCGGAGGTAAAGAACAGAAAACTTGAGTTTGCGTTCTCTGTCCTGCAGTTTGTTGCGGGGCGCTGAGGAGATGGGACTGAGAAAAGCAGTGAAGCCCGAGTTTGGAGGAGGAACGCGAAGCTTCTCCTGTGAGGAAGACTACATCTACGAGAACATCGAGAGCGAGTTGTGCTTCTTCACCTCACAGGTCAGAGTCATTCACACACATATTTTCTTTTATCATTAATCCTTTGTTATTTTAACTACTTGCATTTCTATCATTATTTAAGTGCTTCAACTATTTGCCTTTGTCTTTCTTTTTTTTTTTTACTTTAAAGCAATTATAATTGCATTTTGATTTGTATGAAAGGTGCTCTATGCATAAAGCTTGATTGATAAATTGATTGATTACCTGACTTGCCCCTCTTGTTTGGTTCAGGAGAGGCAGAGCATCATTAAGTACTGGCTGGACAATCTACGTGCCAAACATGGGGAGGTGCTTCATAATATCAACTTCCTGGAGGGCCAGCCAATCAGTAAGCTGCTTCTCTTTATCAGAACAGTGTGATGAGACACCTGATGACATTTCCCTGTCAGGCTTTAATGAAATCATGTCTCAGCCGTGATGGATCTCATAGTTTACTGGAGCTGATAGTTTTAGTTTTGTCTTTATACACTGAGTAACTCTGCGGTTCTCTCTGTTCCTCTCTTTGCATAAATTGAATTTATAGTAATCATTTTTTATTCTCTGCAGTCCCGGAGCTGAGTGCGCGAGGTGTGATCCAGCAGGTGTTTCCTCTGCATGAACAGAGGATCCTCAGTCAACTGATGAAGTCCTGGGTTCAGGCTGTTTGTGAGAAACAGCCTTTAGGTCAGTATAATCAATCCACAACTGGAGACGCACATTAAAATTGATATATAGTACCGCCAGCACTAATCTGCATGTACACTCACTAAATATCTTTAACATTTTCACTCGTATGATTGTATTCAGTCTGATTTCTGCTTTTCATTTGTACTTACACAGATGATATCTGTGACTACTTTGGGGTGAAGATTGCCATGTATTTTGCCTGGTTGGGTTTCTACACCACTTCCATGTTGTATCCTGCTGTGATCGGCTTTGTGCTGTGGATGCTCACCGAGTCGGATCAGGTGAGGAGAAATTCTGTTTTTTTTTTTGCTTTCTGAAAAATCACAATACCAGTCCAGATCACAGTGTTGAAGATCTACTGTATGTGTTTGTGTCTTGGGGGTGGTTTCAGACCAGCCGTGACATCTGCTGTGTGGTGTTTGCACTGTTCAACGTGGTGTGGGCCACTCTGTTCCTGGAGCGGTGGAAGAGGAGGGGGGCCGAGCTGGCTTACAAATGGGGCACTCTGGACACGCCCGCTGAATCCTTAGAGGAACCACGGCCTCAGTTCAGGGTGAGAGAGTCTGGAGCCTCCAGTCCTCCTGATGTCGTCTTCCCCTCTTCTCTTTCAAGCCTTTTCACTCTCTCTCTCTCGCTTTCTTTGGGCAGGGAGTCAAGCGCTGTAGTCCCATTACAGGATGTGAGGAGTTCTACTATCCTCCGTGGCGGAGGCGTGTCTTCAGGTGGCTGGTCAGCCTGCCCATCTGTATCCTCTGTCTCTGTTTTGTCTTCCTGGTCATGCTCATCTGCTTTGAGCTGCAGGTCAGTCAGCTGCCAGCCTCAGTTTTTGTGGTCATAATCACTTCTCCACGCATCTGTTCTTTGCTGCAGTGTTGAATTTTCTTGTTGTAATGTTGGTGATAAATGTGTCTCTGCAGGAATTTGTGATGGGGATCAAGGAAATGCCTCGGCTAGCTCGCTTCATCCCCAAAATTATGCTAGCTATCACTGTGACTGCATGTGACGAGGTGTACAGGAAAATTGCCTGCTGGCTCAACGACATGGGTAAGAGTCTGACCTGTCTGATCTGCATTCACTTTCAGAGCAGAGCAGCTCTTTTAGAAGATAATAACCAATAAAAATGCGGGTTAACGCTTGTAATTGATCTGCTGTAAACTCTAATTAGTAGTATACTTTTAATTTTACAGTGTATTATATTGTTTATGAGTGAATCCAGATGTTCAATAAGAGATCATTTCTACTCCACAGAAAACTATAGACTCCAGAGTGCCTATGAGAAAAATCTCATCATCAAAATGGTTCTTGTGAGTGCCTCTTCGTTACATAATATCTAAAATTCCCATGTCAATTTAGACTCTTATTATTTTTCAGACGACTCCTTTCATAATTGTCTTCTTAATGACGCTTGGCTTTTCCTTCTCTTGCAGTTTCAGTTTGTAAATTCTTATCTCAGCCTTTTTTACATTGGATTCTACCTCAAAGACATGGAGCGCCTGAAAGAGGTAGGCAGCACCTTCGCTCTAATGTTTTCCGCTGTCACGCATTTGCCTCAGAGATTCTCCTGGCTTCCAACGTGTGTTTGTTTGTTTGTTGCAGTCTCCCACCCTTAAACACTTTGCTTTCTCTGCTTACATCCATTGATTTCCATAACCATCCATCCACACATCCATCCATTTGTCCATCTGTGGAAGATGCTGCTGGTCTTGTCTCTGTTAAGGAGTCTGCAGCGGCAGATCCGGGTGAATGTGCTGCCTTCCCTCTTCATCAAGGTCCAGATGCTTGTGGGCTCTGTGCCCCGGTCGCCCAGAGCTTTACTCAGGTCTAAAGTATGACCCCTGTTCATCCTCTGGGTTGGAGGTCCAAGGTCCATTTCTGACCACCTCTGTCATGCCTTTGCATGCCACGCTTGAACCACACAATGCACTAGCAGCCTGCATTTTGATTGCTATATTCTAATAAGAGTTTGCAACTTTCATGGTTTCCATGGTTTCATAATTGTTGGTAAAGGATCACATCTCTCTCAGCAGCATCAAAGTTTATAAATTAATCGTTAATTTCACAAAATCACCACAAGATCAATCAAATCATACTGTCCCACATAATTTGGAGACAGACTTTCATCAGACAGACGGGCGGCTTCATGCATTGATATTTTTTTAATTGTAGCTGGGAGATAATGTCAGATTTTATTTTTTTTGCACGGTTGGTGACTGACTAAAACCTCACAGTGAATCCTTCCATCCTCCCTCCATTAGGCCTCTTCACCTGCACAGACACAAATGTAATTCATTCTTTCCCTTAAGTTATGCATTGACACGGTTATGTGGGGTCTGTGTTGATTTATTTATTTATTTTATTTATCACTGGTCTTTTCCTTCCATGCAGTGGGAACGTGTGAATTTTTCAATACAATTCTCGCAACTCATTCCTCAATTTCTCACTCAGTCTGTCAGTTTCTGCTCCACTCTCAGCTGGAGTGCCACCTCACTCATCTTGTCATAATCTGTTAACACCACCTGACTTCATGCTACAGACTGAAACAAAAAGCCTCTGCAAATATTTGAAAAAGTAGCTATATTTTGATTTTTGCAAAGTGAATCATTCCACTTACTTAAGACCTGCATTAATACATACAAGAAAAATAACCTTAAGATCTATAAGCAGGTGTAACTTTTCTTGAATCCAGTTAATCTTGATAATGTAAATAAATAGTTGCTTCTGAAGAAAGAATAACTTGGCTAAATCGTGCAAAAGGACTGAAATGAAAACCATCTGGTGTTGTCAGCTTGATTCTGCCAGAGTCTGACTCTGACATATCTGTGCTGACTGTTCCAGTAGGTAGCCGTGGGAGAGCAGCATCTCATTTTTTCCATTTCCGAGGTCTCCCATCATTGACTGAAAATAACATTGTGTCCATGTCCTTGTCAGGAATTCATTGTGGCTTTGTGTTTGCATCCTGTGCGTCAGCATTATTTGACTTGGAAGCAATTGCTTTTAGATTAAAGGGCAGTAATGTTTGTGATGCAGTTGTTGAAAATGTCTGTCCTCTGGTTGTATAAAAGACACTTACTGCTTGGTTTTTAGTGTGAAAGGATAGTTCCTGTGCTCTGTTTCCATCATTTTGGCACAAATGCTAGAGTAATTGCTGAGATCAGGGGGCACCTCACCATCACCACAACAAAGCTTTATGAGGCAGGAAATTGAGCAGGTGGTCACCAACAATTTAACTAAAGTGTTTTTTTGGCTCAGCTAAAATGGTGCAAATTGCACATGAAAAAGTTTTGTTAGAGTAGTTCAACAGCAGTTTGATTTTGAAAATGTCTTGATTGTTGATAGTTTAAATTATAATCGTTGTGTATATTCTGCAAATATCATTAGTTTGAAAACTTCGAATGAGGGTCTGACTGCTCATATTTTTTGCACAGTTGTTGTGATGTTGTATTATTACAATAGCAATGAAGCTAACATTATAAAATTAATTATTATAAACTAGAATACCCTTTAAGTTAAGCATATTGGTTCTTCCTGCTATGATTTCTAATATGTCTTACTTGACAGCACTGAAATGTGTCTTCACAGTGAATGAGTTGGAGCATAAAACTGCATCTGTACTGCTCCCTGTTGGTTCCTTTAAACACATTACACCTGTGGAAACATCCCAGTCATGAAAGTTTTAATGTGCTGGGGAAACGCTCAGCAGCAGTTTTTTTGTCTGAAGTGATTTGCCTGTGCATAAAGTCTGCATTTGTAATTACGTTTGGATTGATTTGTTCTATAACGGTGTATCCTGCTGCGCTCTCAGCCTATTATTATATCCTCTCCACTGTCCTGCCGGTCCTCTTTCTTCCTGTCCTCCTTCCTTTAAACATTTCCACCTGAAGCTGTTTGCATTTTATCCAGGGCATCGTTTACTTTAAAAAATGTTCTTAAGTTGCGTTGTACAAATTGTGTGTGCGGCAGCTGATTTCTGTCTGTTCTCGTCAGATGCTGGCCACTCTGCTCATCATACGCCAGTTCCTTCAAAATGTGAAGGAGGTGCTGCAGCCTTACCTGTATGAGCGCCACAAGCTGGGCGAGCTTACACTGCGAGCCGTGTGGGACCTGCTGCTCTCTGTGCTTCTAAAATACGCCCGGCTGGCAGCAGGAAAAGCCCAGGTTTCTCCCACTGACCAGGCCATGCCAGGACCTGGACTGAGGGGCACCAGGCCCGGAGTGGGGCAACCTGAGAGAAGGTGAAACATCTTATTTAAACTCTCATTCGATGCAGAAATGCAGAAACATACATTTAGTAAAATGCAGTAGAGGCAGTAGAGTAGGTATTAACACTTTAATGTTAAAAAGTGTGTGTGTATGTGTGTGTGAAGTGAATCTTTCATTGATGAATTTGAAGCGTGCTTTTAGAAAGGCTCTGCCATATGATCAGTGTGATGAGTGGTGACATTTCTGTGTTTGCTGTTGTCATCTACACCAACACTCAGAGTATTAGTCATAACAAACAGACCTGCTTTGGTTCAGATGAAAAGCCGCTTAATCTCTCTTTGCCTTTGTCTGTGCATTTACATACGGTCCTGATTGACGCTGGTCAGACACTGAGTGAACAGGCCATAAAGGAGCCGCTGTGAGCCGTTAACATCCAGGTTTTTGTTTGACGACTGTGTGTCTTTTCAACTCCTCTCACAGGGAGAAGAAGTGTTTGAACGGGGGATGCGGGGTGCCGGATGAAGACGAGGGAGGCGAGAAGGACGAGGCTGACAGCGGGAGGTTCAGTGAAGGAGAGACGGAGGAGGAAAGTCTGATCGACTGTGGTCTGAAGCTGAGGAAAGTCAGCTTCATAGAGAAGGTACAATACAGTGTAATGTGTTTGTCAATCTGTCTGGTACTTTTATCATTTGTTGAGAAAGAAGATATGCAACTAAAGTGGTACATTTGTTATTTTTAGTTGTGCCGTTTGCTGATCCCTGATGTTGTTGCTCAGGTGGACAGACGGCCGGTCTGCAGCGGGCCGCTCATGGACCACAGTTTCCTGGAGGAGGGGAGCCCCACTATGGTGGAAAAGGGAATGGACCCTGCCTCTGTGTTTGAAATGTGCGACGACGACGATGACAACGGCATCCATGATGTGAAGGAGGCGGGTGGGGCCGGGGCCGGGGCGGCTGAGGGAGTCGGTCCTGCTGCTGCTGCTGTCGGTGCCTCTGCTGGTGCCGCTGCAGCCGCCGCCAGCAGCTCCGCTCCGCTTCACTCCGGGTCTGAGAGCAGCACGTCGGTGCGACACAGAAGAAGAGGCCGCAGCGTAGAGAGACCTGAGCCCAAAGCCAAAAGGGAATCGTGGATGGACCCACCTGAGGAGAGAGAGAGCACCACGCTCACTCAGGCTGAGATGGAGAGCTGCATGCAGACTTACGCTGTAAGAATGAATGAATGAATTTATATTTATTTAAGTGTCATGCACCAATTAAGACACATTTCATATTTAGACAACAAGAAAAAGAAGAGTTCCCGCACACTAAGCCAACTTGCAGAATTTTATTATGCAACGTTTCGGTACTAGACCTTTCTCAAGCAAATGTTTGCGCCACCACAGGAAGCCATCTTAAATAGGAGTGGCTGTGTGACACAAACCAATCACTTTCCCACACGTCTGGATGTGGGGAATTCAAATATTCAATATCAACATATAAACAATAGAAACAGCATCAATATACAAAGGTAAAGAACAATGAATATACAATAAATATTAGACGATCATATTTAGACAACAACAAAATCATCAGAGCACAGACAAAACAAAAAACATATGGAATTCACATAAATAATTCACTTTTTCTTTTTGACCAGGCACTTTTTAATGAAAGTAGCTATAGTAAAGACTTCTTTTCTGAAGAACCATTCCAACTTTACCTAATCATCAACCCAAAACAACTCAGGCTCCACATTTTGCATTTTCTGAAACAAAAACTGCCTGGCGTCGTCATATAACTGTAAGGAGGACAGGACACTTTCAATGTGTAAACTGTGCACAGAGTGTTAAAGGATGACTTTTTGGAGATAATTTCGGTATTGTTCCGCCTGGGTCATATTTTTGTCTTTTATGACTATTAGTCATGGAAACGGGTTACTCATCATCTCTGTTGGGAAGTGCAGACTCAGGAAAGAAGTTAATCAGTTCAAGGAGGCGCCCACAGCTTTTCAAAATCCTCTCAAACACTTGTTCTTTGAGCTAATAAACCAGATATCCTACTGGAGAATCCATTTCATGTAGAGTGGCAGGCAAGGGAAACCACACAACCTTTTCATTTTATATTTGCAATTCAAAAACTTGCCTCATCTCTCATTTGTTACTATGCCTCTAGCAAACACACACACACACACACACACACACACACACACACACACACACACACACACACACACACACACACACACACACACACACACACACACATGCTAAATAGAGAGTCAGCTGCAACCTTACACTATTGTAAACAAACCTCTGTGTGTGTGCATGGATTTAGCAGCTGTCAAGTTGACCAGGATGTGGATCCGCTTTTCTTTGTCAGTCACACCAACATCGAAAGGGACTTGTCTCTGTGGTTCATTATGTATGGTCTGTTTCAAAAAGAGATGATTTCAAAAATCTCTATAATGGATGAGATGAATGATCTTAGTCATAATAGATAAGAGCATGAGGATCTGCGTCAGAGTGAGTCATCATCGACAGTTGGAGAAGGTCCAGGTTCAGTCAGAACAGACAGGAAATGGCTGTACAGTTTTGTGTAATAGAAGATAAACAACTTGGCTACACACGTTCCCAGCTGGGGATTACATGAATGTCTGCATATACTTACTGTAGGGTCATCAGAGTACCTCAGCCCTTGCAGTTAGACAACAAAATCATAAATTACCACATGAGTTATGACTATTGCATGTGGATTTGCTGCTCAGAAATGCAGTCTTTTCCTCTAGCTGCCAAAAACTTAATAACACTAATACTGTACCATCCATTTTGTCCCTCGCAGGACACCTTCCAGGACTACCAGGAGATGTTTGTCCAGTTCGGCTACGTGGTGCTCTTCTCCTCAGCCTTCCCTCTGGCTGCCATGTGCGCTCTCATAAACAACATCATCGAGATCCGCAGCGATGCCTTCAAGCTCTGCACTGGTCTGCAGCGGCCCTTTGGGATCAGAGTGGAGAGCATCGGCCAGTGGCAGGTGAGTGGCGTCCGCTGTGCAAGGTAACATGAGCTCATGAGATTGCTCAGTCAGCCTTTGTTAAAAGTTGACTGAATTCATTCAAGTGCAGTACAGGGAAACCTAAAAATACTGTAGTGATACAGCTAGAAACATGCACTTTGAAAGTTAGTCAATGGTCTTGTAACCTTAACTGCATTAAGTAATGGTGCCATTAAATCAATACAGTCAACTGCTAATAAATAACAAGAACTGAACCTAATCTAAAAATAGTTAAAAGCATAAAGCCATATCTAAGAAACCTGTTCCTTTTTTTTAATCTCTTGCCCAGACTGCAATGGAAGCCATGGGCCTGATTGCCATCATTGTGAACTGTTACCTGATTGGTCAGTGTGGTCAGCTCCAACGTCTCTTCCCGTGGCTCAGCCCTGAGATGGCCATCATCTCCATCGTCATCCTCGAGGTTCGTTCCAGTCTGAAATGCTTAGAGCACTGCCTTTTGTCAAACCTTTTCTCAGGGCACCGGTATTTTCAGCTTCACCCTCTTATTTTTGTGACCCAGCACAACATTTCTGCTAAAATGTGTCTGGTATTTAAAGTGCAAACACATGAACATTCAGCTGTTTCACACAGAAACATGTTGTCACCAGTTTCTCTGTTATAGTTAAAGAGCACCATGTCATCATCCTGTGATCTAGAGGATTCATTAGAGAAATTGTTCACAGGAAGATGTCTTACAATAACTTTTCACGAGAAAACCTAAAACTGTCTTCAATGTTCCAGTCTTCTTAATCTTAAATAAATAGCTAATCCTCCCTCTGTGTTTCTTCCACTATTTGCAACATATTTTGTTGTTGGTTCTCTCAGCCATGCAGCTGTCTATATTCAGAAAAAGGCCTACAGCTCTGTCTTGGCCTGGTAAAGACGTCAGGCCCATCAGAAGGAAAATTTCACGGCTCAAATGTTTTTTTTCGCAAGAATTAGTTCAAGTAACATACCCTGAAAGAGTTTTCTGAAGCACTGTGTTCTGTTTCTGACTGGGTTTTTACTTTCATCTACTCATTGTTTTGTTTTTTATCTCTCCTGTCTGTCTGCAGCACTTTGCCATTCTCCTGAAGTACATCATTCATGTGGCCATACCTGACATTCCCACATGGGTCCGAGAAGAGATGGCGAAACTGGACTATCAGCGCAGGGAGGCCTTTAAGGTACATTTTCAAAGTTTCTTCCAAGAGGACTGAAGTTGCAGAGCTGCTTAAGCAGTTTGAGCAAACCCCCACTAGACTCCCTGTGTAAAGTAATATAATAAAAAATCTATAGCCAGTCTATGAGCCAAACGCTCTGCTGGAAACCCACTGTGCTGCAGCACTGCAGCTTTCTTTTTTGACATTATTTGCTTATTTTACACTGGTGATACTTTAACAACATTGCTTAAGAGGAATACACATTTTAGACATAGAACATGGAAAAGAGAAGAAGCTGTAATGCACCCTGCATTACTAATGCAAAGTAAGGCGTTTGTTGGATGGGTAGCACTGCAGTGTAGAAATGTTTAGCTGGCTTACTGCTGATTCTCGTAAATACATTGTGGGAATGTTTCCCTTCCTCTGCAGAAGCATGAGCGGCAGGCGCAGCAGCATTACCAGCAGCTGCAGAGGAGGAAGAGGGAGGAGGAGGAGAGGCAGAGGCAGGCGGAGCATATGGCTCGCAGGGAAAGGGAGCGAGACGACAGCAAGGGCGACTCCTCTGGGGATCACCACCACGATAAAAGTCACGGCAGCAAATCACGGCCCGGGAGCGGAGGAGGGAGCGGCGGGTCAGACAAACCCAAGAGGCCCAGCTCTCTGCTGGCCAACAATAATGTGATGAAGCTGAAACAGATCATCCCACTGCAGAGCAAGTTCTCCTCGGGTGGCGCCCGCTCCCCGCAGTCGCCCACCGGCAGCGAGCCAAAGCTGCCCGGCTTCCTGAGCTTCAAATTCCTCAAGTCACCTGAGAACAAGAAGGAGGGTGCTGCGGCCTCTATGGCTGCCGCCGCCGCAGCCAGTAACGCCACGGCAGCAGCATCGTCATCATCATCTTCATCTTCATCATCAGGTAGCAGCTCTCAGGAGCGTTCTCAGTCACCCAGCAAAGCCTTCAACCCTGGGAAACTGTTTAACTTTGGGAAATCTGAGGGAGGGACGTGTGTGAACGGGGCTCCGCTGCCCAGATCCGGAGAAGGATCATCATCACAGACATCAGACAGACAACCAACCAGGTCTGACTTGAACGGCGTTCCAGATGAGATCCCCTCGCCTGGAGGGGAAGAGTCCCAGAACGGACATTCAACAGACTTGGACTCGGCCAGCTCTAAAGTCCAGTAGCTCCAGAGAACAAACTTGTCTTTGGTTTCGTCTCAACTGAAGAAGTGATGTGTTTACTGTGAGGAAAGGCCTGACCTACCCTCTGTGTTGTCGTAGGCCGTGTGTAGAAGTACCGGAAGCAGAGAGAGGGAAGGATGAACCTGATGAGAGGTGACCGTAGTTTGGGTTTGTTTTGTTTTGGCTGAGAGACAAAAAAACAGGCTTTATAAGAAAGACGTAAGCCTTCCTATTATGACCGCATAAAAACACACACACACACACTCTCTCCCTTACACATACACAAACACACACACACACACACACACACACACACACACACACACACACACACACACACACACACACACACTCACAAACATACAAATCCTTCCTTGTCTGCAATACATGAAGAAATGCATGAGCTGCGTTTCTAATATTTTTAAGCCTTTAAAGCAGAGAGCTGTGTTTCTTGATTTCTTCTAGTCAGAAATTGTAAGAATCTCGCCGGCCTCCCACTAAGGACACAACAGTTTGTTGGGGAAGTAAAAAAGATTTTAAAAACGAATACAGTGGTATGAAAAGATCACCGATTGTACATCGAATAACTACTGAGAGTGTTCTTTAGCTGTCACAACACAAGTGATCATTAGTTATCGTCTCATTTTTAAACCATGAGGAATTCTTGGGCCCCTCACTTTTGTATTGAAGTAGAAAAATGGAAAAGCAATATCAATCAGTGTTATAATTATCCTTCTCAATCATCAAACAACGACCCCTCCCCCTCCCTTAATAAGCATCCCCGATTTATCACCAGCTTTATTTTCAAAGCAGAGGTGATATCTGAGCTTTGTGCACTTCCTCCCACCCTGCGGCAGAATTAGATTTGCGGGAAAACAGAAAAGTAATAAGCTTACAAAGTCGAGCTGTTACACGCCAGTTTTTTTTTTTTTTGCCCCAAGAGGAAGAGACAAGAGGGGGGGAAAAAAGCAAAAAAATAAATAAATAAAAGTAGAAATAGACAAAGATGATTTTGAAAAAGTGGAGCATGGAGGCCTGTTGAGTGCTGTTCTCCATCCAAGCCCGCAGAGCACCTTGTAAACACAGATGGTGCTCCGTTCCACACACTCCAACCAGACTTGGCAAACGAGCGCAGAGTTAAAGAAGTAACATTTGCACTAAACCCTGACGCCCTGGATAGAAACGCATCCCTCTCTGCAGGAGAGAGAGCCGACACCAGCCTGCCTCATAACATTATGCAAAAGCTGGATGGTTTTGCTTTCCTCCCTCCTCACAGTACATGCTATCTTCTCCTCACCGCGTCTCCGCTCTCGGCAACTGTGGGATTTTCCTAAATATCCAGATGAGGCTTTTTTTTTTTTTTTTAAAGAGAGAAGAAAACAATAGTTGCTCTTATTTATGTTGAGCTCCATATCTTTTTTATACGCACCATTTGCTGACGGTTGAGATTTCAGTTTTTTAACCAAAGTGTTATTTTTTCGGACTATACTCTGATCCCGAGATGTCTGCTCTGTATATTCTGTTAATTATGTACTTAAGCGCTGTTTATAAAAAATATGTTCCCCTCAAGTAAGCCCATCACCATCACCATCATCATCATCATCATTATTATTAGTATCAGCAGCAGCAGCAGCAGCCATTAACTGGTATATCACTTCTGCAGGGCCTCCAGGAGGTGGCGCCACAGTTTACCTGCACAAGAAAAACGTGGTGAATCTCTATTGACTATTTGCCCATAACATTGTACAGTGTTGAGTCATCAGTAAACAGCAGGGGCAGTGACATCCGAGTGTCTGGCTGCAGCAGAGTAGGAGCACGTTGAAAGGGAAAGGCATTATGGGATAAAAAAAGATGAAGTACACACGGTGAGAAAAGTTTCAAAAGGCCATTGCACTGTAGGTTGCAGAGAGACAGGAACATTAACTATGCATTTCCATACCATCACCTTTGGCAAGGATTTTGGCAATAAGATGTAGGAGACTTACATGTACATGTACTAGTATAAGTCTAGACTAACCTGCCCACCCGCAGCACCAGACTGCATTTTCCCCAGCCAGACTCTATGCATCTTTTCTTTCTATCTGCTCACTTTTTAGTGTCGGTAACAGCTCCCTCAGCCCCGTCCGGTCTCATATTTAACGTGAGAAACCTCCCCTAGTTGACACCCAGTTAAAATAATAACCACGTTCTCAACCCCATCTACTACTTTAATCTGTCTCTTCTAGGGAGCTTCAAACTGTTTTTTTTTATTTTGTTGCTCTTTCCCATTGTGTCTGTAAGAACCTCACAGTTTCATAAAGTCCACCTTTTGAGTCACATGCCTAAAGAAAATACAAAAACGTACTTCCACAAGAGAGACAAAAAGATCTCACTGACAACAAATGCAATAAGGAAGTAGGACGTTGGTGTGGTCACAGTGTCGTTTTACTGGCATCTACAGTACGTTTTTTTAAAAATATATATATATATATTTGGAAGTCTTGTTCATTGTACATTTTAAAATGAGAAGTGCAAAGCTGACGGAAATGTAAGACCTTCAAGTGTGTTTGTGTGTCGCTCTCACAGGCAGGTCATTGTTAAGAGGAAAGCTGACAGCAGAACAAACAGCTTAGCAGAGACGGAGATGGTGCAGCGTAGCCGAGCACAGTCTCCTCTAAAGCTTTTTTATTTTTTCTTCTTCTTCTTCTTGCAGCATTTGGATTTCAGGGATGAATGATGCCATGATGCAATAGTCTGTTCATCGTCGTTTGAAAGCGTTTGTCGCAGGGACAAGCAGGTGTCCCAGTAGATGAGACTGTAGAGAGAAGGCAGAGATTCTGACACTGGCATGTCACAGAGTTTAGGTCATGCCTCCGTGTATGTAGTTCCTCCTTATTCAGGGAAACTTTGCTTACTTCGTAGATTAGAAATGGATACCATTAACCAACCTATCACTTCTTTCATCCTTGCACTCTTGGCAGCAGCAACAAATCTTTTGCATATCGTTACAATGGAGGTCTTTAAATAAGCATTAACTCAAGTTAAGTAACAGATGTTGAATAGTTTTGGGTTTCATCGAAAACTTAATCCCACGCCAGTGACAGCAGCACCATCAGTTTTCTCGGGCCAAGCACAGGCGTCCCTCACACAAGGACTCATCAGCCGTCTTTAACTCACTCTCACTGCAGCAACGGTTCCTTCAGGAGTTTAGGCTTACTGTATCTACACTTTCAACTTCAAGTCAGTCCAATGTGAAATCAGTGGGAAAGGAGTGAGTGAATTTAGTAAATGTTCTGTCCAATGGTCTTCAGGTGAGACTCTCACCACAGCTACATTAAAACCCGACCCTAACCTCAAAGTTTAAGATCAGTCATCTTCATGGAAGCCTCACTTGCTGAACATCATTTGCTCTTCCAATGTACCACTGTACAAAAAAATCTTTTAAAGAAAAATACTGGGAAATGGGACTATTTATTTCTTTTAATTTATTTTGTCATATTTTTGTAAGACCTGAAAAATAGTTAATAAAACTATTTCAAATGCATTTTGTGTTTTGACCGACTTGTTCCTGCATCACTGAGTATCACTGTGCGTGTTTTCCTTTCTCTGCCACAAATCATCACCCTCAAGATTTAGAGAAGCGCAAAAAGCCAAGGATTTGAGAAATATAATATTTAAAATTACCACATCACAAAAAACCCAGTTTCAGTCCAGTTTTATTTCAGCAAAGCTAAAAAGAACATGTCTTATCTAACACACATGAGATGGGGCAAGGCTTAGGGTGTAGTAGAACAGTCTATCTGAGCAGAAGCATAACATGGTTTCACGCTTCAAAAACAGACGGGGGCTTTTTCACTGTAGGTAGGGAGGTGACTGACCACACTGTCGACCCACGCTGCAGCATAGACCGGTAAAAGGACAGAGGAAGGACAGGAGGGCTTTGATGTGACTCTGACGGGCAGTGGTAAGAACATTTAATAATAAAAAGCTTTTTTTTCTCCAGTATTGTACAGTATATGACACCAATACAAACTGAATCTCTGGAACAAGGCAGGATGGCGACTGCACTTTGCTGTGCATGCTTATTGTGCATTCTATGGCTGAAAATATAACACCACTGTGAACCCCCCACCCCCCCTGTGTATTCATCCAAGCCAGTTCTCAGACAGAAACCATGCGGGGCTGCCACAAAGACGGGGAGAACAGCACAGCTATCCCGGGCCCTGAGCTGAGGGAGCAAAAGGGTCCGAACCACGTTGACAGGTTGTTAAGGCCTCTAGGCTAATACCTTCCACAGTCGTACGAGATAACGCCACAATCCCAAACACCCCTTAAAGTTTTACTACTGGTCCAGGAATATGAGACCCACCAGCCGTGAAAACATTAACATGCAAGGCAGGATAACATCCACTGGACATGGGGCTCTTGTCTTTTCTTTCACAGGGGTGATTTTTCTATTGTATCCACAGGCATGTAATATTTTACAAAAAGGCAGACACAAAGTATTTCATTGGATAAACTAATTCTTGTATTGGTAATTATTTACACACAACAATGTATTTGTTTTTTCCCTTTTCCATACATTACTATACATATTTTTCGTCATTATCTGTGCTGTTACCAAGTTGTGCAACTGAAAATCCAACAATATGATAAACATTTTCATACTTGGATGCACTTTTTTTTTCCTGTCTTCTTTTACATCCTTGGTTGACAGAGAAGCTAAAACTCGAGGCCAAACCCTCTCTCACTACCTTCGATCGGCCAGATGGTGGTGCTAGATGTAAAAATATATCTCAGAGACACCGACACAACATCAATCCTACAAGCACAAGTCCCGGAATAAAGTGAAGAGATATGCATATTCACCGTACACACACATCTAAGGGGAAGAGTTGCTTCTACTTTGTGCTGTTCTTCACAGTGCATTGTTGGTTCTGTTGATTCAAACAGTGTGGAGAAATGTTGCAATGCCCCCATGTGGTTGCAGAGTGGGCAGTGAAACTGAGAGGGCGGGCACTGTGGCTGGCAGGAAGCTCGTTGCCATACATAAACAATAATAGTTATAATAAAATTAAAACAGTAACAAAATGTTATCTTTGCACATTATCAGGACAGACTCTCCAGGAGACAGAAGGCTACACATGTCATGTACCAGTTATGAGACTGATTATAAGGGTAGTGTCTGACTTAATCTGTCAAGTCCATCTCTGATCTTATATCTACTCTGACAACTATCCACTCACCTCGGCTCACGCACACACACACGCACGCACAGTACAGCACACAATAAACACACACTCGAGGCTCGGCATGCATACAAACATAGACACGTACACTGACCCACACAGGGAATAGCCAATATTAATTAAAGAAACACCAGTATAAAGGGTCCTCCCTGGTGAAGGCTCCGTTCTGCCAATGCCAGTGCACACACAACACTGACTTTGAGCTCAGTCTTCTCATTAATAGCTGCTTTGTTGTTAGGGATTTCCCCAATTCCTTATGAGTGACTCTCAATTTCAAGACAGGAAAGGCATCCTGCCACAGTACAGAATGGTCACACGTCTTTATTTGGGTGGGGATTGTCCTTTGTTTTTGGTAGTTTCTGTTGGCTACACCCTGTATTATGCAAACACACACACATTCACACACACACACACATACACGCAAACACACACACACATATTTATGAGTCCTCATTCATTTCTTGGCTATCTGTCCTGGCGATCTTCCTTGGGGGTGCTGGGCTGTCCCCCTCACCTTGTTCCTGTTCCCTTTTCTTTGCTGCATTCTGTTTGACACAAGGGATTATACAGCGGTCAGTAAAAACAGTTTCTTTATAATAAAAACATGCACCAAACCAAACACAACCATACACCAAAGATTATCGCTGATGATACAGTGAGACCTGGCTGAGACTCAATTACAGTCAATAAATGAAGCTGGGCTTAGGAAATGAACTCAAAAGAAATGCACACCCTCACCTTTTTGTCCCATTGCTGATGGAGGTAACGCAGTAGGATGTTGGTTTTCTCTGTTACTATAACTGTAGAGCAAGCACACGAAGCATTTTACTGACAAATTATGTTTAAAGCTGATCAGTTCAACAACAGAGTGGTATGTTCATTGATGATTGAAACGCTTCTATTGATAAGCTTGGCACTTACTTTGTTCAGAGGGGTATTCACGTGTTGGAAGGTAGACAGAGGGCCTCCGATTCTGCAACAGAACAGAAACAGGTTATAAATATGGTCGCAGCAGTCTTGATCTTGATATATGAGCATAACTGTTAAAGATTCATTCATTGATTAGCAGGTATTAAGTTAGATTAATGACAGTATAATGGAAGTAAAGATGCTCTACTCACAGATGCTTTACAAACAGAGTCTGCATGAAACCTGCTGAAGTTTGTTTTATTGTAGACAGGAAGTCCTTTCAAGAAATCCGCCTGTAGGAAGAGAGTGAGCGTTATGGTCTATTTTTTTTTTCTTTTCATCTTGCCATGTATTTAATTGCAACATTACAGACTGAACTGATCCGTCCATCTGCCCTCCACAGAGATTATACCTTTCTACAAACAGTCTGTTGTTATACACCTGTGGCATTTCATGACAGCAGTGTTCATGTCTTGTAAGCACTTATATATGCATACATTTTTATGATGACCTTAACATGATGCACTGATTTTCTTCGCGAAATATGATGTGTTTGTCTACTATTTGTGTGATGTGTGTATGTTTTGTAACCCATGCCCAGTGCCAAAGATCATTTTCCATGTTTTTTAAGTTCAATGGACGATAAATTAGTCTGAGCAATACCGATATTACATTGGCAGAGGTGTCCCCGCATAATGTCTGTGTATTCAAGATAACATTGACTGGGTCGCTGCTGCTGCTGCTGCTGCTGCTGGGCGTTCCCACCATCACAGCAGCTCCTGTGCACGGGCCTGCGACTCTTCCCCTAAAAACGACCCCGGTAACCTCCAGTCAACAGGAGGGGGTGATAGTGGTGGTATCTGCTGAAGTGAACGGCAAGTGGGTTTTAAATTAGCGAGTCAAGAGCTGAGCACAAAGCGATGCCGGCTTGGCCTTGGTGGATGAATCCCAACAGGAGGAGCAGGTGTGTGTGTGTGTGTGTGGCTAACAGCAGCAGCAACAGCAACAGCAGCAGCTAACTACTTAGCAGCCTCGCTATGACTGAACTGTGGTGCAGCGCGTTGAGTTAATGTAAGAAATGTGTTGTGTGTGTATGTGTGTGTGGAGTAAGTACCTTCTCCATGATAATGGTAGAAACGTCGACACGCCGCGCTGAGGACTTGGCTTGGAGCAGCAGCAGTGTTGAGTGTGTTAGCTACGATTAGCCGCGCTGGCTAACTGGCTAGTTAATTGACACAACTTGTCCCTCTCGGCTCACGCTCAACACAACAACCGCCTTCACGCGAAAGTTGTTTCCATCCTAGATCCCAGTGTCCTCACGACAAAAAAGATACCACGGTGACAAAATATAAATAAACGACCCACGTTGTCATGGCATGAGTTAGCGAAGGCTAGTTTCACAGTACTCCTTCTTCTGTTAGCATGGTGGTGGTAGCGGTGCTGCCTTTTAGGCCACGCCCCCCGAGTGAGCGCCCATTGGCCAATCCTGGAAACCACGTGGTAGCAGCTCGACCGGACAGCCAATCAGTAGGCAGAACACATGCGAGGTTTAATCTGCTCTGCACATGATGAGCTTCATTATTAAAAAAAAACAAACATTTGCAGCCACTGATGAGTTTATTTGCCCTTCTCTATTATTATTATGTTATAATATATATTATAATTCTTTATCATTATTATATATTTATTTGTTCTATGCTATGCAAAAGTACCGTTGAAAAAAATATAATTTCTCTGAGGCTCAGGCAATAAAACTCAAGTGTAGTATTATGAGACAAATGACAAAATATGTTTTTTTTGTTTGTTTTTCGTTTTTTAAGATATACCATTCCACTACAGTGTTTTTAAAAAATCCCAAAATGCTTTTGCTGTATCTCATGCATTGAAAAATACAGATTATATGGATTGCCAAATACACCTACCTCAAAGATTTATCTAATGAATAGCTACAAAATGTCTCCTACATCATTCCCGGTGTAGAATGTGTGCAACAGGCTTCAGGTTTGCACATCACACTTGTTTTAATTGCATATTGGACCAGGACTGGGCTCAAAACCAGTTTCAAGGTCGATCTTGAAAAACATTGTCGGTTCTGTTCTGTCTTCATGAATACCACTCTGCAATATGAAGGCCTAACGACAAGCAAAAACACATTGCAGAGGGTGACTTTAAAGTTGTTTGTCCTTTTCAGTGACTCTCTCTCCTCGCCTGATTTTCTTTGATGCCAAAATCTATGCAATCAATAAATCATACTTTCTGTCAATCATCCTATAAACTATAGGATGAACCTTAATGTTCTGCAGTTGGTGGAGACCTAAATTATGCAGTCACTGGCTTTTGGCTTCACTGGGTCTTGATTTCTGCTCTTACCTCACCCTGGCACCTGCATCCTTTGGACTCCTAACAAGTAGTTACCTAGCAACAACAGCCATGGCAACCGTCACAGCACCAGCTTCTTATGATGCTGCAGAAGAGAGAGCTGTGAGGATGGAGAGTTTGTCTGTTACAAAAAACATTGAAAAATATAACAACATATAATAATAATATATTACATCAGTAGTTTTACATTATAAGTCAGACTTTATACTACAGTTATATGATATTATTATATTATAACAAGCTGTTGGGTTTCTAAACCGTTTTCTTCTTATTTTTCACAACCTGGCAACCCAAAAGTTGCTGTCATGTAGGTAGGCTACAAGTGATCTATGAAGCTTATATTATTTATCCAGTTTTGATAAACCATTGATCTCATTTACACTTACATGCTGCCTCCTTGGTTGTGGTCAGTTTTCTGTGTAACAGCCACAACTTTTGCAGTGTACCTGAGCTCATAAGATTACACATGTATCTGCACTGTGAAACTCACTGAAATCAAGGGAGAGGAATGGACTTTAATGCACCACTGTACCTGTGGTGTGTAAAATGCAAATGTGGGGTAAGACTCATTCATTAGACCACCATAACAATACTTTTTGATTGGATATAATGTGAGTACTCTTTACACTATAGGTCACTAAAACCTTTTTTTATGCTGTTTAAATAAATGTATTCATAATTTATTGGATTTTCTATTCCACTGGTTGTCTCGCGTCACATGGCAGCAGGGGGCAGCTCATCACATCCACGAACTGAGCCACAGTTGCCGGATAGAAAACACCGTGACATCCCGCTGAGCTCCGGTGAGTCTCCTCCGGACTTTCACCGTCCCATACAGTAGTAGGTACATCGCACCTCCGTGGAGCCGCAGAGCTGGACCATGCAGACACACGGATCTTCTTCCTGTGAACCACAGTCAGACGTCCAGTCCTGTCAGGCTGGCAGTGGCCGCCATGTGGAGGCCACCTAAAGGACAACCGAATCCAGATAAATTAGATTATTGGATTGCCTGCAACAGATTATAGCTCTCCTACTTCCTCGATGCTTCATAAGAAAACCACATCAATCTGATCATATTTAACGCGGACTTTTCGGGACTATAGAGGTAGGTATTTTACTTTCTTGTTTCATATTTTAGTTTTTTCTTGTCCTGAGATTGTTTTGATCTGTAGTAGGCTACAGCACTGGCAGCAGACACGAGGAGGTCCGCTGCTTTGCACTAAGATAAACATGTTGCTTAGTGTTTTAGTGTTCAAATCCACCATCAACTTTCATTTGCCATTCATCTAAACTTCACTAAAAACGAAAACATTCTGGCACTTGCCTCATTTGCTGCTTTTAGACGACAGTGAGTGTCCTATTCAACGCGCTTTTATTGTCATTAGTGAATGGATGGGGCCATGAGCTTCACCTGCGTTTCCAGGTAAACGATGTTTTTCTCCATTAAAATTAGCTCCTATTATTTCTTTTGTGAAAAGTTATTTTCCTTTCTGCTCAGTTTGATGACAGATTATCACAGGTACTTGATGTTTTTGTATAGTCAATTATGCACAAATATGTACAATTTTTTTTTTTTAATGAATGTCATTGTGCAGAATTTAATCGAAACCTGGCTAAATACTTTATAAATTACTTATTTCTTTCTAAACTGCATTATCATTATTAGGCTATTATTTATTATCAGCTCTGGCTATACAGTTTGTCTTGATACAAACATTATCATGACAGTGAGGGTTTATATTAAAATGTGTGTTAGAAAATGCTCTAATTCAGCTCCTCCATATTGCATATTTTTTTCATGCATGAGAAAAGATGCATGTCTCAGGTGACTCTAGAGAGCAGGTGCAGTAGCTAAGGATGTTTAAAAGTCAGACATAGTCCTAATTTTGATGTTTAGTGACAAATAATTCAGCAGGCTGGCGTCTCTAAACAGTGAGGCTGCAGCACTGTACTTGTTTTTAATCTCCATGACAGAATCTGCTCTGCGTTTCTGGGCATCAGCTCCCACTGTGATTGTGTGTGACATGCGTGAATCATTATATAACAGCTCCCCTGCAGCCGCCGTCAGCAGAGGCCATGCACACAGAGACTGCAACAGGAAGTAAACTCACAGATAGATAGCAATAACAGTGCATCACAAGATGTCTGCATGTTTCACAATGATGACATTCATGTTTGGGATATTGTTTAAGGATAATTCAGTGTTTTCTTAATGTATCATTTTGTTTTATTTTAATATTTAGTCAGGCCTTGCTGTGATTGGTTGTCACTTTAGACCTGACAACTCTGAATGTTTACTCAACAGGAAGCACTGAGGTGTTTTACAGCAACACTGCTCCAGTGGCCAACAGACAAAACACTTGTAGTGCTGTAGTAGGCTACTAGTTACTTCCAAGCGTGGTTGTACAGCAACTGAAGCAGAGTGCCAGTTTGGGGAGCCCACAACTTTGTGTGTGATTTGCTCTGGTTTGTAATGGTAATTATTATCAATGATCTGTTGAAAGACAAGACTTTGTGTTTCACCTAACTGGATGAATTATGATATGCATGCATTACAAGTGGGACAAGCAATTACTGGACATGTTTTTTCGTTGTGCTGCTCTGTGGTGTACCCGCCTGCCACCCTCTTACCCATACCCCTGCTTCTCTGCTTCTCTGCATATTAAATAATATATGCAGACTAGATAGAAAAGAGACTGTGTGGAAAATGTGACGTATGACATTCATGGCAGGACTGAGTCTTATCACACAACACCATCTCTGTATTTGGGAACTGTCACAAAGAATCAGTGTGTTTTCAAGTTGACTAATATTTGCAGCACTTTAAATTTTTTCAGCTGGTTTAGACCACATTAGTGAAACATATAGATTAATTCATGCCTATGTTTTCAATGGGAAGAGAAGCTATGAATTGTAGTATCACTAAATGGCATAAAACAGGACATAGAAAAGAATTGCATTCATAAAGGTCCCAAGGATGCGAGAGCAACATTAGAGATGAATGCGCCGTCCCCCCGGTGATGTCCAAATGACCTGCTCGGCCTCCTACAGCACTGCACAGCCCATGTGGTTCGGATAGAGGATGTGCCACTATAAGCACAAAGGGCATGAGAATAGCCAGCAAAGCAGGAGCACTGTATTACATTGTGCCGATAATCCCTAGATGAAAGCAGTGGCTGATGGGCAGCAAGTACAGAAAAAGATGCAACAAATCACACAAAGGGTAAAAGTGTTGCTGCACAGTGTCACTGTTTTCACCGAGAGATAGACAGATTGTGTTGTGTGGACGTGTATAATCCCCTCCAGCAGGGAGGGGAGCAACAGGAAGGTAGGATAATGCCACCAGCGGAGAGACTTGCAGACCCTGCCTGGCTGCTCTGCTGTTGCCATGGCTGGTAATCAACTAACAAGCTAACACAGACTAAATACTGTTCCTGAAATGTACACTATAGCCGACACAGTCTCAGCCTGGATATTAACCCGTCGAATTGCACAGTATGTTTTTCAAAAGAAGTAGTTTGTAGTTGGTGGTTGTTACAGGGTAATCATTAGTAAATCAATACTTCTCGATGTGCACATTTGGCATTTCTCCACTTTCTCACACATGAACACTCCTGTGACGGAGATTTGACCAGCAGTGTTGCAGTGTGTGTGTCTGTGTGTGTGTGCTGCTGCAGAGTGATCACATGGCAGGCAGCTTTAACTCACAGAGCTATTACTGTCCCCGGCTATTAATACCCCCAAAGGCCACACTGAGGGCCGGTGCTGCTCCGTTACGTCTGACAGAAAGTCGCAAGGGTTTAAATTGTAATTAGACGTCAGATTGTAAAGGCACAAGAACTTGTTTACTTCTCTGTGTGATCAGGTCTCCCACATGGACGTTTGATGTAGTAACTTGAAGTTCTTATGGGCAATTACACAAACAGTGTGATAAATTATGCACTGAGTGATGTTCTTTTAGCATACAGTATTGCCTACATAAATGAAGAGTAAAGAAACTATCTCACTGAAACAAAGTCATGCACTTAAAATATTATTATCAGGCTCTATCACACATGAAGCTTTTTTGTTATTTCAATTGTAGGTATGTTTGCTGTCTTTAGGTTGTCTTTTCTTTTTTCACGCATTTCGTGGTGATTTCTTATGATATGAAGCATTCATGGTGTATTTAAACACCACTATAAACTAAATTCATTGTGATATTTTTTATATTTATGATGAATAGAGCTAGCTAGCTAACTACAGTAGTATTAGCCATAGGCCTACTAACAGCCACTAGATATGCTGTATCTGTTATTTTGGCTCAAAAAACACTAAATTAATTAATTAATGAATATATAAATAAACATAATCATTGCCTGATGTGTTTGCAGATGTTTCAAAATATAGTTTGATTTAGGTTTGATATAGTTCTTCTAGTTTTAGGCTCCACATAATGTTTTTTTCATCTCTTACCAAATTTACAGTCCATATAGCTTCAAATAGTCAAATAGGGTATGCTTGTAACTGAGCGTCCTATTATAATTAATGTACCTTTGGTTTTCTGTGACCTTGTATCATTCACATTTGCAAGTTGGTGCTGATTTATATGTTTTTTTCTGTGGATGTGTTAGCTCCAGCCTGGCAGCCATGCTGACCAGCTTTATGGAAGGCCTTTTCTGCTGCCTGACCTCAAAGTCTGCCAACGCTGTAGTTCCCGTGGAAACCTCTGAACCTGCTGATGGCTACGAGTTTGTGGAGGTGAAACCAGGCCGTGTCCTGCGGGTTCGACACATCATTCCTGACCGGCCGGTGGTGGAGGAACCCACCGGGCAGGGAGGGAGCGTCAGCTGCAAACGAAAGATCACAGTGTATCGTAATGGACAGCTGTTCATCGAGAATCTGGGCGACAGGGCGAGCGCAGAGCTGAAAAACTGTCCAAACGGAGAGGCAGAACCTAACTGCACTGTAGAGGTTGAACTTACAGACTGTGGTAACTCCTCACCGCCCGTCAGCATCCCTGAGGGCAGGTCAGACTCCATCTCAGCTGGAAACAATGGGGCATCTCAAACAGGAGCAGGCGGAGAGGCTCCTGCTGCTGGACAGACTGATCCATCCCAGCCACCCAGGAAACGCAGACGGAAGCCCAAGCGCACAGTGGTGATCGACTGTGAGAGGAAGATAATGTCCTGCAAAGGGACACACGCAGATGTGGCTCTGTTCTTCATCCACGGGGTGGGAGGCTCGCTGGACATCTGGGGGAGCCAGCTGGACTTCTTTTCCCGCCTGGGCTACGAGGTGATCGCCCCGGACCTGGCCGGTCACGGAGCCAGCTCAGCGCCACAGATATCTGCAGCGTACACCTTCTACGCCCTGGCTGAGGATATCAGACTAATCTTCAAGAGATATGCACGCAAGAGGAATATTCTCATCGGGCATTCTTATGGGTATACATTTAAGATCACATGACATGACACTTCAATGAAAGGATCATTAAACAAACAGCTAAGATTATCCTGTTGGTGCCAGTCTGTCCTGTAACCAGATCTTCTGTTCTCCTGCCACAGTGTGTCCTTCTGCACGTTCCTGGCTCACGAGTATCCAGAGCAGATCCACAAGATGGTGATGATCAACGGAGGTGGTCCCACAGCCCTGGAGCCCAGCCTCTGCTCCATCTTCAACCTGCCCACCTGTGTGCTCCACTGCCTGTCCCCGCTGCTGGCCTGGTGCTTTCTCAAGTAAGACAGACTGCAAATAGGCAAAACAAGTTTATATACTGTATTACATGTGATGATAATCACATGATGCGTCTTGTGCTTTTTATTGCATAATCAGTTATAGCTTGTAAAGTAAAACTCATGTAGCTCATCAGTTAACTTTACTTAAAAGCTGATGCATGTAACTTTCTTGGATTAACATTAATTTAGAAATAATGAAAATAAATGTTTGAATTTGGTGGAAAAACAAGGTGCATGATAAACATGTTAGAAGACAGAGGCACATCTGTGTTGACAGGATGCTTTTAGTGCCACATAATGTGTGTTTATTTTACCCGCTGTTTGGTGTCAACAGATTATTTTTTTATTTTTTTATTTAGCAATTTGTAATTTCGCTAAATCTCCTTTGCTGTGTTCCCTGCAGGGCCGGCTTTGCTCGGCAGGGTGCCAAGGAGAAGCAGCTGCTGAAAGAGAACAATGCCTTCAACGTGTCGTCCTTTGTGCTGCGCGCCATGATGAGCGGGCAGTACTGGCCTGAGGGGGATGAGGTCTACCACGCTGAGCTCACAGTGCCCACCCTGCTGGTTCATGGCATGCATGACAAGTTTGTTCCTGTTGAAGAAGACCAGCGCATGGCAGAGGTAACAGGGCTTGTTTGGACCCCTGAGAACCGGATCCAAACGGGGAAACTGACTCAACCTGAGACACTGCTGTCACAGAATGAGACAAACATTTGGTCACATGGACCTGAGAGAATCAGATGGTCGTAATTAGTCTAAAAAGGATTTTAAAAAGGAATATTTTTTGTATGGATTATATGAAATAACCCAAATCGACACTGACCCTAGATATAATTTTATTTTCAGACATTTTAGACCGTGAAGAGTGATGCCATTTGACGGATGATATTTTAAGACATTTACAACAACTACTGTGGTTAATAAGAAAGTAGAGAAGTGTGGCCAGCTAATAGAAGTAAAAAAAAAAGTCCCCTATAGGCCAACACACTTAACCACATACATGCAAAGTAAATTTGTGGTTTGCCATTTCCCATCACTCTCTCTCTCTCTCTCTGTCTGTCTGTCTGTCTGTTTGCCCTAAAATGTAGGTAATGGGTTAAAACTGTGAAAAACTACCTATTTGTTTGGAGTTGCTGTGTAAAATCAGTTGCTTAGAGAAAATAAAAGACTCCGGACTTAACATGCCTACTGAACTTAAGATGTCTCCCTCTAAAATTACAGGGCTTAAATTGACATGACAGATCATACTAACTCATAACATAATTTCCTCCTGCTACATTAGTACTTTGGTGGCATGATAATTAGACAAAAAAGTTTATTTTTTCCACTTTATAATACTATGCTACTGTATTTGAAAAAATCTGTGATGTGGGCAGAGGTGCAGAGTGTTATGGGACCAAACTGGTTCTTTGGCACAAAATATTAACTATTTAGTTGATAACCCCGAAATTCAATTCAACTTCTTTTTTTATTTGTTTTCAACTTTTTTTGTCAGATCCTGCTATTGGCCTTCCTGAAGGTGCTGGAGGACGGCAGCCACATGATCATGATGGAGTGTCCCGAGGCCGTCAACACACTCCTGCACGAGTTTATCCTCTGGGAGCCCGCCGCCCCTCCACCGCCAAAGAAAGAGTCCAAAGCGCGTCCAGAGACTGCCAAAGCCGTATCTGACAACACCAAGGCATCGTCTGAACCCGGCAAGGTCCGACCTGCAACTGCCAGGCAAACCTCATCAAACAGCGGTGATGAGGAGACGCCAGACAGCAAGGCCAAAAAATGACTGAAGATTAAAGCTGACTCAGATTAAAGCTGAAACTTCCAGTGGTTGTTATGCTAAATCATGGCTGGCCATGCATTCTGGGTGTCCTGGGGAAGTGGGCTGATTGGAGCTGTTGAGGCTGATGATGAAAGGAACCGGTTTATCGGAAATGGTCCAGTTGAAGGTTGGATTTAATGGAAGTGCAACACAACAGGGGGTTCATATTTGATTCCAGTTATGTCAGCTACAAAGCTGAAGGACAGAGGAAAAGGATTTCCAATAATGGAGTGAGACAAAGATGGTCCATTCTTCAGTACACCTCTCCCTGTCCCCGTTCCTGTCCTACATGCAGGGAAGATATGGATGTGCCTTGAAGTGGTGTGTGAGGTGGTGATGACAGGGTGGGTGGGGAAAGAGGTGGAAACACAAGGCTGAAAATGAGCAGTTGTGAAGCAGCAAACGTGGTCGTTTGACTTCTGAGGAGACGAGCCGGCCGCCACACAAAACATACATTTTCAAAGGGATGATGCTTGAATGGCTGCTCAGACTTCTGCCACGTCTCAGATGTGGAAGAGAAAAGCAAGACGACCTGTTGGTGTGAACACACGCCTCAGGTTGGCTACCTGTGTAAAGCAACAGCAAGAAGTGAAACTTTATCAAAACTAGCTGGATGGAAACAAGCCTCATGTATTCGCCTCCTTGAGGTTTGCATCAAAAGTGACAATCTAAGCCAGGTGTGAAATGTTGATCTGTGTGTGCGTGTGGGTCAGGGGTTGTTTTGCAGAAGGGCTTTCCATTGCACATAATGATAATTGCAAACCTCAACTTTTAGAGATGAATTTAAAAGGACAAAATGAAATGTTGAATGAAAATAGCACTGAAATCTAATGCAAAGATTTATCGATTTTTTGTTTATTTATTCTTGAACACCGGTTAAAAGTGAGCTACTGTAGAAGCTGTAGACGTTTACAAGATAAGGAGTAGCCTTACATCCGATTGTAGTTAAGGCATTTGTATAATTGCCTCCGATAACAGAAGCAGATGTTTTTTTGTGTGTGGGGTTTGCTTTGTGACTTGTCAAGCTGAAAAAGTAAAGAATGACCAAGTGACAGAAGTGAAAGTCAATGTGCTGCTTCCTAGAATTCAGGTAAATATGTGTTCAGTCAAGTGTATCCCTGCTAAGTAGGCTAAGCAATGAATCATAACATAATGTGAACGAAAGGAACCAAAGATTTTGCACAAACCAAACAAGCATAGTGATGTTAAGCCCATAATAAGGAGTAGTATTGAGATACAATCTGCGATGCTACTGTATATGACACTATAGCAGAAAACATTCACTATTTTTTTTAATGTACAGTAGCTATGTGCTTACTATACAGTATATTACTGCTATTACAGTACTTATTACCTTTGCAGTGTTAGAAAGCACTTGTTTTACTGGTTCCTAGTTACTGTAGAGCACATTATGTATGCAGCTTTTGAGTATACCATAATAAGTAATAATTTATTAGCCTGGGTGGAAATTTGGCGAGAGGTTTTTGATTATTGTGTGAACGATAATCATTCTTTTCTCATCAAAACCACACACAATGATCAATTCTACCTTGAAAAGTAAAGCAGTATGCCTAGTAAATATATTATTATATAAGTACAAAACCTGTATTTTGACACATCTGTAAGTATTGCTGAGTATTGTTGATTGTAGAGCCAGAGAGCCAAGAGTTGGGCTGAGGAGAAGTGTCCTCATGCAGTGCTTTGATTGCATCCATGTGTCATAACACTCTGCGTATTTACAGTTTATTATGAAGATCTGTGACTGTTTTTTCGACCACTACAGTAGCGTGTGTGTGTGTGGTGTGTGTGTGTGTGTGTGTGTATCTTCACATTAGCTGACATGTTCTCAGTACAATCAGTGGTTCAGGTATTTGTAACATTTACAAAACCTCTCTGAGCCCCTTACATAGAAAACACAGAAGATGTGGGTGAAGCACAGATCTCACCGTCTTCTCTCAGTTCAGTGTATTTGATGTTGTTGTTTTTTATACATAGAATGTACTTTTTATACATTGTACCTTGATTTGTGATGGAAATTTAGATTGATAAGAAGCTGTAGCAGGGAATTCATTAAGCTCCGATCAGAGAAATGCAACAGGCTGTTTGTTTATGACTGTCCTGAACTTGTGAAAACTGTCCATTTTATATCTTGTGTGTCTTACATTTTGTAACTGTTTGCCTTTGACAACTATTATATAAACACAACTGCTTATTTAGAAGTTGATATTTAATTTATCAGAGTAAATTATTATATGTTGTGAATTTTTAATAGTTTTGTTGTCTGTTTTTTGATAATTAATTTTATTTCTTACTTTTATCTATTTATCATACTGGTATGAGACTGGAAACTAATATTAGTCACATCCTCTTCAATGAATGGAGTGAGAATAAGATGCGACTGATGACTGAGACCCTGTTTACTTATGAAAGTAATATACAGGACACATATTGATACTTCACTGCCCTTGAAAACGTGAGCTTAGTTTCAGATCTCCCATGACAATAATTCTTTTTGCCAAGTAAATAAGCAACAATTAGAGTGGAGAGTTATAGTCTCAAACTTTGTTGGCAGCATTTAAAACACATGACGTTTTTGACTTTAGTGAATCAAATCGAGCTTACAGCGAATCTTCAGTGAAAATCAAAACTTCATAATAACAATGATTAATAACTAAGTACTCTCTGTAAGTAAGACTTATTGTAAGCTTCTTTTAATGAAACAACAGTGTCATATGACAAATGTTTAAACTTAACAAACATATTCAGTGAAACCATATGTGTGTATGTCTACTGTAATTCAAATAGAGATATATATAGCATTTTTTTTATTTAGCAGGAACAACATAACATAAACTAACTCAAACTCAACATGCACTCATAGTGGGTTTCAAAAACAACAGACCTAAGTATTGTATATTTAAAAGCTAGTTTGATGACAGCATCCAGTAAACTTTGCTCACAGCAATGATTATTTGCATCTTTGCATTCATACACATAACCCACTGAAATATTTATAACTTAGTTTAAATCATACTTTTGGATATTGACATAACAAAACATTTGATCAAATTCTTAAAGCATGTCTCAAATAGGATCACACCATGTTAAAGCTTTACAATACATTTATACATTCATAAAGAAATGAAAAGAAAAGCATTCAACCGGGGCACTTATTCCAAAACGTAAAATGCGAGGCCATGCACCTGTTGCCCGCCTCAAACCTCCACTGTGACCGTGGGGCCGTTGCTGGTGTCCTCCAGCGGCGTTGTCTCTGTGGGAGCACTGGACTCTTTTGCAGCCTCCTCTTTTTTGTCTCCGTCAGCCACCAGAGGGGTGTTTTCTGCCGCCCCCTGCTGCTCGCTGCTGGTAGTGCTGGCCGGCTGCTCTGCCTTCTCTTCAGCCTTCTCTTCAGCCTTCACCTCAGCCTTCACCTCAGCCTTCTCTTCAGCCTTCACCTCAGCTGGCTGCTCCGCTACTTTGGTTTCATTGACAATCTGGACAGAGTCAGCTGCAGCGGCTGGTGCAGTTTTCACTTCCCCATTCTGTACGGGGAAGAGACCCTCCAGAGCGTCATACAAGAACTGGTACTGCTCCTGTGGGAGACGCAGGCAGATATGAGTGGAAACGTGAAGACATGGTTCATTGGTGTAGGTTCTAATCAGAGTAAAGATTTCTTTTTACACATTTCGTTCACATTTTCATTCACAAGTAATGATGCCAGATAAAAAGCTTTATATAGGAAGCGAAACCCTCTGATTCCTCTGACAGAGAAACGTGTTCAGAAACTACAAACCTCCACACACGTTCTATCATTTGATGAAGTTGGCACTGTCATTTATCTTGAGTCAATCACACATGGACCCTCCTGCTGCTGTGAGCTCACTAAAGCATAAAACCTAAAGCCTAAAATAGCCCAGAGAAGGTGTCTGTTTGAGTGTACTGCATATTTAACTGATTTAAAAATGAAATTATATGTAAATTACTTGTTTTTTTTTTTTTTTTTTTTTTTTTTTTTTAGATTTCTATCTTCAGCAGGAACTCATGGGCTTAGGTCTGAGAGCCACAAACAGGGTAAGAGGAAGTCATGAAGTACTGCAGTGTTACTTTTGGTACTTTCACAGCTTATTGACATAAACTGAAATGTAGAAAACCATTCGTTTAATTCTTTCTTAACACTATTATGAGCAAAGAAACTGAACTGAAGTAGATGATTTTCTTTTATAGCAGTCAAAGTGAGCTAGAGTAAGACTAATGTGTGGAATAACATTAACAACACATTCAAAAAAAAATCCTTTGATCTTTGTCTCTTGCTTAAACCAACTACAAAAAGCCTATTACTGACAGACACTGAGCTTGTCTCACGTACCAGACTGGTGACCATGTTCTGTCTCTCCTTGCGTAAGCTCTTGACCACCTGGAAAACATCCACCAGCTTCTCAGTCTTAGCGCTGTCTAGCAGGTTCCACATGGCACAGAAAATACCTGAACGAGACGAGCCATCGCTGGAGGAGGAGAGGACACACACACACACACACACACACACATACAAAGGTTAAATCCCTCTTACTACACCTTTTCCAGGTTATATAATGTAATAAATGGTTGAATAAACCATAAGAACCATATTGTCATTCTTATTATATATATATTAGATTGCTGTTACTAATTGCTATTGGAGATCTTAAGGATTTCGCACACATAAAAGTAATGTTATTATATTGGTCATAGTCAGTAATCCTCCAGCATGATCCTCCTCCCTCAGCATTATTCACCTTTGAGCTGGTGTCACTCAACATGTCTGGTCAAATATTACAGGTTAATATAAGAACCTCAGAGTATTTCTCTCTGTACTGTATACTTTGATTCCAGAAATCTATGTGTTTGTATAGCCTGAAGTGTTGTCATCACAACATGAGTCTGCCCTGCAGCTCTGGGAGGTGGGAAGTTTTTCTTTTCTTCTTCTTGAGATTTGAAAGCTTTGAAATACATGTGATTTAAAATGAAAAAAGTGAATAAGATGCTGTTGTATACACGTTGTGCCTGTTAGATTTAATTTCACCATGAAGCTGTCTTACTTGCAGTGGACCACGGCGGTCTGTGACTTGCTATGTTTTATTTCCTTCATCATGTCTGTGAGATCCTGAGCTTTCTCCGGCACCTCGCTCTTCCCCCACTTCAGGAACTGGAACTGCTTCACCGAGCGACTGTCTTTCCTCTGTTGACAGAAGAGTGTGTGTGTGTGTGTTTTGGGTTAAAGCAGCTTGTGATGTCGAAATGACCGGTCATGTCATCACAGGTGCTGGTGCTGACAAAATGTGGGAACAGAACAGGTGGCTCTTGTGTTACCTTGACATGACGGATTAGCATGTTGCGGCAGATGAAAGACGGGGTGATTTCTGTGCTCTCAACCTCCACCTCAAAGTCCCCGAACGTCTTCTTCTCTTTATCCCAGTACGCACAGTCAGACTCCTGTGAACACAAGGAAACAGGAGCATTAACTCTCTGTATGTAATATACATTTATAACATATAATATCATTATATGTGCATGCCAGGCTCTGCAGGTACCTGATCTTCCTCGCTGCAGTCTGAGAGCATGACAATAGTGGTTGCTCTCTTCTGGTAAACCATCAACAGGAAGTCAGACATGGTGTCTGGCAGAGGAGTCTGTGCTGCGATGAAGGCACGTTGGCCCCAGTAGCCCTGTAGAGGCAAGAACACACACACATCCAGGCAAAAAGAGATGATAGATTCAATATGTTAGTCACAGCTTCTTCAACTGACTGTATAAAAGATGTTAATTTATATTGAGTTACATGACATAACATTGATACGGTTTTGACTCAATTCAACCAAGCTCACTTTGTTTTGTTCTGGTGTCTTGGTCAGTTTTGTGCAAGTAATAAAGATGAAAGCAAAATAGCATACGTGAATGTAGGACGCATTGATGTATTTAGTGGCGTCTTCGTCCTCCTCATCTGAAGACTCTTCCTCTTCATCTTCATCAGGTTCACTATCACGACTGTGTCCCTCGTCCACTTTTAGCAACACACGGTTGTAGTCATCTGAGGGGGGCAGGTTGGATTTGGTTCAACAAAAGTGACAATGTGAACACACATTTACTCTGGGACATGAAAGCGCGTACAGAAAACCACTACACACACCAGTACACTGTAGCTGCTACTTCTGTAATGTAAAATATCATTTGTTGAACTGAAACTTACATGGCATGACAGCTGAAGTGCGATTCTTCTTCTTGTTTTCTTCTGTGACACCAGTGTTGGACGTCCTCCAGTTTTTATAAGAAGGGAGTCGCTGAATTGCAAAATAAAGATTTTTTTACTATTATTAATTTATAGTAATGAATTAAGGTTTGAGTTTGAGTCTGAGTTTGAGGTTGTTTTTTTAAATGTGTTTTTATATTATAAACCCCTGTGATTCACTTTGGTTATATCAAACATAATCAACTTTATTTAAAATGGCTCCTTCAGCCCCAACAATGAATCTAATTAATGATAATAAGAGAAGAAAGTGACTGTACCTCAAACTCATCCTCCATTAGCGTGGGTTCATCACTTTTCTGTTTGAGCGTGCTCAGCGTGCTGTGGAGCTCGGACAGAGAAATCTCCGTCTCTCCAAACTGGTTGTGCTCCACCAGAGCCTGGTGAATCAGGATGTACTGGGCCTACATGGAAATAAAAGTACTTACTGTTAAGTACTGTATGTACAAAACAAACTGCACAAACGCATCAATTTAATGTAGGAAACAGTGTATTGCTCCTGCTATGCATTATTATCTGTTGCATTTTATGTTTATCATAATCGTGTAAATACAGCAATAAAAGCAACATACAAATAGTCAAATAATATAATCTGAGCTGGTATTTTACCTCTACTTGAACCATGAGACACCTCTGTCTGCGGAGTCTGACTACGTAGCCGTAGACGTCGACTCTGCCCTCCGCCTCCAGACCCTCCATCATGGCATCAATACCAATGTAGGTGCCTGTTCTACCCACGCCAGCACTAGACGAGAGAGAATGACAACGTGTTGATACATTTGGTTTGAGTGGTCTATGAAAATCTTGAAACTTGTAACAACATCTCTGTTTTAACCACTGCTTTAATCTTTTATAATGTACTTTTATGTTTTATTTAATTGTGAAAAGTAAACATTAACTCTGTTAGGTAAATATAGCTGAGTATAAAGTTAATTTACGAAATGCTTCAATATGATATGTAAGCACAGTACCCAAGTAAATGTGTTTAGTTATGTTAGTTTAGTTATATTTTTCATGTTGATACTTGGGAGTGAGCTGACCCCGCGCTGGGACCGTGTCTTTACCTGCAGTGGACGACGATGGGGCCGCTGAAGAAATTCTTGAAAGCATTGACACGACGCCTCAGCTTCAGGAGGAGGTGTGGCTCCCCCGGGACGCCGTGGTCGGGCCAGCTCATGAACTGGATGTGGGTCACCTCCCTCTCTGTGCTCTTCTCCCTCTTCTGCAGACAAGACCACATACTGTATATCAAAACATTTTCAAAACAAGGAGCACTTCGTGGACTCCTTTCTCAAATCTAGAGGTGCTCTTTGGAGAGGGATCCAAGGGATGTGAAAAACAAAGAACACTCTCTTGAGTAAGTAAAAATGCTTTTAATTCAATTTCATTTAAATCAATTAAAGGCATTTTTACTTACTCAAGAGAGTGTCTTGGAGTTTTTCTTTGTTTTTCACAAGACCACATATATATTATAGTATGTAAACGTGTATAAAAACATACACATGTGGTTTGGTGAGGAATCTTCTGTCCAGGCAAAAATAATACTCATGTATTATTGAAATGAATTTGTAATTGTATCGATTTTGTCATTGTTGTTGTTGCCTTTTTTAAATCATTTTTGATTGTTTTTTTTGTTGTTTTTGTTATGTTGTTCTTTGTCTCTTTTCCTTTACTGCTTCTTTTCCTTTTTTCTTTTCCTATTGTTTGATTTGTTTTGGCGATTTTGTATGGGAGGGGAGGATTTTATATGAGCCCCTTGGGCTTCTTTTCCTCTCCTTTTCCTATTTGCCTTTGTATCATGAAATATAATGTTTGTTTTTATCATTGTGCATATAAAATAAAATAAATAAAAAATGTATTTGTTGAGATAAAGATTGTCTTTGCCACACAGCCACGCAAGCACACAGTTTTATCTACGAGAGTTGTAATGGAGACTCACATTAATGAGGGTGAGGTGGCGGATGGTGTAGTCTGGGCAGTGGTCCTCTGAAGTCAGCTTCACTATAAACTCCTCAAAGATCTCGGTCTCACGGTCTCGAGACGGCCAGTACTGCGCACACTTGACCTTTGACACGACACATGGGACAAGATACGGTGAGTGAAAACCCAGTTTTGCAAATCAGGAATAAATAAAATAAGAGCTCACAATGAAAGTATTAACACCACTGTCAGAACAAAGTTAAAACTACTGTTCTTACCCTGTTTCCCTCTTCGCAGCGGGTTACCATAACGATAATAGACGACTGCTGCTCCCAGACCATCCTCCAGAAGTCGCCCACAGTCTCTTCTTTCGGCCCTACAACATAAAATACAGACAATACAGTATATAGACACAGCCATGCAGACCTGATAGTGATAATGCAGGAGAGCTGACTGTGTGTATAAACAGTATGAGAACGTGAGAACATGACTTTACCTTGGGCTGCAATGTACTTTTTGGCCTCCTTGTAGCCCTGCAGTAGGAAAACAAGCAAGCGGTGTGTTGTCAGTGAGAGACTTTGGGCATTGTGTCTATTTTGCACTAAAGTTGCCTTTAACATTGCTGCTTTTGCTATTAATTATGGATTTTTATATCTGTAACATGTTCCGAAGCTCAGTTTTATCATTCTCATTCTCAAATACAGGATCAGTAGCATCAATAGATGAAGTAGCAGTGAGAGCTGGATGTTTTACATACGTCAATGTAGCTGGCGTTGATGTAGTCACATCCTGGGTTGCCGTTTCCTGTGCTCAGCTGGACACGGTTATAATCATCTGGTTCGAGACAGAAGAGAGACACGCAGAGATGTCATGCTTCATGTGGGCAATGACACTAAAACTTTCTATTATTTTACATTTCTGAGGTTAAATCTCACCATGAATAAAGTCCTATCAATAAACTATTATCACAAAACAATCACAATGCACCATTTCTCACAGTGTTTTAAAATAACCATACCATATTAAATACAGTAGGAAAAACCTGTGATCACTGATAAATCTACTTTATTGTAGTTCTATTACTGTATATTAACCGGTGGCAATGTTAAATACAAAGAGTGGATAAAAGAACACACATTTGCTTATAGTGCTCTTAGGTTATTTATCTACAAAGCTTCATGTGTTGTTGCAGATTCGTTCACTCACATGGCAAGATGTCCACATAGCGGTTCTTGGGGGCGTTGTAGGTCTTTTTGGCCTCTTTCACTGTGAACCTTGAGAAAATCCTGGGGACGCTCTGAAAGCCACAAATAAATGATGTGATTTGTCAGTGAGAAAATAAAACAACACAGAGCAATTGCACATATTCCAGTGCAAATCCAGCTTTCTGCCTTGGACCTTCAATACACATCATGTCCCTCTTTGTCAATGTAAACTATCCAATCCCCCCTCCAAAAAAAAGAAAGAAAAAACGAACACAGATATAAAATTTACCTGAAACTCAGCCAGGAAAAGTCTTCCCTCGTCAGCGAGCTTCCTCTTGTAGGCCTCCAGCAGAGCCTCTGCTGCAATCGGCTCGACAGGCATCAGGTTCTCCTCATCAGCTACAGCAGCAAACGAAAGACACTTCAGACACAAACAGAAAACTCTGCAGGTCTTTTGTCAATATTATTAACCTTTATTCTAGATATTGTAAATATCTAAATATGAATCAGAATGAAGTATGTCTCTTGAAAGGTGCTTCTGCATTAGCTATCAAACAAGGAATATCTGATCTGATTAGACTTGTAAAATAAGCTTATTCGTGAGAAAGAAGAAAAAAGGAGGAAATCTACTCACTTGGTGGCATAAGCATCATGTCTTCAGTCAGGTCGCTGCAAAGAAAAGAAAATGATTTAAATTACATAGAATATAGTATGGAGTTATTATATTATTATCTGTCAGTCTATAATGCATTTCAAACACAATACTAGGAATAATATAATAATGATATAATAATATAATATTATATAAAGGTATATAGATAGAACCATATCAATAATCTGCAAGTTATTTTGTGTAAAACAAAACAGTAACAGACACAAACAGATGTAAGAGATGAGTTGTATGCAGTAATTCTTACTGAGACTGCCTGCGCTTCAAGATGAAGATTTTGTAGATGACGAAGAGCAGAGCCACAGTCGTGAGGATGATGAGAAAGACAAGGAATCCAATGACAGCTTTGTCGTTGTCTGTAAAATGATAATAAAAGTAAATAAAACAAGTGGCATTTCTGTTAAGGACACAACATTTAGAAATGGATGTGTGAAGAAGTGAAGAAGTCTGAACAAAATGTGTCAAATGATTTAATTTTAACAATGTGAAGACAATTTGTGGTTATAATTAAAATAGTACATACAGAAAGTTGCAACGTCCCTTCCAACGGGGTCACTTTCAAATTTGCTGTTGAAAACAGTCAACTGGAAAGACAGAGAAATCCTTCATCAGTTTTAACAGCATATGCACAGAAGAAACTGTATGAATAATAAATTGTTGATTTTCTATTGAACCTAAAAAGGAGGATTTCACAAACCTGCACTTTGTAAGTCGTAGAATAACTCAGGTCCTTGAATTCAAACTCGCACTTGGTTCGGTTTTCTACCCTTACAACTTTATCACCCAGACGGATTTTTGCACTGAATTTAAGTTTTTTTGGATCGTCATTCAAATGTGCACGATAAAATCCACAGGTTACACGAATTACATTGTGCTCCGGTTGTTTTGTTACCACTTCATTTTGAATAGGTTCTGGTTCTGTAAAAATGTGAAGAAAAACATAATTAACTTCAGATACAATAATGTATACATACTCACAGAGAGAGTGATATTTTAATGAGTTTGAACCACAAATGAAAAAAGCATAGTTTTAACAATTATCAACAATAGAAATGTAAATACTATTATGTTGTACTTGTCCTGTGTGTTTTATTTCTATTTCATTACTTTCATGACTGTATGAGAAAACAAAATAGTTATTTTGAAAAATTGCTGATGCCTGGTGATTATTGATTTCTTATTGATTTATCATTCACGTTCAAAGTTTATTCAACTACATAAAATTCCTAGTAAATGATCAATGTACCACTCTTCAGGCTCTATATTGGACATTGACGAACAAACAGGTCGGGACTGACTGAAGCTGGTAGATTTTTACAGTGTCACAGAGAAGAACAGAAAATAACTACTGATGTTGGAACTTAAAGTTTGTAGTTTTTTCTGTATTTCTGGTACATATTGTGAACACAGCTCCTACGTCACTCATTTATTGAATAACTTTATAATATTCATTTTAAGTAATAGCATTGAGAGTGTGATTCATTTTTAAAGTGCACATTTTATAATCATAATCAATAATTCTACATTCACTTAGAATTACAATAAGCTATCACAAGTGTCTTAATTAATAATAAAATTGTAAAAGAATATAATTATAAAATAAAATAGTTACCTACAGCATCAAAGCTGTTTGGTCCTTGTTGTTTCACACAGATACTTTTACTGACACACGAGTAACTCCATTTTTAACATGTATTTGTGCAGCACAGACAGTTTTTGTGTTACAGATTGACATTATAAAATCAGCTGTGATCACTTTGTTGGTTACTTACTTCCAACACCAGTCTTTACCCTCAATTCAGTTTGGGTGGCATTCCTCTCCAGGTATTTGTAATGGGGACGGGCTCCACAGGTGTAATCAGTGAATGGATTCAGTCCAGTGACATCACATGTTCCTCCTTCCAGATGGTTGCGAGGTGTAACTGTACCTACTGTAAGGTTCACAGGCCGTTAGTTTGTTTTGTTGTTTTACATAGCAACACAACAACATCAATGGTTTAGAAAACAGCTGATTGTTGTTTATTGGTCAAGTTGCCCTGACAACAGAAAATACTTCAATCAGTGAATATCTTCTGCACATCACTTGTAGATCACCAGTTCTGTCTCTAAAAGTTAGAAGTTTATATACTGATAGAAAATCAGACTGGGACAATTAACATGTGTAAACTGAAAACTTTCTTTTCCAGTGATTTGATACAATCACTGAATTATTTCTTTGTCAAATTTCATGTTAATTATTTTGAATCCTCTTCAACAAATGGTGAATGATGATGTATGATCTCACCTCATTTACACCTACGAACAATGAACATGTTGAAGTGTTGGTCTGGAGCCCTGTAGCTCCATGAATGAGTCAAATTTCAAATTGAGATAAACTGAATCTCCAACAACTAGCTACCACAAATAAATTCCTGTTAAAAGAATTAAAAAAGCGAGTTCAACAAATCATTTTACTTACTGTGTCTCTTATGGGAGTGTAACTCATCACACGAACAGCTGTATGAAAGCTTATCAAGGACAGGTTGACACCTCTGACTGGTTGTGTCCCAGGTGAAGTGAATAGATGTACTGGTTTTGTCCTGCAGTGTCTTACTTATTGTAAAATCTGTAGGAACATCAGACATGTGTAACAGACTTGAGTACTGGTGTTTCACAGTAATTCACTCCACAGTATCTGAGGGGAAAAACTTAAGGTGAAGTGAACGTCAACGTACCACAGTCAATCCTGACACGAACAGCAGTTGTGTTTGTTATAATGGTGTTGTTGTTGTCCTTGATCTGACCAATACAGTTGTAGTCTGTGAAAGGCTCCAGCTCAGACTCCTTCTTAGGCTTATTGTCACTTCCTGCAAAGACATGAGGATGACAGCATTTCTTCAGTAACTGGTATTTATACCTCAGAGCTAATCAGTATCTTTTGTGATCAGGTCAAAATTGGATTCAATCAGAAAAATGTAAATAACTGTTTAAGAACTGATTCACTGAGACCACAGAGTAAGACCTCAGCTTCAAACTGAGAGACAATTCAGATTTCAAGTTTCAAGTTAAGAAGAATAAGGCAGGTTGAGATGTTTCTGTTTCTATGTACTGTAAATCCATGTCTAATACTGGTGACACTCAAAGTCTCTCTACTTCTAGTTTCATCACTTACCCAAGCAGGTGTAATCAGTGGAGAGGCCTTTACAGTTTGGAGGAAACTTTGTTGTTATATTTGCAGGAAGTTTAGTGGGAGCAGTCGGAGTTATGTCAACTTCCTTTAAGAAATCTGTGGAGAAATTAAAGAGTTAAAAAACACAAAACATGATGGACCAAGGTGTAAAGCACATGCATTTAAAAATAAAATAGACTCTTTTTATACATACCGATAGGGATGCTTGTGGTGAGGTTGAAGGAAGAACTGGGACAGTTTCCTGGTGTGAAGGTTGTAGTTAAGTTGGAACAAATGTCATCGTAACCAGGTTTGACACATAATGTTTTATCACCACATCGCACATCAGGAATCTTATTTGCTGTTGGTAGTAAAGAGCTGAGGTCCCATTCACTCCTGTAACAAACATGACCAGGGCTGCAGCTGATGTCTTCTGTGATGTCTTCTTTACCTGAAACACACAAGTGATGCACAAATGTCTCCAATTTTTTTCCACACAGTTTCAATTCTTAAAAGAAAGTGAAATACATGACAACAACATAAATCATTTTTACTCACTAATAATGTCAGTTGTCCTGGTTTTATTTGCAGCATGGCTACAGGTTACAGGTCCACCAGCACCATGATATGTCACATCGTGCTCATATTCAGTACAGGGCTTCAGGTGTTTGATTTCATGTGAGCTTTGATTGAAGAGCTGGACGGTGATTCCTTCTCCTGGTTGGCCTTGTTCCTTTAAGTTTATGGTGTAGTTACCAGAGGCAGAGCTGGTAATGTCGATCTGGAAGCCAAACTTGATGGTTGCTACAGTGTAAGAACCTGAAGACAACATCAGTTGTTAGTGTTTGTTAAGTGTAAAACTGTAAATCATTGTATAAACATACTGTCACTACATTCTGTGTAATGTAAAAAAGAGACACTAGCGATGGATATAAATAAATTGACTACAAGTATTTAAAAAAAAAACTGTAAAGTGGATGATCTTTCAAACTGATACTCACATGATGGAGGTGCTGGAGCAGGAGGATGCATTTAAAAGAAATTAGAAAAGAGTAAAACAAAACATTAATATTTGATTATGTTTCAAGAATCATTTAGTACCTGCGATCTCTGAGTGACTAGTAACCCAAACCTCAGCAGTGCTGCTGTCACTGTCCCCTGTTTACACTCATTAGAATAAAATAATCTGAACATTATCCTTTATAATAAATGAGGAAGTTCCAACCTTGGGTGGTGATGTTGGTGTTGTTGTTGGTGGTGGTGGTGGGAGGCTGGGTGACTGCAGGTGTGGTCATGCTTTGAGAGTCTGTTTGGGTGCTGGGTTTGATTGTGGGAGTAGGAGTGGAGGCTGCAGGATGGAGAGCATGCTAGAGGTCACCTTCAGGTAGGAATACTTCACTGCCAACAGTCTTACCTGACGTGATGCTACCATTAACTACTACATCAGGGTTTGATCATGTAGCACTAGAATAGTTATAAACTTGAGGCTGAATACATTACCAGAGGGACTAGTTGCATTGGGTGTCTGATTTGAGAGGATTGAGGTGTCGTTTGTTGCAGTGAGTGGAGGTTTGGTGCTTGGAGTCATGGCAGTAGTTGTTGCCATGGTGCTTGGAAGTGAGGTCTCTTTTTGAGAGTGGGTGCTGGGTTTGATTGTGGGAGTAGGAGTGGAGGCTGCAGGATGGAGAGCATGCTAGAGGTCACCTTCAGGTAGCAATAACTTCACTGCCAACAGTCTTACCTGACGTGATGCTACCATGAACTATCATATCAGGATTTTATCATGTCGCACTAGCATAGTTACAGTACAAACACATTATAAACATTACCAGAGGGATTAGTTAGGTTCGGGGTGGTGTTTGGTGCAGTGCGTGGAAGCGTGGGGCCAGTTGGTTGGGGGTCTGAAGTCACGGCGGTAGCTGCCGTGATGGTTGGAGGTGAGGACTTGACAGATTCGTGGGCTGCTGGAGGAGTAGTGGGTGCGGTGCTTGGAGATGTGTTGGTTGAATTCTCTGCTTCCCGAGAAGAAGAAGTCAGGGCAAACACAGTATTGCTACATTCCCCTCATTTGCGTCGACCACACATCAGTTTAACAAAGCAAAAGGAAAAAGGAGTGATTGCAAAAAGAAAGAAGCAGAGATCTATGCTCAGAGGAAGTTAGACGGTCTTCAGCTAGATGTGTTGAGTACGACTCACAGCGAGTGGAAAATAAAGCAGGTTGAGCATTAGTGGAGAGTTGTGACAAGATTTCCTGTTTTTTGACTAAAGCCGTTTTCTCTCTGTCTCTCTCTCTCTCAGTGGCAACACACTGCAAGGTTATCTCAAGGTGAGCATGGTGATAGCGGTGAGAGGTGCACTGACCAGTCTTAGTTTCCTAACAGAGTCAATATGAGTCAATACTGTATAAACTCTTTACTATATAGACTCCCACATAGAAATAAACAGTGAAGATACAAGCAGAAACTGATTCTTCTAATGATTTATCTTTAACCTGCTGCATAATCAGCGACTTATTTGTTTCTAATGATAAAAAGGGGTGAATGAAGATGTAGAGAATTGTTCAATGCATCTAAAAACCGTTTCAGCTGATCTAAAGTACGATACAACCCGAACAAGCCGTTAATAAAAGAGCAAACCACACAGCCTGAACACTTACTCACTCACACACAGGAGGGAAACAATGTCCAACATAATAACAAGCAATTGATTATCATGTGACTTGATAAATGTACGTATATATCATGTATAAAGTCTATGTATGTTATACATAGTTCATTGAGTGTAGTTGAGCCGCAACTGTTCAGTAGAGTGGTTAGAAAATGCTGCAGTACATAGACATCATTTTCACATGTAGGCTACTGTATATCATGTGAATAATCAAGCTTGTTAGTTTACTGTAAATATGTTGTGTTATCTTTTCAATTTAAGCCTTGGTGCATTAAATACAGACACATGATAATCAAACTGTTGAATGTATATTTCTGTCGTTCCTTGCTGCTGTGGCTACAGAGAGAGGAGATGGCCTGAAGAGGCAGCAGGAGGCTGAGGTGAAGGTGCAGCACAGTTTGTGACATGATTAGAAAGAAACTTAAAGGTTTTATTAATTATAGTAAAATTAAATGCATATAAGTTATGTATGCATTGCCACTCACCTCCGTCTTGACCTGGAAAAGAAAAGAAAAAAAAAATCAACATCTATTTTGTCATAATATTTACACTGTAAATGAAAAAACATCAGTCAGTGAAATCTTCATTGTGGGTTTTATTAAACCTCCTGCCATTTGCCCAATAAAACTCGTCCTGTAGGGCCGAAGCATGATCGGGTCAAAAAGAGGAAAGCGACCAGTTTCATCTGAAGTCGTTTGTATGAGGTAGTGCTGTTACAAACCTGGTTGCCATGACGATGCGGCTAAGAGCAACAATTGCTATTTCAGAAGGCAAACCACTATTTCCTGCCTGCGCTAAAGCCCAGAACAACGCCATACTTACTAAACCACCCTTTAGTTTGGACATGTCACTGGCTCGTAATGAGACTTTTCTCTATTACATTTCCATTTTCAGTTATTACTCATCCAAAGCCTGGATTCTGACATAACGTTACTTTTAACCAAGTTAGTAAAAACAGAGAAAAATGAAACTGTAAATGCAGTTTGATGACGCTGCTTCAACTCTGATTCTAAGAAGACATTTGTCTTTGTTGTCTTGTTCGTATCATTTCTAATCTGTAATGGGAGTGTTAAATGAGGAGCGGGGAGGTGATGGGGGACAATCAAAATGAGAGGATGTGGTTTGGCGCGTTTCACTGAGCAGAGCTGCATGCTCTCTGCAGTGACATTTCACCGCCCTGCGCAGCCTCTTTATGTTTAGAGGTGACTAATTTGAATTGCCTCTATGAAAGGTTTGAAACAAGCAGTCTCGCTCTGTGACTAATTCAGATATGAGAAATCTCCCACAAAACCTAAATGTAATTCCTATCATGTCAATAATAATTACATTTGTTTCACTCAGTTTTAGCCCGGTAAAGCAAAAGAAAAGAAAGAAGCCATTTTAGAAAAGGGAGGAGCAGCACTCCCTCTCTTTATTAAGTTTTTATATTTCTTTTAGAATGATGAAACTAGTTTTAAGTGAAGCCTCTGTGTTCCTCTAGGTACTTTCTGTCTTCACTTTCAGGGTCTTCTGGAGATTGAGACACAGAGGTGTGAAATTCACACTCTTACATATCAGCCTCTTCTTCAGAGTCACAGGCATTTTTCTGTGTGAGAAACTGAAGTGTTCAATGATAACAGCAGTTATAACTGATGTAGATGTGACAATCGCAGCTCTTATACCCCCACATCCCTCTCCCTGGAGCAACGTGTTTGTCCAACATTTCATGTCTCCATAAGTTCTTTTTATATTTCTTCTTTCTCTTTTCTCTCATTTAGCATGCACCGCAGACCACTGTCCCCTGCTTTGCGACAAGGACTGACCCCCTCCTCCCAGAAACTACTTTAATTGTGCAGCGTGTTTAACATTTCTGACCTCACTTCTTCATTTTAGACACCACTTCTCACTTCTCCTTTTTTTTCTTCATGCATTCTCAAGTCATTTACTTGTGCTTCGTTTCAGTCTGCTTGGCCCATGTTGATCTGCTCTGCTCTGCTCTGCCAGGAAATGAATGCATCTCAGAATGGAACGCGGAAGTGGTAAACTTTTTTGATCAGACAACTCTGCTGCAAGAGCAGGGTTAAAAATCTTAATTGAAGGCAACAGGTCTGACACAGTTAGTGTAAATGAAACCACTGCTACATTCATCTTTGGCTTTCAGGGTCGTTCTGACCACGAGTGTGTCTAAACGGTTCAACAATGGCAAGGACAAAATCGCAAAGAACAAGTTGAGCAGTGTTTTAGATAAAAAATTTAAGACTGACTAATGTTGTGTCAGAACTAAGTTCTGTACCAAATACAAATTTTATGTTTCAAAAGAGGATACATTTTTGTTTCTCTGTTGTCATTGAAATGATTTCCATCTTAAAGAGGTTATGAAGTGGTTACAAAGATAGTATTTTAATATTTACTGTATTAACAAGTATAAAAGTACAAGTATAAAAGATTATTATGTAAAATTAAGTACATAAATTCAGTGCTATATCATTTCGTGGTCGGTGGTGAAAGATGCATTTTTTTTTAACTTAACAACCCTCTGAAAAAGTGAAGGGCTGTCATTAAAAACTATATTTACATGAAAGTACACAAGTGTCACTTGCATGATTGCATCATTTATGTGCCTCTAGTACCGTATTCAAACAACAAGCTCCTTATAGTACATATATTATACTAGAAAATAATATTACAAATTAAAATAGAAAATTATTACTGATGCTTTTACATAAACAGCAAGTTGTTTACAAAGTCTTTGTCTGTGAGGTGGTTTAATTTACTGTAAAATAAAAAGCGCCATATTTCAAATGGCGACGGGAGATTTTTGAAATCCTACTCTGAAAAGTATAAAATGTTGAAAAAAAAATCTGAAATATAGAATCAGTAGTATAATATAACTAGATTACTGAGGCACATCAAAATGGTACTAGTGTGCAGTACTGGGGTAAATGAACTTGATTAGTAGGGTATCCATCACTGTTTAGAGAATATTAATACTAAGAGCAGTAATTGTATTAAAAATGATTTTAAACTCATTGCTATGCTAAAATATTTGTGTTTCTGAATCATGACAGTATTCTGATGATGGGAAAATAACGGTTGATGAATGGAAAAGTGCAGATGCATAAATAATGTTTGTTATTACGGTATATCATGATGATTCATCACACATACACACACACACAACACGACCTGAGAAGTTCTGTGTGTTGGAGACAAATTAACAAGAAGTGACCCTGAGAGATGTTCAAGTCGACCGAGTGGAATAAATAGAGTGAGGGCTTTTTCTCAACTGGTGCACATGCAGACATCTAAGCTGAAAATAGCAGAAAGTGCTTGATGTGTTGAACAGTAGCAGAACTCTGAGTGATGCTAGAGGCACCGAGCTGGGTCTGACTTAGCACATGCACACACACAACCACACACAACCACATGCACACATTCAGATGTGTATCACACAACACCCACAGCCACTAGGGTTGAAGTGAAGAGCTTGCAGGGACACACCCCGAAAAATTCTCTCATCTCTGACAGACATATCCCCCCCCCCACCCACACATACACACTTACACATATACACACATACACACACACACACACACACACACACTCACACCATCGCACGCACACACACAAAATGTCGAAGCAGAACAGAAACATGATTGCAAAAATTCCCATAGCTTTTAACCAAATGAAAGTGTGTTGTTTAAAGCAGGTTCTTCTTATTAACAGCGCTCTTTGATTGAACGTAACTGTTTATTCTTTTGCCAACGGGGCTCACAAACCTGTCACTTTTGGGCTTCGCACATCACAAGTATGTGCTTGTACTGTCTTGTGTTCTTGGGTTTGGAAAGTTTAAGAAATGCAAAGTTGCACAAACAGAGGCGCAACTCAAAGACGAGATATACTGTAGTTTTGTCATTTCTGCCCTCGGTTTTTTGCTTTAAATCATCACGATTAAAGAGTGGTTATGTTTTCCGGTTTTCAAAAAAAAAAAAAGGCAAATTGTCAGGCTTCTTCCACTGACAGATTCATGTCTCTATCTCCGGCACGGATGGTATTTTACCTTTTCTCATGAACACAACCAAACCCTCAGCAACCATATGCTTCAACTTCAAACAACAGTTTCATTACCACTTCAGAATAAGAAACCTCATCAACTTCAGTTGGCTATCATTCATTTTTTGTATCATTTACAGATTTTTCTTGTAGGCCTACTTCTTACTGTAATATCTTTCAGATAACACATGCAAAGACACAACTTCCTAATTTACCACGTTCCCCCCCGCACTGCCCTCATAAAGAAGGCCACCCCGATAACGTGGCGGATGGTTACTTACATTGGCAAAAACCGATGATCCCAAACCAGAGCAGCAGGATCTTGAGACCACAGAGACCTGCCATGTCCAGGAGTCAGGGTGTGTATGGCTACACACCATACAGTATTAGTCCAAGCAGGAACCAGCAGGCAGATGTTCGCACGCCCAAATCGTAGCTTTATTTCCAATTCCTAACTCTAATTCTAAAAGAGAAGTAAGTCAAAACGTTGTCCTGTTTTATGCTTCATATGTTTTCTGTCTTATCGGTTTACGCAGCTTCCTGGACTTGTTCCCCAAACCATGGACTTGTTCGTCTCTAGTTTCAAGTCAACTAAGTGGGTGATGTCACACCGAAAAGAGCCAGCCTTCACCTTAACGTCTAGTGACAGGAAGCTTCATTTCAGCTACGCCACCAAGAACAGGAAGTCTCTCATCTAATCTTCACTTGCTTTTGCTCAAGTGTGAAAACCCTCTGACTTCTGAAAAAGACAGTGTAGTTTAGCTTTAGAGTGAAGCCTTTTAATTTAAAGGTTGTGACTGACATATTAGGCTTTTGGATACATCCTGAATACATGGATTTTTTTTTCTTCAAATTGACAGTCTAATCCTATATCAACTGACACAGAAATGAAAGAAACAGTGATGTTGACACTCATTGAGGCTTGCTGGTTAATGTCTCCTGCCGCCTTAATTTCCGTTGAAGTGTTCAAAATCAGACTCTTAATGAGAGATTCTACGTCTGAGACATGAGACGTATAGTACAGTGAAACTTCTTAGAGCTCCTCTTCTTTCACACTGACTCCTCCCTGTTCTTACGCTTACAGGCCTACAGTCACTCAGCCATGTAGCCAAAACATATGAGAAGCTACCACTGCAATGTGCCAAAAAAAAAAGATGCAACCTTTCTTTCCTTTAACTTTGTTTTCGTGCTTTTTTTTTTTTTTTTTTTTTGCTCTTAGTCCAAAGAGACAAAACATGTGGCCATTGGCTCCAGAAGTGAATTTCTTCATTTCTGCTGTTCATTCTGTGTGAAATACGTTCATATGGGATGTTAGATCTCTTCAAAGTCATTGATCGTGCGTGGTGTTTGATCATCGTGCCCTGCCTTGGAGCCCAAAATGCTTTACTTCTGTTTACATACACAAGAAAATAGGGGATAAAAGAGGAAGGAGAGGAGTAGAGAAATTCTCTGGGGAGTGCAGACTCACACACTGGGTGGTGAGCTGATGTGAATCTGGATGAAACACAGTCAACTATCTTATGCAGTCGTATGAAAATAATACATGAAACTAAGCAGACCCATTTTTGAGTTTAGACAGTTAGGTGAGGTGTTGAACTGACACAAGTTTTAACTTAATCTTACCACAGTTACACAGTAAACTCTGTTGGTGCGGTGGGGTGATAGGTAACTACAAAACAATGACAAGAACATATAGAGCCTGTCAAACCTTCGGTAACATTTGTGTTTACACACTGATCGCTTTCTCACTAACTCACACAATTTTTTCTCTAGAAATAAGTCTGAATCTGAAACTCGATCGGAACGGACCGTGTTTTCAAGAAGACATCACATTGTTACTGTGACGATCTATATATGGATTTCCTCCTAGACCTGTGAAACACATTGGCCATTTCCACTTCTGATAGTATACTGTAGACTCTTGTAATCAGGAAGTGGCACTTAAGCAAGCGGCATCATGTTCATGCAATCCAAATGACACTGTATTCACTCTTTGTTGTTTAATGCTGTCAAGTCACACAACAGCCATGTCTTTTAACGCTGTTATCTGCCCAGGTATGACATAACATTGCAAAGATGCATATTTTACACTAGCGCTGCTCATTAGATATGTCAACAAAGAGCAGTTGGGACGATTAATGGAGCCAAAAAGCAATAAATGACTTTCTGGAAGATAAAATTGTAGAATGGTTGCAACTATGGCTGCTGTTGCATGTACTCTCAGGGAAGGGGGAGGGTACAAACATGAACTTGTTTCTTTGTGGTATGATGCAATCAAAAAGTTCTAAGGTCAGTCAGTGTCTTACATGCTTTTGGTTTGCTAACCGCCTTGAGAACAATATAATCATCGTTTACCCCAGTAACCTACACTGCTAATGCTAAACACAGTTTATCTGTATTCAATAAGTGTTTTTCCATCATCTAGTATTGTAGATTGGGGATTTCTTATCAGTTCCTATACCCAACTTAAATGTCAGAAAAAAGCCAGAGTGTCATTACTGCAGAGGGAAGTAGAAGTAAACTACTTGGTCAGAGCTGTTGATCAATCAGTGACAGGGCTCATAATGAAACATGGGCACATCTTATTTTTTTCCAGTGATGCTAAGTTATCTCCACAACTGCCGATTCACCCCGCATTGAAATGCATTAAGGATAGTCATGGTCCCCATTCCCCCCAGACACTGACTCGAGATAGGTTTAGTCTTCCAACTTGACAACTTGATCCAATATTTATTTGTGAACTTTATGCTTATATCAAAGAAATGTAAGGCAAAGAGACAACAAAGAAACAACAGGGTATTGGGAGAGGTCCCTGGATGGATTCAAACTTGGGGTGTTGTGACAGTGTGGCGCTGGAGATGGCAGGTTCCCTGAATGCTTAACTGAGATGATGATAAACGTGGACCAATATCAGCATACGTGCATTTTTAACGGTTTTTCTTCAGCTATTAATTGATATGTGCAAGGTTGGAAATCCCCTACAACAAAGTCATGGGACTAAATATGTCTATATGTGTGTGTGTGGCTACAGTGGTATTTGAGTCTGAACGAGGACAGCCTTCCTCTAGTTCCTCCTCCTTCCCCCAGTTTCCATAAAAAGTTGATACAAAGTCAAAAATGAACAGCTAGAGACTGAAGTGAACAGAAACTGGACAGTTCCAGAGAAACAGGTCATCATATCATGATATACACTGACCATTAACACTATGTATGCTTTGGTTAATTGCTTCAACTTACTGACTTTAAGGCATGATTGGTATTAGCCCTTCTTATTTCAAATACTGATAGTGAATTTGTTCTTTCTTTCTAAAAGCACACGATAAAGTGACAGTGCTGCACTTGTCAATTTGTGTTTATCACTTCTTTTTTTTGCAGGCTAACCACAAATTGAAGTCACATGGCCTGACAAGTGACTCACTTACTGGACAGACTCAGCTCGCTCTGCAACACTTTTCTAACTTTAGAAATAGATGAATATGACTGTTGGTTGAAACCCCATTTGTACGGTACGTCACTTGGCCAAGTTGCATTGTGCAGAGCCATTGTCAGTCTAAGGTATTGTGCCATATTGAGGCCTGCGAGTCCACTACATTCAGCATGACAAGACATGGCATGAGCTTTTTCAAAACGTTCCCTCTCTCCATTTACTGTATGTTGCTTCACAAACTACTTTCACATTCATTATACTTTTGTTTTTTTAATGAAACAAATAATTATATTTATTACAACTCAAAAACTGAAATCACTCGTTTACAAAAGTATTCAGACCTTTACTTCAGCATTTGGTTGCTTTGGCAGCATTGATTCATGGGGGCATTTTGGGCAAATCTCAGTAAGCTCTGCACCTGGATTTCAGATGTTTATCCTAAGATTTGTCACATTGGATGGGATATAACCTGTGAACTGCCACCCCAGTGTTTTCTTGGACATTTGCTTTGGGGACTTGTTGCACTGAAGGGTGAACCATCAGGCCAGTCTCAGGTCATGTGATCGGCAGAGCAGGTTTTCATCAAAGATCATCTTGTATTTGGTTGTATTCATCTTAAAGGGATAGTTCAACATTTTGGCAAATTGGCCCATTGCCATAATCCCTATAGTCATAGCAGTAGGCTGGTTACCTTTAATTGTCAGTGCAAGTTATTTTTAGAACAGCGGAGCAGAGTAGTAGTACATAATCCAACAACTCCAAACCGCTCTCGTGGACAAGTTGTGACCTGCACAATCACCACGCTATGAGATAGTAACAGAACGCTACGAGACAGTTGTTTTCAACAATTTGTCCACCAGAACGTTTTGGAGTTGTTGGATTGTGTATTTGATAAGTTTGGTGAGGGGTACCAAGAAATCCCTCCGTAGCGTAGCTCTGAGCAGCTTGCGGCTCTGCTCTGCCATTCTAAAAATAGCTTGGACTGACAATTAAAGTCTACTCCTAAAACTATAGGGATTATGGAAATGGGCCAATTTGCCAAAATGTTGAACTATCCCTTTAACGTCGATTCGGACCAGTCTCCCTGTCCAAGCTTCTGAGAACCCGCCATACAAGGTAGAGATGAGATTAAGATGAAATAATGGTGTTCATGGTCTGAGCCCTGTCAGTGTTTTCTGGCAAACTCTGAGCAGCATCTTCGTCAACGTCAGACATCTGATAGAAGCAGTGCTGCTGAGGTGGTTTTTCTGAAGGCAGTTCTACCATCTCTGCAGACGACTTCTGGACCTCTGTTGGGTTCTTGATCACTGTTGACCAATCTTGGTTTTTGCAAAAGTTTTAGAAAAGTATATTTTTTCTCCAGAGCTTGATCTTTATGGCCCTGTGGATGGGCCCAATGTACAGTATTCATAATACTTGTGGTTTTGGTTTAGATTATGTCATGCTCTTAGTCACTTTTGACATTTGTATCATTCAACACTGACCAAAATCTTCCATAATCAGTGAAGCGTTGTGGTTTTATATGGGTTTAGTTGCCTTTTTGTTTGTAACTTGTAACACCATGACAACTCCTCTGCTCCTCTCCTCTCCTAATGTCAAATTCTCTTCGTTCTTTAGATCATTTTGCTCAATGAGGGTCAGATATCCTGGTCAGGTATCGAAAAGCAGAACACATTTTTGAGAGGAAGTGGATTTATATTTAGATTTAAAAATCATCTCGCCCATTTTGTCATAAGAACAATGAACATGCCAAGAGTGAGAGACAGAAGGAAAACACATACTGTATGGGCAGAAGAGAGAGAGAGGCTGAGACTCAATTTTGATCTGATAATCCAGCCTTCATCCATCCATTCTCTATACATCCATTCCCAGCTAACCTAGGGTGCAGGCAGGGTACAACCTGTACAGAACGACAAACAAAACACACACACACAGTTTACAGCAATTTAGAGTGGCCAGTCAACCTAGTGTGCATGTTTTTGGACTATGGGAGGAAGCGTGAGAACTCAGAGAGAACCGACACAACACGGGTAGAACATGAAAACCCCACCCAGAAAGATGATACTGTGAACAGTAATTCAATGTCATTTACTTGTTGTGACGGTCACAGCTGACGGTCACTAGGCTGAACCTCAGATTAACCTCATATGAATGAGTCTGCTGGTTTAAACACATGTAGAGCCCACACAATATACTGTACACACATTCGTTGTCAGAGAAGGGTGTGTACACCCAGCGCAAAAATGGTACACAGTTAAATAAAGGCAGCTCAGATTAGAGATAATTTACAGATTAGTCATGTATCAGTAGATGACAGGAAACTTAATTTGATTAATGTTAATTAATTAATTAATTAATTAGATTAAATACGTGTTTAAAAGAAGATCGGTTAATGTGAAGGTCTGTTACTGTGATTTTGTTTTGGAACAACTGGAACAGCGCTTACGCATATAATTATTGTGTAACCCTAACCCTGACCCTAACCCTAACCCTTACTATCACTAAACTAAAACCATAGTTACTGTAAGTGTGGGTATCAAGAAAATTACAGTTTATATACATTGGAAGAAGCTAAAATCACATGACATAAATCAAATGTACGGTTTAATTTAACCTAAATTAACCCTGGTTACTTTCAGTTGCTCCCTGTTTCACATCCATCAGAGGGAAACCTGCGAAGCTATGAGGTGAAGGGAAACTAGACGATGTGTTTCCTTCCACATAAGAGAACTTCCTTTGTTCCTTATAAGCCTTCAGGGGAAATACTGATATTACCTTCCTGATGTTATTACAAGTGTATAAAGAAGTGAAACGTGTTGGGCTAAAGGTATAACTGAAACATCCTCTATTAACAACAGGCTAAAATGAGCAGAGATAGGAAGTCGACTGAGTGAGGACAAGTAGTTTTCATTCATATTCATTTGCTGTACAGTGAGAAAGTACTGTAATTATTGTTGCTGACAGTAAAAGTATCTCTGGTCTCTATTTTCGGCTATAGGAGTTTTTATAGGGGTTGAGGAAGAGGTGTGGTTTGAATGAGAAACTGTGTCATAGCTTCCCCATATTTCCCCCCCCCCCCCCCCCCTTCAATTTATATAATTTGAGTTTTTGCTCAAAACTTTTATCTTGCTTCATCTCCTGTGTCCTCCTACATACTCTCTTCTCCCTCTCCTCTCCTCTCATGTCTTCTCCACCATTCTCATCTCCTGTCCTCTCCTCTTCATTGTAAATGTCTCACAGTGGCAGCGAGGGCAGTGGAGGAGGGAGGAGGGAGGCCATAGACTCTCTATTGAAGTTCATGCACTTAGTTCCTCTGTGCAGTCGCAGCTGTGACCACAGGGAGGTGAGATAAAAATGGATTGCAAGAGATGCATGAGTGTGCCTTTGTATGTGCGCGCTACACCCAGATGCACAAATTCTTTCCTCCACTGTCTGCACGGTGCACCTACAACTTGTATGTGGGTTGAGGGTTTCAGTCGCTGTCATGTTGTAGTTTAACGTTTTCAACATCTGCCAGTTGTTTTGTGAACACTTTTAACACTTTGAAACATAAAGATAATCATGACGATAGGTATTATAAAGATAGCAGCTATTAGGGCCAGCATATGCAATCCTACTCTGCTTGACTTCATTTATATAATTATGTGTTTAAAGCTGTTTTCCAGGAAGAAAATGAGTTTTGAGTAAACAAGAATGATTAGATCTTCATCAAAAGTTTGAGCAAATACAAACTTTCACTGAAATCTGTACCATCATCATTGTTCCATTTGAAAGTCTTTGTTTTATACAAAGTTAGAACTGGGAAAGTACATGATATTCAATGTGAGTCAAAGATGATATATCATAAAGTCATTGTAACTGTTGAACATTTAGCCGGTGTGTTATAAAGCTGAGAGGCTCTGAATGGCATTTGGTGCTTAAGTCTGCACATGGTTACTACTGTATAGCCAGTAGAGCTGAACATCTGGCTCTTCACACTGATTCCAAAAATAAGCAGAAACAAACAACAAGCATTTGAAATGAACTACATGTAGCTACCCAACCAATTTGTTCTATGGTCGTGCTTAACGTATAAAAAAACTTTACTTTAGACTAGACTGTATGTAAGTGAGCAGAACAGAATGATCAGAAGCATCCACCTATAAGCACACACAGAGAAAAATAAATTATATCTTTAACATTCGCACTTTGATTCTCTCCAGATATAAGTTAAACTTAATGGAGACAAAAAACTTGTGTTTATCAGAGGGGCAGTGCCGAGTGTTAGATTATTGTCAGAACAACCTCTTTTACACTTCCCCTTTCCCCTTCCTGTCTGCTCTCTTTAGCACATTGTGTCATTTTCACTGTAACACTTTTCAGCTATTGTGCGCCCTCTCTTACCGTATGACTTGACAGTTTATATAAAACCATATCTGACGGTTTTGTTTAAGGACAAAGATCCGAATCTCAAATCTCCACAGTAAGCTGCTATAGGCCGTGTTACTTAATCAACAAAGTCAGTCAGCCCTTCCTTATCCAGAGTTTCACAACACGTCTGTGCTGCATGGTGGTGAAGCAACTAAAAACCACTGGAGGGCAGTGTGGCTTCATGTTGCACCACAGCCGCTTCCCCTTTTCACACACATGTTCCCCCCTCATGTTTTTTTTTCTTTTTTTTCTTTTTGGGAATAGCCAAGTGGCTGAATGCATCTTATACACACGCAAACACGTGTACACAAACACACACACACACACACACCCGCTCAGTGTTGCGATTTGGACTCCTTTTGGTTCCTCTCTGCCGATGACTGGCAGGTTCTTAACGAGAGCAGCCTAGAGCGTTTGCCCTCCAGGCCTGTACATCAACCATCAACATGCAACGCACGCACACACACACTCGCACATGCACGCTCACTCCCATATTTATACATACACACACACACACACACACACACTCTCTCTCTCTCTCTCTCTCTCTCTCAGCAGACATCCTCTGTCCCATTTCTCAGGCTCAATCAGTTTGTCCATTGCTGAGGGAGCGTTCGACAGTCACTGGGAGACGGTTCAGATTTAGCAGCGTGATTATGTTTCTATGAAGCGGCCTCATTCAGCAACACAAGGAATGTCAGCTGCACCATTGTTCAATAAGGTGCAACACAAACACATTACAACACCACACAAGACAACCACGGGGTCAGTTGGAGTTACACGTACGTGGATGTGTATGTGTGTGTGTGTTGTGTGTGTGTTGGTGTGTAGTTACTGTGGACCACAATGATAAGACGGCATAGCTGGGGAAGTGAAGATGGAAACCCAGAGCAGCATGCTTTCTACCCCCCTCCACCCCTCCATGATTCATCCCTCCTCTCACCTCTGTTCACTCTCCTTTTTTTTTCTGCTGAGGAGAGAAAACCCAATTAAAATACTATGTGGATGGATACGATGAAGAAAGACATACCTCCTCCATGACATTCTCTCTACCCCCCGTGTGGTGACAGATCTGGTGCATTCAAACCGAGGTGAAAAAATGTGCTGCTGGCTCCCACCCTCCTGCATGCCGCCATTAAATGTTGATGTATAATATCAAATATATATATATATACACACCACACGAGGATGAATGTATAAATCAAACTCTATCACAGATTCACCCCACATACATGCATGTGCTATATGTTTGTATGTGGCTGAGGGAGAGAGGGATTCCCATACGCCAAACAAATACCTGATGCAGCAGGAGGTGTAGGATGGATCCGTTTTATTTTTTTTTGTATATTTCACACACACACACACACACACACACACACACACACACACACACACACACACACACACACACACACACACACACACACACACACACACACACACACACACACACACACACACACACACACACACACACATACACACACACAGCTGGAATCATGTCCTCCATGTATATCTCTCTCTCTCCTACCCCTCTTCTCTTCCTTCGCTCTTGTTTTCCTCTCTTCCTGACCCAACATCCGTCCGTCCCAGGAGATCCTGCTTTCTGCTGCCAGACTAGGCCTGTATAGCGCGCACACACACACACACATACGTACACACACACACACACACACACACTGGCTCTGACTCTCTGTGGACACATGAACTGTCAGTCAATCCAGCAGCAGCTCTGTATAGACCTCACTGCCTCTCTGTTGTGGGGGTCAGTAGCTGGATATGAGTGTGTGTGTGTGTGTGTGTGTGTGTGTGTGTGTGTGTGTGTGTGTGTGTGTGTGTGTGTGTGTGTGTGTGTGTGTGTGTGTGTGCGCGTGCGTGCGTGCGTGTGTGTGTGTGTGTGGAGAAAGAGAGAGAGAGAGACGGTCAAGGGGCAGGAAGTGTGTGAGGACTCCTTCTATTCAGGTCCACTAAATACTGTATGCTGCAGATATTTACCTGCTTCAGTATTACAACAAAACTCAGGAGTGTGTGTTTACATCGGCAGCAGAGGGTGAAGAAACTCCACAGCTCGACTCTAATCTCAATCAGCAGCTGCACAGGTATACAAAGATCCCTATTAAACGACACCCCACTGACACACACAAACACACACACTGTGAAGACGTGCTGATACTCGGTTAACTGCGGTAAACGGTGCACACCCTCGGTGAGAAAGTCCAGAGAGACAGCAGTAGCACCAGTCCCACGCCCACACATACACACATACACTCACACAAATCCAGTTCTGGGCTTTGAGTGGCCATTTAGAAATCTGGACGGCAGTTCACTGACCCAGCACTAACGAGGCATCGAGCCCGGCCTTCGAGGAGTATAGCGCCTCTTATCTAGTGACCACACAGCGCTGGCTATCTCCTGACCGTGTTTGACCACTGCTTAAACTGATTAGCCCGTCATCCAGTCAAGTCTACGTTACGGTTACAGTAAGCAGAGATATACACTGATGTGCATGCAAAACAATTTCTGGCTGCAACTGTGGAATGTGAGGTATCTTTTTGTGTGTGTGTGTGTATGTGTGTGTGTGTGTGTGTGTGTGTGTGTGTGTGTGTGCCTGCCAGTATGATATGATAGCAGTACAGAAATGCCACACTATAGCACCCTGAGAGGCAAACAATAGCACAGTGGCTCCACTACTATCTGTCCACTTGGATCGGACAAATGGCCAGTGGTGGAGAGATGGCAGGGTGGACATGTGATGGCCAAAATGTCAGGGGCTGGGGATTCACCCGTTTAATGAGAATCTATGGCTTGGACTGATGAAGGGCCTGACTGAGAGGCTTTGACAAGTCCTAATGCTCACATGTATAAATGATGTGGGTGGGTGGAAGGGAGGGGAGGGGGGGAGTGTCCTGGTAAGATGTGGTTGTGTGGAATCAATCCTCAGAGAGCATGGGTGGCGTGTTAGAACAGGCCAGAGACTGAACAAAAAAAAAAAGGGCCAAGGGCAGAAAAGCACAGAGTCCATTCAGAGAAGAAAAAACACGAAGATGCAGAAGAAATCAAGCCACATATAATTCAAAGCAAAAATCCACAGAAAAATCAGCTGGTCCACATTTTGGGAAATAGCCTTATTCAAATTCCAGAGATAGGCCTGCCGCTTTTAGCCTACATCTGTTTAATCTAACACTGCAGCTGGTTAGTTTATCTTTGCATAAAGAGTGGAAACAAGGTGAAGCAGCTAGCCCGGGTTTGCCTAACAGCAAAAATGTAGCCTACACACATACAACCCCCAAACAAAATTGCAAAATGAGATGAAACGTGTTTTAGATGCTATCTGGTTGACGTTGTTGTCATTGGAGGGAGGCAGACCAGTCGTTTGTGCTAAGCTAACCAGCTACTGGCTCCAGCTTCTAGCGCCATATTATTTACAGTAGAGATGTGAAAGTTGTATCAGTGTTCACATCTGACCCTCAGAAAGAGAGTGGTATTAGATAGTGGTATTTCCCGAAATGCTGAGCTATTTCTTTACGGACAAAGTAAATTCCAAGGTACGAAGTGAGAAGTGCATAAAAATGTAAATTGTTGTTTTATTTTGATTTGTGTTGATTGAAGTGGCACATTTGTACTCCCCCGTGTGACGGCTATTCAAAGGGCTACACATCTGAAACAACAATCCAAAAAGTACACACACACACACACACACACACACACACACATACACATACACATGCACAGACAGCCTTTGTTATGTTGAGAGCGTTTGTCTCTGTACGGCTCCAGCAGAGAGGGGTTAAAATCCGATTGAGTCGATATCACTGGAGAATAACACATTCAACACGCAGTCTGTGAGTGTGTGTGTGTGTGTGTGCGCAGCTGAGTACTTGTGTATGTGACTGCATGTGTGTTTGTGTGTGAGCAACATGGAGCCTAGGGACTTCCTCCCTCTCCGTTTGCAGCCCTCAGTTGAAATAGAATTGAATAGTCTGAATCCTCAATGGTAAATGTTCACAAAGTCAATACCAACTGTTAAGTCTCCCCTGCATTGGGGTTAAGGGCATTACCATTTCTGAGACTGCAGGAAAACACACACACACACACACACACACACACACACACACACACACACACACACACACACACACACACACACACACACACACACACACACACACACACACACACACACACACACACACACACACACACACACAGACAGTGAACGCATACTCACCAGATGCCCCCATGAGATGATAAAATATTTTTGAGTCTTTTACAAAATGCTTACTATACATTCTGCTTAAAAATTCCCTTTTACTGTAACATATTCATCGAAGGCTTGTTTTCATTTTTGTTCACTAATCTCTGAACAATGATCCTGGTAGGCACTGTTAAAGTGACATCAGTGCCTGAGGGACAGCGGCTTCACTGATCTGACTTAGCAACAAATTCAGTTCAATTCAAGTTGGTTTAAGCACACGGGGGAGATAAGGAACTGTATTCATATCTGTATTATATATAATTAATATATATTACTATATATTAATGCGCTATATTGGAGTAAAGCTGAGACTTTCATTTGGCCTGAGCTCCTCCCAAACAATGAAAACAATACATTCAGTGTCATGTACCAGATGTGTTAATTATGCAGGTTATAACAGTTTGGGGACGCAGGGAACAATGTGAATGTTGTGTAACTGTGTGGGATGGTACAGTGGTTTGAGTGCTGCAGTGGAAAGCCCTTTGATAACTGACATTTTTGATCTGTCTGCAAATACAAAAGAAAATACCAAAGTCAAGAATGTGTTAGTTTGTCTCCCAGTGCTTTTCAAAACCCTAGGCCTGTTTGGCATTAGTGAAACAACCCTCTCTCCCCGTCTATACAATAAAACTGCGCCAGCAAATATGTTTTATGTGATTGCGACTGGATTATTATGTTTTCTACGTACGTAACAAGGATATGCTGTTAATTTACCTCACAAATGTTTTTTGATACTAAATATGTCAGTAAAATTTCCACACACATCTTTGTGTTACACCAAAGTATCTGATCTTGCGGTGCATTTATATAGCCTAATTCACTTTCTTTATGGTCATGCTTATGTACTTTCCTTGTGTTGGAGAAAAATCAGAGCCTGGTTTAATACCTAGACTGTTTATGTTTAGATTTAACCAAAAGTACGATCTTTCCATGACCTTCACTGAACTTCTTGTGCTGTCTGAACATGACCACAGATGGGACTCTGGATGCAAACCCTAGTCCCGGGTGTGAAATTCATTTCATTTCATTGCATTCACTTTATACACTCGCCATCCAAACCAACTGCTTATTGGCGGCTCTGCTGCTTTTGCTGCTTGTAGCACTTCAGTCATTCAAAAACTATGCTGCCTCTGAACATAATCCAGAGAAGCAATTACATTTTCTGCACAGCGTATTTGCACTTTATTTACTTTTTAATAGGATCAATTTGTTGTTGCTTTTGGCCTTTTTTTGTGGGGTAGAATTTACTTATCCTGTGAGTGTGTTTACGGTAGGTGTGCTGGGCAGACTTGGCAAATGTATGCAAACACATTTTTTGGCCATGTCTGAAGGTCTTAGTAATGAACTTAAATTGAAGGCTCTATGCATTTTTGCAAGTCTCGAAACAGTATCCAGCCTCTCTTCAGTTCAGGTCAGGTGCAGGTTAGTACAGTATGTGGTAACGTTCACACAGAGCTGCTGTGTAGAACCATGATAAGTTAGTTTGAGCAAATTTGCTACCCAGTGTGGTAGCTAGCTTTACGAGTGGTGCAGTCTCTAATTTGTCCTGCTGGTCATTAATGGTGGGGCAATGTGGACTTTTTTTTTTTTTTTTAACCAAGGCACAGTGTCTCATTTGAACAGAGAGCCATAAAACCCCAGGCTCTGTCACTCAGTGTCATTTAAAGCAGGACTGATTGGAACTATCTATGGCCTTTGCTTTCCCACCTTCCTCCCCGCTTGCGTTCTTTCCTGGTCGGTTCATGAATAATGAATGAGGATATATGCAGGCTAGAGCTCAGATATTAATGGAGCTGAAAAACAGAGGGAGAACCATCCTTTGTGCTGCCAGCCATTGCTTCCCTACCCTCCCGAAGCTGCTCCTGCCCGGTCGCCCTCCTTTTTTTTCCCCTTTCTTTTTTTTCACTTTCTTATTCTCACTACTTTCTACTGCCAGTGGGCCCAGATGAGATAATACTCAGTTTCTCTTTCTCCCTTGCCTAGAGATATTCACTTCTCTCCTGGCTGTCACAATGAGGGCAAGGGTGGACCGTGACTTTGAAACGACAGGGCTAACTTTCAAATCATATTTAAAAAAAACAGACAAAACTGAGGAAGATAAATGAAAAGTTGACTTGGCTGGATATGCAAGGTGGCTATTGTCTGTCTGTTAGACCAGCTCTCTGTCATTCAAGGGCATGGCAGTGAGCATCCTCCTTTGTTTACCCCCATCTTGTCTTTCTTCCAGCCCTTCAATGATCCGTCAGTTCTGGCCAGAGAAGTCCCGGCCAAACTGTGGCAGTCAAGGGCGAGAGGTAGAGTGCAGCTGACTGAACACAGGCCTCAGTACGTATTTCTACTCAAGTCTTATCCCAATGTCTCATACTTTTAAAACTTTCAAATAAATTGGTAGTAATGACTCAATTTGATGATATATTGCAAAAAAAATAAATACATGTTTTGCACTCTATCACACAGACCAACCAACAAAGGCTTGCCGACACTGTACATGTGGCATGAGGGGGCTGGCAGTCAGTGAAGTCTGGCCCCGGGCTGGCAGAGTCGCTGCCCATCCTTGGATGACTCGCCCAACTAGGCCAGAGGGCACAGATAATGGGCAGAGTCTTCTAACCCTTTCATTTGTGCCAGAATGTCTCCACATTCAACAATGTTACATCCGCACCTTATATGGTCAAACAGACAGAGAATCATTATTCAGTGGTCCAGAGAACTGTGAATTGGCCGCCGATGGAGAGGTGTGGTAGACAGGCCAAACCAGGCCGCCCTCAACCTCTGACCCAGACTTCTCATCTTGTGTGTCTCCTGTGGGCCGCCTCTTATCCCTCATCCTTCACATATCTAATGACCCTTTTATCTGAGCCTTTTTTTAAATTTTTTTTTTTAAAGTATAATCCGGCTCATTTTACTGATCAGTTGCTGGAAGTTCCATCTAGCAACATCATTTTGAAGTAATATATTCAGAAAGTATTGCTTTACAAATTTACTTTTGAAACCAAGTGAAACAATATCCCTGTACCCTTCATGTGGCCCAGACTCTTCTCAAATACGCCACATTTGAACATTTAGTTTCAGTGGAGTCACTGAGCATCTCTGCTCAGCAAAGAGCCAAAATAGTTTCCATGGTTGTACATAATGGAAAGAGAGGGACTGCACAATTTTTTAAAACGGTGGTCAATGGATCCAATTACTCTCCCTGTCACACATTTCATCAATATATTCATATATTCTCACATATGGCTTATTTTTTTCCATGCACGCACTTTGCACAATTTTAAGTTTGCACAACTTGCACAACTTGTTAATGGGACTTGCAAGTTTGGCAGCAGTGTTTTGCTGTCCACGTACTCCAAAGACTCAAATAAAATATATTTCTACCATGAAGCAAGGTTTTGATCTTGGAAGTGAAGCACAGTGTCAGTGAAATACCGCTAAAAAAAAAGGAGTATAGTTCAAAAAGTTTAAAATTTAACTTTCTGTGCTTGCTTGGGTGAGCGTTTCAGCTAATTACGCACAAATCCCTCACGCTCGCAGCTCCAATCCACCGGCACCGCTGTCTCGGCAGAGGACAAAGAAAACAAAGGAGACTGACAAACAAACAGTGAGTGAAAAAAAATATAAAAGAGAGGAAGCTTTCTTTCCATATAGCAGCTGAGCTGAGGCGACAGTGGCGTTTAATCAGTTGGTTTTTCCAGCGCCGTCAGCGTGAGCAGCCTCGGCGGTGCAGCCCTCTGATCAGCGCTGGGAGAGGAGCTCCCTGCCGAGCTGCTGCCGCCCCTGAACCACAGGTCAGTCCTTGGTGAGTAGGTTTCATTCTGCTGTCGCCTTCATAGTACCATCTCCTTCTCTCATTAAGATACAGCATGTGTCTGTGTTAGTGCTCGTCTGTGTGTGAGTGTGTGTACACATGCATGTATTTATGGGCTTGTGTTTGTTTCTCTCTCTCCCTCTGTGTGTGTGTGTGTGTGCGTGTGTGTGGAGTAAATGCACCCCAGGACTAGCCTAAAGGGGATGTGGATTCCCGGCCTCCGCTGAGATCCGGCAGCACAACTAGGATTTCAACCAGTGGGGGGGTTGTGTGGGTGTGTGCATGTGCGTGCGTATGTGTGTGCGTGTAAATGTGTGTTAGAGAGAGAGATGCAAGACGCATCAAGTGACTCGGTGCCTCGGGGTCAGACACACACACATGCAGAGAAGGAGCTGGTGCTGCGGCGGGGTAAACAAGAGCAGACTGTTAGATCTCATCAGCCTCATCACACGCTTTATTATGCTGATTTGGGAGTATACTGTAAACTAATCAGAAATCCAGGAGTCACAGGGGGGCACTCGGCTTAAAGGTTAGGCGTATGGAGAGAGGAAAACTTGCTCTGCCTCTGAGTTCTTAACTTTTGTATCTTCTTTTTTCTCCTCTTTCGCTCACCAAGGCCCCTCCGCTACCTACGTACAGGAAGAAGTTGTGGCTGAAAGGTTATAATCTTTCACCCAGGTTTGAAAGGTTCACCTCATGTCCGCCGTGGTTCATTTCAGAGGTGTGGGGTGATTGACTGGCGACGGAGAACTCAGCGTGGACCAGAGGTTTTGAATGGAAGTCAGGACTCCGCCTGTCTGTCGCTGTATGCTAATATTGGCCTTTAAACAAATTCACAAAACACACTTCCAGGCTCATGTTTGTTCACTTGCATAAATGCATATGATTCTTATTCTGCGCCGAACATCTACTCTGACTTCCACAACAATGCGACAGAGGAATGTTATAAAGTTCACGACGTCTATTAATTTTGAGACATCTCCGTGTTTCTTGGACCTGCCGGCATGCCTCATAAATAATGAGTGAAACAGTCCCCTTCCACTTTGTGGACGTGACTTCCTAAATGTTCCTGTTTATGACTTTTCTTTGATAGAGCGTCACTATCGGCTCCACCTTTTCTGAGCCAGGTTGAGAAAAGAAATGTACACAGTTTTAATTTAGCTTTCTGTCCGTTCCTGTTCTCAACTACCGGGTGGCAGCACATTTAACAAGCATCGGGTGGGAACACAGACTCACAGAGAAATGTGGCAGATGAGCAAGTTAGAGAACAAGTACTGTAGCAAACAAGTAGGCAGACTGGTGAGAAAAGGCTGGTGAGAGGTGAGAGAGTTACATTTTCTGGTCATGGTGACAGAGCACAGACAAGGGTGTTAATTAAGAGTTTTGTATACGTGGTTTGCAATGTAGTTGTACACAAGCATGTAAACTCACATATAGTACATACATAAAAGCAGTGGTGGGAAGACAATGAGTACATTTCCTCAAGATTCATTTTAAACCTCGACTCAACTATACATTACTAGGAAATACAGTATGTTGCACTGTTTTGAATGAATGAATTGAATCCACTCTACAAATAATGCAAGTGGAGGGTTTTGGAAAAGAAACTGAAAAACACCAGGGTTGCTTTGTAGTCTGGATGGACGAAAACGGGGACATTTGGTAATGATGGCAGTGGCACAGATGCCTACAGTACAGTCACCCCCCTGACTGGATCTTATCAGCATTGCCTACCAGCAGTGAAAGCAACACAAGAAGCGAATTACAAGCTTTACTGGCCATGTAGTGGTTGTTGTCCAGTTTAGCTCTACATCTGAACACTGCAGCTCTTTGTTTCTATCATTCGTGGTATTTTTGCAGGGTAAATGCAGAGTAGACAATCTACTTCACATATTCAATGGACATGATTGCTTAGGCATGTGCGCATATTTGGGTGTGATAGTCTGGACAGAGATTGTTCCTGATACAGAGCTAAAGTGTCATTTTGAAGTGAAATGAAAAGGTGTGGATATAGTCTGACTGAGTGATCCAGTCACATCAATGGTTGCAAGAATGCCATGTAACTGCGTGATGAGGTTACACCACTGGCTGGATGGCAGAGAGCTCTTACAAAATGATTAACTCCAAACTATCCAAACAATCCTACCACTACTTTTTGAATCTACATGAATCTACCTTCCTTCTGTAGAAAAGAGCTAATTACACAAGGTTATATACAGTATAATGAAATATCAGTCCTGAGAACCATGTTCTGCAGAATTTAATTTTTTACAACATAAGTAATGATAATACTGCTCTTCTTTTTCTTTTAGAGGATGCGTGCTTCTTCCACTGATAAAACCACAGATACACTAACACAACCTTCCCCCTTTGCACAGTTAGCAGGGTTTTAATCATGCACAGTGCATTTGTGATAAAACATGCGTGATGTTTTCGCTCTGCAATGGCAGAGTTGTAGCCACCAGGACAGAGTATCAGTCCTAATCTGCAACTGTGAGGTCTCTTGCACCTCGATATAATCAGCTCGGTTTGTGCGTCTTCATCTTGGCTGTCATCATAAGACAGTGTTTGTGTGTTTGTGTTCAACCCAAGCAAGCAGATCCCCCCCACCCCCCCACCCCGCTCTGACACAGGAGGCTCCAGCGGGGCTGTCAGTCGTTTAGGACTCGTAAACAAGGTGCGTGTTGAGAGTCGGAGGGTCCTGCTGCTTTGGTGTCTCCTCTGAGCTGTCAGAGAACACACAACATTGTAGAGCGGCAGAGAGGAGATGAGGACAAGACAGAAAATGATGGAAGAGGACAAGTGAAGACAGAAGGAGACAGGGCAGAAGAAACCATAAGAGAGAATATATACAGTAAGACAGGAAAGATGAAGACAGAAAAGGATAAAACTTGGGGTGAGGACAAGACAGACATTATAGAACAGTTAACATTGAGGGAAGAAATATTAGGAAGGAAAACTGAGCAAAGTACTTTATGTCAAAGACAAGGAGACCAACAGAGGATGGAAAGATGGAAAATGACAGAAAAAAGGAAACCCAAAAAGGACAGAAAAGGACAAAAAAGAGATGGGGACAGATGGGAAAATGTAATGGCAGGACTAAAGACATAGAACAGAGAACAGAGAAGGCTATAATACTGTATAAGAGGAAAGAGGAGAAGGAAAACAAAGGGGGGCAGAAAGAGACAAGAGAATGGGCCGGTCCAAAACAAAACATATTTAAAGAGAATGAGACTGAAGGGAACAAGCAAAGGTGAAAAGGAGAGAAGATGGTAAAAGACAAAAGAAAATATCAAGGAGGACATTACAGGAATAAGGGGACAAAACAAAATAGGGAAAGACAGAATGAAGAGGACAAATTCAAAAAGAGAAAAAACAGAACAGACAATATATTGCAAAAAGCTGTGGAGGAAGAGGAAGGAGACAGAAGAGATGAAGACGAGCAAGCAAAGACCGAAAAAAAGTCAAATTCTTTAAAAAAAGAAAAAAACTAAAACAATTATGAGGCTAAATCCAACAGAAGTCAACAAAAAAGTCAAAACAGTCAAAACAACAGAAAGGGACAAAACGTGTACTGTAGCTGAGCCAAGACAAAAGAAACGGGAGTCAGAAGGAACAAGGGGGAAACTGAGTAGGATTCAGAAAGAGGACAGAGAGACGGAGGAGGACATTACAGGAAGAAGTCAAAACAAATGATGGAGAAGAACGAAAAATCATTAAGAGAAAAGAGAATGAAACTGAAGAAGACAAGACAGGGAGGAGGACCGAAGACAATACAAGACGATGAATCCAGAGGACAAAACGAAGAAGCACGACAACAAGGATGCTGAAGCACACAGCACAACCACACACGGCCAAGCCACAACAACACTCACAGTAACCGACAATAAGACAGAGTGAGACAGCGTAAGACAGAGTGAGACAGCGTAAGACAGAGTGAGACAGCGGACAGCAACTCGTGTGATGACCTGCCAGCTAACAACACAACCTTTTAGCTTCTCTCTCTCTGTCTGTGATTCCTATAAAAAGTGCTTTTGTTTTTGTGTGTGGTTGCTTGTGTATGTGCAAAAAAAATCCCCCAAAAACAACATTTTAGTTGGCTTGCGCACACACACACACACACACACACACACACACACAGCTCACCTGGAGGTGGTGGGTGGGAGTGGGAGGATGGGGTCTGTGTTTAGCTGTGGGCCCTGCAGACAGGGCGATCAAAGGCTCCTCAGTCTTTGTCTGCTAACGTTGAATAGACAATAGTAAAGAGGGCCCGCTTTGATTTCAGCTCACTTTTATTGATCACAGAAGAGAAGGGATTGAAATATGAGAGACAACCCTGAACTGAATTCTTCTTTAGCTATTGATTATATCCAGAACAGACGGCTTTTCACAATGATCCAAGTTTTTATTTTATCCTTCTTTTTTTCTTTTTTTTTGAACTGTGAAAAAGTGTGTCTGGCTCTTCGCCTGTCTTTCAGGCGCAGCTAGTAATACACTGACTACCGTTATTTTACCAGACCTCGTCGTAAGTCTCATTTTTAAGCTGCTTCTTAAAGTTGACGTGCAAAAGTTATCCAGGATGTGCTGACAGCGACCCCCGCTGCCTGTGCGCTCTTTCATCCGTCCTCTCCTCCCTCAACCCGGCAACCTTTAAACCTGGGTTTTAAGGAGGACATTTTGTTTCCAGAATTTCAGAGGAGGAGGAGGAGGAGGAGGTACAGTCGGTGTGCTCAGTCAGGCCGGGGGGATTGGCCACAAAGAGGTGGAGGGGGTTGGCTGCAGCACAGAAAAGGACCGTGGGAACAAGCCAACGCAGGATGGCCAGGTACAACAGCCCCTCTCTTCCTAGTACACAACACTCTCATACAAAGCTCCTCTTCCCCTGTGCACCAGAGCCTCAGCTCATCTCACGGCAGCTGCGTTTAAATCGCTCCGGAGCCGCAGACTGCGCGGCCTAAATTTGAGACCAGCAATCAGTTTATTGTACCGCGTTTTACTGTTATGAGGTGAGATGCAGCAACAGCCTGTGAGCTCAAGTTGTGCACAAGTGTGTGATGGTTTAAATTTAACTTGGCTGGTAATAAAAACGAGTCAGTTCCAGCAACACGGTAATTAGAGAGAAACTCCACTATTACATAACGTTGCATTAGTGTTGGTTTAACAACAACTACAATACGATCAACTCAGACAGCACCTTTTATCAAGGTATTTTATCATATTTCTAACGTTTGACCATATTTTTGAACTATCTTTTTGTTTTAAACACAAGGAGAATCATTTTCGTCACCTCAAATGATAATTTTTCATGTTGTCTACTTTTCTTTTTCACGGCAGATATGAGAATTTCCTCGGACTGAGTCTGTGTGCAGCCGGAGAGGTCCCTTCATCTTTAAAAGTGACTCTTTAGGGCCTCTTTAAGTTGAGCTGACAGATGTGGTTATTTGGGGACAGCTCATTGGCAAGTTTATGGCCAGAGTGCTTATTTTACTAGAGCCGAGCACATGTGCCTGTGACAGTGAGGGAAATCCTTTCGGAAGTCTGGCATACGGTTGAAATAAAGGAGACTTAAGAGGACATAAAACCTGCCTGATGTTTATCACCGAAAAAAATCTCAGAGTTTTGTCCAAGAACACAAGATGATAAAATCTGACTGAAACATCATTCATCGATAAATAAAACCTGGTTTTTAACTCAGCACGCTGTCAGCTGGATCTTAGGATTTCATTTGCGCTTAAATGTTTAGATGATCAAATTTGAATTACGCAAATTAAGTTCTGAATTAATTCATTTACAGCTGCAAGTGGATTTTTTTTTTTACGGATTTCACTGGGAGCTGGATGCTGTTATCAATGCAGTGGCTTTTTCTGTTAAGAAAAGGAAAGCAAATAAATTGATATTACTGCACATTACTGTAAATTGTTATTTTAAAATCAAATGTTATTATCTTCATGTTATTGTGTGTTAGTGTCAAACTGTGTATATGAGGCAAATGTGTGGAGCATCACATCCCTTCTTTCAACATGTACATTGACATAGTCTCTCTTCTTCAGTGTCTCTCACTCATTCACCCCCTCAGACCAGACCTGACATCTTTCTCTATTTAAACACTGTAATCTGGTCAACACAACACACAGAAACGGGAGTCTCACATAGGAAGTAAAAACCAGCTTTTGTGTGTGTGTGTGTGTGTGTGTGTGTGTGTGTGTGTGTGTGTGTGTGTGTGTGTGTGTGTGTGTGTGTGTGTGTGTGTGTGTGTGTGTGTGTGTTTGGGGAGGGCTGTCTACATCTGACACACCCCCAGCCACCTGTAAAGCCTCGCTCTGAGGATCGGGTTTCTTTTGAACACGTTTAAGACGGCATTTGTTTCCAATAGTTTACAGTTTGTGAAAACGCCCGTTCCGGAAGGCTGGACCGATGCTTCCCAGTTTAGTTTTGCGGGGCAGTGTTTTATAAACCTCCTGTAGGGCTGCTGGACGGACGAGGGAGAAGCAGTGCGTGCCTTTTAAGAGCCCCTGACGGGTTTAGTGAGCCACTTTGCTTTTTATTTTGGCTCTGCTCACTGCAGGCTGCTTGTACTTTACTGTGCCCCCTCTGTGCTGGCCTGGTGGTTGCAGATTAAGGACATGCAGAGCAAGAGTCACTCATTACACCAGTGTTTTGTGTGTGTACACATGCTTATTATGTGTGGTGTTTACCGTGTGTGTGCCTGCCTTCACATATGTTAGTGTGTCAGGAACAGCGCTGATGAGTGACGCCAGTTGCGGCCTGCTGGGTGTAGCTTCCAACTGATAAATGACTGCAGGGACCGTCTTTTCTCTACCTGAACTTCACAGTGTTTTTCCCTGGAGAGCAGCGGCTGACAAATATTCTAACCTGAAAAGCGAGCAGGCCTACAAGACAACTGTTTCATTCTAAATATGAGTTTAACCTGTTTAAAGTTACTCAAGTTCAAACAATAGCAGCTTTCAAATGATGAACAGGACTGTGCTGCTGTTCCCGCTTGTGTTTGGAGACTGTCCCTGGTGATTCTCCTCTCCCAGCAAACTAATATGTTTGATGCTCGGGCTGCCATTGCCAAGCATGCGCCACAAGCTATTTCAAATGTGCAAAAAAAATATTGATATTCCAGGCTTCTAAAAACAAAACAAACAAACGAAAAAAGAAAAAAAAAATCCAACTCAATGTCCTCTGGAATGGCCCCATTTTTATGCCTCAGAACACTCAGATCGCCCGGGACAAGTGATGAGCCGAGAGAATATATCTGCTGTTTCTTTCACACCCTTCCTTTAATCTAAACATAAACACAAACACAAACTCTGTGTTTCTAAAACACTTTAAAATCACGATGACTTTCAGTTCAAACCCTATGCAAAGAACGAGGGCGCACCGTCTCCCCTTTTTCTGTGCTGTTGTTGTTCCCTAGGTCAAGTGTGACCGAGGGCGCCATGTCACTCTGCAGCTGGCTTTGATTTCACATTTACACTTTTAAAAATATTAGTTGATTATCTAAGTTAATCAGTACTGAAACCTGAACATGAAATGTGAAAGATTGTCATTAGCATTGACATAATATATATGCTTATTAGGAAAAAAATTAGGTTAAGAAGAAAAATATAAGAAAGAAGCAACATTTATTTTTATTTTGTTACTGATATAGGCTACTGACATTTCATATAGCTTCTCTATGCTACAGAGCAAATCATTTAAATTGAGCATTTAAATGAAACAGCAGTGGATAGAAAACTGCAGTGAGGACTGTTCACCACAAGATGGACTTAGGCATGCATGGATTTAGGATGTAAAGCAAACAGCAGAAAAAACCTGCATGCATTTTTTTAAACCCCAAAAGGTAGTAGCCTATCTGTGCTTTCACGTAAAGGAGTCCTCGAGGGAGGGGGCTGTGGCTGCTGAGAAGCACAGAACAACTTATGTATTAATTCCAGATATTTACTTGTGTTTGTTTTCACTGTGTTCAGGCCTCCATGGGAGCAATTTTTGCTGTGATGAGACTGAACAGCAGTCCCTGTGGAGTTCATTACAGGGAGAGAGCCAGTGGCCACCCCCACTGCTCGCCGACCAACAGGGATTTGAAGGACCCAGAGGGACAGCTTAGTTCGGAGGGAGTGAGGGTGTGGCGGGAGGGGGAGGGGGGCTCAGGGGACACAAGGAGGAAAGAGACCATAAACACTCAACTAATGACCTCAAACACACTAACAACACAGAAGAAATTAATGAAACTGTACAAATGAAGAAATTCACTTCTGGAGCAAATGTTTTCTTTGTGTAGGCAAAAAAGAGAGACAGTGTTTCGTGTGAATGCGCTGTAGCTGCTAGTGTGTTTAAAACTACAAGCTGGTTCTGATACTAATAATTTACATTTACAAACAGGAAGGAGTAACATAGGATTCTTACATTAATATTAGCACTACGGAAAAATGGCATTTCAGGTGTTGTTTCTTTGACCACCGAATCTAACGACAAAAAAGATGAGAAAATAGTGTTTTTCCATTCTAAAATTGAATGTTAAATGTATCAGTTAGTTTGTGATTAAAGAAGCCTGCATAAAGACAGCACGCACAGTTGCATGTTAACAGACTGACTAACTCACAGCAAAATTCAAATGGATTAAGATAAGATAAGATTTCCTGTGCAATGTGGTTAAGCAGAAATGAAGCAGATGTTTAGATTTCCTCCTGTCAGTCAGTAATATCAAAACACACATCTTCTTAGAGAGAAGTGTGACTTTCCTAGCCTAGAAATCTAGACGCACCCTAGCGGTAGCAAATATATTATACATTTTAATGATATAGTCTGGCTTGTCAGGCTATGACTTTCCATCATTTGGACCAAACTTGCCGAGCCACACACACTCTAACTCCTGTAAATGGCGGGTCTCTGTGATCTTAAGATCCTTCTGCTCTGGACTGGGTTCATCTGTGTGGCCAACTGTGAGTAACCATTTTCACTTCAAAATATATATATTAAAAAAACCTTTTTTTTTCCAGTTATATAAAACATGAACAGCTAGAGTTGATGAAGTCCTGAATTGAATACTGCATTTGAAGCCGCTTGCTTTAGCAGTAGGGTCATAAGTGATCTATATACAGGTGCATCTCAATAAATTAGAATATCATGGAAAAGTTTATTTATGTCAGTAATTAAATTCAAAAAGTGGCGTTAATACAATACATAGATCTGTTACACACAGAATGAAACATTTGAAGTCTTATTTAATTTCTTTTAATTGTTGTGAGTGTGGCTTACATTTAATGTAGACCAAAAATGCAGTATCCCCCCCCAAAATTTGACTATTACAAAAAAAAGAAAAATAATTTAATATGTTAAGTGTGTCCATTTATGTGCACTCAATATTTAAAACTTGAAAGTAGAATGTTTTTGAGTTCAAAATTGCTGACATTGAGATTTAGAGAGTACATAATTTTATTCTCCTGAATAAAAAAAAAGAGTAAGATAAAGTCTAAATAAACACAAACTTTTCCTGCACCTTTGAATTGAGTATTTTATAAATATGGAGGTCACAATGTGGCTTTTTTTTCTCTTTTTCTTAACAAATTCATTTTTTTGTAAATCAGATGCAATATAATATAGCTGTGAGTTTCTCATTTTCTTATTGTACTGTGATACAATCTGTGTTTGAGAGGATAGCTCTGCATGTAAAAAAAGAGTTCCCTTATAATTCATAATTTCTCTGGCCTACTTTCACCACTTTACAGTGAATAGGTTGTAACAGATTTCAAACACAAATAAAATCAGATTTTGTCAGGCCAGTATTTATGAATGTAAAATTAAATGATATTCATTGAAATAATCAATGCAATGTTGTATGATGATGTTAATTGTGATCTTATTGAAATGTACTTCAGGTCAGTTTACTGATGGGGAATATACTACAGGTAGGTAAAATATGAACTTTCAATATTTTTTACATCACATAATTCATATCCAATCAAATCACATTAACATTTTATATTTATTTATTTTGTTTCTCTCCTGAAATTGTATTGCATCTTCAGTGTCTTCACCTCTACAATGTAAGTACTGTACCTTTTGGTATAGTTAGTGTTGTGTTATTTGCTGTTTGTTATGTGGTTTGTGACAAATACACTGTATTACACCTCATACTGTATATTTCCTGTTGCTTTATAATACGAATGGATGGATTTAATAAGGAAACACATATTGTTTTGATGCAGTGTCTTTGTCAATCAAATCAACAAACTGTGATTCCAAGTTAGTCATGAGATTACTACTACAGTACCACCACCGCTCCAGACTGTAGTGTAGTGTCAAAGTGTCATACAGCACCGTTTAGTATAGTATAGCGAATTTCTGGAAAAAAAAAAAAAAAAGTAAATGTCTCATTGTGGTTAATACAACTATATGTTTATTTTATTAACGCACACAATTTTATGTTGTCTGCAGGTTCTTACACTGTAGCAACCATCAAGTTTGGCTTCCAGATCGACATTACCAGCTCTAACCGTGGTGACTATACCATACACCTTAAGGAACAAGACCAACCAGGAGAAAGGATCACTGTCCAGCACTCCAGTCAAAGTTCATCACATGAAGTCAAAAACCTGAAGCCCTGTACTGAATATGAGCATTATGTGACATATCTTGATGATGCCGGTAAAGGAAAAACCTGTAGCCACGTTGGAGATAAAACTACAACAACTGACATTAGTGAGTAAAAATTATTCAGGTTGTTGTCATGTATCTTCTTTTCTTTTTAATTTAAGAAATGAAACAGTGTGTTAAATGGGGAGGCATTTGTGCATCACTTGTGTGTTTCAGGTAAAGATGACATCAGACAAGACATCAGCTGCAGCCCTGGTCATGTCTGTTACAGGAGTGACTGGGACATCACCTCTTTACAGTCAACACCAGATAAGAGTCCTGATGTGCGATGTGATAATAAAACATTCTGTGTCAAACCTGGTTATGACGACATTTGTTCAGACTTTACTACAAACTTCATATCAGAAAACTGTGGAAAGTTTTTTACCCTCACCACAAGCATCCCTGTTGGTATGTATGAATATGGACTGCTTTATTTTTGAAAAGATGCATGTGTTTTAGATTGAAGTTCATAGTTCGTGTTTGTTTATTTATTTTTCCACAGACTTCTTGAATGGAGTTAAAATCCCTCAGACTGCTCCCACTAAACTTCCTGCAAAAATACAAACAAAGTTTCCTCCAAACTGTAAAGGCCTCTCTATTGATTACACCTGCTGGGGTAAGTGATGAAACTAGAAGTAGAGAGTGTCACCAGTATTAGACATGGATTTACATAAAAAAAACATTTCAACCTGCTTTTCCTGCTTTACTTGAAACCTGAGGCAACTAAACCAAAGTGTCTCTCAGTTTGAAGCTGAGGTCTTACTCTGTGGTCTCAGTGAATCAGTTCTAAAACTGTTATTCACATTTTTCTGATTGAGTCCAATTTTCACCTGATCACAAAAGATACTGATCAGCTCTGATGTATAAATACCAGATGAAATGCTGTCATCCTCATGTCTCCTCAGAAAGAGGCAAAGACCATGAGCCTAAGAAGGAGTCTGAGCTGGAGCCTTTCACAGGCTACAACTGTACTGGTCAGATCAAGGACGACGACAACAAGACAATAAAAACCACAACTGCTGTTCATGTCAGGATTGACTGTGGTACGTCGATGTTCACTCACATCCTCCTCAGATACTATGGAGTGAATTACTGTGAATCACCAGTACTCAAGTCTGTTACACATGTCTGATGTTCCTACAGATTTTGAAATGATCAACTATAAAGAAATTGTAACCAACACAGGAACAGAGTTCAGCTGGAACACAACAAGTGTCAAGTGTCCATCTGTCCTTCATGAACTTGAGAAACTTTCATACAGTTGTATTTGTTATTTCTCTGGTTATCAGTCCCACGATAGTAAGTAAAATAATTTAGATTACCTTCACAAGTTCTTTTGTAAAAAATCTTTTAACAATAATTCATTCATACTGGTTTTTTTATCGACAGCAAATAATATATATGAAATTACAGTTTGTTGAAGAGGATTTAAAAAACCTAACATGAAATATGACACAGAAATAACACAGTGACTGTATTAAGGCACTGGAAAAAGTTTTCACATGTTAATTGTTCCAGTCTGATCTCCTACTGTCACATAAGGTGCATAATAGTTTTAACTTGGAGGAACAAAGTTGGTGATCGACCAGTGATGAATAGATAATATCACTGGTTGATTGGAGAAAAACAAAAGTTGATGTACATACCTTTAATATTGTATCTGGTTGTTATGCAAAATAACAAAACAAACTAACAGCCTGTCAACCTCAGTTGTAGTTAAAGCTCAGAAACATCCATCAGGAGGAACATGTAATTTGTCTGAATTCAAGGAAGAGGACTGTGCAGTCTATCTCTTTTACAAAGGCACCACAACTAGAATTGGCACCATACGTTGGGGAGGAGGTAAGTTCCAAAATGGTCACAGCTGACACTATACTGTATTACTCTAACACAAAAAGACAACCCTGAGCATCTTCACTGAAAGTATGTGCTGCATATATACTGTTGAATATGTCAGTAAAGTATCTGTGTGAGACACTAAGGACCAAACAGCTTTTGACTAAGGTCTCGTACAAGAAAACAGTCACTACTGGAATATTTCAATTTGGAAGAGAATCAAAATTCAACTAAATACCGACTTACTTATTCACTCATGATAATTACTATTGAAATGCCTTTCGATATTCTTTGTCATTATATCATCATATTCAATGATTAGATTTTTAATTCCTGTTTATCTTTTTTGATAAATGACATTGTATAATGATCATCAGGAAGCAAAACATTAATATCTATAATAAACGATAATGTATCTATTACACACACACACACACACACACACACACTGAAGTGGACTGAACACATCATTACAGCAAAAACTACATTATATACAGTGCATATCAGGAATTCACTGAAACTACAGACTTTAAATTCCAGCAGCAGTAGTTATTCTCTGTGACTCTGTAGAAGAGAGAGACCAGCTTCTCTCAGTCCTGGCCTGTTAGTTCATCACTGTAGAATATGAAGCCTGGAGAGTTAAAGGAGCATTATCGCAAATCCAAATTCTTAATTCGGCCACTAGATTGAGCCAGGCGGAGCTTATCAGATATAAACAAGTGGGCAGCTGTCAGAGAGAGAGAGCAGCCTCTTTTAGTCCCCCCCCCCCCTCCTCCTCCTCCCTCCTCCCTCCTCCTCCTCCCTCACCAGGCTGAATGAACGTGCAATCGCGGGAAAAAGAAAACTCGCTAGTGGAAGCGGCAGCTCTACGTCGCGCACAACGACAACAACAGCAACTGCAACTTCCTCCTCCTTAATAACGCTGAGAGGACAGCTGAAGAAAGACACGGGCATGGAGACAAAGTGTTCTACCGAGCGATTCAGTGACTGTGAGCACCCTAACACTGCTACATTACAATTTACTGTTGCATTTTTCCGGTTCGGAGGTCGGATTTGCGAGTTCCGAGTGCAATTGAACGCAGCAAGCGCCGGGCCGGCTTGGATCATAACAAAGACAAATTCTGCATTTGCCCCACGGACACTACACTGTTGGCGATTTTTTTTGTAAATTTAGTTATGGCTCCCCCCGACCCATCTTTTGCATATTTCAGCTTATTTTATGCTATTACTGCTGTATTTGCGATAATGCTCCTTTAATTACTAACTCAGTAATTGGTACTAGCTCAGTGATTACTCATTTTTGATTGAGTAACATTTTTGCCAAGTGTTATATGGATCTTTTTTAAAACCATCTGAGTTAATTAATTAAATAATTGTAAAGGGTGGATTTATAAATATCAGCAAATTTACTAATTCATTACTGTATTTTCTCATTCTCTCTTTCAAGAATTAAAAAAAACAACAACCAGTACATCACTCAATATCATCTTATACAGCCATTCAGTATACACCAACTTATTTCTCTACATTGTAAGACATTTATATTCTTCTGTTATACAGGTTATCCTTCAATTCTTCTTGTCGCCTTATTCGCCGCCATCAACATCATCATACTTGATGCGGTGGTCTACATGATTTACATTAACAAGCCCAGAAAGTAAAGATCCTTTCTAATCTTCTTCATAACTTTGTCTGTTACATTGTAACAATTGTTTGTTTGTTTTTCTGAATAATTTGCTGATATAATAATATGTCATGTGATAGAGTTAATTCATGATATGAAATGAGTTGTTTTTGCTGGTAACAAGATTTTCTAAGCTATCAAATATGTTGTTTGATATTGTCCATGTTATATTAAATATCAGTGTAATTCTTTAAAGTCGGTCCTCACTATTTTCTCCACAGTGACATGAATGAAGGCATGATGACATCAACAGCAAGTGAGTACACTTTAGCTTTATTTTAGAAGAATACTATGATACAACGTTTAACAAATACTAACTTGCAGTATATCCTGTTGGGTTTATAGTTTATGTAAATGTACCAACTCCTGGAGGACGTCATAAAAAAGATTGCTGATGAAGAAAACCCTGATGGAGCTGCAATCAGGATCATTAACTCTTTACTCTGCTTAGTTAGAGCTGCGTTTCCACTGAGGAAGTTCCAGGTAAAAATAGGGGGCAGGAACTTTACAGGTACGTTCCTCTCACTCTGTCCTGTCGGCCGCTGTGTCTCCAGCCCCATAAAATGACCTTGAAGTTCCTGCAGTGGAAACAGCCCTAAGATGTTCAGTGTATAGGGAAACACTTCAGTGGCTCATCCCACTGAGCGTGTACCACGTGGAGTTTGAATCCAACTCGTGGCCCATCGCTGTGTGTTGTTGCTCCACTCACTCCTCTGATTTCCTGTCGCTCTGTAACTGTCTCTCTCAAATGAAGGCCTGAAAAGCCCAAAATTAATCTTCGATAAATGTGTTCAGTATATAGCCAGTGTTTTGCAGTTGATTATTATTTTTATTTTTTTTTATTTTTTACTTTTCATTAACTTCTTATTAGCTAAAATCTCCTTTACTATGTTTGATGTAACTGATTAAAGTCAATGTTTTTTTCATCACTTTGTTTTTACATGTCTTTTGCTTGGGCGTCAATATTGTAACATGTTGGAAAGTGACCGTTTCTGAATGATGTTTCTAACCCTCATTAGAACTTTGTGAAATAAAGTTACACCAACTAAATCTCAACCTCACTGTTGCTGATCAATTCACTGACAACTCTCAGCTGCCAATCTGTAACTGCTCACAAATAAAAAGCAAAGTTTAGACGTGAACCAACCTTTGGATCTGGGAGGGATTCACTCACTCACTCACTCACTCACTCACTCACTCACTCACTCACTCACTCGCTCACAAACACTTACAAAAGAGAAAAGTAACAACAGCATCAGTTGCAGACTTTTGACAATGTTTCAATATTTCAACTAGTTTTTGATTTAACATTTAACACTGCACTAATCGTGTCTTAAATCCTAATACAACAGACACTTCTGTTTAAAAAAGTCAAATTACAACGGCATGGGCAGAGCAAATTCACAAACTCACTAATGAGGTTATGTAAAGACAGAAAGGAAAAAACAGATGTGAGGTTAAGATAACAGAAAACTTCCTGTGCGCAGAAGAGACTCAACTTCCTGTCACCAAAGTAATAGGTAGATTCAGGGTGTGATATCACCCAAGCTCATTGAGGTGGGGTTTTTAGTTAGAACAAGTGCAACGATAAAACATACGATAGAGTTAGAGGAGTTTCTGTAGACTGGACCAAAGTGTACGTTGTGAGTCCACACACAACTCCTGTAAATGGCAGGTCTCTATGGACTCAGGATCCTGCTGCTCTGGACCGGGATCATCAGTTTGACCAACAGTGAGTAACTATGTTCAATGTTGATTTAAAGGACATCTTTATAGAGTCAGTTAATTGACAGATGTTTTCTGGTGTCAGTAAATGGTTGATGAGTGAATGATTAGAATGAAGATGTCATGCATATGTATATTTCAGTAGTAAATGTGATTTCACACATATAGCATCAGTTCAACAGAGATCTAACAACTCAAGAGCACATCACCGCTCAAATAAAAGGTTTTGAACAGAGGAGTAATATACCATAAAAAGAAAACACACATTCCTTGCCACTTTAAAAGTAGAATGTTTAGTTTGAAATTCTCAAATCTATTTCTATTTTCTGTGAAAACACAAACTTTTCCTGCACCTTTAAATTGAGTATTTTCACAATGTGGCCTTTTTTTAAAACAAATATTATTATTATACTATTTTTTGTAAATCAGATGCGATATAATATAGCTGTAAGTTTCTCATTGTATTGTGATCATTTCTGTGTAACAGCACAAAGGTAAAGGTACTTTATTTGTCACATATACAGCTAGTACAGTGAAATTCTTTCTCTGCATTTAACCCATCCCTGAGGAGCAGTGGGCAGCCAACATCACTGTTTGAGAGAATAGCTCTGCATGTAAAAAATGATTTCCCTTATCGTTCATTATTTCTATCTGTGACCTACAGTACTTTCACCACTTTACAGTGAATAGGTTGTAATGGATTTCAAACACAAATAAAATCAGCTTTTGTCAGGCCAGTATTTATGAATATAAAATTAAATGATATTCATTGAAATAATAAATGCAATGTTTTATGATGTAAATGTACTTCAGGTCAGTTTACTGATGGGGGATATACTACAGGTAGGTAATAAAATATGAACTTTCAATATTTTTTGCATAACATAATTCATATCCCATCAAATCACATTAACATTTTATATTCATTTATTTTGTTTCTCTCCTGAAATTGTATTGCATCTTTAGCTTCTTCACCTCTACAATGTAAGTACTGTACCTTTTGGTATGCTTTGGCTGTTTGTTTTGTGGATTGTGACAAATACTGTACACTGTATTACACCTCATATATTTCCTGTTGCTTTATAATAAGAATGGATGAATTTCATAAGGAAACACTGAGAGGCATATTGTTTTAATGCAGTGTCTTTGTCAATCAAATCAACAAACTGTGATTCCAAGTTAGTCATCATGAGATTACTACTACTACAGTACCACCACCGCTCCAGACTGTAGTGTAGTGTCAAAGTGTCATACAGCATCGTTTAGGATAGTATAGCAGATTTCTGAAAAAAAAAAGAAAAAAGTAAATGTCTCATTGTGGTTAATACAACTATATGTTTATTTTATTAACTCTGCTGATATTGTGTGCAGGTTCTTACACTGTAGCAACCATCAAGTTTGGCTTCCAGATCGACATTACCAGCTCTAACCGTGGTGACTATACCATACACCTGAAGGAACAAGACCAACTAGAAGAAATCCCTGTCCAGCACTCCAGTCAAAGTTCATCACACCAAATCAAACAGCTGAAGCCCTGTACTGAATATGAGCATTATGTGACATATCTGGATGATGCCGGTGAAGAAAAAACCTGTAGCCACGTTGGAGATAAAACTACGACAACTGAAATTAGTGAGTAAAAATGATTCAGGTTGTTGTCATGTACAGTATCTTCCTCTGTTTTAATTTAAGAAATGAAACAGTGTGTTAAATGGGGAGGCATTTGTGCATCACTTGTGTGTTTCAGGTAAAGATGACATCACACAAGACATCAGCTGCAGCCTTGGTCAGTACATTAGTGAGTAAAAATGATTCCGGTTGTTGTCATGTATCTTCTTTTCTTTTAATTTAAGAAATGAGACAGTGTATAAAAAGTGGAGACATTTGTGCATCACTTGTGTTTCAGGTAAAGAAGACATCAGACGAGACATCAGCTGCAAGCATGGTTATATTTGTTACAGTAGTGACTGGGACCTCAGCTCTTTACAGTCAACACCAGATATTATGTCTGAAATGCGACTCAGTGATAAAACATTCTGTATCAAACCTGGTTATGACGACATTTGTTCAGACTTTACTACAAAGTTCATATCAGAAAACTGTGGAAAGTTTTTTACCCTCACCACAAGCATCCCTGTTGGTATGTATGAATATGGTCTGCTTTATTTTTGAAAAGATGCATGTGTTTTAGATTGAAGTTCATATTTTGTGTCTGTTTATTTATTTATTTTTTCCACAGATAACTTAAAGGAAGTTGAAATAACTCCGACTGCTCCCACTGAACTTCCTGCAAAAATAGAAACAAAATTACCTCCAAACTGTAAAAACCTCTCCACTGATTACACCTGCTGGGGTAAGTGATGAAACTAGAAGTAGAAAGACTTTGAGTGTCACCAGTATTAGACATGGATTTACATAGAAACAGAAACATTTCAACCTGCATTTTCCTGTTTTACTTGAAACTTGAGGAAATCTGAATTGTCTCTCAGTTTGAAGCTGAGGTCTTACTCTCTGGTCTCAGTGAATCAGTTCTAAAACTGTTATTTACATTTTTCTGATTGAATCCAATTTTCACCTGATCACAAAATATACTGATCAGCTCTGATGTATAAATACCAGATGAAATGCTGTCATCCTCATGTCTCCTCAGAAAGAGGCAAAGACCATGAGCCTAAGAAGGAGTCTGAGCTGGAGCCTTTCACAGACTACGACTGTACTGGTCAGATCAAGGACGACAACAACAAGACAATAAAAACCACAACTGCTGTTCATGTCAGGATTGACTGTGGTACGTTGATGTTCACTCACATCCTCCTCAGATACCGTGGAGTGAATTACTGTGAATCACCAGTACTCAAGTCTGTTACACATGTCTGATGTTCCTACAGATTTTAAAATTATCAACGAAAAAGAAATTGTAACCAACACAGGAACAGAGTTCAGCTGGAACAAAACAAGTTTCAGGTGTCCATCTGTCCTTCATGAGCTTGAGAAACTCTCATACAACTGTAGTTGTTATTCGTCTGGTTATGAGCGCCTGCACAGTAAGTAAAATTATTTAAATTACCTTCAGAAGTTCTTTTGTAAAAAATCTTTTAACAATAATTCATTAGTAGGAGTTGTTGTAAATTCCTTTACTGGTCTTTTTTTATCGACAGTAAATAATATATATGAAGTTACAGTTTGTTGAAGAGGATTTAAAAAACCTGACATGAAATATGACACAGAAATAACACTGTGACTGTATTAAGTTTTCACATGTTAATTGTTCCAGTCTGATCTCCTCCTGTCACATAAGGTGCACAATAGTTTTAACCTGGAGGGACAAAGTTGGTGATCGACCAGTGATGAATAGATAATATCACTGATTGATTGGGAAAAAAAACTACAGCTGTTGTATATACCTTTTTGTTGTTATGCAAAAGAACAAAACAAACTAACAGCCTGTCAACCTCAGTTGTAGTTAAAGCTCAGAAACATCCATCAGGAGGAACATGTAATTTGACTATAGTCAACGTAGATTACTGTGACGTCGATCTCTTTTACAAAGACACCAGAATTGCCACCAGTTACATAGGTGACAACAGAGGAGGTAAGTTCCAACATGGTCACAGCTGACACTATACTGTAAATCTCTAACACAAAAAGACAACCCTGAGCATCTTCACTGAAAGTATGTGCTGCATATATATGTTGAATATGTCAGTAAAGTATCTGTGTGAGACACTAAGGACCAAACAGCTTTAAACTTCTTTGGGAGAAAACTGATGTGACCTACAATGACTCTAAGGTCTTGTACAAGAAAACAGTCACTACTTGGATATTTCAATTTGGAATAGAATCAAAATTTAATGCAACACCGACTTACTTATTCACTCATGATAATTACTATTCAAATGCCTTTCGATATTCTTTATCATCATATTCAATTATATGATTTTTGTCTGTTTTGATAAGTGACATTAAATAATGATCATCAGATCATGAACCCTCATGAAAACATCAATATTAATAATAAACGATAATGTATCTACTGTATTACACACACACACACACACACACACACACACACACACACACACACACACACACACACACACACACACACACACACACACACACACACACACACACACACACTGTACATAACAGGAATTCAGACTTTAAATTCCAGCAGCAGTAGTTATTCTCTGAGACTCTGTAGAAATCTAGCAGCTTCTCTCAGTCCTGAAGCCTGTTAGTTCATCACTGTAGAATATGAAGCCTGGAGAGTAATTATTAACTCAGTAATTGGTACTAGCTCAGTGATTACTAATTTTTGATTGTTTAAAAAGTGTTATCTTTTTAAAACCATCCGAGTTAATTAACTAAATAATTGTAAAAGGTGGATTTCTTAAAGTAAAATAAATATCAGCAAATTTACAAATTAATTACTGTATTTTCTCATTCTGTCTTTCAAGAATGAAAAAAACAACAACTGCAAATGCACTGGACAACCAGTACATCACTCAATATCATCTTATACAGCCATTCAGTATACAGACTTGTTTCTCTACATTGTAAGGCATTGATATTCTTCTGTTATACAGGTTATAGTCCTTCAGGTCTTCCTGACCCCTTAATCGCCATCATCAGCATCATCAGCATCATTATACTTGATGTGGTGTCTCTGGTGGTCTACATGAATTACATTAACGAGTCCAGAAAGTAAAGATCCTTTTGTTTCTAATCTTCTTCTTAACTTTGTCTGTTACATTGTGACAATTATTTGTTTGTTTTTCTGAATAATTTACTGATAGAATAATATGTCATGTGACAGAGTTAAATCATGATATGAAATTAGTTGTTTTTGCTGATAACAAGATTTTCTAATCTATTCAATATGCTGTTTGATATTTTCCATGTTATATTAAATATCAGTGTAATTCTTTAAAGCCGGTCCTCACTATTTTCTCCACAGTGACATGAATGAAGGCATGATGACATCAACAGCAAGTGAGTACACTTTAGCTTTTTTTTAGAAGAATACTGTGATACAATGTTGAACAAATACTAACTTGCAGTATATCCTGTTGGGTTTTTAGTTTATGTAAATGTACCAACTCCTGGAGGACGTCATAAAAAAGATTGCTGATGAAGAAAACCCTGATGGAGCTGCAATCAGGATCATTAACTCTTTACTCTGCTTAGTTAGAGCTGCGTTTCCACTGAGGAAGTTCCAGGTAAAAATAGGGGGCAGGAACTTTACAGGTACGTTCCTCTCACTCTGTCCTGTCGGCCGCTGTGTCTCCAGCCCCATAAAATGACCTTGAAGTTCCTGCAGTGGAAACAGCCCTAAGATGTTCAGTATATAGGGTAACACTTCAGTGGCTCATCCACGTGGAGTTTGAATCCAACTCGTGGCCCATCGCTGTGTTGTTGTTGCTCCACTCACTCCCCTGATTTCCTGTCGCTCTGTAACTGTCTCTCTCAAATGAAGGCCTGAAAAGCCAAAATTTAATCTTCGATAAATGTGTTCAGTATATAGCCAGTGTTTTGCGGTTGATTTTTTATTTTTTTTTATTTTTATTTTTATTTTTTTACTTTTCATTAACTTCTTATTAGCTAGAATCTCCTTTACTATGTTTGGTGTGACTGATTAAAGTCTATGTTGTTTTCATCACTTTGTTTTCACATGTCTTTTGCTTGGGCGTCAATATTGTAACATGTTGGAAAGTGACCGTTTCTGAATGATGTTTCTAACCCTCATTAGAACTTTGTGAAATAAAGTTACACCAACTAAATCTCAACCTCACTGTTGCTGATCAATTTACTGACAACTCTCAGCTGCCAATCTGTAACTGCTCACAAATAAAAAGCAAAGTTTATTTGTGAACCAGCCTTTGGATCTGAGAGGGATTCACTCACTCACTCGCTCACAAACACTTACAAAAGAGAAAATAACAACAGCAACTGTTGCAGACTTTTGACAATGTTTCAATATTTCAACTAGTTTTTGATTTAACATTTAACACTGCACTAATCGTGTCTAAAATCCTCATACAACAGACACTTATGTTTAAAGAAGTCAAGTTACAACGGTATGGGCAGAGCAAATTCACAAAATCACTAATGAGGATATGTAAAGACAGAAAAGCAAAAAAAGATGTGAGGTTAAAACTTCCTGTGTGTCAAAGAGACTCAACTTCCTGTCACCGAAGTAATAGGTACTGTAGATTCTGGGTGTGATATCACCAAACTCATTGAGGTGAGGTTTTTAGTTGTCAAGAACAAGTCAAAGTGCAACGATAAAACATACGATAGAGTTAGAGGAGTTAGACTGGACCAAAGTGTACGTTGTGAGTCCACACACAACTCCTGTAAATGGCAGGTCTCTATGGACTCAGGATCCTGCTGCTCTGGACCGGGATCATCAGTTTGACCAACAGTGAGTAACTATGTTCAATGTTGATTTAAAGGACATCTTTATAGAGTGAGTTATTGATAGATGTTTTCTGGTGTCAGCAAATGGTTGATGAGTGAATGATTAGAATGAAAGATGTCAAGCATACATGTATATTTCAGTATTAAATGTGATTTCACACGTATAGCATCAGTTCAACAGAGATCTAACAACTAAAATTACTTTCATTAGAGCACATCACCTCTCAAATAAAGGTTTTTGAAAAGAGGAGTAAGAAAACACACATTCCTTGTCACTTTAAAAGTAGAATGTTTAGGTTGAAATTCTCAGATCTATTTCTATTTTCTGTGCAAGTTCTTGTGAATGTACAAAACCTCTTAAAGCCCACGATCGCCCATTTAAGCATTTTCTAAGCTGCTTTGAGAATTCTCAACGGGCCTGACCTGGTCCAACCCACTTGTGTTGAAGCTCAGACCTGACGCAGCTGGACTCGTGAGCATTAATTCTCAGTCCAAATGCGGCCAAGAAGAAGGAAGCCCGGCCGTGGTCCAACCCGAGTTATTTGTATGTGTTTTCGACCCAAACCTGGAGCATCCAGTCGAGGCGTAAATTAATATGTAAATTAATGTGTGCTATTCCCTTCTCTTTTACACTTTTAAACAGTAAGAATAGAATTATTTGATTGTATTTGCCATCTTTACAGAGCATAAGATTTGTTCAAAATTAAGCCGGGTCATTTTGACAGTTGAAACAAAAATATTGTACAAAAGTATTACAGACTATAGATTTGCATTTGGATAAGATAACATTCACTTACTAAATGATTCACATTCACAATTACACATGGAACAATGTGCAATGAAATGTGTTATTATGCCTACTTCCAGAAATAATAAAAACAAAAAGAAACAGTGTAAAATATAAGAATATAAGATCTATATGAAACATGACAATATTAGATAGAGTGTTGCATAAATATAGCCATAGCAATAAAGGCTTTTTAACTGTTCATACAGAGAGTGCCTCAGATATCTCTTTTTAAGTTAGGTTGATTGAATGGAAGTGTGCCGATGTGCAAATGTTAAGAGAATTAGGCTGCATAGGTGAAGATTCACAGATGTAGGAGTAAATAAAGGAACAGTTACAGGGGCACCGAGTGGCGCAGTAGGTTGAGCAGGTGCCCGTGTAGTGCAGCCCTTACCTCCCTCTCTCTCTGCCTCTGCATTTCCTGTCTCTCTCAACTGTACTGTCTAATAAAGGCATAAAAAGCCAAAAATATATATACTTTAAAAAAGGAACAGTTATAAAGTTTGGTCGTCACTTATATGGTTTTCATCATTATCTTCAACAATGCATATCACACCAAAACTAAAGCTGCTGCTAACGTGCTGGTCCCCATGAAACAGACTGGGCTTGAACTAGATCTCATGTCAGGGTTTCCCGCAGCGCTTTCCTGTTAAGGCGGCCGCCTTAACAGGAAAGAGCTGCCGCCTAAACTAACGTCTTAAAAAAATAAAAATGTAGCGATATTCACAGCACACACACACGACGGTGACATTAACGCGCGCCGCCACGTCTGCTCATAGCGCAGCAACAATGCAGCAGCGTCAGGCCGTCACTGAAACGCTCCGTGGAACCGAGACATGACACGGCGCGCCCGGTGTAAAAGTTCTCAGCCCCGGTGACCGCGGCGCTGACGATTGGGGGTGAGTCGCGAGCGTCATGGTCTTGGTAGAGCACGGCCGCTGCAGCGACCCTCCGACAGTCCCATCGCTGCGTGTCAATCCCCCCTCTCACTTTCTCTCCGCGCCCCCGTCTCTCTCCAGCTGCCCTTTCAAAATAAAAGCATAAAAACCCTGAGAAAAAAACAAAGTAGGGGAAACACTGCTTTGTTTTCTCTGTCTTTTTATGGTTTAGTAATTCTTTCATTGGTGTAGTAGCAGCGTTCAGTTACCACGAGCGTAGTTGTGACCTGTTGTGATCATAGATGGCATGGCATATGTTTTTTATGTAAGTCCCTTCGAAAAGTCCCAAGACCAGCCAAACTCCTAAAAAAAAGCGTGATTTATAGTTCATAACATGGTACTTTTGGCATATGGCACCAGGGCCGTTGCTAGGAATCCTGGGCCCCCTGAAAGTATACTAAAGTGGGCCCCTGCCCCCTGACTTTTCCACTTTTACGTATCTATTATCATTTCTTATTTAGCCTACTTTGTTTTGATGCTAATGCAGCATTACTATGAGTATCAGTCAGGGTCTTATGCAGAATAATTCAGTCATACAAAGATTAGACTACTGGGGTTTTTGTGGGCCCTACTGGGCGCTGGGCCCCTAGAGTTATCATCACCTTTCTCCCCTATACAACGGCCCTGTATGGCACTACAGGACCAGTTAAATATAAAACACAATTTTATACAATATACTGTATATAAGTAGGGGGTCCCCGCTCCATCTCTCCATCAGTTTGGGGGTCCTTGGCCTGGAAAACGTTGAAGACCCCTGCTCTACACACCACAGAGAAGCGCATAACAGCAGCGCGCATGGTGAAAGCGAAACTTAATACGGCACACCCCCCCCTCGCCAATCAATTGATCCGCTCGCGCGCGCACATCCCCCCCCGCCAACAGGACAGACACCACCTTAACTAACACATTTTCTGGGGGAAACACTGCATGTGCTTAACTATTTTAATTTTCAAATGCTGAACATGTGATAGTTTAATTTCACTCATATTTTCAGTTCAGTATTACTTTTTTTTAAATTACTTTTATCAGACCACATCACCTCTCCATAATATAAGTCTTTGAAAAAAGGAGTAAAATGGCCAAGACGAAAAGGTGATTTACGTAGCGCATAGGGCAAAACCGGCCCACCGGAGGCTATTGTTGTAATTGCAAAAAAAATTCTGTTGATGTTATGTTATGTTAAAATTCAGTTCAATATAATAATAATATGTTTTGTAAAAGTATAGTTCCATCTACTGTAAACATCTTAATAATGTACTTTATATAAATAACTCATTATTTATTTAACTAAAATGAGTTTGACACGCAAGGTCTATTTCATAAGTTATATTTATTAAAGATGCAATATGATATAGTTGTGTTCTATATATATTTTAATAACTCAAAATATCTTCAAAATGTGTTAATAAAGGCTAACTTATTGTTTTCTGATCTCTTAAATTGCATTTTATTTTTAGCTTCTTCATCTCTTCAGTCTGTGTTTTGTTCTTTTGGTTTTCTTTATGTTGCTTTCTTTGAATTGAATTGAATTTACAAATTGGAATTCAAGATTAATCTAGTTTTAAATATATTTTTACACACAACACAAACTTAATGAAACTTTGTTGGTGTAAAACAGCCTTAACATGCAGGAAAGGACTGGTTAGATGCGTTAACCACAGCTAAATGCAGCTCTGAAACATTCTGAACTGAACCTGAGCTTAGATGTAAAATGCTGTATTGTCTTCATAGATGATGTTACTAACAGGCAAATGCATATGTAATAGCTGTAAATGTTGTACAAAATAAAACATGCTGTAAGTTTGCATTAAGGCAGCAGAGGTGAACATCTACAGATACTAAAAAATAAAATAAGGAAATAATTGAATACTATGAAATTGTGTTGTCACATCTAGAAACGGACTAGAACTAAATCAGAACTTCATTTGCTTCTTAGAATTAATAAGATGCAAGGCCTTGTGTGTCATCGTGTTCACTGTAAAGAACTAGCTTATACACACGTAAAATCTGATTTACTCACACTCTTTAAAATTGTTATAATAAATCAATTAAGTCACAGAAAACTAAATTTTCTTAAAACAAACATGTGATTGATGTAGAAGAACTTTAAGTTCTTGTTGGCGGTGAGAAGTAAACGTTCCTGTCACCACATAATGTAAAAATTGTTTTTCTTCACATGAATTCACCAGATGTGAAATTTAGGATGTGGTGAACCCAGAAGCTGCACCCATTTGTATTGTCATTCATTTTATATACTGTACTTCACACAGTTTAATTTAATTGTTATCCTATTAAAATTCACTTCAGGGCAGACTATTGATGGGCAAAGGGTCACAGGTAATGTATGCATTTACTATATAATTTTCACATTCATCACATTGTTTAAATCATATACTGTAAACAAACATTAATGTTTTTGTTTTCTGTTCCCATGAAATTGTATTTGTTTTTAGCATCCTCACCTCCACAGTGTAAGTACGGCTGTTTTCAAGGATTTTGTTCTTTACATTGCTTGAGTTGTCTGTCTTTTTAATATTACATATAATTGAATCTTATTCATTTCCTGTTATTGCTGGTGGATTTTAATAGGTATCATGTTAGAAAATGTATCCTTTTTATGGAGGTTCTTGCTCTGGTAATGCAATGGAGGCTTTCCTGTAACTGAAAATGATATGCTATACACAGTATAGCATGATAAGAATACATTGTAGCCCTAGCCCAGTATAGTAGCATAGTAGTACAAAACAAGTCAAAGCATAATATAATATAACATTGCATAGTTCAGGGAGTTTCTGAATCATATCTGGATTGACAAACATGAGGAAGTTCAGCACCCACATGAAAAACCATCCAAGTTTATGAATGTCACATTGTGGATAATATTTTCTTATCTCTGCTGATGTTGTCTGCAGGTTCTTACACTGTAGCAACCATCAAGTTTGGCCTACAGATTGACATTACCAGCTCTAACCATGGTGACTACACCATAAACATCAACGAAGGAGGCCAACTAGACACTGGAGAAAAAATCACTGTCCAGCACTCCAGTCAAAGTTCATCACATCCAATCAAACACCTGAAGCCTTGTACTGAATACGAGCAGTATGTGACATATCTTGATGGTACTGGTAGCCAGGTTGGAGACAAAACTAGGACAACTGACATTAGTGAGTTAAAATTATTCAGGTTGTTGTCATGTATCTTCCTCTGTTTTAATTTAAGAATTGAAACTGTGTGGAAAAAAATTGGAGACATTTGTGCATCACTTGTGTGTTTCAGGTAAAGATGACTTCAGACAAGACGTCAGCTGCAGCCCTGGTCATGTTTGTTACAGGAGTGACTGGGACCTCACCTCTTTACAGTCAACACCAAATAAGAGTCCTGATGTGCGATGTGATAATAAAACATTCTGTGTCAAACCTGGCTATGACGACATTTGTTCAGACTTTACTACAAAGTTCATATCAGAAAACTGTGGAAAGTTTTTTACCCTCACCACAAGCATCCCTGTTGGTATGAATATGGACTGCCTTGATTTTAAAAAGCATGCGTTTCAGATTGAAGTTCATATTTCAAGTTTGTTTATTTATTTTTCCACAGACTTCTTGAATGGAGTTAAAATCCCTCAGACTGCTCCCACTGAACTTCCTGCAAAAATAGAAACAGAATTACCTCCAAACTGTAAAGGCCTCTCTATTGATTACACCTGCTGGGGTAAGTGATGAAACCAGAAGTAGAGACTGTACTGGTGTCACCAGTATTAGACATGGATTTACATAAAAAAAAACATTTCAACCTGCTTTTCCTGCTTTACTTGAAACCTGAGGCAACTAAACCAAAGTGTCTCTCAGTTTGAAGCTGAGGTCTTACTCTCTGGTCTCAGTGAATCAGTTCTAAAACTGTTATTTACATTTTTCTGAATTAGTCCAATTTCCACCTGATCACAAAAGATACTGATCAGCTCTGAGGTATAAATACCAAATGCTGTCATCCTCATGTCTCCTCAGAAAGTGGAAAAGACCATGAGCCTAAGAAGGAGTCTGAGCTGGAGCCTCTCACAGGCTACAACTGTACTGGTCAGATCAAGGACGACAACAACAACACAATAAAAAACACAACTGCTGTTCATGTCAGGATTGACTGTGGTATGTTGATGTTCACTCACATCCTCCTCAGATACTATGGAGTGAATTACTGTGAATCACCAGTACTCAAGTCTGTTACACATGTCTGATGTTCCTACAGATTTTAAAATGACCACCCCAACGGAACGTCTAACCAACACAGGAATGGAGTTGAGCTGGAACACAATAAGTGTCAAGTGTCTATCTGTCCTTCATGATCTTGAGAAACTTTCATACAGCTGTAGTTGTAATACGTATGATAATCAGGACCTGCACAGTAAGTACATTATTTAGATTACCTTCACAAGTTCTTTTGTAAAAAATCTTTTAACAATGATTCATTAGTAGGAGTTCCTTTACCAGCCTTTATATGAAATTACAGTTTGTTGAAGAGGATTTAAAAAACCTAACATGAAATATGACACAGAAATAACACTGTGACTGTATTAAGGCACTGGAAAAAGTTCTCACATGTTAATTGTTCCAGTCTGATGTCCTCCTGTCACATAAGGTGCACGATAGTTTTAACCTGGAGGGACAAAGTTGGTGATCGACCAGTGATGAATAGATAATATCACTGATTGATTGGGGGAAAAAAATAAAGCTGTTGTATATACCTTTAATATTGTATCTTGTTGTTATGCAAAAGAACAAAACAAACTAACTGCCTGTCAACCTCAGTTACTGTTGCAGCTCAGAAACATCGGTGGGGAGGAACTTGTCATTTGACTGAAGTCGACGTAAGGGGCTGTGCAGTCGATCTCTTTTACAAAGACACCACAACTAGAATTGGCAGCGGTTACATACGTTACGGAGGAGGTAAGTTCCAAAATGGTCACAGCTGACACTATACTTACTCTAACACAAAAAGACAACCCTGAGCATCAGCACATACTTTAATATGTCAGTGAAAGTATCTGTGTAAGACACTAAGGACCAAACAGCTTTAAATTTCTTTGGGAGAAAACTGATGTGACCTACAATGACTCTAAGGTCTTGTACAAGAAAACAGTCACTACTTGGATATTTCAATTTGGATGAGAATCAAAATTTAATGCAACACCGACTTTCACTCATGATAATTACTATTCAAATGCCTTTCGATATTCTTTATCATCATATTCAATGGTAAGATTTTTAATTCCTGTTTGTCTTTTTTGATAAATGACATTGAATAATGATCATCAGAAAGCATTTGATCCCTCATAAAAACATCAATATTTATAATAAACGATCACACACACATCATTACAGTGAAAACTATAATATACACTGTACATAACAGGAATTCACTGAAACTACAGACTTTAAATTCCAGCAGCAGTAGTTATTCTAGAAATCTACCAGCTTGTCTCAGTCCTGGCCTGTTTTGTAAAAGTATAGTTCCATCACTGTAGAATATGAAGCCTAGAGAGTTACTATCTCAGTAATTGGTACTAGCTCAGTGATTACTCATTTTTGATTGTGTAAAATGTTTACCAAGTGTTATCTTTTTAAAACCATCCGAGTTAATTCATTAAATAGTTGTAAAGGGTGGATTTCAAAGGTTTAAACTAAAATAAATATCAGCAAATTTACTAATTAGTTACTGCATTTTCTCATTGTCCTTTAAGAATTAAAAAAGAAAACTGCCAATGCAGTGGACAACCAGTACATCACTCAATATCATCTTATACAGCCATTCAGTATACACACGGACGTAATTTTAGGGGGGGACGCAGGGGACATGTCCCCCCCACTTTTTCAAAACGCCGTTTTTGTCCCCTGCTGTTTTTACCGTCCACAAACAATGTTACACTGTATTAACACTAGCACCGCCATTGCACACTATATACCTATAACCGCCATGAGTCGTTCATTGGACGAACTGTAATAAAGCGTTAATTAGAGCTGTATAGGTGTTACATTTGTCGTAGTCTTTTAACAGCTACTCTGGGCCATGAAGTAGGCTGCACCCCGCAGCCTCCGCGAGGCAGGGGGGGGGGGGGGGGGGGGGGCATACCGTAGGAACCCCGCCCCCGCCTGTAAAGCCAGGTTTCCACCGTATAAACAACCTTTTTTTTCTCTCTCTCTCTTTTACGGCAACATCCATAGTCCTTAGTGATCTTTGTTTGATATGTCAGGTGGAGCTGCCCATCATACCGAGGCAGGATTGCCCCCCCCCGCGAGCGCTCACGTCGGCGCTTTACATGAAGAGCACAGCGACTCTGTTTTTACACTAGTTTGCTCCTAAATACTGGCTTTATAAAACGAATTTCGTTTTCTTTTGATATCATATTGATATTTCCCCCCTGAATGTAGGCTACACCTCTTCTACAACCAGTCTGTCCAGTCTGGAAAATAATTTCTGCACCGTGCGTGTGTGAAGTGTGGACGTGAGTGTGCATCTGCGCAGCCTGCGCACGTGTAGGCCTACACACAGAGATACACATTAACACTCACGCACGCACGCACTCACGCACACACACACACACACAGAGAGAGAGAGAGAGGGGGGGAGAGAGAGCGCATAAGCCCAATAATGCCGGCGCAAATCGGTGAATTCTCTGGTCGTCCAATGAACGAACGTGGCGGTTATAGGTAAAAATGAGAAAACATGATCGATATTTTTTTGTGTGAGTAATATTGATTGTATTTAACAAAACGGGGTGCTGCCCAACATCATTTTAGGAAAAGTCACAGACTGGTGGACTTCAATGTATTTTTTAAATAAAGTTATGCACAAATGAAAATCAAAGTCGTCCAATGAACGGCAGTTGGCGGTTCTAGTGTTCATAGTCACAGCCATAGTCATTGTTCAGTCATTGTTTTATGGTATCTGTGCATCCCTAGTAGAAAACTAAAAGAACTGCTAGAAAACTGTAAGAAACTGAAAGAGTTTGGGTTTTATTAAAAATATGTCCCCCCCACTTCTAAAATCAAAATTTCGTCCATGAGTATACACAGATTTACCAGTATTATCTCTACATTGTAAGGCATTTATATTCTTCTGTTATACAGGTTATTATTCTCCAACATTGTTCGTGTTATACGCCACCATCAGCATCATCATACTTGATGTGGTGTCAGCGGTGGTCTACATGATTTACATTCAGAAGTCCAGAAAGTCCAGAAAGTAAAGACCCCTTTGTTTCTAATCTTCTTCTTAACTTTGTCTGTTACATTGTAACAATTGTTTGTTTGTTTGTTTTTCTGAAAATTTTACTGATAGAATAATATGTCATGTGACAAAGTTAATTCATGATATGAAATGAGTTGTTTTTGCTGATAACAACATTTTCTAATCCATCAAATATGTTGTATGTTATTTTCCATGTTATATTATGTATCAGTGTAATTCTTTAAAGCCGGTCCTCACTGTTGTCTCCATAGTGACATGAATGAAGGCATGATGACATCAACAGCAAGTGAGTACACTTTAGCTTTATTTTAGAAGAATACTGTGATACAATGTTGAACAAATACTAACTTGCAGTATATCCTGTTGGGTTTTTAGTTTATGTACATGTACCAACTCCTGGAGGACGTCATAAAAAAGATTGCTGATAAAGAAAACCCTGATGGAGCTGCAATCAGGATCATTAACTCTTTACTCTGCTTAGTTAGAGCTGCGTTTCCACTGAGGAAGTTCCAGGTAAAAATAGGGGGCAGGAACTTTGCAGTTGATTATTATTATTATTTATTTATTTATTTTTTTACTTTTCATTAACTTGTTATTAGCTAAAATTTCCTTTACTATGTTTGATGTAACTGATTAAAGTCTATGTTGTTTTCATCACTTTGTTTTTACATGTCTGTTGCTTGGGCGTCAATATTGTAACTTGTTGGAAAGTGACCGTTTCTGAATGATGTTTCTAACCCTCATTAGAACTTTGTGAAATAAAGTTACACCAACTAAATCTCAACCTCACTATTGCTGATCAATTTACTGACAACTCTCAGCTGCCAATCTGTAACTGCTCACAAATAAAAAGCAAAGTTTAGACGTGAACCAACCTTTGGATCTGGGAGGGATTCACTCACTCACTCGCTCACAAACACTTACAAAAGAGAAAAGTAACAACAGCAACTGTTGCAGACTTTTGACAATGTTTCAATATGTCAACCAGTTTTTGATTTAACATTTAACACTGCACTAATCGTGTCTTAAATCCTCATACAACAGACACTTCTGTTTAAAAAAGTCAAATTACAACAGCATGGGTAGAGCAAATTAACAAACTCACTAATGAGGTTATGTAAAGACAGAAAGGAAAAAACAGATATGAGGTTAAGATAACAGAAAACTTCCTGTGCGCAGAAGAGACTCAACTTCCTGTCACCAAAGTAATAGGTAGATTCTGGGTGTGATATCACCCAAGCTCATTGAGGTGAGGTTTTTAGTTAGAACAAGTGCAACGATAAAACATACGATAGAGTTAGAGGAGTTTCTGTAGACTGGACCAAAGTGTACGTTGTGAGTCCACACACAACTCCTGTAAATGGCAGGTCTCTATGGACTCAGGATCCTGCTGCTCTGGACCGGGATCATCAGTTTGACCAACAGTGAGTAACTATGTTCAATGTTGATTTAAAGGACATCTTTATAGAGTCAGTTATTGATAGATGTTTTCTGGTGTCAGCAAATGGTTGATGAGTGAATGATTAGAATGAAAGATGTCATGCATATGTATATTTCAGTAGTAAATGTGATTTCACACATATAGCATCAGTTCAACAGAGATCTAACAACTCAAGAGCACATCACCGCTCAAATAAAAGGTTTTGAACAGAGGAGTAATATACAGTACCATAAAAAGAAAACACACATTCCTTGCCACTTTAAAAGTAGAATGTTTAGTTTGAAATTCTCAAATCTATTTCTATTTTCTGTGAAAACACAAACTTTTCCTGCACCTTTAAATTGAGTATTTTCACAATGTGGCCTTTTTTTAAAACAAATATTATTATTATACTATTTTTTGTAAATCAGATGCGATATAATATAGCTGTAAGTTTCTCATTGTATTGTGATCATTCATTTCTGTGTAACAGCACAAAGGTAAAGGTACTTTATTTGTCACATATATACAGCTAGTACAGTGAAATTCTTTCTCTGCATTTAACCCATCCCTGAGGAGCAGTGGGCAGCCAACATCAGTGTTTGAGAGAATAGCTCTGCATGTAAAAAATGATTTCCCTTATCGTTCATCATTTCTATCTGTGACCTACAGTACTTTCACCACTTTACAGTGAATAGGTTGTAACAGATTTCAAACACAAATAAAATCAGCTTTTGTCAGGCCAGTATTTATGAATATAAAATTAAATGATATTCATTGAAATAATAAATGCAATGTTTTATGATGATGTTAATTGTGATTTTATTGAAATGTACTTCAGGTCAGTTTACTGATGTGGGATATACTACAGGTAGGTAATAAAATATGAACTTTTAATATTTTTTGCATAACATAATTCATATCCCATCAAATCACATTAACATTTTATATTCATTTATTTTGTTTCTCTCCTGAAATTGTATTGCATCTTTAGCTTCTTCACCTCTACAATGTAAGTACTGTACCTTTTGGTATGCTTTGGCTGTTTGTTTTGTGGATTGTGACAAATACTGTACACTGTATTACACCTCATATATTTCCTGTTGCTTTATAATAAGAATGGATGAATTTCATAAGGAAACACTGAGAGGCATATTGTTTTAATGCAGTGTCTTTGTCAATCAAATCAACAAACTGTGATTCCAAGTTAGTCATCATGAGATTACTACTACTACAGTACCACCACCGCTCCAGACTGTAGTGTAGTGTCAGAGTGTCATACAGCATAGTTTAGGATAGTATAGCAGATTTCTGAAAAAAAAAAGAAAAAAGTAAATGTCTCATTGTGGTTAATACAACTATATGTTTATTTTATTAACTCTGCTGATATTGTGTGCAGGTTCTTACACTGTAGCAACCATCAAGTTTGGCTTCCAGATCGACATTACCAGCTCTAACCGTGGTGACTACACCATAAACCTGAAGGAACAAGACCAACTAGAAGAAATCCCTGTCCAGCACTCCAGTCAAAGTTCATCACACCAAATCAAACACCTGAAGCCCTGTACTGAATATGAGCATTATGTGACATATCTTGATGATGCCAGTGAAGAAAAAACCTGTAGCCACGTTGGAGATAAAACTACGACAACTGAAATTAGTGAGTAAAAATGATTCAGGTTGTTGTCATGTATCTTCCTCTGTTTTAATTTAAGAAATGAAACAGTGTGTTAAATGGGGAGGCATTTGTGCATCACTTGTGTGTTTCAGGTAAAGATGACATCACACAAGACATCAGCTGCAGCCTTGGTCAGTACATTAGTGAGTAAAAATGATTCCGGTTGTTGTCATGTATCTTCTTTTCTTTTAATTTAAGAAATGAGACAGTGTATAAAAAGTGGAGACATTTGTGCATCACTTGTGTTTCAGGTAAAGAAGACATCAGACGAGACATCAGCTGCAAGCATGGTTATATTTGTTACAGTAGTGACTGGGACCTCAGCTCTTTACAGTCAACACCAGATATTATGTCTGAAATGCGACTCAGTGATAAAACATTCTGTGTCAAACCTGGTTATGACGACATTTGTTCAGACTTTACTACAAAGTTCATATCAGAAAACTGTGGAAAGTTTTTTACCCTCACCACGAGCATCCCTGTTGGTATGAATATGGTCTGCTTTATTTTTGAAAAGATGCATGTGTTCTAGATTGAAGTTCATATTTTGTGTCTGTTTATTTATTTATTTTTTCCACAGATAACTTAAAAGAAGTTGAAATAACTCCGACTGCTCCCACTGAACTTCCTGCAAAAATAGAAACAAAATTACCTCCAAACTGTAAAGGCCTCTCCACTGATTACACCTGCTGGGGTAAGTGATGAAACTAGAAGTAGAAAGACTTTGAGTGTCACCAGTATTAGACATGGATTTACATAGAAACAGAAACATTTCAACCTGCCTTTTCCTGTTTTACTTGAAACTTGAGGAAATCTTAAGTGTCTCTCAGTTTGAAGCTGAGGTCTTACTCTGTGGTCTCAGTGAATCAGTTCTAAAACTGTTATTTACATTTTTCTGATTGAATCCAATTTTCACCTGATCACAAAAGATACTGATCAGCTCTGATGTATAAACACCAGATGAAATGCTGTCATCCTCATGTCTCCTCAGAAAGAGGCAAAGACCATGAGCCTAAGAAGGAGTCTGAGCTGGAAGAAGCCGGTGCATATTCTCATTTGTCCAGGTCATAGTATTTCAAAGGAGGTTAAATCGAAAGCAACTGAACTTAGTTATTTGTCTAGGAAGACGTTTCACCTCTCATCCAAGAGGCTTCATCAGTTCATGTACGCAGCTGACCAGGCTGGGACTGGTCCAACTATCTGGTGTGGAGACTCACTATTTAACCTCTTGTGTGGGCGTTTCACAAGGGTGATGATGTCACTGGTTCCCTTTTGTGCTCCAAGTGCCAACGACAGTAGTTGGAGTGACTGTCGTTGGTGGGAAGTTGGTTTCGACTTCGTTAGTGCCCTATTGTGTTCTAACGACAGTCGTTGGAGTCACTTGCCACTTGTGAACAGTAGTTGTTCTTTGAGGCTAGATTGTTGAGTCTCCTGGGAAGGGATGAAAGGGCAGCATTGTAAATTGGGGATAGGTGGTGTCTCAGACCTCCTCCCCTGTTGAGGGTTGGTTTTTCTACTTTTACAAAAATGGCTTCTTTAACTCCTCTTTCAAACCATCTGTCCTCTCTGTCTAGGATTTGGACATTGCTGTCCTCAAAGGAGTGGGCTTTCTCCTTGAGATGTAAATGAACAGCAGAGTCCAGTCCTGAGGAGTTTGCTCTCCTGTGTTGGGCCATGCGTTTATGCAGTGGTTGTTTTGTTTCTCCAATGTAGAGGTCTTTGCATTCCTCGTTGCATTGGACTGCATACACCAGATTGCTTTTGTGGGTGTGTGGTGTTCTGTCCTTGGGATGTACCAGTCTCTGTCTGAGTGTGTTGCTGGGTTTGAAATACACAGGGATACGGTGTTTGTTAAAGATCCTCCTGAGTTTTTCTGATACTCCAGACACATATGGAATGACTATGTTTTTTCTCTTGTTTTGTCTTTCTTTCTCAACCACTTTGCTGGTTTTCTTTCTGGAAGCAGCTGCAGTTTTCACAAAGGTCCAGTTAGGGTAACCACAAGTTGTGAGGGCGCCTCTCAGGTGCTTGTGTTCTGCCCCTTGGGCCTGTGAGCTGGTGGGCACGTTATCAGCTCTGTGTTGCAAAGTTCTGAAAACACCAAGCTTATGTTCCAGAGGGTGGTGAGAGTCGAAAAGTAGATATTGGTCTGTATGTGTGGGTTTTCTGTATACCCCAATGTGGAGGCTCCTGTCCTTTTTCATATGGACGTCACAATCTAAGAAAGGCAGACTATTGTCCTTGACATCCTCTCTGGTGAACTTGATGTTTTTGTCCACTGAGTTAATGTGTTCGGTAAAAGCTTGCACTTCTTTGGTTTTGATTTTAACCCATGTGTCGTCCACATACCTGAACCAGTGGCTCGGTGTTGTTCCTTCAAAGGAGTTTGTCTGTTAAAAAAAAAAAAAAAAAAAAAAAAAAAAGTCTGAGCTGGAGCCTTTCACAGACTACGACTGTACTGGTCAGATCAAGGACGACGACAACACAATAAAAAATACAACTGCTGTTCATGTCAGGATTGACTGTGGTACGTCGATGTCCACTCACATCCTCCTCAGATACCGTGGAGTGAATTACTGTGAATCACCAGTACTCAAGTCTGTTACACATGTCTGATGTTCCTACAGATAGTCAAATGATCAACAAAAAAGAAATTGTAACCGACACAGACATCGAGTTGAGCTGGAACTCAACAAGTGTCAGGTGTCCATCTGTCCTTCATGAGCTTGAGAAACTCTCATACAACTGTAGTTGTTATTCGTCTGGTTATGAGCGCCTGCACAGTAAGTAAAATTATTTAAATTACCTTCACAAGTTCTTTTGTAAAAAATCTTTTAACAATAATTCATTAGTAGGAGTTGTTGTAAATTCCTTTACTGGTCTTTTTTAATCGACAGTAAATAATATATATGAAGTTACAGTTTGTTGAAGAGGATTTAAAAAACCTGACATGAAATATGACACAGAAATAACACTGTGACTGTATTAAGTTTTCACATGTTAATTGTTCCAGTCTGATCTCCTCCTGTCACATAAGGTGCACAATAGTTTTAACCTGGAGGGACAAAGTTGGTGATCGACCAGTGATGAATAGATAATAATATCACTGATTGATTGGGGAAAAAAACTACAGCTGTTGTATATACCTTTTTGTTGTTATGCAAAAGAACAAAACAAACTAACAGCCTGTCAACCTCAGTTACTGTTGCAGCTCAGAAACATCCATCAGGAGGAACATGTAATTTGACTATAGTCAACGTAGATTACTGTGACGTCGATCTCTTTTACAAAGACACCAGAATTGCCACCAGTTACATAGGTGACAACAGAGGAGGTAAGTTCCAACATGGTCACAGCTGACACTATACTGTAAATCTCTAACACAAAAAGACAACCCTGAGCATCTTCACTGAAAGTATGTGCTGCATATATATGTTGAATATGTCAGTAAAGTATCTGTGTGAGACACTAAGGACCAAACAGCTTTAAACTTCTTTGGGAGAAAACTGATGTGACCTACAATGACTCTAAGGTCTTGTACAAGAAAACAGTCACTACTTGGATATTTCAATTTGGAATAGAATCAAAATTTAATGCAACACCGACTTACTTATTCACTCATGATAATTACTATTCAAATGCCTTTCGATATTCTTTATCATCATATTCAATTATATGATTTTTGTCTGTTTTGATAAGTGACATTAAATAATGGTCATCAGATCATGAACCCTCATGAAAACATCAATATTAATAATAAACGATAATGTATCTATTACACACACACACACACACACACACACACACACACACACACACACACACACACACACACACACACACACAGTACATAACAGGAATTCAGACTTTAAATTCCAGCAGCAGTAGTTATTCTCTGAGACTCTAGCAGCTTCTCTCAGTCCTGAAGCCTGTTAGTTCATCACTGTAGAATATGAAGCCTGGAGAGTAATTACTAACTCAGTAATAATTACTAGCTCAGTGATTACTAATTTTTGATTGTCTAAAAGGTGTTATCTTTTTAAAACCATCCGAGTTAATTAACTAAATAATTGTAAAAGGTGGATTTCTTAAAGTAAAATAAATATCAGCAAATTTACAAATTAATTACTGTATTTTCTCATTCTGTCTTTCAAGAATGAAAAAAACAACAACTGCAAATGCACTGGACAACCAGTACATCACTCAATATCATCTTATACAGCCATTCAGTATACACAGACTTGTTTCTCTACATTGTAAGGCATTGATATTCTTCTGTTATACAGATTATTATCCTTCAGGTGTTCCTGCCCCCTTAATCGCCATCATCAGCATCATCAGCATCATTATACTTGATGTGGTGTCTCTGGTGGTCTACATGATTTACATTAACAAGTCCAGAAAGTAAAGATCCTTTTGTTTCTAATCTTCTTCTTAACTTTGTCTGTTACATTGTGACAATTATTTGTTTGTTTTTCTGAATAATTTACTGATAGAATAATATGTCATGTGACAGAGTTAAATCATGATATGAAATTAGTTGTTTTTGCTGATAACAAGATTTTCTAATCTATCAAATATGTTGTATGTTATTTTCCATGTTATATTAAATATCAGTGTAATTCTTTAAAGCCGGTCCTCACTATTTTCTCCACAGTGACATGAATGAAGGCATGATGACATCAACAGCAAGTGAGTACACTTTAGGTTTATTTTAGAAGAATACTGTGATACAACGTTTAACAAATACTAACTTGCAGTATATCCTGTTGGGTTTTTAGTTTATGTAAATGTACCAACTCCTGGAGGACGTCATAAAAAAGATTGCTGATGGAGAAAACCCTGATGGAGCTGCAATCAGGATCATTAACTCTTTACTCTGCTTAGTTAGAGCTGCGTTTCCACTGAGGAAGTTCCAGGTAAAAATAGGGGGCAGGAACTTTACAGGTACGTTCCTCTCACTCTGTCCTGTCGGCCGCTGTGTCTCCAGCCCCATAAAATGACCTCGAAGTTCCTGCAGTGGAAACAGCCCTAAGATGTTCAGTATATAGGGTAACACTTCAGTGGCTCATCCCACTGAGCATGTACCACGTGGAGTTTGAATCCAACTCGTGGCCCATCGCTGTGTGTTGTTGCTCCACTCACTCCTCTGATTTCCTGTCGCTCTGTAACTGTCTCTCTCAAATGAAGGCCTGAAAAGCCCAAAATTAATCTTTGATAAATGTGTTCAGTATATAGCCAGTGTTTTGCAGTTGATTATTATTTTTATTTTATTTATTTTTTTTACTTTTCATTAACTTGTTATTAGCTAAAATCTCCTTTACTATGTTTGATGTAACTGATTAAAGTCTATGTTGTTTTCATCACTTTGTTTTCACATGTCTGTTGCTTGGGCGTCAATATTGTAACATGTTGGAAAGTGACCGTTTCTGAATGATGTTTCTAACCCTCATTAGAACTTTGTGAAATAAAGTTACACCAACTAAATCTCAACCTCACTATTGCTGATCAATTTACTGACAACTCTCAGCTGCCAATCTGTAACTGCTCACAAATAAAAAGCAAAGTTTAGACGTGAACCAACCTTTGGATCTGGGAGGGATTCACTCACTCACTCACTCACTCACTCACTCACTCACTCACTCACTCACTCACTCGCTCACAAACACTTACAAAAGAGAAAATAACAACAGCAACAGTTGCAGACTATTGACAATGTTTCAATATTTCAACTAGTTTTTGATTTAACATTTAACACTGCACTAATCGTGTCTTAAATCCTCATACAACAGACACTTCTGTTTAAAAAAGTCAAATAACAACAGCATGGGCAGAGCAAATTAACAAACTCGCTATGAGGATATGTAAAGACAGAAAGGAAAAAACAGATGTGAGGTTAAGATAACAGAAAACTTCCTGTGCGCAGAAGAGACTCAACTTCCTGTCACCAAAGTAATAGGTAGATTCTGGGTGTGATATCACCCAAGCTCATTGAGGTGGGGTTTTTAGTTAGAACAAGTGCAACGATAAAACATACGATAGAGTTAGAGGAGTTTCTGTAGACTGGACCAAAGTGTACGTTCTGAGTCCACACAACTCCTGTAAATGGCAGGTCTCTATGGACTCAGGGTCCTGCTGCTCTGGACCGGGATCATCAGTTTGACCAACAGTGAGTAACTATGTTCAATGTTGATTTAAAGGACATCTTTATAGAGTCAGTTATTGATAGATGTTTTCTGGTGTCAGCAAATGGTTGATGAGTGAATGATTAGAATGAAAGATGTCATGCATATGTATATTTCAGTATTAAATGTGATTTCACACATATAGCACCAGTTCAACAGAGATCTAACAACTCAAGAGCACATCACCGCTCAAATAAAAGGTTTTGAACAGAGGAGTAATATACCATAAAAAGAAAACACACATTCCTTGCCACTTTAAAAGTAGAATGTTTAGGTTGAAATTCTCAAATCTATTTCTATTTTCTGTGAAAACACAAACTTTTCCTGCACCTTTAAATTGAGTATTTTCACAATGTGGCCTTTTTTTAAAACAAATATTATTATTATACTATTTTTTGTAAATCAGATGCGATATAGTATAGCTGTAAGTTTCTCATTGTATTGTGATAATTTCTGTGTAACAGCACAACATCAGTGTTTGAGAGAATAGCTCTGCATGTAAAAAATGATTTCCCTTATCGTTCATCATTTCTATCTGTGGCCTTTCACCACTTTACAGTGAATAGGTTGTAATGGATTTCAAACACAAATAAAATCAGCTTTTGTCAGGCCAGTATTTATGAATATAAAATTAAATGATATTCATTGAAATAATCAATGCAATGTTTTATGATGATGTTAATTGTGATCTTATTGAAATGTACTTCAGGTCAGTTTACTGATGGGGCATATACTACAGGTAGGTAATAAAATATTAATTTTCAATATTTTTTACATCACATAATTCATATCCCATCAAATCACATTAACATTTTATATTAATTTATTTTGTTTCTCTCCTGAAATTGTATTGCATCTTTAGCTTCTTCACCTCTACAGTGTAAGTACTGTACCTTTTGGTATGCTTTGTGTTGTGTTATTTGGCCGTTTGTTTTGTGGTTTGTGACAAATACACTGTATTACACCTCATATATTTCCTGTTGCTTTATAATAAGAATAGATGAATTTCATAAGGAGACATATTGTTTTGATGCAGTGTCTTTGTCAATCAAATTAACAAACTGTGATTCCAAGTTATTCTCATGAGATTACTACTACTACCACCACCGCTCCAGACTGTAGTGTAGTGTCAAAGTGTTATACAGCACCGTTTAGTATAGTATAGCGAATTTCAGGAAAAAAACTAAATGTCTCATTGTGGTTAATACAACTACGTACATGTTTATTTTATTAACTCTGCTGATATTCTCTGCAGGTTCTTACACTGTAGCAACCATCAAGTTTGGCTTCCAGATTGACATTACCAGCTCTAACCGTGGTGACTACACCATAAACCTGAAGGAACAAGACCAACCAGGAGAAAGAATCCCTGTCCAGCACTCCAGTCAAAGTTCATCACATGAAGTCAAAAACCTGAAGCCCTGTACTGAATATGAGCATTATGTGACATATCTTGATGATGCCGGTGAAGAAAAAACCTGTAGCCACGTTGGAGATAAAACTACGACAACTGAAATTAGTGAGTAAAAATGATTCAGGTTGTTGTCATGTATCTTCTTTTCTTTTTAATTTAAGAAATGAAACAGTGTGTTAAATGGGGAGACATCTGTGCATAACTTGTGTGTTTCAGGTAAAGATGACATCAGACAAGACATCAGCTGCAGCCCTGGTCATGTCTGTTACAGGAGTGACTGGGACATCACCTCTTTACAGCCAACACCAGATAGGAGTCCTGATGTGCGATGTGATAATAAAACATTCTGTGTCAAACCTGGTTATGACGACATTTGTTCAGACTTTACTACAAACTTCATATCAGAAAACTGTGGAAAGTTTTTTAGCCTCACCACAAACATCCCTGTTGGTATGTACAGTATGAATATGGACTGCTTTATTTTTGAAAAGATGCATGTGTTTTAGATTGAAGTTCATAGTTCGTGTTTGTTCATTTATTTTTCCACAGACTTCTTGAATGGAGTTAAAATCCCTCAGACAGCTCCCACTGAACTTCCTGCAAAAATAGAAACAAGGTTTCCTCCAAACTGTAAAAACCTCTCCACTGATTACACCTGCTGGGGTAAGTGATGAAACTAGAAGTAGAGAAATTTGGAGTGTCACCAGTATTAGACATGGATTTACATTTTAAAAAAACATTTCAACCTGCTTTTCCTGTTTTACTTGAAACCTGAGGCAACTAAACCAAAGTGTCTCTCAGTTTGAAGCTGAGGTCTTACTCTGTGGTCTCAGTGAATCAGTTCTAAAACTATTATTTACATTTTTCTGAATTAGTCCAATTTCCACCTGATCACAAAAGATACCGATCATCTCTGATGTATAAATACCAGATGAAATGCTGTCATCCTCATGTCTCCTCAGAAAGAGGCAAAGACCATGAGCCTAAGAAGGAGTCTGAGCTGGAGCCTCTCACAGACTACAGCTGTACTGGTCAGATCAAGGACGACGACAACACAATAAAAAACACAACTGCTGTTCATGTCAGGATTGAGTGTGGTACGTTGATGTTCACTCACATCCTCCTCAGATACCGTGGAGTGAATTACTGTGAATCACCTGTACTCAAGTCTGTTACACATGTCTGATGTTCCTACAGATTTTAAAATTATCAACAAAAAAGAAATTGTAACCGACACAGGAAGGGAGTTCAGCTGGAACACAACAAGTGTCAGGTGTCCATCTGTCCTTCATGAGCTTGAGAAACTTTCATACAACTGTAGTTGTTTTACGGATGATAATCAGGACCTGCACAGTAAGTACATTATTTAGATTACCTTCACAAGTTCTTTTGTAAAAAATCTTTTAACAATAATTCATTAGTAGGAGTTGTTGTAAATTCCTTTACTGGTCTTTTTTAATCGACAGTAAATAATATATATGAAATTACAGTTTGTTGAAGAGGATTTAAAAAACCTGACATGAAATATGACACAGAAATAACACTGTGACTGTATTAAGGTGCTGGAAAAAGTTCTCACGTGTTAATTGTTCCAGTCTGATCTCCTCCTGTCACATAAGGTGCACGATAGTTTTAACCTGGAGGGACAAAGTTGGTGATCGACCAGTGATGAATAGATAATATTTGGAGAAAAAAAAATTAAAGCTGTTGTATATACCTTTAATATTATATCTTGTTGTTGTGCAAAATAACAAAACAAACTAACAGCCTGTCAACCTCAGTTACAGCTCAGAAACATCCATCAGGAGGAACATGTGATTTGACTGAAGTCGACATACATTACTGTGTAGTCTATCTCTTTTACAAAGACACCATAACTAGAATTGGCAGCAGTTCCATACATTACAGAAGAGGTAAGTTCCAAAATGGTCACAGCTGACACTATACTGTATTACTCTAACACAAAAAGACAACCCTGAGCATCAGCACATACTTTAATATGTCAGTGAAAGTATCTGTGTGAGACACTAAGGACCAAACAGCTTTAAACTTCTTTGGGAGAAAACTGATGTGACCTACAATGACTCTAAGGTCTTGTACAAGAAAACAGTCACTACTTGGATATTTCAATTTGGAATAGAATCAAAATTTAATGCAACACCGACTTACTTATTCACTCATGATAATTAGTGTGAATGCTGAAAGCATTCACACTATTGTTCTTCTGTTCGGCTATACCTTTGGCACTTAACTAGTCCTTCATACTTTGTGCTATTTCAACAATTCTCACATCAAAATGTTCAGCCTTTTCGGGACAGGTGTGCTATTACTTTTCTCTTTTCAACTATTCATACTTTTTGCAATATTCAACTATTTCTGATTTTTTTTTTCCCCATAGAGAATGCATTGGAACAGTCTTGAAACTCTTCAAATCTTCTTACTTCTTTCAGCCTTTAAAGCGTCCACATACTTTCAGCTAGAGACTTCATTCAAATTCTGAGTTGTAGACAAACTTCTAATGTATTCATCCTGTATTTACAACTTTTTAATAGCTTGTACCGTTTTTGAGATAAATCCTTTAAAAGCACATGAGGATTTCTGACAAATTTCACACTTTTCAATGAGTGTGTATGGGGTTGGGTCAGAGTGGGTGACGTCATCGTAGAGTGCAGCAGATCCAAAAAAGCGACTGGAACTTTTCTTCTGAAATTGCCAGCAAAGCTACAAATGACACTCTACACTCATGATTTTGGAAACAGTTTGTAGCCACGCTTGTCTTAGGTCTCACAATGCCGTCAAAAATGCACAGAGACTCAGAGAATAATTTAAAATATTTTTTAAATGCAGCCATGGAGCTCTCTGCTCCCATTCAGCACAATGCATTTTTTTCACAGCAGCAGGAGAAGGAGCTCAACTTTGTAACTTGCTGTTAAGTGCTTTTTAATTAGTGTGACTGCTGAGGCAGTCACACTATTGTTCTTCTGTTTGGCCATTTTCTTCCGCCTTTTTACGGTCTTCTTCTAGTCCTTCATACTTTGTGCTATTTCAACAATTCATATATCAAAACGTGCAGCTTTTTTTGAACTTTATTGGCATTACTTTTCTCTTTTTAACTATTTATACTTTTTAAAATATTTAACTTTTTAGATGTTGACAGTGTGCAGATCATTAACAGACAACAGTCTTCTTCACAACTCCACTGTAGTGTAGGGGTTAGGGTGGCTGCTTGCCAACCCTAAGGTCACTGGTTCGAATCCAAGGGAAGAACTCTTGTTATGTTATGTTGAATTCTGCTCTCCTCCCCCGCCTTCAATTGGTTACAGGTGTTTGTTATCTCCTTGATTACTCATACCAGTTTGCAGCACATCATCACATTACAATGAATGACAACAGTCTTGAAAGCAGTGTGCTCTCTGTAGCCGAGTGGCAGAGTAAAGATTTAGTGATCATATGGTCATGGGTTCGATTCCTGCCTCAGTCATTTCACATCATTGCTTGACTTTTGATTCCAATTATTCAGCTGTCATTGGACAGTCTTTGATTCCTCATAGTATAAAGTTCATTGTAACTCAGGTTCTCTGTGGCCATATGGTTAGTGTGTTAGGTGTTGTGCTATTTCAACAATTCATATATCAAAACGTGCAGCTTTTTTTGAACTTTATCGGCATTACTTTTCTCTTTTTAACTATTTATACTTTTTCAAATATTTAACTTTTTCTGCCACGATTCCTTACTTCTTTTTTTAAGCAGAAGCCAGTGATCCTCTTATCAAAGGTTTTCTTTACCCCTCACATACTGTCTCTGTCTGTAGCCTAGTGGTTAGCTTGCTGGTCTGGAGACTTGAAGGTTGCTGGTTCAAATCTTGCCTCAACAACAATTATAGTGAATTATTTTCCCAGTTGTCCTCTGTTGACTTCTGATAACTTGCTTCATGTTGAAACTGCTGCTCTCAGCCTGAAATTCACAGAAATTTTCATTCTAAGTCATTCAAGCTTGACTCTCAAGCTTTCTTGATGTTAACTGTGTGTGCACCGTGGCCTAGAGGCAGAGTGGAAGTCTAATGACCATGAGGTTGTGGGTTCGATTCCGACCTTGGTCAACCACTTGTATGGTGATCACTGCTTGCACTATTTGCTAATTCTGCAACAGCGTTCAGCTGCTTTCAGCAGTCACACGCATTTCCATTAGGAAATGATACTTTATCTAGTTCATTTTAATTCACCCAAAAATAGTCACAGGTCACAAAAAAGTCCTCTACTTACTTGTTGTGGCTCATTTATACTATTTTCTGCTTCTTTTGAGCATCATTGAAAAATCTCACATTCATCAAAGTCTCAACCTCTCTTGTCCACAACTTTGTCTGTAGTCCAGTGGGTAAGGTGGCTGCTTGCCAACCCCAAGGTCACTGGTTCAAATCCAAGGGAAGCACTCTTTTTATGTTATGTTGAATTCTGCTCCCCTCCCACACCCTCAATTGGTTACAGGTGTTCGTTAAGAGACGCATTAATTGCTTCTGCCACCGTTTGCAGCACATCATGACATTACAATGGCAACATGCTTATGTGTGTGCTCTCTGTGGCGAAGTGGCAGAGTAAAGGTTTATTGATCATGAGGTCATGGGTTCGATTCCTGCCTCATTCATGTCGTACTTTCTGCTAGAGACTTCATTCAAATTCTGATTTGTAGACAAACTTCTAATGGCTCATTTATAATGCTTTTTTAAGCATCATTGAAAAATCTCACATTCATGAAAGTCTCAACCTCTACTTCATCAGAAGTGTTGGAATGGCCTAGTGGATAAGGTTCCTGCCATTCAACCACAAGGTCACAGGTTCAAATCCCACCTGAGCAGTCTTGTTAGTGTGTCAGCCACTTTGAACTTTAACCAATACCACTTGGTCTGGTCACATGATCAAACTTGATAATGCATATGCGCCCCCACCTATTCTCTTTACCTCTTTCAATCTCGGTTTGTGTTAACATGTTTCTTGTTTATACCACTGCACTAAGATTGATTTGCACTGGAACTACAGCTTTGGGCTCGTTAACTTCAGAGCGAGACAGAGTGCAGTTCATCAACAGACAACAGTCTCTGCAACTGTGTGTACACTGTGGCCTAGAGGCAGAGTGAAAGTCTGCTGACCATGAGGTTGTGGGTTCGATACCTACCTTGGTCAACCATTTGAATGGTGATCACTGCTTGCACTATTTGCTAATTCTGCAGCTGCTTTCAGCATTCACACGCATGTTCCGTTAGGAAATGCTACTTTATCTAGTTACTATTCAAATGCCTTTCAATATTCTTTATCATCATATTCAATTATATGATTTTTGTCTGTTTTGATAAGTGACATTAAATAATGATCATCAGATCATGAACCCTCATGAAAACATCAATATTAATAATAAACGATAATGTATCTACTGTATTACACACACACACACACACACACACACACACACACACACACACACACACACACACACACACACACACACACACACACACACACACACACACACACACACACACACAGTACATAACAGGAATTCAGACTTTAAATTCCAGCAGCAGTAGTTATTCTCTGAGACTCTGTAGAAATCTAGCAGCTTCTCTCAGTCCTGAAGCCTGTTAGTTCATCACTGTAGAATATGAAGCCTGGAGAGTAATTACTATCTCAGTAATAATTACTAGCTCAGTGATTACTAATTTTTGATTGTCTAAAAGGTGTTATCTTTTTAAAACCATCCGAGTTAATTAACTAAATAATTGTAAAGGCTGGATTTCTTAAAGTAAAATAAATATCAGCAAATTTACAAATTAATTACTGTATTTTCTCATTCTGTCTTTCAAGAATGAAAAAAAAAAACAACTGCAAATGCATTGGACAACCAGTACATCTCTCAATATCATCTTATACAGCCATTCAGTATACACAGACTTATTTCTCTACATTGTAAGGCATTGATATTCTTCTGTTATACAGATTATTATTATTCAGGTCTTCCTGCCCCCTTAATCGCCATCATCAGCATCATCAGCATCATCATACTTGATGTGGTGTCTCTGGTGGTCTACATGATTTACATTAACAAGTCCAGAAAGTAAAGATCCTTTTGTTTCTAATCTTCTTCTTAACTTTGTTACATTGTAACAATTGTTTGTTTTTCTGAATAATTTACTGATAGAATAATATGTCATGTGACAGAGTTAAATCATGATATGAAATTAGTTGTTTTTGCTGATAACAATATTTTCTAATCTATCAAATATGTTGTATGTTATTTTCCATGTTATATTATGTATCAGTGTTATTCTTTAAAGTCGGTCCTCACCATTTTCTCCATAGTGACATGAGTGAAGGCATGATGACATCAACAGCAAGTGAGTACACTTTAGGTTTATTTTAGAAGAATACTGTGATACAATGTTGAACAAATACTAACTTGCAGTATATCCTGTTGGGTTTTTAGTTTATGTAAATGTACCAACTCCTGGAGGACGTCATAAAAAAGATTGCTGATGAAGAAAACCCTGATGGAGCTGCAATCAGGATCATTAACTCTTTACTCTGCTTAGTTAGAGCTGCGTTTCCACTGAGGAAGTTCCAGGTAAAAATAGGGGGCAGGAACTTTACAGGTACGTTCCTCTCACTCTGTCCTGTCGGCCGCTGTGTCTCCAGCCCCATAAAATAACCTCGAAGTTCCTGCAGTGGAAACAGCCCTAAGATGTTCAGTATATAGGGTAACACTTCAGTGGCTCATCCCACTGAGCGTGTACCACATGGAGTTTGAATCCAACTCGTGGCCCATCGCTGTGTGTTGTTGCTCCACTCAGTCCTCTGATTTCCTGTCGCTCTGTAACTGTCTCTCTCAAATGAAGGCCTGAAAAGCCAAAAAATAATCTTCGATAAATGTGTTAAATATATAGCCAGTGTTTTGCAGTTGATTTTTTATTTTATTTTTTTAACTTTTCATTAACTTGTTATTAGCTAAAATCTCCTTTACTATGTTTTGTTGTAACTGATTAAAGTCTATGTTGTTTTCATCATTTTGTTTTCACATGTCTTTTTCTTGGGCATCAATATTGTAACTTGTTGGAAAGTGACCGTTTCTGAATGATGTTTCTAACCCTCATTAGAACTTTGTGAAATAAAGTTACACCAACTTAATCTCAACCTTACTGTTGTTGATCAATTTACTGACAACTCTCAGCTGCCAAACTTGTAACTGCTCACAAATAAAAAGCAAAGTTTAGACGTGAACAAACCTTTGGATCTGAGAGGGATTCACTCACATTCTTACAAACAACACTTACAAGAGAGAAAAGTAACAACAGCCACAGTTGCAGACTTTTGACAATGTTTAAATATATTTCAGCAAGTTTGTGATTTAACATTAGTTTGGAAAACTAACAATGCACTTAATATGTGTCTAAAATCTTCAAATAACAGACAGAGCAAATTCACAAACTCACTAATGAGGATATGTAAAGACAGAAAAGCAAAAACGGTTGTGAGGTTAAGATAACAGAAAACTTCCTGTGTGCCAAAGAGACTCAACTTCCTGTCACCAAAGTAGTAGGTAGATTCTGGGTGTGATATCACCCAAGCTCATTGAGGTGAGGTTTTTAGTTAGAACAAGTCAAAGTGCAACGATAAAACATACGATAGAGTTAGAGGAGTTTCTGTAGACTGGACCAAAGTGTACGTTGTGAGTCCACACACAACTCCTGTAAATGGCAGGTCTCTATGGACTCAGGATCCTGCTGCTCTGGACCGGGATCATCAGTTTGACCAACAGTGAGTAACTATGTTCAATGTTGATTTAAAGGACATCTTTATAGAGTGAGTTATTGATAGATGTTTTCTGGTGTCAGTAAATGGTTGATGAGTGAATGATTAGAATGAAAGATGTCATGCATATGTATATTTCAGTAGTAAATGTGATTTCACACGTATAGCATCAGTTCAATAGAGATCTAACAACTAAAATGACTTTCATTAGAGCACATAACCTCTCAAATAAAAGTCTTTGAAAAGAGGAGTAATATATAAAAAGAAAACACACATTCCTTGTCACTTTAAAAGTAGAATGTTTAGGTTGAAATTCTCAGATCTATTTCTATTTTCTGTGCAAGTTCTTGTGAATGTACAAAACCTCTTAAAGCCCACAATCGGCCATTTAAGCATTTTCTAAGCTGCTTTGAGAATTCTCAACGGGCCTGACCTGGTCCAACCCACTTGTGTTGAAGCTCAGAACTGACACAGCTGGACTCGTGAGCATTAATTCTCAGTCCAAATGCGGCCAAGAAGAAGGAAGCCCGGCCGTGGTCCAACCCGAGTTATTTGTATGTGTTTTCGACCCAAACCTGGAGCATCCAGTTGAGGCGTCCCGGCCTGTTGAGAACTCCAATTGACTCAGATAAATTAATGTGTGCTATTCCCTTCTATTCTTACACTTTTAAACAGTAAGAATATAATTATTTGATTGTATTTTCCATCTTTACAGAGCATAAGATTTGTTCAAAATTAAGCCGGGTCATTTTGACAGTTGAAACAAAAATATTGTACAAAAGTATTACAGACTATAGATTTGCATTTGGATAAGATAACATTCACTTACTAAATGATTCACATTCACAATTACACATGGAACAATGTGCAATGAAATGTGTAATTATGCCTACTTCCAGAAATAATAAAAACAAAAAGAAACAGTGTAAAATATAAGAATATAAGATCTATATGAAACATGACAATATTAGATATAGTGTTGCATAAATATAGCCTATAAGTACTACAATATTTTGGTTTGACTCCCTGACGAAGCCGTGTAGCCGTAATGAGTTTTTTAAAGGTTAACATGACCAAGCCATAGCAATAAAGGCTTTTTAACTGTTCACACAGAGAGTGCCTCAGATATCTCTTTTTAAGTTATGTTGATTAAATCGAAGTGTGCCGATGTGCAAATGTTGAAAGAATTAGGCTGCATAGGTGAAGATTCACAGATGTAGGAGTAAATAAAGGAACAGTTACAGGGGCACCGAGTGGCGCAGTAGGTTGAGCAGGTGCCCGTGTAGTGCAGCCCTTACCTCCCTCTCTCTCTGCCTCTCCATTTCCTGTCTCTCTCAACTGTACTGTCTATTAAAGGCATAAAAAGCCAAAAATATATATACTTTAAAAAAGTAACAGTTATAAAGTTTGGTCGTCACTTATATGGTTTTCATCATTATCTTCAACAATGCATATCACACCAAAACTAAAGCTGCTGCTAACGTGCTGGTCCCCATGAAACAGGCTGGGCTTGAACTAGATCTCATGTGCTTAACTATTTTAATTTTCAAATGCTGAACATGTGATAGTTTAATTTCACTCATATTTTCAGTTCAGTATTACTTTTTTTTAAATTACTTTTATCAGACCACATCACCTCTCCATAATATAAGTCTTTGAAAAAAGGAGTAAAATGGCCAAGACGAAAAAATGATTTACGTAGCGCATAGCGCAAAACCGGCCCACCGGAGGCTATTGTTGTAATTGCAAAAAAATTCTGTTGATGTTATGTTATGTTAAAATTCAGTTCAATATAATAATAATATGTTTTGTAAAAGTATAGTTCCATCTACTGTAAACATCTTAATAATGTACTTTATATAAATAACTCATTATTTATTTAACTAAAATGAGTTTGACACGCAAGGTCTATTTCATAAGTTATATTTATTAAAGATGCAATATGATATAGTTGTGTTCTCTATATATTTTAATAACTCAAAACATCTTCAAAATGTGTTAATAAAGGCTAACTTATTGTTTTCTGATCTCTTAAATTGCATTTGATTTTTAGCTTCTTCATCTCTTCAGTCTGTGTTTTGTTCTTTTGGTTTTCTTTATGTTGCTTTCTTTGAATTGAATTGAATTTACAAATTGGAATTCGAGATTAGTCTAGTTTTAAATATATTTTTACTCAACACAAACTTAATGAAACTTTGTTGGTGTAAAACAGCCTTAACATGCAGGAAAGGACTGGTTAGATGCGTTAACCACAGCTAAATGCAGCTCTGAAACATCCTGAACTGAACATGAGCTTAGATGTAAAATGCTGTATTGTCTTCATAGATGATGTTACTAACAGGCAAAATGCATATGTAATAGCTGTAAATGTTGTACAAAATAAAACATGCTGTAAGTTTGCATTAGGCAGCAGAGGTGAACATCTACAGATACTAAAAAATAAAATAAGGAAAGAATTGAATACTATGAAATTGTGTTGTCACATCTAGAAACGTACTAGAACTAAATCAGAACTTCATTTGCTTCTCAGAATTAATAAGATGCAAGGCCTTGTGTTATCGTGTTCACTGTAAAGAACTAGCTTATACACACGTAACATCTGATTTACTCACACTCTTTAAAATTGTTAGAATAAATCAATTAAGTCACAGAAATCTAAATTTTCTTAAAACAAACATGTGATTGATGTAGAAGAACTTTAAGTTCTTGTTGGCGGTGAGAAGTAAACGTTCCTGTCACCACATAATGTAAAAATTGTTTTTCTTCACATGAATTCATACCAGATGTGAAATTTAGGATGTGGTGAACCCAGAAGCTGCAACCATTTGTATTGTCATTCATTTTATATACTTCACACAGTTTAATTTAATTGTTATCCTATTAAACTTCACTTCAGGGCAGACTATTGATGGGCAAAGGGTCACAGGTAATGTATGCATTTACTATATAATTTTCACATTCATCACATTGTTTAAATCATATACTGTAAACAAACATTAATGTTTTTGTTTTCTGTTCCCATGAAATTGTATTTGTTTTTAGCATCCTCACCTCCACAGTGTAAGTACTGCTGTTTTCATAGATTTTGTTCTTCACATTGCTTGAGTTGTCTGTCTTTTTAATATGACATATAATTGAATCTTATTCATTTCCTGTTATTGCTGGTGGATTATAATAGGTATCATGTTAGAAAATGTATCCTTTTTATGGAGGTTCTTGCTCTGGTAACTACTTAATAAGATTCAATGGAGGCTTTCCTGTAACTGAAAATGATATGCTATACATAGTATAGCATGATTAGAATATAGTACATTGTAGCCCTAGCCCAGTATAGTACACAGATTGAGAGAGGTACACTTCAGTGCATAGTAGTACAAAACAAGTCAAAGCATAATATAAAATTGCATAGTTTCTGAATCATGTCTGGATTGACAAACATGAGGAAGTGTGTATGTCACATTGTGGATAATATTTTCTTTTCTCTGCTGATGTTGTCTGCAGGTTCTTACACTGTAGCAACCATCAAGTTTGGCTTACAGATTGACATTACCAGCTCTAACCATGGTGACTACACCATAAACATCAACGAAGGAGACCGATTAGACACTGGAGAAAAAATCACTGTCCAGCACTCCAGTCAAAGTTCATCACACCAAATCAAACAGCTGAAGCCCTGTACTGAATATGAGCATTATGTGACATATCTTGATGATGCCGGTGAAGAAAAAACCTGTAGCCACGTGGGAGATAAAACTACGACAACTGACATTAGTGAGTAAAAATGATTCAGGTTGTTGTCATGTATCTTCCTCTGTTTTAATTTAAGAAATTAAACAGTGTGGAAAAAAATTGGAGACATTTGTGCATCACTTGTGTGTTTCAGGTAAAGAAGACATCAGACAAGACATCAGCTGCAGCCCTGGTCATGTCTGTTACAGGAGTGACTGGGACATCACCTCTTTACAGTCAACACCAAATAAGATTCCTGATGTGCGATGTGATAATAAAACATTCTGTGTCAAACCTGGTTATGACGACATTTGTTCAGACTTTACTACAAAGTTCATATCAGAAAACTGTGGAAAGTTTTTTACCCTCACCACAAGCATCCCTGTTGGTATGTATGAATATGGTCTGCTTTGATTTTGAAAAGCATGTGATTTAGATTGGCATTCAGATTCAGTGTTTGTTTATTTATTTTTCCACAGATTTCTTGAAGGAAGTTAAAATCCCTCAGACAGCTCCCACTAAACTTCCTGCAAAAATAGAAACAAAATTACCTCCAAACTGTAAAGGCCTCTCTATTGATTACACCTGCTGGGGTAAGTGATGAAACTAGAAGTAGAGCGACGTCATGTGTCACCTGCCATTTAAATAAAATATCCAGGCAAGTTATAAATAACGTTAACTAACATGGCCTGCACAAAAAATGCAACGTTGATCAGGAAAATGATCAGTTCAAATCTGACTGGACTGATCAGTCAGTCAACAGCAATACTAACTATACCTATTGTGCATCCCTGAGGTGGACATTTCAATCTGCCCTATCCTGCTTTACTTGAAACCTGAGACAATCTGAATTGTCTTTCAGTTTGAGGGAGAGGTCTTACTCTGTGGTCTCAGTGAATCAGTTCAAAAACAGTTATTTACTTTTTTCTGATTGAGCTCAATTTTCACTAAATCACAAAAGATAGAACAGGGCGAGTTGGACAGAGAATTATGTTTTTGTTTTATCAGGGTGTTTTAGAGAGTGTAATCAGGTATGGGATGATTGTGTGGTTTGGGAACCTCCCTGTTTCAGATAAATTAAAGCTACTGCACCTGGTTCAAACAGCTATGAAAATAATTGGCCTTAAAGTTCATTACAGTCTGCAGTCTCTGTATGTGCTGAAAGAGGTGAAGACAATCCTGGAGGACCCATCCCATATTCTACACTCACAGTATGAGCTGTTACCATCAGGCAGGCGATACCGAGCTCAGCGGTCCAGATTAAACCGGTACAAGAACTCTGTCACTTGGTGTTCTGAATAGGAGTCTAAAATACCACAACAGCACTACAACTTTTATGATTGTATTGTGTCTTTTTTTTAAATTCTTATTGTGTGCCCTCTATTGTGTATTTTGTGTGTACTGTATGTGGTTGAAGGGTCTGGCAGCATTGAGTCCAGGCCGAATTTTCCCCCACAGGGACAATAAAGTATATCTATTTATCTACTTATATACCTACACATGGATGCATAAGTGCATGATCATTATTCAGTTGACTGGTTTGGTCATCTCCTGTTCTGTGTTGTTGAAATGTTTGTGCCACACTGTCTCAGTCGGTCTGATCCCACTGTGGACAAAGAGCAGGTGTCGACACAGACACACCGAGCTCACTCTCTAACTCTGGTTGTAGTGTGAGAGCCATGTTATTACGTAGTGTCACATAGCGTTGTGCAAAGTAGCCTGTTAGAAACTCTAAACATGGTGCCAAATAAAATGGGCAGATTCATCTATGATGCAGCGATAACACTGCAGTCTGTTTATAAAAGGTACATAGGTCCTACAAGCAAATCATGTGGTGCAGCTGCACAACCAGTGGAAAAGTCAGTTGGGGAGCCCTTTTGAAACTTGTAATGCTGAATGATAATGAAATCTGTGTCCTCCTGAAAATATGTAACCCCCCCCCCCCCAATTTGTTTCTGCAGCCTGGTCTGTGCTGATCAGCTCTGATGTATAAACACCAGATGAAATGCTGTCATCCTCATGTCTCCTCAGAAAGTGGCAAAGACCATGAGCCTAAGAAGGAGTCTGAGCTGGAGCCTTTCACAGACTACAGCTGTACTGGTCAGATCAACGACGACAACAACAACACAATAAAAACCACAACTGCTGTTCATGTCAGGATTTACTGTGGTAAGTTGATGTTCACTCACATCCTCCTCAGATACTATGGAGTGAATTACTGTGAATCACCAGTACTCAAGTCTGTTACACATGTCTGATGTTCCTACAGATTTTAAAGTGATCACCACAACGAAACGTGTAACCGACACAGGAAGGGAGTTCAGCTGGAACACAATAAGTGTCAAGTGTCCATCTGTCCTTCATGAGCTTGAGAAACTTTCATACAACTGTAGTTGTGATACGTATGGTTATGAGCGCCTGCACAGTAAGTAAAATTATTTAGATTACCTTCACAAGTTCTTTTGTAAAAAATATTTTAACAATAATTCATTAGTAGGAGTTCCTTTACCAGCCTTTATATGAAATTACAGTTTGTTGAAGACGATTTAAAAAACCTGACATGAACTATGACACAGAAATAACACTGTGACTGTATTAAGGCACTGGAAAAAGTTTTCACATGTTAATTGTTCCAGTCTGATCTCCTACTGTCACATAAGGTGCATAATAGTTTTAACCTGGAGGGACAAAGTTGGTGATCGACCAGTGATGAATAGATAATATCACTGATTGATTGGAGAAAATAAAAACTACAGCTGTTGTATATACCTTTAATATTGTATCTTGTTGTTATGCAAAATAACAAAACAAACTAACAGCCTGTGAACCTCAGTTACTGTTACAGCTCAGAAACATCGGTGGGGAGGAACGTGTCATTTGACTGATGTCAATGTACGTTACTGTGCAGTCGATCTCTTTTACAAAGACACCACAACTAGAATTGGCAGAGGTTACATAGGTGACAACATAGGTGACAACAGAGGAGGTAAGTTCCAACATGGTCACAGCTGACACTATACTGTAGGCTATTACTCTAACACAAAAAGACAACACTGAGCATCTTCACTGAAAGTATGTGCTGCATATATATGTTGAATATGTCAGTGAAAGTATCTGTGTGAGACACTAAGGACCAAACAGTTTTAAAACTTCTTTGGGAGAAAACTGATGTGACCTACAATGACTCTAAGGTCTTGTACAAGAAAACAGTCACTACTTGGATATTTCAATTTGGAATAGTATATAATATTACTAATTAATTACTGTATTTTCTCATTCTGTCTTTCAAGAATAAAAAATAAAAAAAAGCAAATGCACTGGACAACCAGTGCATCACTCAATATCATCTTATACAGCCATTCAGTATACACCAACTAATTTCTCTACGTTGTAAGGCATTGATATTCTTCTGTTATACAGGTTATATTTTTCCAGAATTCGTCGCCTTATTCGCCGCCATCAGCATCATCATACTTGATGTGGTGTCTCTGGTGGTCTACATGATTTACATTAACAAGTGCAGAAAGTCCAGAAAGTAAAGACCCTTTTGTTCTGAATAATTTACAGATATAATAATGTGATAGAGTTAATTCATGATATGAAATTAGTTTTTGCTGATAACAATATTTTCTAAGCTATCAAATATGTTGCATGTTATTTTCCATGTTATATAATGTATCAGTGTAATTCTTTAAAGTCGGTCCTCACTATTTTCTCCACAGTGACATGAGTGAAGGCATGATGACAACAACAGCAAGTGAGTACACTTTAGCTTTATTTTAGAAGAATACTGTGATACAATGTTGAACAAATACTAACTTGCAGTATATCCTGTTGGGTTTTTAGTTTATGTAAATGTACCAACTCCTGGAGGACGTCATAAAAAAGATTGCTGATGAAGAAAACCCTGATGGAGCTGCAATCAGGATCATTAACTCTTTACTCTGCTTAGTTAGAGCTGCGTTTCCACTGAGGAAGTTCCAGGTAAAAATAGGGGGCAGGAACTTTACAGGTACGTTCCTCTCACTCTGTCCTGTCGGCCGCTGTGTCTCCAGCCCCATAAAATGACCTCGAAGTTCCTGCAGTGGAAACAGCCCTAAGATGTTCAGTGTATAGGGTAACACTTCAGTGGCTCATCCCACTGAGCGTGTACCACGTGGAGTTTGAATCCAACTCGTGGCCCATCGCTGTGTGTTGTTGCCCCACTCACTCTGATTTCCTGTCGCTCTGTAACTGTCTCTCTCAAATGAAGGCCTGAAAAGCCCAAAATTAATCTTCGATAAATGTGTTCAGTATATAGCGAGTGTTTTGCAGTTGATTATTATTATTTTTTTAACTTTTCATTAACTTGTTATTAGCTAAAATCTCCTTTACTATGTTTGATGTGACTGATTAAAGTCTATGTTGTTTTCATCACTTTGTTTTCCTGGGGACGCCACACATGTCTTTTGCTTGGGCATCAATATTGTAACATGTTGGAAAGTGACTGTTTCTGAATGATGTTTCTAACCCTCATTTGAACTTTGAAATAAAGTTACACCAACTAAATCTCAACCTCACTGTTGCTGATCAATTTACTGACAACTCTCAGCTGCCAATCTGTAACTGCTCACAAATAAAAACGAGAGTTTACACGTGAACCAACCTTTGGATCTGGGAGGGATTCACTCACTCGCTCACAAACACTTACAAAAGTGTTTGTGAGCGAGTGAGTATGGGTGGGGTTTTCATGGGCTGGGGGCGGCTTTTAAACATGTAAAGCACTTTGTTCTACATTTTTTATGTTTGAAAACTGCTCTATACATAAAGTTTATTATTATTATTATTAAAAGAGAAACGTAACAGCAGCAACAGTTGCAGACTTTTGACAATGTTTCAATATTTCAACTAGATTTTGATTTAACATTAGTTTGGAAAAATAAAACTGCACTAATCGTGTCTAAAATCATCATACAACAGACACTTCTGTTTAAAAAAGTCAAATTACAACGGCATGGGCAGAGCAAATTAACAAACTCACTAATGAGGATATGTAAAGACAGAAAGGAAAAAACAGATGTGAGGTTAAGATAACAGAAAACTTCCTGTGCGTAGAAGAGACTCAACTTCCTGTCACCAAAGTAATAGGTAGATTCTGGGTGTGATATCACCCAAGCTCATTGAGGTGAGGTTTTTAGTTACAGTAGAACAAGTCAACGATAAAACAAACGATAGAGTTAGAGGAGTTTCTGTAGACTGGACCAAAGTGTACGTTGTGAGTCCACACACAACTCCTGTAAATGGCAGGTCTCTATGGACTCAGAATCCTGCTGCTCTGGACCGGGATCATCAGTTTGACCAACAGTGAGTAACTATGTTCAATGTTGATTTAAAGGACATCTTTATAGAGTGAGTTATTGATAGATGTTTTCTGGTGTCAGTAAATGGTTGATGAGTGAATGATTAGAATGAAAGATGTCATGCATACATGTATATTTCAGTAGTAAATGTGATTTCACACATATAGCATCAGTTCAACAGAGATCTAACAACTCAAGAGCACATCACCGCTCAAATAAAAGGTTTTGAACAGAGGAGTAATATACCATAAAAAAAACACACATTCCTTGCCACTTTAAAAGTAAAATGTTTAGGTTGAAATTCTCAGATCTATTTCTATTTTCTGTGCAAGTTCTTGTGAATGTACAAAACCTCTCAAAGCCCACGATCGCCCGTTTAAGCATTTTCTAAGCTGCTTCGAGAGTTCTCAACGGGCCTGAAAATTAAGACCTGACCCGGTCCAACCCGCGGGTGTTGAAGCTCAGACCTGACGCAGCTGGACTCGAGCAATTCTCGGTCCAAATGCGGCCAAAAAGAAGGAAGCCCGGCTGTGGTCAGACCCGGGTTATTTGTATGTGTTTATGACCCAAACCTGGTGCATCCAGTCGAGGCGTCCCGACCCGTTGAGAACTCCAACTGACTCAGGAGCCTACTATATATACAGTCTTCAGCCGGAGCACGCATTTATTTAGAAGAAGTTTAATCTGTGCTGATTAAACTTCTAAATTAATGTGTGCTATTTCCTTCTATTCTTACTCTTTTAAACAGTAAGTATAGAATTATTTGATTGTATTTTCCATCTTTACAGAGCATAAGATTTGTTCAAAATTAAATCAAAGCCTGTCCCATATAGACATCTGTCTCAAATATAAGCCGGGTCATTTCCACAGTTGAAACAAAAATATTGTACAAAAGTATTACAGACTGTGGCTTTGCATTTGGATAAGATAAGATTTACATACTAAATGATTCACATACGCAATTACATATAGAACTATGTGCAATGAAATGTGTTATTATGCCTATAAATTAGTTATAAAGTTTGGTCGTCACTTATATGGTTTTCATCATTATCTTCAACAATGCATATCACACCAAAACTAAAGCTGCTGCTAACGTGCTGGTCCCCATGAAACAGGCTGGGCTTGAACTAGATCTCATGTGCTTAACTATTTTAATTTTAAAACTTCACTCACTGTATATTTTCAGTTCAGTATTACTTTTTTTTTTAAATCACTTTTATCAGATCACATCACCTCTCCACAAAAAGGAGTAAAATGGCCAAGAAGAAAAAGTGATTTAAAAATTTGTCAAACGTACCACCAATAGGGCAAAACCGGCCCACCGGAGGGTTTGTTGTAATTACAAAAGAATTCTGTTGATGTTACAGAATGTTGAAATTCTGTTCATAATATGTTTTGTAAAACGATAGTTAATTAACTGTACATACAGTACACAACTGAACATCTTAATAATGTACTTTATATAAATAACTTGTTATTTATATGAAAAAAAAAATGAGTTTGATACACTCAGCCTATAAGCTACATTTATTAAAGATGCAATACAAATATGATATAGTTGTGTTCTCTATATATTTTAATAACTCAAAATATCTTCAAAATCTTTTAATAAAGGCTAACATAAATGTTTTATAATTTGTTTTCTGATCTCTTAAATTGTATTTTGTTTTTAGCTTCATCATCTCTTTAGTCTGTGTTTTGTTATATTCTTTTGGTGTTCTTTATGTCGCTTTCTTTGAATGGAATTGAATTGAATTTACAAATTGGGATTAGTCTAGTTTTAAATCTATTTTTACTCAACACAAACTTAATGAAACTTTGTTGGTGTAAAACAGCCTTAATGTGCAGGTTGGAAAAGACTGGTTAGATATTCTCAGACATGCATTAACCACAGCTAAATGCAGCTCTGAAACATCCTGAACTGAGCCTGAGCTTAGATGTAAAATGCTTAATTGTCTTTATAGATGATGTTACTAAAAGGCGAATGCATATGTAATAGCTGTAAATGTTGCACAAAATAAAACATGGTTTGTATTAGGCAGCAGAGGTAAAGATCTACAGATCCTACTAAAAAATAAAATAAGGAAAGAATTGAATACTATGAAATTGTGTTGTCACATCTAGAAACGTACTAGAACTAAATCAGAACTTAATTTGCTTCTCAGAAATAATAACATGCAAGGCCTTGTGTTATCGTGTTCACTGTAAAGACAATAGATATTCACGTAAAATCTGATTTACTCACACTCTTTAAAATTGTTAGAATAAATAATTAAAATCACAAAAAACTAAATTTTCTTAAAACAGACATGTGATTGATGTACATAGAAGAACTTTAAGTTCTTGTTGGTGGTGAGAAGTAAACGTGCCTGTCACCACGTAATGTAAAAATTGTTTTTCTTCACATGAATTCATACCAGATGTGAAATTTAGGATGTGGTGAACCAAGAAGCTGCAACCATTGATGAGACACTCAATGTACGCATCTAGAAAGTCCCCACTACAACCCTCTTTTGCAACTTACTGTACTCTAATTTCTAGCTGTGACAGGTCTCAGGACCCTCAAGACTTTGCTGCTTTTACTTTGAATTAACTAATGAACTATTTAGTGTGAATGCTTTCAGCATTCACACTATTGTTGTTCCTCTCCGCCATTTTCTTTATACTTTCCGCCGTTTTACGGACCGCTTATAGTCCTTCATACTTGGACATTATCGGAACTATTTAACTTTTTCATACTATTTATACTTTTTTAAATATTCAAATTGTTACATTGGAACAGGTTTCAAACTCTGAAACTACTGCACCTCTGAAACTACTGCACCTACTGCAACCACATTTGCTTCTACATACTTTCACCTACAGGCTTCATTAAAATTCTGAGCTGTAGACAAACTTCTACTGTATTCAACCTGTGTACAACTTTTTCATATCTTGTACCCTGTACCGTTTTGGAGATGAATCCTTTAAAAGCACATGTGCATTTCTGACCAATTTCACACTTTTCAATGAGTGTGTATTGCGTTGGTTAGAGTGAGTGACATCATCGTTAGAGTGGAGGAAAGCCAAAAAAGTGACTGGAACTTTTCTTCTGAAACTGCCACCAAAGCTACAAATGACACTCTATACACAAGAATTTGCCACAGTTTGTAGCTACACTTGTCTTCTTGCTAAAAATCTGGTCAAAAACGCAAAGAGACTTAATTATAATTTTAAATATTTTTTCAAATGCAGCCTGGGTGCTCTCTCTCTGCCATTCACCCCAGTACAATTTTTCTAACAGCAGAGTAGAAGGAGCTCAACTTTGTAATTTGCTGTATTTGTTTGAATTAACCAAAAAACAGTCACATGTCACAAAAAAGTCCTCCACTTACTTGGTGTGGCTCATTTACACTTTCCTTTTTTTTTTAAGCAGAAGTCAGTGAGCCTCTTATACAGGGGTTTATTTTACCCTTTTTATTGAATGCAACTATAGTCAAGTGGTTAGAACACTGGGCTGATGACCTGAAGGTTGCAGGTTCGAATCTTGCCCCAGCAACTTTGTTAGTGAATCATTCCCCCGGTCTTTCTCGGTTGATTTCTCATAACTTGCTTCTTGTTTAAACTATTTAAACTACTGCTGCATCGGACAGTGTTTGATTTATCATGGTATAAAACTTAAAGCAGAAGTGAGTGATCCGGTCGTTTTCGCTAATGCTGCGTTCCAGGCAGGCTTTTGAAATCATAAATTACAGCTTCAAGTCACAACTTACGACTTTGTAGCGTTCCAGGCAACCCACTCGTGTTTTTCCGACCTGTTTTACCGGTGAAAGTCACTATAACGGCCACTCGTAACTTCCGACCCGTGAAATCGTACCAGTACGTCTTTTTGTACAGTCTATGTACCAGATCGAACTGGTACGACTTCACAGGTCGGAAAAAAACGAGTTTCCTTGAACGCACCATAACAGTCCTCGTCCCTACGTCGCCACATTCACGGCGTCCCTTGGCTGCACACACAGCCCTGCATGCCGTTCTCTCTCCTCATTGGATAAAAACTGTAGGATACGATAAATGTTTTCTCCTCGACTCAGAGCAGAGCAGAGGGACTGAGAGACCCGTGATTCAGACCAAACACTCTATGTAAGTGATTGCTGTCGGAAGATATAACTATTTAAGACTTATATTAACACACATATATCACCTACTTCTGCTTTAAAGGTCCCATATTATGCTGTTTTTCAACTATTTCACATGGTTCTAAGTTGTCCAACCATATAGTATTCCTAGTGTATTGTCCCCAAATCAATCTGCAGCTCTACATCTCAGTAATCTAAAAGTGGCTCTCCAGAGCTCTGCTGAGAACGAGCCATTTCTGTGTCTGCACCTTGAAATGCAAATTAGATGTGTAAACCACGTCTACTCCACACCTGTCACGGGGAGAGGGTGTGGTTTTCACTACAGGTACATGTGCCAGTGTTGACCTTGGGACAGGGGTCGGGCATTGATTACCGAAAAAATAAAAAAATTCTGAGACTGGCATCTTGTCTGAAAAAATGTAAATGTTTCTTCTTTCTTTTTTTTTTTTACTGTGGCAGAAGGAGAAACATGGAGAGACTCCTACTACCATCAGAAAGTTTTGTGTGAAACTGTCAGATAAAAAAAACAAGTGAAACTGAGGAGCGCAGCACAAACTGTGCACTGTTGTATGGACTGATGAGAATATTGACATGGTTTTGCGCCGGGAGAGGAGACTTCCTCGTTCAGATGTCTCTCATTCCGTGATGAGGAGTCGGACCGCTGCGCTGATGAGAAGCGGTATCATCCCAATATTCTCTGATCCGCGATTTCATTTTTAATGACAGGCGGCTGTTTTTCAGTCAATGATTCAAAATGATCATCTGGCGGCCGCGGTACCGACCGCTCCTCCCGTAGGCCGACCGCTTCATGTCAAATGACGGACAGGGAGAGAGAGCGTGTGTGTGTGGATTTGGGGGGGGGGGTCGCTGTTCCGGAGAAGTGTCAGCGGGCGGAGCTCACGTTTTTCCAGACTGGCCCAGGGGGAGTATAAGGAAGTACCGGGAGGTGGAGTCACCTGAGTTCAGCGCATCCTGACGTCAAGTTTGGAGACACAGGGCCCTAGTTTCGTTGACCGAGCGAAGTCTAAGTGCAGCGCAGCTTCGCCACGCCAACGGGGCTGGACCAGGTCCATTTCGCAAGATTCGTGGGCCGCGCAGTCAGACTTAGACCAGCGTAAACCCTCCCCTAGTCCCTCCCACCGGCGCAAACGGCGAAGAGGGAGGAGAGAGGGCGGGAGGCAGACAGGAGGAGGAGAGAAAGGCGTGGAGTGGGTTTGACACAGCCGAGTCAGATCTTCACCAATCAAATGAGCTCCTCTCCTCACCTTTAACTGCGCGGAGGGCGATGCGCGCTGCAAGTTTGTCATTTTATACTTGGACTGGACGGAGGAGACAGCGACGCCAGAGGCCGAACCTCTCCCCGGAGGAAACAGCTGTTTCCCCGGAGGTCCGAGCTCAGAGTGACCAACAATGAGTTTACTAATAATAATACAAATATCCTTAATCAGGTTTGATCTGATACACTGAGAACCCCTGCCCAATGAAAGAAACAACAACTAATAAACTAATAAAGAAACTCACATTTATTCAAACCCTGTAAGCAAGATGAGAGGTATAATACAACATAAACAAACACCATGCGTAACGGATGAAATCAGCGCTCTCTCTCTCTCTCTCTCTCTCTCTCTCTCTGTCCGTCTCTTTTTTTCTCTCTTTTTTTCTGTGATAGAGATGCTGAGTATACGGCTATATACTGACTATCTGATACCGAGGCTGTGGTGGACTAAGAGAGATGAAGATTTGTGTTTTGTTTTTCATTACGGCTGCCTGATGCGCTAATGAATTAATAAGTAAATAAATAAAGCGATCATCACAAGGGCAGAGTGGTATCTCAACACGGCAGCGACATGCAGTCATCCACCCTCAGTCCTGCTTGGGACATCCACAGCTGCTTTTCAGTGCCAATTCGTCCCTGCTGTGTTAATTCAGGTGGAGTTTCCTTTACGCGCCGACAGCCTTTGATCTCTGCTTTGATCTGACGTCAGATGTGACGGGACAATCTATATAGATATAAATTCACGTGTTGATTCCATTAGTTGCATTAAATAGTGGTTATTGTGGATATTTATTGCATTGAAATGTGTCTGGAACTGTGGAGATCTGCCTGTGAGGTCTTGGTGGCGTGTGTGCACTGCAGGTCAGTCAGTCAAACTTCCACTGCACCTGCTGCGCTCCGCCCTGCGCTGAGAATAGACCTGGTTGGAGGTGGCGAGCTTTCAGCGCAACCTCGGCGAGACATTTTCCCACGAAACTTCCACTGCACCAAGCTGAATCTGTGACGCCTCCCCCTGCTGCGCGGCCACGCCTATCTCAGCGCAGCGCGATCTACAAATCTCCCAATCTGACTTTGCGCTCGGCTGCGCTGGTCGAAACTTGCATTAGACCGGCTGCGCTACCTTGCGCCACCTGCGCTGCGCCAGCAAACTAGGGCCCACAATCTCAAAAAAAAGTGTAGCAATCAATTAAGGGAGTGAACAGACTTTTTTCACCTCCAGGCCTCATAGAAAGGCCACGGGAACACATAGGACCACTACAAAACCTGTAGAAAGTGGATTTTGCATAATATGGGCCCTTTAAAGTGTTTTATCTTCTCTGTGGTTGAGAGGTTAGTTTGCCGGGCTGCCAATCATGAGGACCTGGGTTTGATTCCTGCCTTTGTTGTTTGTGTTACATGCCATTCCTGTGTTTGCTTGTCAATTTCTACTGCTAATTTAGCATGGCTTCAGCAATGGCTTTCAGCATTCACTTGCATTTTCCCGTTAGGAAATGCTCTTTCTAGTTTGTATTGTCATTCATTTTATATACTTCACACAGTTTAATTTAATTGTTATCCTATTAAAATTCACTTCAGGGCAGACTACTGATGGGCAAAGGGTCACAGGTAATATATGCATTTACAATATCATTTTCACAGTCATCATATTGTTTATCATATAATTGTTTTATATTATATTGTTTATCATATAAACAAACATTAATGTTTTTCTGTTTTCTGTTCCCATTAAATTGTATTGGTTTTTAGCATCCTCACCTCCACAGTGTAAGTACGGCTGTTTTCATGAATTGTCTGTCTTTTTAATATTACATTGAATCTTATTCATTTCCTGTTATTGCTGATGGATTTTGATAGGTATCATGTTAGAAAATGTATCCTTTTTATGGAGGTTCTTGCTCTGGTAACTACTTAATAAGATTCAATGGAGGCTTTCCTGTAACAAATCAAGTCAAAGCATAATATAAAATTGGATAGAACAGGGAGTTTCTGAATGGATTGACAAACATGAGGAAGTTCAGCATCCCCATGAAAAACCATCCAAGATTGTAAATGTCACATTGTGGATAATATTTTCTTATCTCCGCTGATATTGTCTGCAGGTTCTTACACTGTAGCAACCATCAAGTTTGGCTTACAGATTGACATTACCAGCTCTAACCATGGTGACTACACCATAAACTTGAAGGAACAAGACCAACCAGGAGAAAGAATCACTGTCCAGCACTCCAGTCAAAGTTCATCACATCAAATCAAACACCTGATTCCCCGGTACTGAATATGAGCATTATGTGACATATCTTGATGATGCCGGTGAAGAAAAAACCTGTAGCCACGTGGGAGATAAAACTACGACAACTGACATTAGTGAGTAAAAATGATTCAGGTTGTTGTCATGTATCTTCCTCTGTTTTAATTTAAGAAATTAAACAGTGTGTTAAATGGGGAGACATTTGTGCATCACTTGTGTGTTTCAGGTAAAGAAGACATCAGACAAGACGTCAGCTGCAGCCCTGGTCATGTCTGTTACAGGAGTGACTGGGACCTCACCTCTTTACAGCCAACACCAAATAAGAGTCCTGATGTGCGATGTGATGATAAAACATTCTGTGTCAAACCTGGTTATGACGACATTTGTTCAGACTTTACTACAAAGTTCATATCAGAAAACTGTGGAAAGTTTTTTACCTTGAGCACAAGCATCCCTGTTGGTATGTATGAATATGGACTGCTTTGATTTTGAAAAGCATGCAGATTGAAGTTCAGATTTTGTGTTTGTTAATTTATTTTTCCACAGATTTCTTGAATGGAGCTGAAATAACTCCGACTGCTCCCACTAAACTTCCTGCAAAAATAGAAACAAAGTTTCCTCCAAACTGTAAAGGCCTCTCTATTGATTACACCTGCTGGGGTAAGTGATGAAACTAGAAGTAGAGAGACTTTGAGTGTCACCTGCTACTTGAATAAAATATCCAAGTAAATTAGACAAATAATAACGTTAACTAACATGGCCTACACAAAAAATGTAACGTTGATTAGGAAAATGATCAGTTCAAATCTGACTGGACTGATCAGTTTTGTTTTATTTTACTGGACAATGGCAATACTAAAAGTCACAAATTGACAGTGTCTCTCTCTCTGTCTTTCTCACTCTCTCACACCTTAGCTCTTCTTAGCATGGCAGGATGTTTATTTTTCAGTGTTTTCAGTGTCACCCTCAATGTTTTGGGCCCCTTGGCTTGACATATTTTGGCCCTTGTGAAAAATGTATTGTGCATCCCTGAGGTGGACATTTCAACCTCCCTTTTCCTGTTTTACTTCTGAAATCTGCAATCTGAATTGTCTTTCAGTTTGAGGGAGAGGTCTTACTCTGTGGTCTCAGTGAATCAGTTCAAAACAGTTATTTACTTTTTTCTGATTGAGCTCAATTTTCACTAAATCACAAAAGATAGAACAGCGAGTTGGACAGAGAATTATGTTTTTGTTTTATCAGGCTGTTTTAGAGAGTGTAATCAGATATGGGATGATTGTGTGGTTTGGGGGCTTCCCTGTTTCAGATAAATTAAAGCTACTACACCTGGTTCAAACAGCTATGAAAATAATTGGCCTTAAAGTTCATTACAGTCTGCAGTCTCTGTATGTGCTGAAAGAGGTGAAGACAATCCTGGAGGACCCATCCCATATTCTACACTCACAGTATGAGCTGTTACCATCAGGCAGGCGATACCGAGCTCAGCGGTCCAGATTAAACCGGTACAAGAACTCTGTCACTTGGTTTTCTCAATAGGAGTCTAAAATAGCACAACAGCACTACAACTTTTATGATTGTATTGTGTCTTTTTTTTAAATTCTTATTGTGTGCCCTCTATTGTGTATTTTGTGTGTATGTGGTTGAAGGGTCTGGCAGCATTGAGTCCAGGCCGAATTTTCCCCCACAGGGACAATAAAGTATATATCTATATATCTACATGTACCTACACATGGATGTATAATTGCATGATCATCATTCAGTTGACTGGTTTGGTCCTCGCCTGTTCTGTGTTGTTGAAATTTTTGTGCCACACTGTCTCAGTCAGTCTGATCCCACTGTGAACAAAGAGCAGGTGTTGACACAGACACACCGAGCTCACTCTCTAACTCTGGTTGTAGTGTGAGAGCCATGTTATAACGTAGTGACACATAGCGTTGTGCAAAGTAGCCTGTTAGAAACTCTAAACATGGTGCCAAATAAAATGGCCAGATTCATCTATGATGCAGCGATAACACTGCAGTCTGTTTATAAAAGGTACATAGGTCCTACAAGCAAATCATGTGGTGCACAACTAGTGGAAAAGTCAGTTGGGGAGCCCTTTTGAAACTTGTAATGCTGAATGATAATGAAATCTGTGTCCTCCTGAAAATATGTACAGTAACCCCCCCCCCCCCCCAATTTGTTTCTGCAGCCTGGTCTGTGCTGATCAGCTCTGATGTATAAATACCAGATGAAATGCTGTCATCCTCATGTCTCCTCAGAAAGTGGCAAAGACCATGAGCCTAAGAAGGAGTCTGAGCTGGAGCCTTTCACAGACTACAGCTGTACTGGTCAGATCAAGGACGACAACAACAACACAATAAAAACCACAAGCGCTGTTCATGTCAGGATTGACTGTGGTACGTTGATGTTCACTCACATCCTCCTCAAGATACTGTGGAGTGAATTACTGTGAATCACCAGTACTCAAGTCTGTTACACATGTCTGATGTTCCTACAGATTTTAAAGTGATCACCACAACGAAACGTCTAACCAACACAGGAACGGAGTTCAGCTGGAACACAACAAGTGTCAAGTGTCCATCTGTCCTTCATGAGCTTGAGAAACTTTCATACAACTGTAGTTGTGATACGTATGGTTATGAGCGCCGACACAGTAAGTAAAATTATTTAGATTACCTTCACAAGTTCTTTTGTAAAAAATATTTTAACAATGATTCATTAGTAGGAGTTCCTGTACCAGCCTTTATATGAAATTGCAGTTTGTTGAAGAGGATTTTAAAAACCTAACATGAAATATGACACAGAAATAACACTGTGACTGTATTAAGGCACTGGAAAAAGTTCTCACATGTTAATTGTTCCAGTCTGATCTCCCACTGTCACATAAGGTGCACGATAGTTTTAACCTGGAGGGACAAAGTTGGTGATCGACCAGTGATGAATAGATAATATCACTGATTGATTGGAAAAAAAACAAAAGCTGTTGTATATACCTTTAATATTGTATCTTGTTGTTATGAAATATAACAAAACAAACTAACAGCCTGTGAACATCAGTTACTGTTACAGCTCAGAAACATCCATCAGGAGGAACGTGTCATTTGACTGAAGTCAACGTACGTGACTGTGCAGTCTATCTCTTTTACAAAGACACCACAACTAGAATTGGCACCAGTTACCTACGTTACGGTGGAGGTAAGTTCCAACATGGTCACAACTGACACTATCCACAAGTTTCCGAACGTCATCTATGGGCAAACCCGGAAGTCGGTTTTGCCGGTTTGGTGGAATTGTACAGTTACGTTTCCATGGTTTTCAGTCGTTGTCATAGTTGCGGTAAACGCATGGATCTATTAACGCTGGCTTTTAACACGGATGTCAATTTGTGTGATATCCATTGTTAAAAGCTGGTGTGATGATCCATGCGTTTTACAGATTTTCATTGGAAAAAGAAAAAAAAAAAATTAATTGCATTTACCGCGACTACTGAAACCATGGAAACATAAACATAAAATTCCACCGGAAGAGCAAAACCGGCAAAACAGGCTACGTTTTTGACGTTCGGAAAAAGGTGGATACTGTAAATGTCTAACACAAAAAGACAACCCTGAGCATCTTCACTGAAAGTATGTGCTGTACTGTATATGTTAAATACAGTATGTCAGTAAAGTGTATGTGTGAGACACTAAGGATCAAACAGCTTTAAACTTCTTTGGGAGAAAACTGATGTGACCTACAATGACTCTAAGGTCTTGTACAAGAAAACAGTCACGACTGGGATATTTCAATTTGGAATAGAATCAAACTTCAGCTAAATACCGACTCATTCACTCACAATTACTATTCAAACGCCTTTCGATGTTCTTTATCATCATATTAAATGATAGGATTTTTAATTCCTGTTTGTCTATTTTGATAAATGACATTGAATAACGATTAGGGATGGGCATTTCAAGCAAAACTGCTATTCGATAATCGCAGGGTATTATTCAAATATTAATCGAATTTTGTCTGTTTAGTTGGAGAAAAAAAAGCTAATTTCTCATTTAGGGCTACACACATCTCATGAAGTTTGACTTTTTTTTTTCTTTTTAAGTATATTTTTTGGGCGTTATTGCCTTTATTTGACAGCATACAGTATAGATAGACAGGAAAGGGGGAGGCAGAGAGAGGGGGAATGACATGCAGGAAAGGTCTGCCCGACGCGGGATTCGAACCGGGGACACCTGCGTTGAGGACTGTAGCCTCTACATGGGGCGGCCGTCTTAACCATTGCGCCACGCACTGCCCCGAAGTTTGAAATTTAAAGCAGATATCAGTGGAATGTTTTTGTTAATATAAGTCCTAAATAGTCCTATTTTCCGTCAGCAATCACTTACATGAAGTATTTCAGCCTAAACACGAGTCTCTCCGTCCCTCTGCTCTGCTGTAACCCGAGGGGAAAATTTTCCTTGTGGGATACAAGTGTTATCCAATGAGGAGAGAGAACGGCATGAAGGGCTGTGTGTGCAGCCAAGGTAGTCCATGAGCCAAGACCCCAAAATTGGCCTCCCGCAATCGAACGGGTGGGCAATTTCTAGTTTGTTTTTTTGACTTGGTAGACATCTCTAGTGAACAGTTTGGCATGATAACCATTGCAAACAGGTAGCTTAGTGGTGGTTATCATGTGTTGAATAGGTGGACCGGTAGAGTGGAAACTTGAAAACTGTGTATAGCGCTTGTTCGGTATTATGCTGTTTGTTGACCACTCAGGGTGCCTAAATCACTTCAAGGATGTTTTTCCCTTTTATCAAGACCCTACTGTAATAATAATAGACTCACCTCAGGAATATGTGAATGAAAATGTGATAAAAATTAGAACATACACATGAAATAGCCAACCTTTTTAGAGTGTTTTACTTTTCATGCAATAACAAGAACAAACAAATATTTTTTTACACAATTAAAATCAACTAAAGAGCTTGCTCCTTCTGTCACAAATAATGTGGAGCATACTGCCAGTACAGTATTTCAAGTGTCCCTCTGTCAACGACCTACGCCTGGCCAACAGCCTGAACGAGTTCTACTGCCGCTTTGAAAGACAATGGGACATACCTGATATCCCCCACACCTCCGACCACCAGCTATCAATCAGCAACAGCTCCTCCACACCTGGATCACCTACACAGCCCCACACCCAAGTGCCACCCTCCCCCACACCTCTCACGCCTCTCTCCATCATACAAATCAAATCAAATCAAAGAAGGAGAGGTGAAGAGACTGTTTAAACGGCTGAACCCGTGCAAAGCTGCAGGCCCAAACTCTAGCCGTTTTCCTACTAACATCAGCGGGTCGACGCAGGTTTTTTAAATACGGGTCGACCCGCTAACAATCGGCATTTGGCTCCTTTCCCATTGACCAAAATGAGCCGGGGTCTGTCTGTCTAACCCCCGCATAAACCAGTCGCCCCGCTTTCATTCGCAGTGTGAGAAACACCGTGTCATGCCCCAGCCGCCCGCCACGGAGGACAGCGAGTCTGCCGCGGCCGCCTTATGATGGACGTCCGCGGCACAACATGTCAGTTAAACAGACTGTCGCTTCTTTTTTTTTCAATCTTTTTTGGTCAGTGATCTTTGATCTTTAAATCCCAGTCTTGAATGCAAGCAGAGCTTTGTTTTGGTAGCCTACGTGAGACGCGACTGGTGCGATGATGTGGCGTCACGTAACGCCCAATGTCATCACATAAATTAGCGGGTTGAGCCGGGTCTGGTGTTCCCACTGCAAGCCGATCAGAGCCAAGCCGATTGAAGGCGATTTTAACCCGCGTCGCTTGCCGAGTCATTTGACGCAGGTCGACGGGGGAGCATACATCAGTCCGACTGAAAAGTCCGACGGCTCATTTCTCCGACTACCCATTCTACAGTGTTAAGGTTAGGTTTAGGGTAAGGTTGAGGGTTAGGGCTACTTAAGTCGGAGAAATGGGAGGTCGGACTAATGGACGCAAAAATAAAGAAATGTATGGTCGGAGAAATGGGTAGTCGGACAGACGTCCCGGGTTGACGCGGGTCGGTGCGTTTGTGGGTTTAAACTGTTTTTTTGGCCAGTGGGAAAGGGGTATAAGTCTCCCCCTCCACCCTGAAGCACTGAGCCAATCAGCTGTCTCCGGTGTTCACACACATTTTTAACACCTCACTGGAGACCTGTCATTTGCCAGCTTGCTTCAAGGCCTCAGCCATTGTTCCAGTTCCCAAAAAGACAAGGATCACAGGCCTTAATGACTACAGACCCGTTGCTCTGACTTCTGTGGTCATGAAGACTTTTGAGCGCCTCGTCTTGACCCACCTTAAAGACATTACAGCTCACCTACAAGCTAACAGATCTGTAGATGACGCTGTAAACATGGCCCTCCACTAGCACCTGGACTCCCCAGGATCCTACGCCAGGATACAGTTTGTGGACTTCAGCTCTGCCTTCAATACGATCATCCCAGCTCTGCTCCGTGACAAGCTCTCCCAGCTTAACGTGCCTGACTCCATGTGCAGGTGGATTACGGACTTCCTGACTGACAGACGGTAGTTCGTGAGGCTGGGGAAGCATGTCTCTGACACCCGGACCATCAGCACTGGATCCCCTCAAGGTTGCGTCCTTTCTCCTCTGCTGTTCTCCCTGTACACCAACAGCTGCACATCTGGACACCAGTCTGTCAAGCTCCTGAAATTTGCTGACACCACCCTCATCGGCCTCATTTCTGATGGGGACGAGTCGGCCTACAGGAGCGAGACGGACCCTCTGGTGTCATGGTGCAGCATGAACAACCTGGAGCTCAACGCTCTGAAGACAGTGGAGATGATAGTGGACTTCAGAAAGGACCAAGCTGCCCTCTCCCCTGTTATCCTCAGTGACTCTACAGTGACCCTGGTTGAGTCCTTCTTCTTCCTGGGCACCACCATCTCCCAGGAGCTCAAATGGGAGCAGAACATCAGCTCCCTCACCAAGAAGCCTCAGCAGAGGATAGGCTATACTTCCTGCTGCAGCTGAAGAAGTTTCACCTCCCTGTGAAGATGCTGGCGAACTTCTACACTGCCACCATTGAATCCATCCTCACATCCTCCATGACAGTCTGGTGTGCTGCAGCTACAGCCAGAGACAAGGCCAAACTGCAGCGTGTCATTCACTCTGCCCAGAGGATGATCGGCTGCAGCCTCCCATCTCTTCAAGAGCTGTACATCTCCAGGACCCGGAGACCAGAGCCAGAATTGCTGATGACCCCTCTCACCCTGGACACAAACTCTTCCAGTCCCACCCCTCTGGCAAAAGGCTCCGGTCCATCCGGACCAGGACCTCACACCACAAGAACAGTTTCTTCGTCTCTGCAGTCAGCCTAATGAACAATGCCCCAGTTCCCCCTAAATAACCCTAAACCTATGGATGTAACATGCTATAATGTTAATGTCATCTTTACTCACTACATCTTAGCCTTCTTAACCTTGGATGTATATATAAACCATTAAAAATGTTCCCTGTATAGACCTTTTCAGAGAGTATAAACAAAGACAGGTGTGGCTCATTAGAAAACGCTTTGGTACACTAAATGGAATGGAGCCTTAATTAGTATCCTTGGTAACACCTGTATTTGTTTATACTCTCTGAAAAGGCCTATAATATGATTTCACAAAAGTCCTCTGCTACTTCCTGCTAACAGCAGTATTAAAGCTGATTTTCCCCCTCGCTCCCTCATGCACCCAGTGGAATTAGCGCCAACTAGTGGTGCAAACAAATATTATCTGCAGGGCCTTTCTGCAACTGCAAAGGCACTCTAAATCATCAGTAGTGGCACACAAATTATGAAATGTGCAACATCGGAGAATGGCCATAATTGGTGTATATGGCATTTTTATGGTCAAAATAGTGAATGCATGATAAATATTGTTAAGCTACTCTTGTGCGAAGGTTATCATACCAATTAATAATCTGGACATATATAGGAATAATAAAATAGCAACAAGAATTTGCCCACCCTTTCGATTGCGATTGGTGGTCTGGCTCATGGACTAAGGGATGCGCGTGAATGTGGTGACGTAGCACGAGGACCAATTGATGCCTGACAAGGGCGGGGGCTGCTAACTCATGGTGCGTTCAAAGAAACTCGTACTTTGTGTTTTTCCTTCCTGTGAAGTCATACCAGTTCGATCTGGTACGAGTTCACGGGTCGGAAGTTACGAGTGGCCGTTATAGGGAACTTTCACAGACAACAGGATGGTAAAAACACGAGCTACGGGTTACCTGGAACGCTACCAAGTCGTAGTTGTGACTTGAAGCTGTAACTTACGGTTTCAAAAGCCTGCCTTGAACGCAGCATTAGCCGAAACGGCCGTGAAGCTGATATCGGCTTTAATGTGAAGTCAATATTTATTTAGCTTATTTTATCTCAAATTAGAGACATTTGGTGAAAATAGAATGACAGATAACATTTATGCTCAAAAAGAGATTTCAAAAAATTTCATTTTAACTTGTTTTCTACACTTATTTCATACAGTATATTCCACTGCTTTTGTGAAGCCAAGACTTTCACATTCCCATTTCAAGCACCACAACAGGTTGTTTTCATGATTGTAGAGAGACAAATTTTTTTCATGTCTTCACCCAGGCCAGGATTTACTCAATGAAATTTTACTGATTGTTGTGCAAGTTCTGTATCTCAGGGTCAGAGGGGACATACAGATACACTGCTATGTTATCGTTGTGATCATTATGATCATTGTTGGGGAGGGGGGGCCTGGGAGTACTGTAATCTCGCCTAGGGCACCAAAATGGATAGAGCTGGCCCTGCACTCTCTCTCTCTTTCTCTACCCCTCTCTTTTTAATTGAACGACTATTCGAATATTCGAAAATCGTTGCCCATCCCTAATAATGATCATTAGAAAGCAAATTGATCCCTCATAAAAACATCAATATTTATAATAAACGATAATCTATCTACAATAATATCATCTTATACAGCCATTCAGTATACACCAACTTATTTCTCTACATTGTAAGGCATTGATATTCTTCTGTTATACAGATTATCCTTCAGCTCATCTTGTTTTAATCACCATCATCAGCATCATCATACTTGATGTGGTGTCTCTGGTGATCTACGTTAAGAAGTGCAGAAAGTCCAGAAAGTAAAGATCCTTTTGTTTCTAATCTTCTTCATAACTTTGTCTGTTACATTGTAACAATTGTTTGTTTGTTTTTCTGAATAATTTACTGATATAATAATATGTCATGTGACAGAGTTAATTCATGATATGAAATTAGTTGTTTTTACTGATAACAAGATTTTCTAATCTATCAAATATGTTGTATGTTATTTTCCATGTTATATTATATATCAGTGTAATTCTTTAAAGTCAGTCCTCACTATTTTCTCCACAGTGACATGAATGAAGGCATGATGACATCAACAACAAGTGAGTACACTTTAGGTTTATTTTAGAAGAATACTGTGATACAATGTTGAACAAATACTAACTTGCAGTATATCCTGTTGGGTTTTTAGTTTATGTAAATGTACCAACTCCTGGAGGACGTCATAAAAAAGATTGCTGATGAAGAAAACCCTGATGGAGCTGCAATCAGGATAGAAAAAACAAACGATGTCCGCACAACTGCTATAATCGAGCTCCCAAGAATTTATTGTAAGGACAACGTTTCGACCACTTGGGTCTTCATCAGGTCATCTGATGTGTAGGGGGGTGGGGCACATAAATAGGGGGAGGATGCCAGTAATTAATATCACCTGTTGCCCTCCCAGCATAATCAAAGTAATTACAACAACACATGTTTACATAACAATCCATATACAGGTCACTGTTCAAGATATCAGGCCTGAAAGAATTAAAACATCAAAAGACATATCATGGATTGTGTACATCAAAAATCCGTGCAATGAAATGAGACCCACATATAGTCTACACATAACCACAATATTATCAGACTAAACACGAGGCAATCAGTAACAAGAGATACAAAAATATATGTACGCTAATATAGAGAAGATCAATAGAGAAAATATATGTAGAAAGATATAGAAAAATATATATTTTATAAAAAAAAAAATTATATATTATATAAAGAACTATTTCGACATTATAGAAGAACAGTTACAGTAATCAAAATGTTACCAGAGAATAGCTATCAAAACCCATTCAAAGGAATGGTTTAATGTCAAACTCTTCGTTTAAGCCATTAGGCGACAGAGTATTCAAAGCATAGATGTGATAAGCCTCTCGTTGCAGAAGCAAGCGCTCGTGGTTGCCACCTCTGGGTGGTTTCTCCACTCGTTCGATGCCCACATAACGAAGAGAACTAATGTTGTGGCCAGCTTTTTTGAAATGAGCTGCCACTGGGTTGCGCTCATCCCCACGAGCTGCAATCAGGATCATTAACTCTTTACTCTGCTTAGTTAGAGCTGCGTTTCCACTGAGGAAGTTCCAGGTAAAAATAGGGGGCAGGAACTTTACAGGTACGTTCCTCTCACTCTGTCCTGTCGGCCGCTGTGTCTCCACTGCAGAGTGGGACCTGTCTGACTCTTGAGGTGACGTAATTTACATCGACGCGTAATCACGTATTCGTCCGTCCACCTATCATCTTTTACTTTTTCTTCGACTGCTCTTCTTGTTGTTGACTTGTTGTTCAGTGTAGACGCTCTCTACAAATGCTCTTCTTCTGTTGAACTGACAAATGCTGCTTCTTTCTATTGGCGTCATATCTCGCTATGAGTATACCCAATCAGCACCGAGTGTAAACCTCAAGCTCCATCTGGGCTGCTCTGAGTACCTACCCTGAGACAGGGACATGCTTAGCCCCCGTAAACGTTCCAAGAAATGGTCCTTCGAGGACGGTTCCTGCTATGGAGACACACACCGACGGCCCCAACCCCATAAAATTACCTTGAAGTTCCTGCAGTGGAAACAGCCCTAAGATGTTCAGTATAGGGCAACACTTTGGCCCTTAGCTGTGTGTTGTTGCCCCACTCACTCCCCTGATTTCCTGTCGCTTATTAATCAATCAATTAATCATTAATCTTTGATAAATGTGTTCAGCACTGTATGTAGCCAGTGTTTTGCACTTGAGAATTTATTATAAAACTTTTCATTAACCTTTTGTTATTAATTAAAATGTCCTTTTACTGTTTGAAGTGACTGACTAAAGTCTAAAATCAATCTTCGATAAATGTGTTCAGTATATAGCCAGTGTTTTGCAGTTGATTATTATTATTATTTTTTTTTTTTTTACTTTTCATTAACTTGTTATTAGCTTAAAATCTCCTTTACTATGTTTGATGTGACTGATTAAAGTCTATGTTGTTTTCATCACTTTGTTTTTACATGTCTGTTGCTTGAGCGTCAATATTGTAACATGTTGGAAAGTGACCGTTTCTGAATGATGTTTCTAACCCTCATTAGACCTTTGTGAAATAAAGTTACACCAACTAAATCTCAACCACACTGTTGTTGATCAATTTACTGACAACTCTCAGCTGCCAATCTGTAACTGCTCACAAATAAAAAGCAAAGTTTAGACATGAACCAACCTTTGGATCTGAGAGGGATTCAGTCACATTCTCTTACAAACAACACTTACAAAAGAGAAAAGTAAAAACAGCATCAGTTGCAGACTTTTGACAATGTTTCAATATTTCAGCTAGTTTGTGATTTAACATTGGTTTGGAAAACTAACAATGCACTTAACGTGTCTAAAATTTTCAAATAACAGACACTTCTGGTAAAACAAACAAAAAAAAAAGTCAAATTACAACTGCATGGACAGAGCAAATTCACAAACTGACTGATGAGGATATGTAACGACAGAAAAGCAAAAACAGATGTGAGGTTAAGATAACGGAAAACTTCCTGTGTGTAGAAGAAACTAAACTTCCTGTCACCAAAGTAATAGGTAGATTCTGGGTGTGATATCAACCAAACTCACTAAGGTGCAACGATAAAACATACGATAGAGTTAGAGGAGTTTCTGTAGACTGGACCAAAGTGTACGTTGTGAGTCCACACACAACTCTTGTAAATGGCAGGTCTCTATGGACTCAGGATCCTGCTGCTCTGGACCGGGATCATCAGTTTGACCAACAGTGAGTAACTATGTTCAATGTTGATTTAAAGGACATCTTTATGAAGTGAGTTAATTGACAGATGTTTTTTGGTGTCTGCAAATGGTTTATGAGAGAATTATTATATAATGTAAGGAAAGATGTCATGCATATGTGTATTTCCGTAGGAAGTTATATAGCATTGTCTTCGACAAGTATACATTTTCAGTTCATCAGAGATCTAACAACTGAAGTTACTTTCATCAGAGCACATCACCTCTGCACAATACGTAAGAGTTTTTGAAACAAGGAGTAATATACAGTAGCCTATCGTCAAAAGAAAAACACACTTCCTTGCCACATAAAAAGTAAAATGTTTTGGTTGAAATTGGTCGAGTTAACAATTTTTGTCAGTGATGTAATCTAAAGATTTTTTTTCTGTGCATTTCAAAAATTTGAAAAAGGTTTTAAATTAAACATATATTAATGTGTTTGAACAGAAGAAATGTGAGTGCTGCCCTGAGTGAGAGTGAATGAACCGCTCAGGTGCTCTTCAAGGACACAGGATGAAAAAAGCTGAAGATAAAAAACACACAGCAAGGAGACTGTCCTGGTGCAAGTAAGTGGTAAAAATTAAAAGCCAGTTCAATACTGATGGGTCCGAGGCACTCTGAGGTTTTGCACACCTGTGCAAATCAGTTGGTCCAGATCCTGATGAAGACTGCTTCAGTCGAACGCATTGATCCCTGTAAAATAAAGGATTTTTAACAACACCTCAGAGTGCCTCGGACCCATCAGCATTGGACGGCCTTTTAATTTTTACCACTTACTTGCACCAGGACAGTCTCCTTGCTGTGTGTTATTTATCTTCATATATTAATGTGTTTTTGAAATGTTTATTCATCGCTTGAAATTCTATTTTATTTTTTAGATTTTCACCTCTACAGTATGTGTTCTTCTTGCTTTTTTTCTTTTCTTTTCTTTTTACTTTTATTGCTCAACAATACTAATGGATAGATTTTATGGGGATCACCATGACAGATTTTTTTTTTTTTTTGAGGTTCTTTGTTTTAATTTTGGATTCACAAGATCACAAGATCAATCTCTGGCAATACAATGTTACTAGGCAAATGCATGTAGCAGCTGTAAATACTGTCAAAAGAACGACATGCTGTAGGTTTATATGAAGATAAGATTAGATGAGATAGGATTTTTTAAATGCACAATTATACTGTACATAGAACAATGTGCAGTGAAATGTGTCTTTGTGCTTGCTTCCAAAAATATTACAAATGAAAAGAGATGGTGTTGCATATAATTAGTGTTGCACCGATACCATTTTTTGGCTCCCGATACCGATTCCGATTCCCGGCTGTGCAGTATCGGCCGATACCGATACCGTACCGATACCACACCGTTTGGAAAAAAATATATATAAGAGCTTTTTTTCTTCTAATACTATAATCCAGTAGAACTTTTTTATTGCCTACCTGGTAAAAATGTTTAAGTAACGCGTTATTTAACCTTTAAATAATGTTGAGGGTCCAATGAGGGTCTGCTGCACATTTAAATAGAGATCCCGCTACTTTATGTCGGCTTTGCTTGTTTACATTTCACAAAAAACACCTAGAAAAGGATTGATTAACTGCAATTAATTTAATTGTTTACATCCTTACTTGGCTTGGCATGCACTGAACACTGTGATCATACAGCAGTGAGTGTCGGGCGAGAGAAGACACAAGGCGCAGCGTTCATATTAGTTATCAGTAAATGGCATCGGTGCGTCATTTGTTAGTACTCGCCGATACCGATGCCAGCATTTTAGTGCGGTATCGGGCCCCCTACCGATACTAGTATCGGTATCGGTGCAACACTACATATAATATATAATAATAATATAAATATTTCCAACAAGTGAAAATGTGCATTGTACTTTAAAATGTTTTAGGTTATAAATTAGTTCATTTCAGAAATTAAATGTTAAATGAAAAATTACTTACAGTATATGCTTGCATGTATTTTTCTCAAAAAATGTCAGGTTTTTCATAATGTTTAGTAAAAGGATCGTGTATTAACTGAAAACATCTTAACAATGTACCTGTACTTTTTTTGCACTAAAACAAAGGAAACATTTTTGTGTTCTCATACAGTATAGGTTATTATGGTATTAGTGGGCCAGACCAAGTGTTCTGATGGAATAAAATTTCAGGAAAACTGTCTTCCAGTTAGTATACGGAAGAGTAGGGTTTTTAAAAGATTAGGTGAAATGTTATTTTCCTCCAAGACGCACTCTCTTTGAAATGGTTGGAATAAATACTGTACGTGAAATTCTGAGATAAAGAAGATATTATTATTTCCTTAAAACAGACATGCGAATGATGTAGAAAAGGATGGTGGTGATGTAAAGTGAAGGTTCCTGTCAATTTAAGTAATGGAAAGTTTAATGCAAATAGGAAGATTGTTCTTGTTTACATGAATTCACCAGACGTGAGGTTTAGGATGTGGTGACCTAGACGCATCTAAACAGCCTGCATCACATTCAGTAAAAAGAGAAAAACATTGCATGTGAATAACCTCTCATTACAACCCTCTTTTGCAACTTACTCTAGTTTCTAGCTGTGACAGGTCTTGGGAGCCTCAAGACTTTGCTGCTTTTACTTTGAATTTATTTATTTGGTATTATATATTGTTATTCTACATTTTAATCTAATCATTATTTTATTTAAATTCACTTCAGGTCAAATTATTGCTGAGCAAAGAGTGACAGGTAGGTCATAAAATATATGCATTTACTATATTATGTGTTTTTTTTTTTATCACATCCACATTTTTTTAATCAGATGAACAAACATTAACCTTTTTTAATTATTTTCTGTTCCCATGAAATTGTATTTGTTTTTAGCTTCCTCACCTCCACAGTGTAAGTACTGCTGCTCTTTCATAGTTTTCGTTCTTTATGTGGCTTTAATTTTGTCTTTTGTTGAATACGTTTTATTGAACCTAGGACATTTCCTGTTATTGCTCAATAAAACTGATGGATGATTTAATGTTGCGTACATAATACAGTACAAAGAGTTTCTGAATCAAGTCCTGTTTTAACAAACAGGAGGGAGTTCAACACCTCCATGAAAATCTTTTCCAGCTCTAACCATGTTGACTACACCATAAAGTTGAAGGAACAAGACCAACCAGGAGAAAGGATCACTGTCCAGCACTCCAGTCAAAGCTCATCACATCAAATCAAACACCTGAAGCCCTGTACTGAATATGAGCACGATGTGACATATGATGGTGCTGGTGAAGAAAAAACCTGTAGCCACGTTGGGGATAAAACTAGAACAGCTGATATTAGTGAGCAAAAATAAAACGTGTTGTTCTCAAGTATCTTACTTTCTTTATAGTGAAGAAATGAGACAGTGTATAAAAATTGGAGACATTTGTGCATCACTTGTGTGTTCCAGGTAAAGAAGACGTCAGACAAGACATCAGCTGCAGCCCTGGTCATGTCTGTTACAGGAGTGACTGGGACATCACCTCTTTACAGTCAACACCAGATAAGAGTCCTGATGTGCGATGTGATAATAAAACATTCTGTGTCAAACCTGGTTATGACGACATTTGTTCAGACTTTACTACAAGGTTCATATCAGAAAACCGTGGAAAGTATTTTAGCCTCACCACAAGCATCCCTGTTGGTATGTATGAATATGGACTGGTTTGATTTTGAAAAGATGCATGTGTTTTAGATTGGCGTTCAGATTTTATGTTTGTTTATTTATTCTTCCACAGATTTCTTGAATGGAGTTGAAATAACTCCGACTGCTCCCACTAAACTTCCTGCAAAAATAGAAACAGAATTACCTCCAAACTGTAAAGGCCTCTCTATTGATTACACCTGCTGGGGTAAGTGATGAAACTAGAAGTAGAGAGACTATGAGTGTCACCAGTATTAGACATGAATTTACAGAAGATTTCAACCTGCTTTTCCTGCTTTACTTGAGGAAATCTGAATTGTCTCTCAGTTTGAAGCTGAGGTCTTACTCTCTGGTCTCAGTGAATCAGTTCTAAAACTGTTATTTACATTTTTCTGAATTAGTCCAATTTTCACCTGATCACAAAAGATACTGATCAGCTCTGAGGTATAAATACCAAATGCTGTCATCCTCATGTCTCCTCAGAAAGTGACAAAGACCATGAGCCTAAGAAGGAGTCTGAGCTGGAGCCTTTCACAGACTACAACTGTACTGGTCAGATCGAGGACAAGCATACCACTCTGAAAACCACAACTGCTGTCCAAGTCAGGATTGACTGTGGTATGTTGATGCTCACTTCACCTGAATGAAATGAAAGCTTTTATCCTCATACTGTGGAGTTAGTTATTGTGAAGCACCAATACTCAAGTCTGTTACACATGTCTGATGTTCCAACAGATTTTACAGTAAATTACACAAAGATAGGGGTGACCAATACGTCTATTGATTTGAGTTGGAACACAACCAGCCAGAAGTGTCAACAAGTCCTTCATGATCTTCAGAATCTTTCATATGCCTGCAGTTGTGGCTTTACTTTCCCCTATCCCAATCATATGAGTAAGTACATTTATTAGTTTCACTCTTTTGTCATTACAGGGGTGTACTTTGGGGAGATCTCTGGAGATTCTCAAACAGGGCCACTTGATTTATAATTTTTCAATTACATTTTAGTGTAACCTTTGATATTGAGTTACAAACACAAAACACAACTTGATTTGATAATATACTACATTATAGGCTTGTAAGATCATTTTAATTCACTTAAGTTACATCCTAAACAGATATGACAACTAATAAAAACTTGCTTCAGCTACAGCAGAACAACAAACATCCGGAGCAACATGCCAGATTACTGGACTTGAACCGTTCTCCTCTTACACCTGTGAAGTCCAACCCATCTACAACAAGAGAGCTTCCACTCCAGCTCGAGTTACAGAAACAACTGGGATTGGAAGTAAATAACCAATAGAATAAGTACAGCTGACTGTGTAATCAAAAAAAGAATATTTTGGCTATATATTCACTGAATTGATGTGCTGCGCATACACACATTTTTTAATATAAATGCAGATAATTTCACAACCAGTCTCCACTATCAAACTATATAGACTATATTCTCACTACACCCAGGTCGGTTTAGTTTATTAAACTAATATAGATAATCAATATAATATTACAGTACTCCAGTAAATCAACCTAGAAGTTTAATGTTCTCTTTTGATTTTTGAGAGACTGTTGATCAGGTGTTGATTGGACTGATCATTTTGTAGGCTGCATCTTCTATTCAGCTTAACCACAACACAAACACACAGAGGTGTGTGATAATTAGATTATACTCACTGATTTGAAGGGGTGGACAAAGTAATAGGAATGTCTGTCAGCAGTATGCAGAACACCCTATGCACATGCAGTTAAATCAACACTTTTTTCATACAGTTTTAATAAAACCTGAACCTTCTAGGTTGTATTGGACTGTGTCAGACAGTGTTGGTTACACACACAAACACACGTACTCATCCCCTCAGTATTTGTACTCAACATTTGTTTAAGTGTTAGAAAGGTCATGTTTTCTTCCAAAACCCTCTTACCCTGATGAAGGTCTTTTGACCGAAAGCTTGGTCTATTAAAGAAACTGAAACTTGCATCTGATCCAAGTGTGCATACTCTCCTTTTTTGCACACAAATAGAGAAACTGACATTATGGAAACACTATTGTCAGGATAAGGGGAATGTGGACCCAAAAACAATGTAAAAAATAAAACAGAGCCATACAGTAACAAACTAATATAAATCAACTGCTGTCATAGCAAGATTGTAATCTAACCAGTAATAAGCAGAGTGTGATAGTGAAAGAATGTCTTTTCTCCTTTTCTTACAGTACCAAAAGATATTACTCACCTAATGGCATACCCTACAAAGTCTAATGTGATTGTAGTAAGCTGTCATCATTCAAGACCCTTTAACGGCCCCGAGAGGTTATACATAGCACGCCTTGCTTACATGAAGGAAATTAAAGCGAAATCTTGCCAATTTAAATTCACTGATCTGAATTACTCTACAAACTACAGAGTGCAGGTTTGTGTATGGTCCTACTTTTTATTTTGAAATACTGCCATCACCACTATTTCCCTCATATCTTAATGTGTGCTATACTGTCTTTCTGTTGTAGGTGACTGCTTTTAATGGACACTTTGAGAGCATTCCCCTGACAATTCATGTTGCCACTCTGGGTATGTGTTGTTCAATTAGGTCATTTTAATTAATTAAACATTTGTTCTTAGACACAGTTTGGCTTCTTTTTTTATGTCATTACAGAGACCCCGAGGAGTTTGCTTTTGGTTATACTGTAAAAGAGTCTCATTAATGTGGATGAATCTACGTTACCCACACTTGTTAATGGGTCCATTTTCGATAAATATATTGTTTTGTCTTCATAGTTATTTTGTTAATATTATTTAGTGGTCGGCTCGCCCAGCATTTCCTACTTTCGGTTTCACGGACGCTGCCCGGCGGGTCATGGGAATAATGCCGCCGAATCGCCATTTATGGTCGGAACTACGACGGTATCTGATCGTCTTCGAACCTCCGACTTTCATTCTTGATTAATGAAAACATTCTTGGCAAATGTTTTCGCTTTTGTCTGTCTTGCGCCGGTCCCATGTGAAAACACGCTTTCCAAAACTCCTCGTAGTCCCTTTAAAACAGGAACCTGTACCACCTGTAATATTCCTCTGTTATTATCATTGTTAGAAGATGGTGGCCAAGCTCTTGCTGGAAATAATACTGTAGTACTCATCATCATCATCAACATCATTGCTGCCATTAACATCGCTTCTGCGACCTTGGTCTACAAGATCTACCTTCTGATGCACAGAAAGTAAATATTCTTTTGCACCTCTTCTTCTGGATCAGTTTGATACATTTGTTGATATCTTTAAATACACTTAATAAACACTGTATGATAAACTAGGCAAGGCAATTTTATTTGTATAGCCCATTTTTACAAACAGTCTGTCTCAAAGGACTTTACATAGCGTCATAACAACACCCTCTGCCCTATGGTATGCATTCTGAATGGCAATAATAACAACAACGTAAATATATATATATTTGTTCTTTACTATATATTTTCTCCACAGGGTGAGTGATGTGATATATGCAACAACGGCAGGTAAGAGGACTGAAGGTTTCCTGTTTTTTGTTCATGTATGTCACACCACATTCACCACATTTATCTGATACAAATTTTGAAGGGATATCTTATCTGTTACATCACTATAATGTTATAATGTTATACCTAAAATGCCTGGCAGATTAATAAAATCATTTAAAATTCTGCATTAGAGCAATACAGTGAAATAACCTGGGCATATCCGTTCTGTATCGTAAGTGCTTTATTATTTTGATCTGTACCCAATAAGTTCATTTCCTTTTTTCTTTTGCCATCATAGTTTACATTGCTGTACCTGAATCTACTCGGCGTCATTTGAGGCATCCTATTGGACAACAGCCTGGTGGACCTGTATCCCAAGTCATCAATTAAAATTCTTAACTTGTTCAGTACTGTATGTATTACAATTAGTTGTGTCTTACTTGACAAACCTAATTTTAAAATTTGGCATTGATCCCTTTAATGTCACAGACTACAATTCATAACCATGCCTAAGTGTGAAATTTTGATGAAATAGGATAGGGTAAACATTAATTTTACTAAGCCTTCTCTTTAGAGTCAACAGCAAACCAAGATTGACTCTGAGGTTATGGGTATGATGGTAAAAAGCTGTCAAAAGTTCACCAACATATTCAATGTTATAGCTGGCAGAATATATTGTATTTGTATTTCAAAAAAAGGGTCTTAAAATCCCCCTGTATTGCCTTAACATATTCTAAACCCGGTCTGACCATTAATGTTACAAATGTGGTTTCACAGGTTTGTTTGTTTTTCCATTTCCATTTTATATTTTTATGACTGATCACAATAAAATGAATACACTTATAACTGTAAAAACATAACTCATGATTGGGCAAGTGAATACTCAATAATGAAAGATTCACAATTTGCAACTGAAAACATAACATCTTTTGAAACTTGAACTGCCACCTCACAATTGTATCCATTTGCCAACCAGTATCAGGAAATAGTTATGTATCAAGGGTGCTCCAATCATTAAATATTTCCAATTCATTCTATGTATGCACGTATGTATGGTTGCATCCTACTTCAACAACCTGCAGATGTGCTTTGCTCTCCAAGATTTCACCACCAGATGGCAACAGTTGGAGGTAGGTATCGCTATGGGCTGTGCCATCTCTCCCATCCTGTTTGTGGCAACATTTGAGGTGATCCTCATCTGTGCAAGACAGATGATCGGAGGGATCAGGCTCCCAGCTGGGAAGAGACTATCCCCACTGAGGACGTACATGGACGACGTCACAAGCCTCCTTCAGACCGCAGCATGTACATCAAGACTGCTGAAAAGGATCGACGAGCTGATGTCGTGGGCTCGAATGAGGATTAAGCCCGCAAAATCACGGAGCCTGTCTCTCAGAAGAGGAGTCAGAAACAACAGCACCACCTTCATCGTAGGGGGAGAGAAAATCCCACTTTCTGAGCAACCCATAAAAAGCCTTGGGAGGCAGTACACGGCAGAGCTTTCGGACAAACAGATGGGGAGAACCGTGTTGAAACAGCTCTTGGCCTGGCAAAGATCGACCAAAGCCAACTCCCAGGTAAGTACAAAGTCTGGAGCTACCCCCCTCATCCACCACAAGTAAGATGGATGGAAAGGCCAACTCATTCATCAGACAGTGGTTGGGGCTGCCACGATGCCTCTCTGAAACGGGCCTGTTTGGAAGGAACACCCTCCAACTTCCGCTCCAATCCATCAGTTTGGGCTACAAGCAGGAAAAGACCAGGCTTGTTCTTGAGTTAAGAGAGTCCACCGACCAGGCTGTAAGGAATGCAAACATCAAGATTCCAACAGGCCGGAAGTGAAATACCCAAACTAGGTCGACAGAGCCATCAGTCGCTTGCAACACCAAGAGATTGTTGGCAGAGTCCAGGCAGGAAGGGCAGGCCTAGGGTGGGGAGAAGCACCACGGTTCTGGTCCAAAGCCAACCGCAAAGAGAGGAAGGAAATGGTGGTGGCAGAGGTGACGAGGATAGAGCAAGAGCGCTATAAGATCAAGGCCTTGTCACAGGGCCGACAAGGAAGCTTGACAATCTGGGAAGGAGTCATCAACCGAAACATCAGTTGGACAGACCTTTGGAAGATCCCGCAGGCAAGGCTCAGCTTCCTCATTCGTGCAACATATGACATGCTTCCCTGTCCTCTGAACCTTCACCAGTGGTTCGGGAGCGAGGAATGCTGCACACTCTGCAACACCCCTAATGCAAACCTCCAGCACATCCTGTCAGGCTGTGAGATCACGCTCTCCCAGGGACGCTACAGGTGGCTACAAAATCCCTGCTCTCATTGAGCTCATGGTACCACCGGAGGAGGGGATCGAGGCTGCCTACAAACGAAAAAAGGCCAAGTACTCAGAGTTGGCTGATGAGTGCCGGATGGCTGGCTGGAAGACCACCATCTATCCAGTGGAAGTTGGATGCCGAGGCTATGTGGGGCAGTCAACCACACGCCTTCTGAGGGACGCAGGAGTGACAGAAGGGAACCTGAAGAAGGCAACCAAAGAGCTGGCAGAGGAGGCTGAGAAAGGAAGCTTTTGGCTCTGGTTAAGGAGGAAGGACAAGTGCTGGGGAAAGAACAACTAACCCCAACAACAGCCACAGGGGGGAACACCTATCAGCTGCAGGGGGTGGCAGGGAGACGTCCCTGTCACTGCTCCACCACCAGGAGACGTTCCAGGATTAAAGGAGCAAACGTTGGTGATTGGTGGTTCCTGGCTGATGACCCTGCAGCTGACCCGTGGGCACCGGAGGAGGTGCGACCGGCAGCAATGCCTAGCAGGCGATTCCATCTCCCTGTAATCACTCCTGTAGCCACTGGTATCACTAGCAGTATGTGCGGGGCAATGAGATCACGTGAACAAAACTGCATTATATGGAGGGCAAGAAAAAAAAAGTTGAAATACGATATAAGATATACGATATATATAGTGTTGTAGCAATATGAATGGAGAATATAAGCAACATCCAGTGACGTAATACCGGTGGTATTTAAAAATCAGCCCGAGTGAAGATGTCAGAGAGAGAGCAGCATGTTTGGTTGATAAGAAGAACAAGTTCTCTAGTGTAGGAACACAAGGACCACAAACATATGCAGGGTTTTCTGTAACATTATAAGATGGCACATCACCCCTGCCGAAGCTGAATGAACAGGCAATAAGAAGAACTAAACTAAAACTAAAAAAAAAAACAGCTAGTATCCTTGAAACAGCAGAGGCCTGCATCACGTAGCAGAATTGCCAGCTTCGTGAGGTAACTTCGGGGTTAACAAAGTTGAATTCATTATTATCAAGGTAAGTTACCATGGAAACTTACTCTGGACAGCTTTTTTTAAATTTTTTTTTAATTTTATTTTTTACCTTTATTTATTCTCGAGAGACATTGAGGTTGCCCTCATTTTCAATGTCGTCGAGTTTACAACGCAGTTAAAAATATTGACAGTGGTTACAGTCATTTGAAGTGATTACAACCAATATACACTTAACAAGAAACAAGAAACACAATCATCTGAAACAGTTACAAATGGAAACACAGTTATTCATGACCAAGTACCTAAACTCACTGAGTGAAGGGAGCGCGTCCAATCTCAGGATGTGCTGTAACGCGTTCCAAGAGCTAGGGGCATCATAACAAAAAGCAGTCTTGCCAATACTCGTAAAGACTCGAGGAACTTTGAGTAGCAGTAGTTTAGCCGAACGGGTCCTGTAAGTACCAGAGTTCCATTCCAACATATTTGCTACATACAGTGGTAATTTGCCTGTAAGAGCCTTAAAAATATATAAAAACCAGTGCCTCGTGCGCCTTTCCTCAAGAGAAGGCCAACCAACTTTTCCATACAAAACACAGTGGTGAGTATCATATTTATCACCCGTGATAAATCTTAGAACTGAATGATAGACTGAATCTAGCTTACCTGCTCCGGGTCAGGGTGGCGTTTAGGATTGATCGGAATCCAATAAAAGGCTTCACCCACTGTCCAATCACCTATTCGGGAAAAAATGACATGCCCTTTCATAGATAACCCCGTTGAAATAAGAGCCCCAACAGTGGCAGGGCTTTAGCAGGGACTGGGAAGGCGGTACTCCCCCAGCCCGGGGTCCAGAGGGGCCCTTTACTGCGGAAGAGTATATTTCTTCCATTTGTCCCTGCTAAATTCTAACACAGCAACTTGATGATTGTGGCATCAGCTTCCAGCTTTATTGTAGCCCATGTAACGTTAATTAAAAGGTCCAATTTACCAAATGAAATGAGTTTTTATGCTTTGTTTTGATCTACTCCCAAGTCCTTTTCAGAATAATGTTCCGATGGCCAGCAATGCTTTAAGGCTGTTAGAGATGTGTTTACCAAATACGTAATAACGTTAATTGTGACATTTACCAGCAGCTTACTGATGCGGTATGATTTGATATGAATGAGGCCAAGCTCAGTTCTGGTGGGTCTGGCCCAATGTTATAGCTGGTGAAATGTGGCATCAACTTTGCCTTTTAGAGGCGGCCCAGGAACAGCAGTATCAGGATACTTGATGTTTCAGCCCAGTGCCTTGACTGAGCACCAGCATAAAAGAAAATTACAGAGTTTGTATGTGTTTCCTGAATATGCAGGTGTTTTGGCATTTGCAGCGCACGTGTTGTGAAATCGATGAAAGTGATTTCTGAATTTGCAGGTGTTTGCATGTGTTGTGACCTTTCTCGGCCACTGTAGGATGGAAATTAGAAACTAATCTCAGAAACTGATGAAGAAACATGTCCTCTGAATAATAAGTTCAGCATCAAATCCCTGCCAGACAGTTCTTTCGACAAGACCAAAGTTATTTGCATTTGCTGTCGATGTGTGTTTTCACACACAAAGTGTTTAGATCAAACAATGTGCCATTTTCACATCTAGTGCACAGCTTTGGTCTGCACCAGTATGTTTGAAAACACCCAGTCACCACCAGAGGACGTTGAGTCTCAAAAACCACATGCTGGCCAAACACAGAGCTGATGCAGAGAGCCCTCCTCTCCCTTGGCTTAAGCAGACCATGCTGGATAGTTTGCAATGGCGACAAATGGACAACTGTACAACCAATCCACGTCACAAGTTATTCTGGAGAATATTCTGGACAGTATTTGTCCTTGATTCGGATTGTTGCAAAAATAATAATAATCATACTTTGCATAAAGCAAACATACTATATTTGTCCACTTCCCTGTTGATAAGAGTATTACTTGAAAAACATCCCTCGGATACTTAATATATCAGCTATTTTGTAATTCAACATTAGTTTGGAAACTAACAATGCACTAATCATGTGTCTAAAAACCATCATATGACAGACACTTCTGATTAAAAAAGTCAAATTACAACAGCATGAAGAGAACAAAGTAACAAACTGACTAGTGGGGAAGTGTGAAGACAACAACAAAGTAAAAATAAATGTGAGGTTAAGATAGCAAAAGACTTCTGGTGCCAGAAAGCAGGAACTAAACTTCCTGTCGTCAAAGTAATAGATAGATTCTGGGTTTGATATCAGCCAAACTCAGAGAGGGGGGGTTTGTAACTGTCAAGAACAAGTCAAGGTGCAACACTGAATCATAGAATAGTTAGAGGAGTTTCTAGACTGGACCAAAGTGTACGTTGGGAGGCCACAATGGCAGGTCTCTATGGACTCAGGATCCTGCTGCTCTGGACCGGGATCATCACTTTGACCAACAGTAAGTAACTATATTCAATGTTGATTTAAAGGACATCTTTGTGATGTGGGTTAATTGACAGATGATAGCGTTGTCTTCGACTCACAAGCATTAATTATATATACCTGAACGTGGCCACCCCCCGAAAAAATTAAGCCTGTGGCTCGACCCTGACTAGAGTTATTTGTATATGTTTTCCACCCAAATCCGGCACGTCCAGTCGGGCTGGCCAGGCCCGTTGAGAACTCCGACTGACTCCAGAGCCAATTTACAGTCTATGGCTAGAGCACGCATTAATTTAGAGGAAGTTTAATATGCGTTTTTAAATTTTATCTAAATGAATGTGTGCTACAAATCTGGGACGTTCCTTTCATTCTTATTTTTAAACAGTAAGAATATAATGATTTGATAGTATTTTTCCATATTTGCTAAGCATAACATTTGTTCAACATTAAATAAAAGCCTGTCCTATGTAGACGCCTGTCTCCAATATAAACCGGATCAGTTCGGCAGTTGAAGCAAATACTGTAAAGAAAAAGAAGAATTTGAGAATTTACGGTGTCAGTGATGTAATCTAATATAGTTGTGAATTATTCTGTGTATTGTGATAAGTCTTTGCACTCCAAAGGTTTTAAATCAAACATACCGTAAATTCTCAAATAGAAGCCTGTGCTTTTATTTGCTTCAACTGTCGAACTGACCCGGCTTACGTATATTAGAGAAAGGTGTCTATATGGGACAGGCTTTTATTCAATTTTGAACAAATCTTGTGCTCAGCAAAGATGGAAAATATTATCAAATCATTCTATTCTTATTTATTATATTTTAAAGAGTAAGAATAAAAGGAAAGAGGCAGATCCATGCTCTTGCTCTTTCCTTGGAGCAGTCAGAGTTCTCAACAGGCCGGGCTGAACAACGCGACCAGATGCGCTCAGTCAAGTTAAAAACTTATACAAATAACTTAGGTTGGGTTGGACCACGGGGTTCCTGTTTTTTTTGCCCGCGTTCAGGCTGAGAATTAATGCTCGTAAGTCCGGTCGCGTTGGATCTGGGCTTCAACACCCGAAATGAAATGTTTTCTCATCTCTTGAAATTGTATCTTCTTTTCAGCCTTTTCATCTCTACACTGTTTACTGTTGCTTTTAGTGTTCTTCATGCTCTATTTTTATTTTTGACAAATTCATTTTTTAATATTTCATATATTAACTTTGATTGCGTAACAATAATAATAGATAGATTTCATGGGGATCACAGTGAGAGACATTTTCCCTTTTATTGAGGTCTTTGTTTTATTCACCAGTTGGGATTTCTGATTAGTCTAACCAGATCAATCTTTGGTAATATTAAACATATACATACTGTATATACATGTACTGACATTTAATCGGTATTGACATTTGATTATTAATCAACTCTGATTCGATGTCATCTTACATTTAATCAGACTTTGTTGTTAACCACAGCTGAATGAAGCTCAGCTTCTAAATTGTAGAGCTTATATAAGAAACACTGTATTGACTGATGAGATGATATTACTATTAGGAGAATGCATGTGGAGCAGCTGTAAATATTGTCAACTGAGACATTGTGGATTTGCATTATGCTGCAGTAGCGAGAATTTACAGATGAAGGAGTAAATAAGGAACACTTTGGTTGTCACTTTTATGGTTTTCATCATCATGAACACATGTCACACATCAAACCCAAAGCTGCTGCTAACGTGCTGGTCCCCATGATACAGGCTGGGCTGGAACTAGATCTCATCTGCTGAACTGTTTTAGTTTTCAAATATTGAACATGTGTTGGTATAACTTAACTTATGTATATTTTCAGGTCAGTATTACTTTCATAGAAATCTGACAGATAATCTGTGAATCTGAGGAAACTATTCTTACTCAGTTCAAACTTGATTAAACTTTGTTGGCGCCAAACCGTATTAATGTGCGGGTTGGAAAGACTGGTTACATGTTTTCAGAGGTGTGTTAACCACAGCTAAATGCAGCTCTGAAACATCCTGAACTGAACTTGTGCTTTGATGTAAAATGCTATATTGTCTTTATAGATGATGTTACTAACAGGCAAATTACACAAAATAAAACATTGCATTAGGCAGCAGAGGTGAACATCTACAGATACTAAAAAATAAAATAAGGAAATAATTGAATAGTATGAAATTGTCTTGTCACATCTAGAAACTGACTAAATTTCATTTGCTCGTCATAAATAATAACATGTCTGGCCTTGTGTTATAATATGTTCTCTATAAAGAAAACAGAAAGAAATAGCCTACCCATGTAAAATCAGATACTGTGGGAAGTGTTTTTATGGAATGAAATTATACACTGAAAGGACTTAAAAGAAAGCTCAGTTTCACCAAGCTAGTATATGTATTAACAGTCGCTGTTATTTTCCCCCAAAGACTCACACTCTTTGAAATGGTTCCAATAAATACATGAAATTCAGAGATAACTCTGTTTTTAATTTCTTAAAACAGACAGGCGAATGATGTAGAAAAACTGTAAGCCACTGCTGCTGGTGTAAAGGGAAGGTTCCCACCATTTAAAGTAATGTAATTTGTACGTGTTCTTGTTCATATGAATTTATCAGACGTGAGTTTTAGGATGTGGTGAACACAGAAGCTGCAACCACTGATGAGATACACAGCGTATGCATCTAGAAACCATGCATCGCATTCAGTTAAAAGAGGAAAAACATGTGAATAACCTTTCATCGTCCCCTCTCTACAACCCCTTTTTTGCAACTTGCTCTAATTTCTAGCTGTGACGGGTCTCAGGAGCCTCAAGACTTTGCTGTTTTCACGTTTAATTAATTCATTAATTTGGTATTATGTATTGTCATTCTATATGTTAATTTAATTGTTATCTTATTAAAATTCACTTCAGGTCCGATTATTGCTGGGCAAAACCCCGGAGGTAAGTCATAAAATATATGCATTTACTTTGTCTTTTCACTGTCATCAAACTGAATCATCGTTGCAATCATATGAACATACTGTACATTAATATTTTTTGTTCTCTGTTCCCATTAAATTGTTAAATTGCAACTTAGAGAAAGACAGAATTAGCTTATGGGTTACTAGTCACTCAGAGACTGTTGGCAGTTAAGTATTCCAACCTGAAGGTGACCTCTAGCACACTCTTCACCCTGCAGTCCTGATCCTACTCCCATAAACAATACCAGCACCCAAACAGACTCTCAAAGCAAAACCTCACCTGAGGCCTGTACTACGAAGCAGGTTCAACATACCCAGGGTATCTTCCAGTTACCAGTTAACCTATCAAACACAATCAGGCTGAACGGTCACACAACAGTGGTTATCAACTCAGTAAGTCAACCCACGGTTTTCCAGTCTAGGTATGAGCGTGTGCACATGAAAGGGGTGGAGTTTGCAGCAACTGACCAATCACAAACATGGACACGTCTGACAGCAGCTGCAGCAGCAGAGCAGAGTATTTCACTTACAAGGAGCAGACAGTAATTCTGCAGAATTATGAAGAGCTGAACGATTAAATCCAGGAAAAAAGCAACACAGTCGCTGCAGCAAAGCTGAATGTGCTGCAGAGAATTAGGCTACTAACTGTTTAAATGCCTCAGATCATAAGCTTAATATTAAATAAGTCACATGATAATCAATTGCTTGTTTTTATGATGAACTGTATTTCCCTCCTGTGTGTCTGTGAGTGAGGAAGTGTTCAGGCTGTGTGGTTTGCTCCTTTATTAACAGCTTGTTCAGGTTGTATCATTGGACTTTAGATCTGCTGAAATGGTATTTAGATGCATTGAACAATTCTCTACAACTTCATTCTCCTCTTTTCATCATTAGAAAAAAAAATAAGTCACTGATTATCCAGTAGGTTAAAGATAAATTATTAGGGGTGGTGCATGGCACAGTGGTTAAGGCGGCCGCCCTATGTAGAGGCTACAGTCCTCAACGCAGGCGTCCCCGGTTCGAATCCCGCGTCGGGCAGACCTTTCCTGCATGTCATTCCCCCTCTCTCTGCCTCCCCCTTTCCTCTCTATCTATACTGTGCTATCAAATAAAGGCAAAAAACGCCAAAAAAAATATACTAAAAAAAAAAAAGATAAATCATTAGAAGGATCAGTTTTTGTTTGTATGCTCACTGTTAATTTCTATGTGAGAGCTACAAAGAGTTATGATTAGTGATTAGATTGTGTACTGACTCACAGAAACTAAGACAAGTCAGTGCACCTCTCACCACTATCACCATGCTCACCTTGAGATAACCTTGCAGTGTGTTGCCACTGAGAGAGAGAGAGACAAAGGCTTTAGTCAAAAAACAGGAAATCTTGTCACAACTCTCCACTAATGCTCAACCTGCTTTATTTTCCACTCGCTGTGAGTTGTACTCAACACATCCAGCTGAACACTGTCTAACTTCCTCTGAGTATAGATCTCTGCTTCTTGCCTTGTGCGACTTTCTTTTTGCAATCACTCCTTTTTCCTTTTGCTTTGTTAAACTGATGTGTGGTCGACGCAAATGAGGGGAATGTAGCAATACTGTGTTTGCCCTGACTTCTTCTTCTCGGGAAGCAGAGAATTCAACCAACACATCTCCAAGCACCACACCCACTCCTCCTCCAGCACCCCACGAATCTGTCAAGTCCTCACTTCCAATCATCACGGCAGCTACCGCCGTGACTTCAGACCCCCAACCAACTGGCCTCACGCTTCCACGCACTGCACCAAACACCACCCCGAACCTAACTAATCCCTCTGGTAATGTTTATAATATGTTTGTACTGTAACTATGCTAGTGCGACATGATAAAATCCTGATATGGTAGTTCATGGTAGCATCACGTCAGGTAAGACTGTTGGCTGTGAAGTTATTGCTACCTGAAGGTGACCTCTAGCATGCTCTCCATCCTGCAGCCGCTCCTCCTACTCCCACAAACAATCCCAGCACCCAAACAGACTCTCAAAGCATGACCCCACCTGCAGTCATCCAGCCTCCCACCACCACCACCACCACCACCACCAACACCACCACCCAAGGTTGGAACTTCCTCATTTATTATAAAGGATAATGTTCAGATTATTTTATTCATGTGAGTGTAAACAGGGGACAGTGACAGCAGCACTGCTGAGGTTTGGGTTACTAGTCACTCAGAGATCACAGGTACTAAATGATTCTTGAAACATAAACAAATATTAATGTTTTTTTTTACTCTTTTCTAATTTCTTTTAAATGCATCCTCCTGCTCCAGAACCTCCAACATGTGAGTATCAGTTTGAAAGATCATTCACTTTACAATTTGTTTTCCAACACTTGTAGTTAATTTATTTATATCCAGTGCCAGGGACTATTATTTTTACTTTAATTAGAACGCAGTGACAGTATGTTTATACAACGATTTATAGTTTTACACTTAACAACCACTACTGTAACAACTGATGTTGTGTGCAGGTTCTTACACTGTAGCAACCATCAAGTTTGGCTTCCAGATCGACATTACCAGCTCTGCCTCTGGTAACTACACCATAAACTTAAAGGAACAAGGCCAACCAGGAGAAGGAATCACTGTCCAGCTTTTCAATCAAAGCTCACATCAAATCAAACACCTGAAGCCCTGTACTGAATATGAGCACGATGTGACATATCGTGGTGTTGATGGAGAAATAACCTGTAGCCACGTTGAAGATAAAACTACGACAACTGGCATTAGTGAGTAAAAATGATTCATGCTGTTGTCACTTTCTTTTAAGAATTGAAACTGTGTGGGTAAAAAGTGGAGACATTTGTGCATCACTTGTGTGTTTCAGGTAAAGAAGACGTCAGGCAAGACATCAGCTGCAGCCCTGGTCATGTTTGTTACAGGAGTGACTGGGACCTCACCTCTTTACAGTCAACACCAAATAAGAGTCCCGATGTGCGATGTGATGATAAAACATTCTGTGTCAAACCTGATTACGATGACATTTGTTCAGACTTAACTACAAAGTTCACATCTGGAAACTGTCCCGATTCTTCCTTCAACCTCACCACAAGCATCCCTGTCGGTATGTAAAAAATAGTCTATTTTATTTTGAAATGCATGTTCTTTGACCTTGGTCCATCATGTTTTGTGTTTTTTAACTCTTTCATTTCTCCACAGATTTCTTGAAGGGAGTTAAAATAACTCCGACTGCTCCCACTGAACTCCCTGCAAATATAACAACAAAGTTTCCTCCAAACTGTAAAGGCCTCTCTATTGATTACACCTGCTTGGGTAAGTGATGAAACTAGAAGTAGAGAGACTTTGAGTGTCACCAGTATTAGACATGGATTTACATAGAAACAGAAACATTTCAGTTTGAAGCTGAGGTCTTACTCTGTGGTCTCAGTGAATCAGTTCTAAAACAGTTATTTACATTTTTCTGATTTAGTCCAATTTCCACCTGATCATAAAAGACACTTGTCAGCTTTGAGGTATAAATACCAGTTACTGAAGAAATGCTGTCATCCTCATGTCTCCTCAGAAAGTGGCAAAGACCATGAGCCTAAGAAGGAGTCTGAGCTGGAGCCTTTCACAGACTACAACTGTACTGGTCAGATCAAGGACGACAAAAACAACACAATAAAAAACACAAGTGTTCATGTCAGGATTGACTGTGGTACGTTGATGTTCACTCACATCCTCCTCAGATACTATGGAGTGAATTACTGTGAAACACCAGTACTCAAGTCTGTTACACATGTCTGATGTTCCTACAGATTTTGAAATAAGTAACAGACTGCAGGACAAAACCAATACATCTCTTCACTTCACCTGGGACACAACCAGTCAGAAGTGTCACCCTGTCCCTGATAACCTTTCATATGACTGCAGGTGTGAGCCAACCGGTCACAGTAAGTAAAATCATTTAATGAACTCTTTTTGAACGCTTTTTTATTATTATTATTTTAACAGGAATTAATTTGTAGTAGCTGTTGAAGATTCTGTATCTTGATACTAAAATATACTTTGAATATCTGACTCATTCATGGAGCTACAGTGCTCCAGACCAACACTTCAACATGTTCATTGTTAGTAGTTGTAAATGAGATCAGATCATACACCGTTTGTTGAAGAGGATTCAAAAAATTAACATATAATTTGACAAAGAAATAATCCAGTGATTGTATCAAATCACTGGGAAAGAAAGTTTTCGGTTTCCACATGTTAATTGTCCCAGTCTGATTTTCTATCAGTACATTGTAACTTTCAGAGACAGAACTGGTGATCTACAAGTGATGTGCAGAAGATATTCACTGATTGAAGTATTTTCTGTTGTCAGGGCAACTTGACCAATAAACAACAATCAGCTGTTTTCTAAACCCTTGATGTTGTTGTGTTGCTGTATGTAAAACAACAAAACAAACTAACGGCCTGTGAACCTTACAGTAGGTCCAGGGACACTCAGCTACCTTCGACCAGGAAGAAGATGTGATGTCACTGGACTGAATCCATTCACTGATTACACCTGTAAAGTCCGTCCCTATTACAAAGGCATTCAGAGGGATGCCACACAAACTGAATTGAGGGAAACAACTGGTATTGGAAGTAAGTAACCAACAAAGTGATCACAGCTGATTTTATAATGTGAATCTGTAACACAAAAACTGTTCTCAGTCAAAGTCTGTGCTACACATACAGTACATGTCAAAAATGGAGTTACTCATGTGTCAGTAAAAGTATCTGTGTGAAACAACAAGAACCAAATAGCTTTGACACTGTATGTAACTATTTGATTTTATAATTATATTTTTTACAATTTTATTATTAATTAAGACACTTGTGATAGCTTATTGTAATTCTAAGTGAATGTAGAATTACCGATTATGATTATGAAATGTGCACTTTAAAAATTAATCACACTCTCAATGCTATTACTTAAATTAAATATTATAAAGTTATTCAATAAATGAGTGACGTAGGAACTGTGTACACAATATGTACCAGAAATACAGAAAAACTACACGTCGGAACTAAACGTCAGTAGTTATTTTCTGTTATTCTCTGTGACACTGTAGAAATCTACCATCTTCAGTCAGTCCCGACCTGTTTGTTCATCACTGTCCAATATAGAGTCTAAAGAGTGGTACATTGATCATTTACTAGGAAACATTCAAGTTTATTTAGTTAGAATAAACCCTCAAGGTAAACGATGAATCAACAAGAATTCAATAATCACCAGGCGTCAGCAATTTTTCGAAATAACTATTCTGTTTTCTCATACAGTCATGAAAGTAATGAAATAAATTGCACAGGAAAAGTACAACATAATAGTATTTACATTTATATTGTTAAAACTATGCAGTGTTTTTTTTTTCATTTGTGGTTCAAACTAATGAAAATATCACTCTCTCTGCGAATATGTATACATTATTGTATCTGAAGTTTATTATGTTTTTCTTCACATTCCTACAGAACCGGACAGTATTCCACATGATGTGTTAACAAAACAACCAGAGCACAATGTAATTGACATATCCTGTAAATATTCTGGACGTTTTAATGGACCCGAGGGAAAAAATAAATTCAGAGCAAAACTTCTTCTGGGTAATAAAGTTGAAAAGAAAGAAAATCACAAGTGCCAGTTTGAATTCAAAGACCTGAGTTATTCTACAACTTATAAAGTGCAGGTTTGTGAAATCTTCCTTTTTAGTTTCATTAGTAAATCACCACTTTATTCTTCAAATTTGTTCATATGCTGCTAAAAATGATAAAGGGATTCTCTGTCTTTCCAGGTGACTGTTTTCAACAGCCAACTTGAAAGTGAACCTGCTGAAAGGACAGTTACAACTTTCTGTATGTACTATTGTAAATAAAACCACAAATTATCTAGCCTAGAAATCTAGACGCACCCTAGCGGCAGCGGCAGTTTGAACATATAGACTGGCTTGTCAGGCTGCAAATTATCTTCACATTGTTAAAATTAAATCATTTGACACGTTTTGTTCAGACTTATTCTTCACACATCCATATCCAGTCATTGTGTCCTTAACACAAATGCGATCTGTTTTATTTACTTTTATTATCATTTTACAGACAACGACAAAGCTGTCATTGGATTCCTTATCTTTCTCATCATCCTCACACCTCTGATCTTCGTCATCTACAAAATCGGGAAGCGGAGAAAGTCTCAGTAAGAATTACTGCATATATCCGTTTGTGTCTGTAACTGTTTTGTTTTACACAAGTACCCAGCAAAGTCAGCTGATTTTATCATGTCAATGAAAAGCTTTTTGCACACAGAGGAGAGCAACGTCAAACTGGTAGAGAAACTCCTGCACACTTTCTTCTGACTTGAAACTTTTTCTTTTTTTGTGAGAAGAAAGTGTGTGGGAGTTTCTCCACCAGTTTGATCATGTCAGTCTATAACATAAAAATATTATTTTATTTTAATTTGATGTATACAGTATGCTGTACATACATGATGAATATGAAGTTACTAATGAATAGTACATATTTGTATGAAACACTCAAGAATAAAGAGATTTGAAACTATTCCAGTATTTGGGGAGAAAAGTAAAGTCTTGAGTTGTTTTACAGAAATCAGCATTACAATCAACCCGGTACAAGTCTCAAGTAAGTCTCAAGTCATTTTTTCTTTGGCAAGTCAAATCAAATTAACTCAGGTCACCTTATTACCATAATTTACTGTTTGACTCCATTTTAATACATGTTCATTTCATTTGAAACCATATTTACTTCATTTACTCAGTTTTCAAACAATATTTAGTTACTTCATTACAGTTTTTTGTCTGTCAGCCTCCTCTTACAGTACTGATGCAGTGCTAACTTTTTCAGCACTTTATTTGTTTTTCAATGCATGAAAAAATGGACGTGTGGCTTGAGAGCCTATGAAAAGCCTCATATTCAATATCATCACAAGAGTTAGTCACACCACGTAAGTGTTTTTGCCCAGCGGAGTTTGATTTTGGCGAGTGAGGAGTGACTGGGTCTGAGGTGAGTTCAGCTGCAGCAGCCTGAGTCTGAGGAGACAGAGGGCCGTCCCGAGTCCCGAGTCTTTACCTTCCAAATCCAGTCTCAAGTCTTTTCTCTTTTGTCAAGTCAAGTCAAAAGTCATCGAAACAGCGACTCAAGTAGACTCCAGTCCAAGTTGAGTCCCCATCTCTGCAATCAACCACAACTCTTCCACTGATTTTCTGATCTTCACCATCAGTATCATACATACTGTAGCTGCTACATCATCAAACATAATTTACATGAAGAAGTGCATAAAGTTCAGAGAAGAGGCTGATTTCAATTCTAATCTTCATAACTTCCACTGTCACATTGTGACTATATTTTTTCTTTCATCATTATCAAAAATAAAATGCTTTGTTTCACATACTGTATAAGATTTGTTTCACAAGATGAGGGATTTTTGATTCCGTAAGCAATTAAATACTGTATATTCCTCTTTTCCTTTCCTTGTTTTATTGTACTGTAGTGTACATCAGTGTAATTCTTTAAAGTCAGTCTTTTACTATTTTCTCCACAGTGACATGAGTGGAGACATGATGGCATCAACAGCAAGTGAGTAGACTTTAGGTTTCCTATCTTTCCTATAAATTACTTTGACTATAAGCAACAAACAACATTAACATTTAGTGGCTACAAATGATGGCTGATATTTTAGCTAATAATTATATAATATAATAATAATTATTCATCATGTTATTGATCCTGAGTGCTGTATTGAGATATTACAAAACGTATACGCACTGTGGCAAACTACAGTGATCAGCAGCTTAAAAAAAAAGACATGTGTGTATTGTGTATTAAATTGTTTAGAAGTATGTAATGCTATAATCTTTGACAAACACTAACATGCAGTATTTCCTGTTGGGTTTTTGTTGTAGTTTATGAAAATGTACCAACTTGGAGGACACCATAACAAAGATTTCTGATGAAGAAAATCCAGATGGAGCTGCAAACCACATCATTAATTATTTCCTCTGCTTACAAGATGTTTAGTATATAGGGGAGCACTTCAGTGCCTCATCCCATTTAGAGTTTGAATCCAATTCATGGCCCTTTGCTGTTGTTGCCCCACTCTCTCCCATGATTTCCTGTTGCTCTCTAACTGTTTATCTCAAATGAAGACCTGAAAAGCCAAATTTTGATCTTCATGAAATAGTGCTCAGTATAAAGCGTGTGTCTTTAATTTAAAACTTTTCATTAACTTGTTGTTATAGGCTAAAATCTCCATAACTGTGTTTGATGTTACCGTTAATTCCGGACTATTGAGCACACCTGAATATAAGCCGCACCAGCTAAATTTGAAAAGAAAATAAATTTTGTACATATATAGGCTGCAGTTGAATATAAGCCGCAGGTTTTTCATGTTGTAACATGAGATATTTACACAGAAAGACAGTAGCCAAGCCTACACGGAAGATGTGTGGAACTATGCAAGTCCGCTCGCTTTTCAGCTGTTTTGGTTATGCTCCTCTTAGCCATGTGCATTTGTTGACAACGAAGCCGGCGAAAAATCAATACGGAGCGGTGGATAACGTTACATAACATATATGATGTTACGGCGTGTGTGTTTGTGTAGTCTTAACCGTCATGAACAAAACATTACGGGTTACGGAGTGTGTTTGTGTCGCGGGGTGCAGAGACAAGAGCTGGGACACCAGGGCAGCGTCCAGGTAGCTACACTGATGTTACAAAGTTGGTTTTCAGCCGTGAGACACCAGGTGAAGACAGAGAGCCTCCATTCTCACTCATAACAAGTCACAAGTCATGTAGTTAAATCACAATTACTCCAGAGCTTTTTAATTAAGGTAAAAATGTAGCATAGCCAGTGGGAGAAATCCTGCTTATGCTTTTTTTCAAACTGTGCCTGAAAATCGGCAGTACGGCGCTGGCACAGCATCAACACAGCACCAACACGACAGTAAACACATGTCTGTTTCACTTGCGCTTCCTGCTAGAGCGCCCCCCAGAGGACGTTAGCCAGTAAAAATCTATAAATTAGCCGCATCGTTGTATAGACCGCAGGCTTATAGTCCGGAAATGACGATACTTGAATATCTATGGTCTCTATGGTATTTTTATTCACTCTGAATATTTCTGTGACTTTGAAGTTGATATTGTAACTGGAACTTGATCATTTTGTATTTTCTGTTTGTTTCCAACTCTTGTGAAATAAAATTAAACCAACTAAATCTCAACCACACTTAAAGTTGATGCTGATTAATTTGCTGTTGACTCTTTCATATGAACAGAATTGCATTTTATTTAACAGAAAAAATCCACACCATAACAATAGTGCCTCAGTGCGTTTGCCCCAAGGCCCTAATTAATAGATAGATTTCATGGGGATTACAGTGAGAGTAGTCTAATTGCGATAAATGACGACTATTGGTCGACCAAGAAAATCTTTGGTCGTGGGCAGCCCTATTGTAGTTTTCATCATCATCAACACATATCACACATCAAACCCAAAGCTGCTGCTAACGTGCTGGTCCCCATGATACAGGCTGGGCTGGAACTAGATCTCATGTGCTGAACTGTTTTAATTTTCAAATATTGAATATGTGTTGGTATAACTTAACTTATGTATATTTTCAGGTCAGTATTACTTTCATAGAAATCTGACTGAGAATCTGAGAAACTATTCTTACTCAGTACAAACTTGATCAAACTTCATTGGTGCAAAACCGTCTTAATGTGCAGGTTGGAAACAGACTGGTTAGATGTTTTCAGAAGTGCATTAACCACAGCTAAATGCAGCTCTGAAACATCCTGGACTGAACCTGAGCTTTGATGTAAAATGCTGTATTGTCTTCATAGATGATGTTACTAACATGCAAATGCATATGAACTAGCTGTAGATATTACACAAAATAAACCATAATGTAGGTTTGCATTAGGCAGCAGAGGTGAACATCTACAGATGTATTAAAAAATCAAATAAGGAAGTAATTGAATAGTATAAAATTGTGTTGACTAGAACTAAATTTCATTTGCTCCTCATAAATATTAACAGGTCTGGCCTTGTGTTATTAATAATATGTTCACTGTAAAGACAACAGAAAGAAATAGCCTACACACATGTAAAAAGTTGTCGTATGCACTGAAAGGACTTAAAAGAAAGTTCAGTCTATAGGTTAACTGTTGATGTTATTTTCCCCCAAGACTGTAATTCAGAGGATATTCCAGAGAATATTCTGGTCAGTATTTGTCCTTGTTTCGGGTTGCTACAAAAATAATAATAGTCATACATTTGCATAAAGCAAACATCTTTGTCCACTCCCCTGTTGATAAGAGTGTTAAACAGTTGAAAAACACCCCTCTTAAGGTAAATGTAGAACAGAAAATTATGTGTGCGATTTATTTATTGTTACATAAGAACAATCATACAATTATTGACAATTAAATATTTGAATCAACCTACTGCCCTAGTTTCAACATATCAGTAATTTTGTAATTTGACATTAGTTCAGGAAACTAACAATGCACTATTCATGTGTCTAAAAACCGTCATATGACAGACACTTCTGATTAAAAAAGTCAAATTACAACGGCATGGACAGAACAAAGTAACAAACTGACTAATGGGGAAATGTAAAGACAGCAACAATGTAAAAACAGATGTGAGGTTAAGATAACAATAGACTTCCGGTGCCAGAAAGCAGGAACTAAACTTCCTGACGCCAAAGTAATAGATAGATTCTGGGTGTGATATCAGCCAAACTTACTGAGGTGAGGTTTGTAGCTGTCAAGAACAAGTCAAGGTGCAACAATAAATCATACAATAGTTAAAATTTCTGTAGACTGGAGTGTACGTTGCGAGTCCACACACAACTCCTGTAAATGGCAGATCTCTATGGACTCAGGATCCTGCTGCTCTGGACCGGGATCATCACTTTGACCAAAGGTGAGTAACTATGTTCAATGTTGATTTAAAGGACATCTTTGTGAAGTCAGTTAATTGACAGATGATAGCGTTGTCTTCGACAAGTATGTTCAGTTCAACGAGATCTAACAACTGAAATAACTTTCATCAGAGCACATCACTTCTCCACAAGAAGAGTTTTTAAAAAGAGCAGCGATCTTTCATCAAAAGAAAAAAACACTTTGCTTGCCAATTTAAAAGTAGAATGTTTAGGTTGAAATCAGTCTACCATAATTTCTCAAATAAAAGCCGAGTCTCAAATAGATGATCCCTTTTCCTGGCTGGGTCTGGCTACAGGTTTTAACAAATAAAAGATAGTCTCAGTTTGTTGAGGCAAATGCAAGTGACAAGTAACAAGAAGCTAGGTCAATTTCTATTTTTTGTGAAAGTTCTTGTGAATGTACAAAACCTCTCAAAGCGCACAATCGCCTCTTTGAACAGTTTTGAAGTTGCTTTGAGAGTTCTCAACCGGCCTGAAAATCAAGAACTGATGTGGTCTGACCCACGGGTGTTGAAGCCGGACTAACAAACATTAATTCTCTACCTGAACGTGCCCCCCCAAAAAACAAAAATTAAGCCTGTGGCTAAACCGTGACCGTGACCCTGACTGAGTTATTTGTATGTTTTCGACCTAAACCCGGCACGTCCAGTCGGGCTGGCCCAGCCAGTTGAGAACTCCACTGACTCCGGAGCCAATTTACATGACCGGGGCACGCATTAATTTAGAAGAAGTTTAATCTGCGTTTTTAAATTTTATCTAAATAAATGTGTGCTCCAAATCTGGGTCTTTCCTTTTATTCTTACTTTACTCAGAACGATTTAATAATTTCTTCATAGATGATGTTACTAACAGGCGAATGCATACAGTATCAAATAGCTGTAGATATTGCACAAAATAAAACACAGTGTATGTTTGCACTGGCAGCAGAGGTGAACATCTAAAGATACTAAAAAATAAAATAAGGAAATAATTGAATTGTATGAAATTGTGTTGTCACATCTAGAAATGGACAAGAACTAAATTTCATTGGCTCCTCATAAATAATAACATGCCTGGCCTTGTGTTATTAATGTTCACTATAAAGAAAACAGAAAGAAATAGCCTACACACATACTGTATACAATCAGATAATGTGGGAAGTGTTTTTATGGAATGAAATTATGCACTGAAAGGACTTAAAAGAAAGCTCAGTTTCACCAAGCTAGTGTATTAACAGTCGCTGTTATTTTCCCCCAAGAAATTCAGAGATAACTCCATTTTTGATTTCTTAAAACAGACAGGTGAATGATGTAGAAAAACTGTAAGTCACTGCTGGTGGTGTAAAGTGAAGGTTCCCACCATTTAAAGTAATGTAAATAGGTAGATTGTAAACGTGTTCTTGTTCACATGAATTCAGACCAGATGTGAGTTTTAGGATGTGGTGAACCCAGAACCTGCAACCACTGATGAGATTCACAGCGTATACATCTAGAAACCCTGCATCGCATTCAGTAAAAAGAGAAAAAACAAGTGAATAACCTTTCATCGTCCCCTCTCTACAACCCCTTTTTTGCAAACTGCTCTAATTTCTAGCTGTGACAGGTCTCGGGAGCCTCAAGACTTTGCTGTTTTCACTTTGAATTAATTTATTTGGTATTATGTATTGTCATTCTACATTTTAATTTAATTGTTAAAATTCACTTCAGGTCCGATTATTGCTGGGCAAAACCCCGGAGGTAAGTCATAAAATATTTGCATTTACTATGTGTTTTCACTGTCATCAAATTGCATCATATGAACATACTGTACATTAAAGTAGAAGTAAGTGATATTTTTGTGCTAATATAAGACTTAAATAGTTATATCTTCCGACAGCAATCACTTACATAGAGTGTTTGGACCGAAACACGGGTCTGTCAGTCCCTCTGCTCTACTCTGAGCCGAGGAGAAAACTTTTCTCGTATCCTACAATTTTTATCCAATGAGGAGAGAGAACGGCATGCAGGGCTGTGTGTGCAGCCAAGGGATGCGCCTGAATGTGGTGACGTAGGGACGAGGACTGTTATGGTGCGTTAAAGGCAACCCGTAACCCCCGTTTTTCCGACCTGTGAAGTCGTACCAGTTCGATCTGGTACGAGTTCACGGGTCGTAAGTTACGAGTGGCCGTTATAGTGACTTTCACAGGTAAAACCGGTCGGAAAAACACGAGTGGGTTGCCTGGAACGCTACAAAGTCGTGTGACTTGAAGCTGTAATTTACGGTTTCAAAAGCCTGCCTGGAACGCAGCATTAGCCGAAACGACCGGATCGCTTACTTCTGCTTTAATGTTTTTTGTTCTCTGTTCCCATTAAATTGTTAAATTGCAACTTAGAGAAAGACAGAATTAGCATATGGCTTACTAGTCACTCAGAGACTGTTGGCAGTGAAGTATTCCAACCTGAAGGTGACCTCTAGCACACTCTTCACCCTGCAGCCCTGATCCTACTCCCATAAACAATACCAGCACCCAAACAGACTCTCAAAGCAAAACCTCACCTGAGGCCTGTACTACGAAGCAGGTTCAACATACCCAGGGTATCTTCCAGTTACTCAGTTTAACCTATCAAACACAATCAGGCTAAACGGTCACACAACAGTGGTTATCACCTCAGTAAGTCAACCCACGGTTTTCCAGTCTAGGTATGAGTGTGTGCACATGAAAGGGGTGGAGTTTGCAGCAACTGACCAATCACAAACATGGACACGTCTGACAGCAGCTGCAGCAGCAGAGCAGAGTATTTCACTTACAAGGAGCAGACAATAATTCTGCAGCAATATGAAGAGCGGAAAGATCAAATCCAGGCAAAAAGCAACACAGTCGCTGCAGCAAAACTGAATGTGCTGCATAGAATTAGGCTACTAACTGTGTAAATGCCTCAGATAAGCTTAATATCTGTTATTGTGTGGATTTTTTCTTATTATTATTAGTGTGAATGCTGGAAGCATTCACAATATTGTTATTCAGTTCGGCCATTTTCTGCCTTTCTTCGGCATTTAACTAGTCCTTCATACTTTGTGCTATTTCAACAATTCAAATATCAAAATGTTCAGCCTTTTCGGGACAGGTGTGCTATGTCTTTTCTCTTTTCAACTATTCATACTTTTTGCAATATTCAACTATTTCTGATTTTTTTTTCCCCATAGAGAATGCATTGGAACAGTCTTGAAACTCTTCAAATCTTCTTACTTCTTTCAGCCTTTAAAGTGTCCACATACTTTCAGCTAGAGACTTCATTCAAATTCTGAGCTGTAGACAAACTTCTAATGTAATCATCCTGTATTTACAACTTTTTCATAGCTTGTACCGTTTTTGAGATAAATCCTTTGTGACGTCATCGTAGAGTGCAGCAGATCCAAAAAAGCGACTGGAACTTTTCTTCTGAAATTGCCAGCAAAGCTACAAATGACACTCTACACTCATGATTTTGGAAACAGTTTGTAGCCACGCTTGTCTTCTGTCTCACAATGCCGCCAAAAATGCACAGACTCAGAGAATAATTTAAAAATATTTTTTAAATGCAGCCAGGGAGCTCTCTGCTCTCATTCAGCCCAATGCATTTTTTTCACAGCAGCAGGAGAAGGAGCTCAACTTTGTAACTTGCTGTTAAGTGCTTTTTAATTCATTTTAATTCACCAAAAAATAGTCACAGGTCACAAAAAAGTCCTCTACGTACTTGTTGTGGCTCATTTATACTATTTTCTTCTTTTTTTAAGCATCATTGAAAAATCTCACATTCATCAAAGTCTCAACCTCTCTCCTCCACAACTCTGTCTGTAGTCCAGCTGCACCGAGCTCAAATCTCACTGCTCTGCTCTGTGTGGTGCAGACACAGAGAGAGAGAGACACACACACACACACACACACACACACAGACAGCTAGACAGACACAAACACACAGACACACACATGCACACAAAAAGCTTGCTTCTGTCTCCTTTCCACACACCGGTTTACAGCTCATTAATCAGCCTCTCAATGATTTCATATCTTTGAGGGAAATTTCTAAACATATCTAAAAAGTTATTTGTCTACACACATTTCAGTTTGTTCAGGTAATGGAGATTTCAGGATTTGGAGCTTCTTCATGTCCTGGCTTTAGACTTTTCCACCTCTTTAACCCTTACATTTTACTTTGAAGGATTTTACCTTTTCTCATTAATTCCAACAATTCAGACTCGACCATTTTAGGAGTTTCACATTTTTAATTTGTTAATGTATAGCCTATATATCTTTACCCTTTCTTTTTACACCTATCTTTAACAATTCAGGTATTTTCCTGCATTTCGTGTCATTCAGCCTCCTCGTTACAAGTTCTACTCTTTAGACATTGCCTCATCTTTATTAACATTTATATAACAAATGTTTTCAAGCTGTTTCTTTATAACTTATTAGAGTAATTTGAGTGTACTTAAATGTTAATTTTTCTTTCACCACAATCTTCAACAATTCAAATAATTTCCAACCACCTACATATTGTTTAATCTATTTAGTAATAGTCCAACAATGTTTTCATGCTATCATTTTTAAATATATTTGAGTAGACTTCAGCTTTTCAATTTCTTCATGCTAATCTTCAACAATTTAAGTAATTTCCAATCATTTCATACAAAATAAACCTCCTTCTTACAGGTTCCATTTGTTAATCTATTTTCACTTATTACTTTAGCCATGTTAGCACTTGTTTATCTGTTTTCTGTAGCAGTGCTTTTTGCAGCTGACTGCAGACTCCTCAACTGTTAGACTTAATAATGCAGGATTTTCCAACACATTACTCTGCCTTTTCAACATGTCGACTGCTTTTAGACTAAAAACACATTTATTACACTTAATACAATAAAAAAACTAATAAAAAAAAATTACAATAAAAAACTTACAATTCAGGATTTTTTCCACCATGTCATGTCATTCAGCTTCCTGCTTACATGTTCCTTCTTTTTCATCTATTCTCACTTGTTGCTTCAGCTATGTTACTGCTGGTTCATCAGTTTTCCTTTCTGTGGCTAGCTGCAGATTTCAACTCTTCAACTGTTAAACATCTTCAACATGCAGGATTTTTGCATTTTCTTCTACCTTTTTTTAACATTTCTACTGCTTTTCGTCCTTAAAAAGGCATTAATCTTCAAGTTATATGTTTCAGCTTCAATGTTAGACTTTTTCAACAGTTCTTCAGCTAATTCAACTTTGTTTCAATGATTTCTTCAGCTTATTCAGCATTGCTTCAGCAATAGCGTTCAGCTGCTTTCAGCATTCACACCATTTCCATTCTTGGAAATGTTTTTTCTAGTTCTGGGTTCTTCTGCCGTTTTTCGCTGTTTAACTAGTCCTTCATACTTTGTGCCATTTCAACAATTCATATATCAAAACGTCCGGCTTTTTCAGGACATTTAGGCTATGATTTTTCTCTTTTCAACTATTTATACTTTTTAAAATATTCAAACTTTATTGAAATTTTTTCCCCATAGGAATACATTGAAACAGTCTTCAAACTCTTCAAATCTTCTCCTTCTTTGAACTTCAACTGCTTCAACATACTTTCACCCACAGACATCATTCCACTTTTAAAACGTTCACAAAACTTTCAAGTATTCACCGTTAATTCAACTTTTTCATATCTTCTACCATTATTGATCAGTACCCTTCAACTGTTCATGATAATTTTTTGACAAAATTCCAATTTAACATGGAAGTCAATGGCACGGAATTTTCAGAGCTAGAGTGGTGACTTTGGCAGTTAGAGTGACAGAGGGTCTAAAAATCCTCTCACATTTTCTCTCTAACCTGTCAGCACGGCCACAAATTACACTGTACACACATAATTTCCGCCACGTTTGTAGACACGCTCATCCTCGATCTCTTCATGTGCTCAAAAAACCAGAGAGACTTACACAATTTAAACTGGGAGCCTCTAAGTGCAGCCAGTTCCCTCTCTTCCTCTCATTGACTCCCATTCAAAAGTAGGCACTGATTTTCGGAGAAAAGCAGAAATGACCTCCTAATCTTACCTGCGACTGTGAGAAAAGTTTTTGCCCTACAAACATTTAATGCACATCACCACGCTCAGGAAGGTCTTTTGAACCAGCCAGTCTCTACCACACTCTGATAAGAGGTACGGTTCTCTTTTCAGAGGCTGTTGTTCGGGAGCTGCACCGAGCTCAAATCTCACTGTTCTGCTCTGTGTGGTGCAGACACAGAGAGAGAGACACACACACACACAGACAGCTAGACAGACACAAACACACACATGCACACACATGCACACAAAAAGCTTGCTTCTGTCTCCTTTCCACACACCGGTTTACCGCTCATTAATCAGCCTCTCAATGATTTCATATCTTTGAGGGGAATTTCTAAACATATCTAAAAAGTTATTTGTCTACACACATTTCAGTTTGTTCTGGTAATGGAGATTTCAGGATTTGGAGCTTCTTCATGTCCTGGCTTTAGACTTTTCGACCTCTTTAACCCTTACATTTTACTTTGAAGGATTTTACCTTTTCTCATTAATTCCAACAATTCAGACTCGACCATTTTAGGAGTTTCACATTTTTAATTTGTTAATGTATAGCCTATATATCTTTACCCTTTCTTTTTACACCTATCTTTAACAATTCAGGTATTTTCCTGCATTTCGTGTCATTCAGCCTCCTCGTTACAAGTTCTACTCTTTAGACATTGCCTCATCTTTATTAACATTTATATAACAAATGTTTTCAAGCTGTTTCTTTATAACTTATTAGAGTAATTTGAGTGTACTTAAATGTTAATTTTTCTTTCACCACAATCTTCAACAATTCAAATAATTTCCAACCACCTACATATTGTTTAATCTATATTAGTAATAGTCCAACAATGTTTTCATGCTATCATTTTTAAATATATTTGAGTAGACTTCAGCTTTTCAATTTCTTCATGCTAATCTTCAACAATTTAAGTAATTTCCATCATTTCATACAAAATAAACCTCCTTCTTACAGGTTCCATTTGTTAAATCTATTTTCACTTATTACTTTAGCCATGTTAGCACTTGTTTATCTGTTTTCTGTAGCAGTGCTTTTTGCAGCTGACTGCAGACTCCTCAACTGTTAGACTTAATAATGCAGGATTTTCAAACACATTCCTCTGCCTTTTCAACATGTCTACTGCTTTTAGACTAAAAACACATTTATTACACTTAATACAATAAAAAAAACTAATAAAAAAAACTTACAATAAAAAACTTACAATTCAGGATTTTTTCCACCATGTCATGTCATTCAGCTTCCTGCTTACATGTTCCTTCTTTTTAATCTATTCTCACTTGTTGCTTCAGCTATGTTACTGCTGGTTCATCAGTTTTCCTTTCTGTGGCTAGCAACTCTTCAACTGTTAAACATCTTCAACATGCAGGATTTTTGCATTTTCTTCGACCTTTTTTTAACATTTCTACTGCTTTTCGTCCTTAACCCTTAAATGGGCAAGCATATATCAAAATTTTGGAAAAATAAAAAAATGTTATTTTCTAATGTTTCTAGGGTAGAATAACACAATTTTATGATTTTTTTCAAAATATGACCTTTATTTTTCATTTTAGAGTTTGTATCTCCCAAGATACATTGCCCGTTTAGGGTATAAATTTGCCATTTACCAATTTATCAAATATTTCATTTCTGAACTTTTAAAACATATTATAAGCAATTAATCAGCCACTCTTTGTGGCTCTGTGTGTGTGCGAGTGTGTATGTGGAGGATAGGACCACTTGGCGCGGGATTCAAACCGAGGTCGCCTGCAATTAGGACTATAGCCTCCACACTGAGCTAAACACCGCCCCACAACACATCATGTTTTGTTGCAGACACATGCTGTATGTATCACTGGATCTTTTACATAAGAATTCACTATACTACTCTAATCATGACCTGAACATCCTCCCTCTTTTACTGTCGTTCGCTCCCTTTTCTAATTATTTGTTGCCTGTCTTGATCAATAGATGGTGGGATTCTAGTAATATTCCATTTTCAACCTTTAACACCTTTATATTATTGATTATCTGTAGAGTTTAGGCTTCCAAACATAAGTATATCTGAGAGTGATTATGCCTGTTTACATACCCCTATCTGGACAACGTATCCCCCAGGATACAGACATTCAATGCCTGTTTATCAAAGTTGTGTTCATGTTATTTATTATTTTTCAACTAGAATACATAAAATGATCCTTAAAGAGCAATAATTTCAAAAACAAATCCCCCCATAATGTAATTAACAAGAAAAACCAAAACACTTTACTTATGTCTAGTGTCTCTGTCCACGTAGGTGGCCATTTTGGAGTTTGACATAAAAGTATCAATTTAGTTTTGAATGCTGCCATAAAGTCACATGACCTGGGTATTTGACCCATCCCCCCTTAAGACTTTCTCATGATATTAAGTTCAGATACTTAATGCCCCTCCCCCCCACAGCCTGCCAAATGTCTGTATCCCCCAGGATACAGAAACTGTTAAAGGGTTAAAAAGGCATTAATCTTCAAGTTATATGTTTCAGCTTCAACGTTAGACTTTTTCAACAGTTCTTCAGCTAATTCAACTTTGTTTCAATGATTTCTTCAGCTTATTCAGCATTGCTTCAGCAATAGCGTTCAGCTGCTTTCAGCATTCACACCATTTCCATTCTTGGAAATGTTTTTTCTTGTTCTCCTTCATCTTCCGGACACTTTTTCGATTCGCTACTAGTCCTGCAACTCGAGGACATATTATATATCAAAACGTGCGTCCTGATCGGGATCGGTGGGCTATTACTTTTCTCAACAGTGTACGAATAATTCGCGACGTAAGTCGCGAAAAACTACGCAAAATTTTGCATGTAAGTCAATGGGACGGGCGGAGAAAAAAAAGAGCGAAAAAGACCAATCATTGGAGCTTAACAAACGTCTACTGCTCAGGCATACTTTCACCTAGAGACTCCATTTAAACTTTAAACAGTAGACACAAGTCTTGTGTATTGGCGTATTACTCCACGTTTTGATAGGTCATATAGTTTTTGATCAATCCCTGTTCAATGACCATGATCATTTTTGGAGAAATTATGAGATTATAATGGGTGTGTATTGGACGGAATGTTCGTGTCAGAGTGCGTGACATCATCGGTTAGAGTGGGAGAGATGCCAGAAAAACTCCAGATTTTTTCTCTTTCCAAACTCGGCCCGGCCACAATTTACACTCTACACACATAATTTTTTCAGAATTTGTAAGACAAACTTGTTATCTCTCTTATCATCTGCTCAAAATATCAGAGAGACTTACAGAATTTAAACTCTGAGCCTCTAAGTGCGGCCACGTCTGTCTCTGCTCCTCATTGAGTCCAATACAAATATTTTCTGAGAGAAGCAGAACGGCCTGTTGTTTTAAAACTGCCAGCGTCGCCAAAATATTTACTGTAGAAACACCAAATCGTACCAACATTTTCAGTAAGTCCTTAGAGCAACGTTGATCTGTGTTTTGTTCTGATAGGAGTTACCGTTTTGTAATGCTAAGCCTAAATGTGAGACCGGTGCAGAGGCAGAAAATGGCTCTTTTTCTCCACGTTTCTGTCTGTCTCAGCCTGCGGGGGCCCCTATCGCCGTGGTAACCTCTTTGATCCTCAGGCCAGAGCTCGTTAACTTCATAAACAATCCACCTGGCGCTCGTTTAAATGTTTATAAACACCGACACAGCTAAATCAGACTGACACAGGATGCAGCTACTAACTAACTATGTGTCAAGTCAGTCACACACACACACACAGACTCTAGAGCCAGCTTCATGTGATTACAGTCACACACACACACACACACAAACACACACACACACCTTCATGTGATTAAAACACAGTTAACGTGCAACAGAATTTAAACTTAAACCATGATTTAATCTGGTTTTAAAGTTAAACCTTGTTGGTGTCAAATGCGTCAAATGCCTCTCATGGGAGCAGCTGATAGAGTCCCCCCCAGCTGAAAGCAGCCCACCCCACCAGCCAGAGGGTCCAGGACCATAGGGACTGCAGTGGAGGAAGGCTGCCTTAACACCCTGCACAATGGCACCCAGTACACAGAAGTTAGACAGGACCAGTCAGCCCATCACCTGGTCCGTTCAACAAATCAGTTTATGCTACTGTGATTTATGTAGCCTAGTTAAATACTACAGTAATCATCATAGTGTATTGGCAGGAAAGACCATTTAAATCTGTATCAAATATCGATTAATGAATTAATCGATAATTTGCATGTTGGTCTTGGTTAAGTACCACCTTGAAAAAAAAAACAATGTTTTGTTGCTTAAGCTATTCAGTCATTCAATGGTATACTAAAATCCATGTGAAAAAAATGCTTCTCACTGTTCTCAGGTCAAATATTTATATGCGATTAAAATGCAATTAATTGCGATTAATTAATTACAAAGCCTCTAATTAATTAGATTAATTGTTTTAATTGAGTCCTGGCCCTATTACACAAGATAAACACACACACACACACACACACACACACACACACACACACACACACACACACACACACACACACACACACACACAGGTAACCTAATGTGGTTACTCCTCCATATCAGTGCTTATAGAAAGATGATCATGTGTCTGTCTGATCAGCTCTGTCTTGACCTTAAGATCGTGGGTTTGATTCCCATGTTGACAGAGATGGCAAAATCGGCAGTAGCCGTGGCCCATTCAAAATTTCCCGAGAGGAAATTTTCTAGTTATTATTATTCTCCCGAACATATAATCGCGAATTTCGCCCCCTTAACATGCCGAGAAACGAACGAAACTTTGTCGCCTCGTGGGGCTTCGCGAAAAATTTGATATTTTGCCAGCGTCGCATTTGGGCGTGGCCAAATGGCTAAATAGCGCCCCCTACACTTTTGCCAAAAACCCATAGGGAAAAAATTGACGTTACCGAAAGCAGACCAAAATCGCCACACATATTTATCAATACAAGCTGAACACAAAATCCTCTTATAGCGAAGCCCAAAACCCAACAGGAAGTCGGCCATTTTGCTTCAAAGTTGGTTTACGCAAAACGAACTCGTCCTAGGGGTTACGCCCGATCGGCTCCAAATTGGGTAGAGAACATCGTCAGACCTAGCTGAGCTTAACTTGTGCTCCGCAGGTCTGTAGCTCAAAGGGCTTGGCCTCTGGCGTGCCCCGAAGTTTGGCGACTGTTTCGGTGCTTGCCATGTAAATACGAACGGCTCTCATGCCCACATACTTGATCGTAGACGCTTCAAACTTGGTGCAAAAATCTATGGAGAGACCCTGAACGATCCGACATATTATTTGCCTACGTCGCTCATAGCGCCCCCCGGTGGTAACAGGAAACGTACAAAAATTCGTTAACTCATTGGCTGCCAGCCATTTTCAGATCAGAGAGCCCCATACTGCCAGCCGTTTTAGAGCATTTTGAACGATCTTATAAGACCCACAGAATATTGTGTTCTATGACTATATAAACACCGAAACTACCAAGAGAAAGAGTAGACTCTCTTTGTTCAATAGGAAAAAAAAGTTTGTTTCTACCTTTTTCCGTTCTTTTGTAAACAGCAGTAGAACGTAGGCTGGTTTCGCCAAAAACAGCAGTTTTTGACCAAAACACTGAGAAAACAAGCTTTTTGTGGAAAGAAACATGTCAAGCAGAACAGTGACTTTGACGTTGATATTTTTTGCTTTAGTGACACCTCACACATAAAACAGTGTTCTCCTTCTATAAAACAACAAAAACAACACTGAGAAAGGACTTTTGATGGCAAAATAATAATTTATTTACAAATATCAGTAAAAATGCATTCACTTTTTTGTACGTTTGTAGCTGTCACATGACCTCTGCCCCATGGTCGACCACTGCTCGATCCACCACCTGTAAATTATAGAAATATATAGAATTACCATAAAAATACATCTCTTAGACGTAGTCAAGTGTGATGTGGAGTTTTTTTGTTTTTTTTAACCTTTCCGATCAAAGCGATCCGCCCTTCTCTAAGCAGTAAAAGTTAGCTCGCTAGCAAGTTAGTTTATTTTATTATTTTTACCATTGATGTATTATATTATTACCTTCATGTCTTTCTGGAGCGTGGGGACGGGTCTCTGCTGCTCCTGGTTGATCCGGACGGAATCGCTCGGGTCACGTCCACCGAGCCGTCAGTTGAGCTGGGCTCTGGTCTGTGGTGACGCACCGTCAGCTGCTGCTCTCACCGGCCGCTCGGCCCGGCTTGATCGCCGGTGTCCAGCGTCGGTGTCTTTTTCAATGATCTCCGTCGTTTTCTCACGATCGCGACCCTCTTCCTTTCCGAACTACCGCGACACACACGGTACATAATGTGCCGACGTGCGGAACACATAGGCTCCGTGCATAAGTTTCTTTAGCATATCTCTTGTCATCTCGCTTCTTCTTCTCATAATCAATGCTGATCTCTCATCCAAAGAGGGCACTGCTGCCACCTACAGGGCCTACAGGGCACCTACACGTCATTACACTAGTTTACAAGCCTGATATTGATGGACAAGCTCCGCCAGACCGTCCTCCAGCCCCTCCCGTTGAAAAACGCAATTGACGTCTATCGACGTCAATGGCAGTGAACGGTTGTAATTAGATTGACGTCTATAGACGTCAATGGCAGCCAATGAGTTAAAAATACATAGTTGACCAAATCGACTTTGTTCCACTTCTAATACATGCAGACCCGGATGGTGAAGCTACATCATGAACGCTTTGACCCTACGAGCAACGGCGTCCGTGTGCCGCCGCGGCGAATGTGTATCTTCCCAATTTAAATTACGTTTGCCTTTCACGCGCACATACTTCGTCGTAGCCACTTGAAATTCAAAGGACATGACGTTGGCTCCGCCCTGAACGTTTTGATGTATCGACTTCCTACCTGGCTCATAGCGCCCCCCGGTGGTAACAGGAAGTACGCAAAAATTCATTAAAAATCCATACTTCACCCGATCAACTTCATTCCACTTCTAATACATGCGGAACCAGTTGCTGAAGCTACATTATGAACGCTGTGAAGATACGACGAACGGCGTCCGTGTGCCGCCGCGGCGACTGACGATTTTTTTTCGTCCAATTACGTTTGCCTTTTTCGTGGCTTTAACGAAGTCGTGTCCTCACGAAATTTCATCCACAGGTCAAGAATGCCGAGCTCTTTCAGCGGATAGAGTCGTTTCCCATGGGCGTGGCAAAATGCCTCTATAGCGCCCCCTTGAAGTTTTTCCGAAATTCTCCATAGACAAATTTCGCTTACTTTGCCGTACACATACGAAACTCGACACACACCTGTATCATACCCAAACATACAAAAAATTGAATTGGAGCCACGCCCTAAACCCAACAGGAAGTCGGCCATTTTGGTTAGCATTTCTTTGACGCAAAACAAACTCCTCCGAGGGAGTTCGCCCGATTCACTTCAAATTGGGTACAGAACATCTCCAGACTAAGCTGATTACGGCTTGTGCTCCGCAGGTGTGTAGGTCAAAGGGCGTGGCTGCTAGCGCACGGCCAAGTTCCCGAATTCAGCTAAGAAGTTTACAATGCTATCACGCCCACAGATTTGATTGCAGCGGCTTCAAACTTGGTGCACATGATGAGGGCGTGACCCTGAACGATCCGACATATTACTTTCATACGTCACTCATAGCGCCCCCCGGTGGTAACAGGAAGTGCGCTAAAATTCATTAAAAATACATCGTTGACCCCATCAACTTCATTCCACTTCTAAAACATGCCGAACAAGTTGGTGAAGCTATTTCATGAACGCTATGAAGCTACGGCTAATGGCCCCCTTGTGGTTGTGACAGGAATAGCGCTCCACCGTGAACTGCCTCCTCCTACGGATTTTGCCCGATTGACTTCATATTCGCTACAGATCATCAAGAGACCAAGCTGGTCAAACATTATTAAAAGCTTTTCTCTACGTCAAACGGCATGGGTGCTAGGGCACGGCCAAGTTCCGCAATTCAGCTAAAAAGGTTTAAATGCTATCGCGCCCACAGATTTGATCGCAGCAGCTTCAAACTTGCTGGACATGATGATGACGTGACCCTGAACGATCTGACATATTAATTTCATACGTCACTCAAGTCGCCCCCTTGTGGACACAGGAAATGTCGTGTTTTGCATCGACATTGTCCGATCTGCTCAAAACTTCACATGTGTGATGAGGTAATGACCCCGGACGCAACGGCCCACATCCCGTCACCGCCCCCTGGTGGACAAACCGTAAACCTGCCGTAACTCCATCGTACGTTGTCCGATTTGCTCGACACTTCACGTGTTCGACGAGGGGACCGCCCTCGACGCAGCCGCCCGCGTCCGGTGGCGAGTGGGGGTTTCGAAGAGCGGCCCGGGGGTAGCGGGGATGCCGAGTGGCATGGAGCGAGGGCCCGCCATAGACGCTTGCGGCTTTAATTCCTTTTGCTTTTTTAAACTGATGTGTGGTCGACGCAAATGAGGGGAATGAAAAATGAGCATCAGCATCAGCTTTGTAATGTGAGGAATCAGGATTCATGATGTTGTATGAAGGACTGTTGTGATTGTGTTGGGCCTGACTTCATGTTTATAATGTGTATTTGTGTATAAATGTGTATATATTATAACTATGCCAGCGCTACATGATAAAATCCTGATCCTAGCATCACATCAGGCAATACTGACCTGAGTGTCTACTACCGCCCAAGGTTGGAAAGTCCTCATTTATTATAAAGGATTATGTTCAGATTATTTTATTCATGTGAGTGTGACAGGGGGTAACAGGGGACAGTGACGGCAGCACTGCTGGGGTTTGGGTTACTAGTCACTCAGAGATCACAGGTCAGGTACTAATAATTCTTGAAACATAAACAAATATTAATGTTTGTTTTACTCTTTTCTAATTTCTTTTAAATGCATCCTCCTGCTCCAGCACCTCCAACATGTGAGTATCAGTTTGAAAGATCGCCCACTTTACAGTTTGTTTTACAACACTTAGTAGTTAATTTATTTATATCCATCGCTAATGTCTCTTTTTTTTAAACTTTACATAGAATACAGTGACAGTATGTGTATACAATGATTTACAGTTTTACACTTAACTAACACTAACAACTGATGTTGTCTGCAGGTTCTTACACTGTAGCAACCATCAAGTTTGGCTTCCAGATTGACATTACCAGCTCTAACCATGGTGACTACACCATAAACTTAGAGGAACAAGGCCAACCAGGAAAATGGATCTATGTCCAGCACTCCAGTCAAAGCTCATCACATCAAATCAAACACCTGAAGCCCTGTACTGAATATGAGCATGATGTGACATATCGTGGTGCTGGTGGAGAAAAAACCTGTAGCCACGTTGGAGATAAAACTACGACAACTGACATTATTAGTGAGTTCAAAATGATACATGTTGTTGTCATGTATTTCACTTTCTTTTAAGAATTGAAACTGTGTGGAAAAAATGTCGAGACATTTGTTTGTACTTGTGTATTTCAGGTAAAGAAGACATCACACAAGACATCAGCTGCAGCCCTGGTCATGTTTGTTACAGGAGTGACTGGGACATCAGCTCTTTACAACCAACAACAAATAAGTTTCCCGATGTGCAGTGTAACAAAACAATCTGTGTCATCGAACCTGATTACGATGACATTTGTTCCGGCTTTACTACAACCTTCACACCAGGAAACTGTTCCAATTCTGCCTTTAACCTCAACACAAACATCCCTGTCGGTATGTATTAAAAGAGTCTATTTTATTTTGAAATGCATGTTCTTTAGACCTTGATGATCCATCATGTTTTGTGTTTGTTAACTCTTTCATTTCTCCACAGATTTCTTAAAGGAAGTTAAAATAACTCAGATTGCTCCCACTAAACTTCATGAAAAAATAAAAACAAAATTACCTCCAAACTGTAAAGGCCTCTCCATTGATTACACCTGCTGGGGTAAGTGATGAAACTAGAAGTAGAGAGACTTTGAGTGTCACCAGTATTAGACATGGATTTACATAGAAACAGAAACATTTCAACCTGCCTTTTCCTGCTTCACTTGAAACCTGAGGAAATCTGAATTGTCTCTCAGTTTGAATGTGAGGTCTTACTCTGTGGTCTCAGTGAATCAGTTCTAAAACTGTTATTCACATTTTTCTGATTGTATCCAATTTCCACCTGATCATAAAAGATACTGATCATCTCTGATGTATAAATACCAGTTACTGAAGAAATGCTGTCATCCTCATGTCTCCTCAGAAAGAGGCAAAGACCATGAGCCTAAGAAGGAGTCTGAGCTGGAGCCTTTCACAGACTACAGCTGTACTGGTCAGATCAAGGACGACAACAACAACATCACCATAACAAACACAACTGCTGTTTATGTCAGGATTGACTGTGGTATGTTGACGTTCACTTCATCCCAAGTTTTTATCCTCAGATACTGTGGAGTGAATTACTGTGAATCACCAGTACTCAAGTCTGTTACACATGTCTGATGTTCCTACAGATTTTACAATAAGTAACAGACTGCAGAGCAAAACCAATACATCTCTTCACTTCGAGTGGACCACAACCAGTCAGAAGTGTCAACCTGTCCCTGGTAACCTTTCATACGACTGTAGGTGTGAGCCAACCGGAAACCAGAAAAACAGTAAGTAAAATAATTTAATGAACTCTCAGCTTGTTTATTATTATTTTAACAGGAATTCATTTGTAGTAGCTGTTGGAGATTCAGTTTATCTTGATACTAAAATATAATTTGGACATTTGACTCATTCATGGAGCTACAGGGCTGCAGACCAACACTTCAACATGTTCATTGTTCGTAGGTGTAAATGAGATCAGATCATACATCATCATTCACTGTTTGTTGAAGAGGATTCAAAAAATAATTCAGAAATAATTCAGTGATTGTATCAAATCACTGGAAAAGAAAGGTTTCAGTTTCCACATGTTAATTGTTCCAGTCTGATTTCCTATCAGTAACTTTTAGAGACAGAACTGGTGATTTACAAGTGATGTGCAGAAGATATTCACTGGTTGAAGTCTTTTCTGTTGTCAGGGCAACTTGACCAATACACAACAATCAGCTGTTTTTATAAACACTTGATGTTGTTGTCTTGCTATGTAAAACAACAAAACAAACGGCCTGTGAACCTTAGGTGCAGTTACACATCGCAACCTTCAACCAGGAGGAACATGTGATGTCACTGGACTGAAACCATTCACTGATTACACCTGTAAAGTCCGTCCCCGTTACAAAGGCCTGGAGAGGGGTGCCACACAAACTCCATTGAGGGAAACAACTGGTATTGGAAGTAAGTAACCAACAAAGTGAATCACAACTGATTTTATAATGTGAATCTGTAACACAAAAACTGTTCTAAGTCAAAGTCTGTGCTGCACATACAGTACATGTCAAAAATGGAGTTACTCATGTGTCAGTAAAAGTATCTGTGCACCAAACAGCTTTGACACTGTATGTAACTATTTTCATACTTTTATTAGTAATTGAGACACTGATGGATGATATTATTATTCTAAATGAATTTAGAATTATTGATTGTCATTATAAAATTTGCACTTCAATTCAAACTCCCCACCCCTCAAAAAATCCATACACACACTATGTTATTCAATAGATTAGTGAAGATGGGACTGTGTTCACAATATGTACCAGAAATATAGAAAAACTACAAACTCAAAACTTTAAGTTCCAACATCAGGGTTTTTTTCTGTTAATCTCTGTGACACTGTACACATTTTCCATATTCAGTCAGTCCCAACTGGTTTGTTCATCACTGTCCAGTAGATATATATAGCCTATGTTTTTTTTCATTTGTGGTTCAAATTAATGAAAATATCACTCTCTTTATGAATATGTATACATTATTGTATCTGAAGTTTATTATGTTTTTCTTCACATTCTTACAGAACCTGAACCTATTCAACATGAAGTGTTAACAAAACAACCAGAGCACAATGTAATTGACATATCCTGTCAATATCATGGACGTTTTAATGGACCCATGGGAAAAAATAAATTCAGAGCAAAACTTCTTCTGGGTAATAAAGTTGAAAAGAAAGAAAATCACAAGTGCCAATTTCAATTCAAAGACCTGAGTTATTCTACGACTTACAAAGTGCAGGTTTGTGAAATCTTCCTTCTTAGTTTCATTAGTAAATCACCACTTTATTCTTAATATTTGTTCATATGCTGTTAAAACTGATAAAGGGATTCTCTGTCTTTCCAGGTGACTGTTTTCAATAGCAAACTTGAAAGTGACCCTGTTGAAAAGGACATTACAACTTTCTGTATGTATTATTGTAATTAAAACCACAAATTATCTTAACATTGTTAAAATTAAATCATTTGACACATTTTGTTCAGATTATTCTTCCCACATCCATATCCAGTCATTGTGTCCTAAATGACACCTGTTTTATTTACTTGTATTATCATTTTACAGACAACGACAAAGCTGTCATTGGTGTCACTGTCTTTTTCATCATCGTCACAACTGTGGCTCTGATCTTCGTCATCTACAAAATCGTGAAGCGGAGAAAGTCTCAGTAAGAATTACTGCATACTGTATATCTGTTTGTGTCTGTTACTGTTTTGTTTTACACAAGTACCCAGCAAAATCAGCTGATTTTATCATGTCAAACAAATAGTGAAAAGCTTTTTGCACACCGGTAGTCAGAAAGGTGAATCGGAGGAGGAGGAGAGCAACGTCAAACTAGAGAAACTCCCACACACTTTCTTCTCACTTGTGTGAGAGTGAGAATAAAGTGTGTGGGAGTTTCTCCACCAATTTGATCATGTCAATCTACAGTATAACATAAAAAGACTATTTTATTTAATTTAAAGTACACAGCATGCTGTACATACATGATGAATATGAAGTTACTAATGAATAGTACATATTTGTATGAAACATTCAAGAGCAAAGAGATTCGAAACTATTCCAGTATTTGGGGAGAAAAATAAAGTCTTGAGTTGTTTTACAGAAATCAGCATTACGATCAGCCCGGTACAAGACTCAAGTAAGTCACAAGTCACTTTTTCTTAGACAAGTCAAGTCAAAAAGTCACCTTATTACTGTAATCTTATCTGGTGGGTTGAAGAGAGAAAACAAGATATTGGTACCTGTCAAATAATGGTATTAAATATGACACTGAATTGACCATATTTACCACATTTATGTCATGAATGGTTTTTAAGCTATATTTACTTCATTTACTACTGACTTTAACTTACAGTTGCTCAATTTTAAAATCACGCTCACTTAATTTGCTTAAAACCCTTACTTCATTAACTCAATTGTTAAATTATTATTACCTACATAATTTACTGTTTGACTCAATTTTAATACATGTTCATTTGAAACCATATTTACTTCATTTACTCAGTTTTCAAACAATATTTAAGTTACTCAATTACAGTTTTTTGTCTGTCAGCCTCCTCTTACGGCAGTTTATTTGTTTTTCAATGCATGAATAAATGGACGTGAGAGCCTATATGAAAAGCTTCATGGTCAATGTCATCACAAGACACCACAAAGCGTTTTTGCCAAGTGGAGTAGGAGTTTAACTGAGTGAGGAGTGACTGGGTCTGGGTCTGAGCCTGAGTCTGAGGAGACAGAGGGCTGTCCCGAGTCTTTACCTTCAAAGTCGAGTCTCAAGTCAAAAGTCATCAAAACAGCGACTCAAGTAGACTCCAGTCCAAGTTGAGTCCCCATCTCTGCAATAAACCACAACTCATATAGCTACTACATCATCAAACATGATTTACATGAAGAAGTGCATAAAGTTCAGAGAAGAGGCTGATTTCAATTCTAATCTTCTTCCTAACTTCCACTGTCTCATTGTGACCACATATTTTTTCATCATTGTCAAAATAAAATGCTTTGCATAAGATTTGTTTCACAACATGAGGGATTTTTGTTGCAAAATTTGATTCCTTGTTTTATTTTATGTCTGTGTAATTCTTTAGTCAGTCTTTACTATTTTCTCCACAGTGACATGAGTGGAGACATGGTGGCATCAACAGCAAGTGAGTAGACTTTAGGTTTCCTATCTTTCCTATAAATTACTTTAACTATAAGCAACAAACGACATTAACATTTAGTGACTACAAATGATGACTGATATTTCAGCTAATAATTATTACATCATGTTATTGATCCTGAGTACTGTATTGATATATTAACAACATTTACAAAACACTGTAACGAAATACAGTAATGAGCAGCTATGAAAAGACACAAAAAAAATCTATTGTGTATTAAATTGTTTAGAAGTATGTAATACTATAATTTTTGACAAATACTAAGTTGCAGTACTTCCTGTTTTCATTGTAGTTTATGAAAATGTACCATAACAAAGGTTTCTGATGAAGAAAATCCTGATGGAGCTGCAAACCACATCATTAATTATTTCCTCTGCTTAGTAATCAAGATGTTCAATACATAGGGGAGCACTTCAGTGCCATCATGTACCACGTGGAGCTTGAATCCAACTCATGGTCCCTTTGCTGCATGATTTCCTGTTGCTCTCTAACTGTTTATCTCAAATGAAGACCTGAAAAGCTAAAAAATAATCTTAAAAAATGGTGTTCAGTATATAGCAAGCATCTATATTTTAAAACTTTTAATTAATTTGTTGTTATTGACTAAAATTGTTTGAAATAACTTGAGTTTCTATGGTCTCTTTAGTATTTTTTCTCACTTTGAATATTTCTGTTGCTTTGAAGTTTATATTCTAACAGGTTGGAGCTTGATTACTTCTTGACCTTTGACCTTTATTGTTTCTAACTTTCATGAAATAAAATTAAACCAACCAAATCTCAACCACACTTCAAGCTGATGCTGATTAATTTGCTGTCAACTCTCAGCTGTTAACACTTCGACTGAGCTTTCTTTTCTTTTTTTACTTTCACCAGTTTTTTTCTATGGAGCCTCTAGTATCACTAGTGTGAGACAATGAGGTTCTCATCCCTTTCTTAAGCCAAGGAAAATCATAGGAACAAAATTGCATTACTGTATATGGAGGGAAAAACTAATTTTTTTCAATCTGATGTGACTGAAAAATGTTTGAATGATAAGATGTGACACACATTAAGATCTGAGATCCAAGCAATCACGCTAATGTCCAAAAGAAATTTGAAAGCTTTATTGCATTTAGTTAGCATACAAGGTATATGTGGTGATGGTCTTTAATTTGACATGAAATGTTCAGAAAACAGCTGAACGTACAGAACAATAAATATTGTCAATATTTTTTTTTTTTATGGAAAACATCTGGACTCTTCGATACCAACTTCAGAGAATGTGCTGTAAAGTATTTAAGTCAAGGTAAAAGGCTGGGGCATAGTATAGCTATGTTATGTTACATGAAGACAAACAAACTCCTTATCAAGACATAGCCATAATTCTTAAAGTGACTTAGCACTGTGTGTCTTTAACATCCCCCGTCCCGCGGATTTACAAAAAAAAGGAAGGAAAAAAAAAACATCATAACTGTCCATCGTACTTTGTGAAAGGTTATCATCATAAATGTATTTTTAGGCCAATACAAAAGCACCAGTTGCTATAGTTAAATGTGCTTACAAGACATTGTGCGGTTTAGAGACCGTTTTGCTAAACCACTGGTGAATTTATTGATTGTGAATTCAACCAATTTCCTCAGGGAATTCTGTATAGAAACTACAATACAAAGAAAGTGCCTTAAAGCAATTGCCCCCCTTGTAATTACAAGAGAATACTGAAAGGTTTTGGTGCCATAAAGAAGTGCTTGTTCAGACAGCATAGAGATGAAGGGTAAACAAATGATGAAAAATTTAGATAATTTTTTTTTTTTTTTTTAAAGTTTTACTGCATTGGGGTAGAGAAGCAATATGGAGGAACAAAATTCAGGACAAGGTGTACAATCGCAAACAAAAATTGCAAACACTGTATTTGCACGTCTCAGACATTTAACAAGCAGGAACACACTATCAAAATATTCTGTTAACCATAACAAAATAACTTACGTTTTCTTACACCAATAAGCTTTGATTTTGTATTTAACATGTTAATAATATTAAATGTTAATTAAAAAGAGAACAACAACATGGAGTTCATGGACGTACATGTACAATAATGGAGCTGCAAAGTTAACAGGCAATTTGATAATGTTAAAAGACAATTCATAAGACACTAAAATAAAGCGTTATCAATTATTGTTTACGTATACCTTCCATGTGGCATCATTGTCGTTATGTAAAACAGTGGTAGTCGGTCACTTGTGACCCACTGGTGTAAACCTATTCACTGTTTTAAAAAAAATCATATCACCATTCCCACCCTCCAAGTTAATAAAGGGTCACTAACACCCAGTATTAAAACTATAGGAACTTCTTGAATATGTACAGTAAAACTAAATGAGTCCCATTGGTGCTTGTTTGTTTGTTGTTGTTTTTTTCAGTACAAGTCTTTCATTTACTTTTCAGAAAATATACCATAAAAAACACACACACAACTGCTCTGTGTGTGGCTTTCTCTTTGGTGTCTCCTTTGGTATTGCAGCTGAGGACAGAGATTATGTATGCATGCTGTGATTTAACTCATGACATGGACGGTACACAACATATTGATCTGCTATCTCTTTAGCATATGTTATTTAACAAGGCACATACACTGCAAACTTACACAGCAACAATCAAAACATTTTGTCTACAGTTTAATGTTCTGGTGGGTCAAATGGATCCACTGGACCATGATGGAGAACTCTGTGTTTTAAGTTTAAGGTTTTTTTCCCCATGACTTCATTGAGTTTTTACCAGATTTACAAAAAAAAAATCGTACACTATGTAATAGAAGTATATCTTTCTTGAAATGAACCAAGGTGGAGATATTTTGGTGTCAGTGACTAAGGTAAACAGCAGATGTAAAACTGCTTTTGTTACAGCCTCTACCGCTCCTTCTAGGCTGTCAAATAAAAAAAAGAGACATTCTGGATTTTTCCAAACACAATACATACGTGTCAAAATGACTTACATTCAAAGTGTTGTGGAGACATTAGTGGAGACGTTCTCCCCCCAGTACTTCTCTAGTCTTCCCTTTAGATGATCCTTCCTTTTCTAATACATTCATTAGACATGATCACCCTGCCACCCTTCTGTTACCAGGATAAAAAAGTGCAACACAACAACACTTCAATCATCAATAACACTTTGGTACGTCTCCCAGTTTTGCTGCCATTGAGTGAAATTCACCTCACTCCAATGTTACCGTTGTTTTAGACATTTATCATCTTTTTTGTGCCATTAGCTGACCAGAGGTCACATGAGGCCTAGAAGGTCATTTCTAATAGTATTTGTGTGTGGATTTACAGTTTTAAGGCAAGAAGATAACACCTACAATTACAACCCATTTGCTGATTTTTACAATTTTCCAGTACATCTGCTTTAACAGTATCTACTAGAGGCAGAAATACACTGGACACATATTTTAAAACTATATCAGTGTGTTACAACACAAATATTTTCAGCGTTGTAACATGTGTAAGGAATGGGAGGTCCATCTGGAGAAAAAATACATTATCTTTATGGTTTTTACCGGAGGGCAGAAAAAGTTTGGGTGTCAGTCATGTAACAGACTGTACCGTCCCCTTGGAAATAAAATTCTGTTAAACATACTTTTTACCACAAGGAACTAAACTCTGGAGTAAGGTATAGTATAAAAGCTGATAGATGTGTACAAGTCCAGCATGAAAAGCAAAGGGGAGGGTGGGAGGAGCTCCACAAGCTGTAGTGTGTGTAACTCAAGGTTTAGCTGCCCTGTGTGAGGTTCTGCATGTGTTTGGCAATGTCGTACACATAGGTGATGTCCGGCCTCTTCTCCGGGTCGGGGTTGATGCACATATCTACCAAGTTCCTCAGCTGGTGAGAGGGATAGGAGGGGTGTTGGTTGGAAGGTAAAGAGAGAAATAACAAAGTCAATGACACTATGGTGACACTGATTCTTAAAGAACAGCTCCAGGAATGAACAAATCCCTGCGAACACAGGCCTGCTCGTCTTTCATTGGCTCTCTCGATGTGCTTGTTCCATAATAGCATCAATAAAGCAACAGGTAACCGGGCTGAGACGTAGACGTGAGGCAGGGTTAGTGTGCTAATCACTTATTGGTCTGCTGAATTCACTTTTAGCCGAGCCCACACATGCACATCCACCCGCAAGCGCGCGCACACACACACTGCTGCCACTCCATTGCCATCCGGAGACAGCACTTACACTTGAAGCCGAGCGAAGCGGCTGATTGGAGCAGATAGATAGACAGGCTCGCAGGCGGAACAGCCACCACCATCATTAAAAAAAAAGAAGAGAATAAAAGATGGAGAGGAAAGAAAAAAAAACATAACATCTACGCAAGGTCGCTATGGTAACCGTCTACCGACGGCCGCTGTTGCATGGCACCGGCATGGACGGGTTCTTGTCAGCCGCTGTGTGTGTGTGTATGTGTATGTGTGTGTGTGTGTGTGAGTGAGAAAGTGAGAGAAAGATGCAAATTCAGACAGTCTGAGAATTAGTCCCACAGAATGGAGATGGAGGGGGGAAGAAGAGATGCAGATATGTAAAATATTCATGCGCTTCTTTGCATGGCGAGCAGGGTGGGGGAGTGTCAGGTGGAGTGGGGAGGGGGGCGGGCGGGGGGAGTGGGAGCTAGTGAAAGGAGGCGTGGGGGGGAAGCATAGATGGAGATGGTTAAATGACACAACAAAGATGAGCAGCTGACAGTTTGCTGCCGATCCTTCAGGAGCATTGTTTACATCCAGACAGGCGCTGCAGGCTCCCCCCTCATCTCCATCTCTCCATCGCCCTGTCTCTCGCTCTATCATTCCCTCTCTCTTTCGCTTTGTCTCCCTTTCTCCTGGATGGGGGTGACATGTGGGGCAACGCAGAAGCTCAGCATGGTGTGTGTGTGTGTATGTGTGTGTGGAGAGGGAGCTCTTGCAACAAATATACACTTGCACAATTGCTCTTGCATATAAAAACACACACATAGACACATAGACACCAGATAGGCTTGAAACACCCAACAATTAGCCCCCATCAGCCTAATGAAGTAAATACCACAGCATAATACCAGCCTGGCTCAGCAGGGCTTAGTATGTGACTACAGAGACATGAATAAGGATAGCCACTTGGAAATTAGCCACTGTGGACCATCACATACACTGATAAGTGGAGTGAAAGGCATTGATACAGACACAATAGGATGAGCACTTTCATGCTTTGCTGCCATTTACTACTATTCATTTACCATAAAAAGTAACTTAAATGTAATGAAAACGAATGCTTCCTTGATGTGCAAAGTAACACTGCACATTTCAAGCTAGTTTATTAAACCGTCCTCTGATGGATTTCTGTACTGTGCAGACTAAATTCATTTTTAAAACCATGTCCAGTCTGGAAACAAGCTATTACAAAGTCTTAAACACAACAGCATGTTTGCAAAAAAAATCGTTGTCATGTTCAGAAGTTGATGTCAGTCATAGCTAAAAACAAAACCAACTATTTAATTAAATTAATTGGTTTATGGACAGATATGTATTCTGCAATGATACTGATTAATCATAGATTGATTGTTACAGTGAAAAAAACTGAACTACTGTAACTGATGGGTTAGGGTTAAGGGTTAAAATGGGTTTTTGACTGTTTTTTGGAGAGTGAAAAATGTGGAACAGTGGGCTAAGCATTCTCCCTCTATAATCTGAAATTTGATAGACTTGACGAGTAAACAGATGAATCAATAATGAAAATATTTGTTAGATGCAACTGTAATTGCATTTTTGGTGAAAGGAGAAACATGCAAAACTTAAGCAATGTTTTTAAACAGATGAGATGTCAAGGGATGACTCATTGTGGTAACTGTAATCAAGCAAATGCAATTACTTGCAAAGCTTTACAGTGACAATGACGGTGGTGCCTGAATGCAATACCTGCAGTTTATGTGCATGAGCCAGAGTTTTTGAGTTTTTGTGTGTGTGTGTCTATGTGCACATTTGACTTAATATATTTAAGAAAAAGAGGTAGAAATGCAAAACAAAAAAATTGCCACCCACACAAAGAGGGCATGCATGCAACACAAAGCCATGCGCATTCATACACGTCACCAGCAATCAGCAATAACGCAATTTTAACCACAGCCCGACTATATTACATTTTTGTGCATGGATAAATCTACGCAGAATTACAGCAGATGATTTAACATTTAGTCAGGGAAACATGACACTCCAGCCCATTTAGTTTCACCCCACTCTGAAGCATGGCCAGATGCTTTTGATATGCGCATTTAATTTTCAAACGGTAAAAATCATAGCTGGTCTTTTGATCACAGAGTAATATCATAGCTCAGACAGTTGGGTGGATTACTCTTACATATAAAAAATAACTTCAATAGTCAGAACAAGTAAAAATCAGCGAACTGGCAAGAAGAAACAGGGACTGGCCACTGTTGCCTAAAATAGTAGTGCGCTTAAAAAGGTTAAATATTTCTACTGCTTCTTTTAAAGGAGCGACACTGAACTATTGCAGTAAAAAGCAGCTGAGACAGTACTCACCTCCTCTGAGTAGTGATCTGAAGGAAGAGGGGGGTAGTCACACTGTTCTATCTTCTTACAAAGGGAGTAAAGGTTCATCTTATCCCCATAGAACGGGCTCTGTAGGGCTGCCATCTGAAATATAAAGATAGGGGAGAAAAAAGGGAGAGGGAGACAGCAAAGGAGGAAAGGACAAGAGGACAAGGTATGAGACAGCTTGAAACAGTCAATCAAATTCTCAACAGGTGCTACATGTACATGAGAAATACAGTATGGTAAACATAGATCCTACACAGTTTACTGCTACCGAGATATGCGATTAAAAATGGATTGGGTATGAGAAGACAGATAACGCAAGACAACAAGTCAATATGTGTAAAGCTGTGTGTGCATATTAAATCAGTACACACTACACAGTCATGTATGTATTTTTTTGGTCTGAAATTCAAGTGAACCAAAACACAAAAATCCATAAAAGCTTCCCTTAGCTTATGTGTACCCCTCTAGTTTGCTGGCCCTTTCTGCTGCACTGCCTCGAAAAACTTAAGAGATGAAAATGAGAGGAAACAAAGATCTGAGAAAGGAAAAGTATGCTAGGAGTTGGGGTGTGGGGATGCGATGGGAGAGAATTTTTCAGTTTGCTGGAGCAGCGAGAAAACTGTATCCTCTCCAAAACAAATGCAAGCAGGCAGAGCAGAGGGAGGGCAAATGGGAACGGTAAGGAAGCGTGGAGAGGATGAGGAGACTTTTGCTGGTGAGTGGAAATAGGTGAAGAATCCCTCTTGCCTCTCTGAGGGTAGAAAATATACCATGCCATTTTTGCCAGGCTTAGTGACTGGCTCACTTCCTGTTGTTAAAATCCAAGGTGAAGCCTACAGCAGACAGCACACTCAAACTCTCTCCCAAAATAAAAAACATGTTACACTTGTGTTGGGTCAAATGGTTCAACTGATAACCATGATGATGATGATGATAGGAGATGTTAGATATTAGATCATTACACAGCAACCTTGTTGCATCCTGTGTCTAACATGATAACAAAAGAGATTAAATTAGGGGGGAACTATGCAAGTCCGGTTGCTTTTCCTCTGTTTTGCTAACCCTCCTCTGGCCATGTGCATTTGTTTACAACAAAGCTGGCGAGAAATCAATCAATAGAGCGGTACCTAACGTTATATATCATATTCGATGTTACGATGTATATTTGTGTAGTCTTATCTGTCATAAACAAGAGGTTAAGGGTTTGTGCCGTGGTGCGGCATTAGACAGAAGCTGGGACACCGGGTCGGAGGCTCTGATCTTTCAAGGTTGGTTTTCAGCCAAGAGACGTTATGAGGAAGGCAGAGAGCCTCCGTTCTCCCTGTGATAATTTACGAGTCATTTATATAACGATCACTATTACTCTGAAGCCGTTTCATGAAGGTACAAATGTAGCATAGTTAAGCTAATAATCCTGCATAGTTCCTATTTAAGTATTTCTGTGCTTGACTGTTCGACACAAAAGACTGCAGAAATGAACAGAATGGGAAAATGGTCTTAGAGCTTTGGGTCCGACTGTATCTGGGCAGCGAGCACAGAAGTTAAATTCCACTTTCATGCCCTGGAAATGGACCAGTTATAAGACAGAGGTTAACTTTTAAAAAGTTGTTTTACATCTCTGTAAATTCCAGGACATATGAAGGATCCAGATCTATTAACGGACAATCAGTGAGTGCTCATGCTCAGCTTCTGCTTTGCTCACAGATGAGATGCGACACATTCCCAACTTGAATGCGGTCTTGGTGACGGTTATTTCAGCTTTGGGTGTGTTGATTGATCACAGGAATGGTGGCAAATTGGACTAAGAACATTGCTATAAAAAGACAGGATAAACAAAACAACACCACAAGGTTATCATCATGGGCAAAATAATTGTTCAATATTATTTTAACTTGTTTTTTTTAAAGTTTTTCTTGCACTATCATTGGACAGTGGAAGGTATGTGTTTGACAGCCTGTTAATTGGTAGTGTGAACGTAGATGAGAACAACATCTCCACATATGAATCCAAATGGAATCACTCCATACAGAATACAGCAGGTTGGTGTGAATGCGCCATCTTCCCCAATATCAGACAACAAAGAAAATACTTGTGTATAAATAGGACCGTAAGGGGAAAAGGTGTAGAATAACAGAAGCTGTCTTCTAGTATACAATCGTTTTTATAGCAGGACATAAACAGGTTACGGTTTAAAGATACGGCTGGCAGAATAATTCGAAAATGTTATTGGGCAGTTTCTTTGCATTGGCTCGTCTATAAAGCCACAAGAACTACTTGTATGGGAAAAATATTGGAAGGATTTTTCAATTTGCCACTTGTTGCTATACGAGTGTAACACACTGACACTGCCCCAGAAGAAAAGCTTTTGTTCCCCATCCAGCAGATTTTCAGAGTTTCCGCGCCAGCTTCCAGTGACAAGTCAGATGATGTCAGCCACGTGAACCACAGTAGGTTCGACACTACTACTTCTCACTCATCTGCTCTTTTTAATCACTCAATCACATTAATCCAAATAAAAACACGTGAACATTGAGTGAGGAGGATCTCCCTCTCTTTCTCTTTCTTTCTCCTTGAACGCCCTTCTCCCACTGCTGTGACGATTACTTCTGAGACTGGCACAGCAGGTGGTTGACAGTGATGAGATGTGTGGTGGAAATGCATATTCCTGTGTGTGTCAGCAATGATGCACTTCCATTAGTAACAAAGCCTCATATCTTATAAACTAAGATTTCAGATTTGATTGTACAGAGATTAAGAGACAAAGGCAGATACAGACGTGTGTGAAGTAATGGTACACTCTAAAAAATAAACCTGAATGAACCTATATGGTATATCCACAGGAACAGAGCCAGTTTAAAAATAAAATAAACTTTAATTGAATCCACACTGGTGATATAGTGTGTTCTTGATAAGGTGGAAGAAATGACTGGACTTTTTAGACTTGGACTCAGAGATAACTTTATTGATCCCAAAGGAAATGCAAGTACTTTCCCTTTCCCTGTAAGTGACTGACCTTTATTAACTAACAACAGCTACAGCAATAATACAATAATTAGAAGTTGAACTTAACCTCCAGCAATTAAATCACCAACTAATTGGTCATTCACTGCTGCCTTTTTGCACTTTATTCCAGAAACTAATCACTTTCCAGCAAGACACACTTATCACTCTATAAATGCAAAAATTAGACGGCAGTGTCAGGTGGACTCAGAGAGGGAAAAACAAACTCAGACCTCACTGGCTTTCTTTCAAAGGGGAGTGAGTCAGTTCAGTGTCCATGTCTGCAAAAAAAAAAAAAAAAAAAATGCTGACTCCTTGCTGTAAATGTTTATACTTCGATGTCTTAGAAAGAGCCATGTGGAAAAACAATCTTAACTACTTCATAAGAAATGTGCATATACTGTAACTACTAAGTAGGTGGTATTATGTATGTTTGCAGTGTCTGTAAGGGCTAGTTAGTGCTTTGGAGAAAAAAAAAGAGAAATATCTCAGTAAGTAGGAGAAAAAGAGGGGGAGACAGAAACAGACAGAGAAGGGAGAAAACCAGCCAGTTACAGACACCAGGAGGCAAGGGGTTAAACAAGACCCCATCGTATTTTCATGCATCTTCTGCTTTTGACAGATGAAAAATGTCAACTGTCCTGTTTGTATTTGGGAGTTTTTGCACTATTCATCTGCTTCATTAGTGCCTGCTGCTCCTAGCCCCTGACAGCTGCCGGCCCCCTGCTCTCTCTCTCTCTCACACACACACACACACACACACACACACACCTACATATATGTACACACATACACACATACAAGCATAAAGATGCATGCCCACACACACACACAGGTTTTTTTCAGGCTGTGTCGTCGCAGTGGGTTAGATGATTGACTCACTCTCTGACCTCTGGGTCCCTGGTGTGTGAATGTGAGACTGTGTGTGTGTGTGTATGGTTCATTGATATTCGAAAGACATACAATGCACACGCATGCCTGCTGTCTGTCTGAGGGGTGTGAGCTGCTGGTGGCAGAGCACACGCACATCCCCTCACACACACACACACACACACACACACTCCTTTGTTCCTGGGCTCATCCTCGGCTGGCCAGGTTGTGCCCTCCTCAGCCCAGGCATGTAAAGCCAGCATCTCTGTCCATGTAAAATGTCTGGTTGGGGTCTTCCAGTTTGATTAACACTAATCCAGCTCTCTCTCTCTCTCTCTCTCTCTCCAGTTTCTCTCCCTGTACACCAATTAAAAAGAGCTGCGAGAGGCTCTCGTCTTCTCCTTCCACCACCACCACCTCCACCACCCCATCCCTGGAGCCCTGCAGCCTGGGACCAAAGGGCTCCTCACAAGTTCTCGCTTACTCATTTATAAACATACATACAATTATAGGCATATGCCACATCAAAATAAACACCTAAATGTTAATACACACAAGAAAAAACACATGTATATTTTGTGTATTTTCTCTTCTGCCCTCTCTTCCCCGCTCTCTCTATCTCTCTCTCTCTCTCTCTCTCTCTCTCTCTCTCTCTCTCTCTCTCACACACACACACACACACACACACATATTACTGTAAAAGTGAGGAAAGCATGACTTTTTTATGTTCTCACTGGTCCTTCATGTGGCTTTATGATGATATATTAATCAAGGCAATAAGTCACAGTGTAGGGACAGTCATTAAAAATATACCTACACCCAGTGGAGTCATCACCCCTCGACTTCTAACACACTAAAAAGCGAAGATGGGATGAAGAAAGGACAAGAAGAAGAAGAAGAAGAAGAGATCCTTGAGCTAAAAGGACCAGATTGTTCTAGGGAGCTGAACTTTTGAGGAAAACTGATTGAAAAAAAAGTGTCTTATAATCTAATGTCCCCGTCTAAACTGAATGTTGGTATTTGAAGTGTTGAAATCTGAAGGAAAAATTTAACATGCAGGGGAAATATGCTTTTGAGTTAAAAGACTGAAAGATTGATAGTGGTCTATCTGTCAGATAAATATGAAGCTACCACCCGTTTATCTTAGACTCAAACAGGAGTTAACAGCTGGGTTAGCTCCATCCAAAGGTGGCAAAGTCTGTCCACCAGCCTCTCTAAACATCACCAGTTACAACAAGGTACATAATTTCATTTGGGGTTTTACATGTTTTTAGTGCATATTTTAAGGACATATATGAGAGCAGTCTTGGTGATCTCATTTAACTCAAAAGAAAAGAAAAAAGTGTATTTACCAAAATAATAAAAGAGGCCTTTAAATATTTACTTTACAGTTTGAAGATTTTAAGAAACAGTCATGAAAAAGGCCCAACAGAGATAGATGTTCTATTTCTAGATGTTATTACTGCTTTAAGCCCAATATAAGAGTTTCTTTGGGATTAGGAGAAGAGCATGGACTGACAGGTTAGGGATCAATGTGTACAACAATGTACAGAATAGTGAAAAGATCAGGTACTGTAGAAGGTAAATGGACAATGTTTTATATTGGATAAGTTGCAGTCTGACATTGAAATTGGTATGAGGAACATGTGTGCCGAGTTGACGTGTCAATAAAAAAAAGACCCACAGTATAAAAAAGGTTTAAGGTTATCCAGTCTCTGTTGGCAAAAAAAAAAAAAAACTCGCTTTCAAAACCATACAGAAAACTAGCCACAGGGGCAACTCATCACATGCAAATGCCAGCCTCTGAGAACCCTGCATTTTCTCGAGGCCTCATAAAACCAACAGCAAAACAAGCGGGGAGGAACAGGAATGAGGCAGGAAGCACGAGACATGGGCACAGTCAGAGGTATGGATGGCTGAGCTCCATACAGGAAGGAGACGCATTCCTGTAAAGTTTTTCAATATATTCTCCTCCTCTGCTAACCCCTTACACAACCACAACACATCTGCACAAGCGGGAGACCAAAGAGTGTGTGTGTGTGCACAGTGAGCAAGTGCGTGAGAATTACTCATGTAGATATGAAGTGGTTTTGACTGGGAGCAAACGGAGAGAGCACGATCTCATTGACTGGCATGTGACCAAACCCCCCCCCCCCCCCCCCCCCCTTTTGTTACTTTTCCATGTCACCCGAGGAGACGACCCTGATGAGTGCAGCATCCCTCTTTCACCACATTGAGAAGGGGTTTAGGTGAGGGGGCACAGGGCAAGGTCTGGTGATGTAATGAGTTTGGACACGGGGAGAAAAGGATCAAACAGAATGGGAGATGAAGATAGACGCAGATACAATGACCAGGTATTGACAGATGGACCCTTCGGACCCTAACTGAACCCCCCGGGCACGTGGATGAAAAATGCAGCCTCTCTCAAATGGAGCAGTTTCACACATAAGGAACCAAACTCCCTTGGATACAAGCACACATAATCATGGATGTACGCACACACACACACACACACAAGAAGAAACCTCAACACACAAAACCTCAGCCCCTTCTGTATGTCCAGAGTGAAATCAATGAGTACCAAAGGGATGAGGCGTGGATTTCTATGTGAATTTCTTATGCCTGAAGGTTAAGTGAGGAAAAGGGAGGCATACGGAGGGGAACGTAGCAGAGGGGATGAGAACAGAGCAAAGAGGAGTGAAAGAGAGAGTTTGGGAGAGAAAGAGGTAAGTTTCCTGACACCGAATGTACTGTGGAGCCCTCTTACCAAGAAGTTGGAAGGCAAGGGGTCTGTTCTTCAAAGAGAATATGCATGACGTGGTGAGCACTCCTCTGGTAACAATAAGGTTGTAAAATCTTTATCTCCACAGGCTGCTTGCATGGCTCACCTTGACCTGATGGTTGGAGTTCTGTCTCTGCTCTTGTACCTGCAGTACTTTCTCTCTGAATGAACACCCCCCCCCCATCTTTCTCTTCGCTCCAGCAATCTATAACCCTGCTCTTGCTATTTGTTATTTTCCCTTTCCATTTCTCTTCCCCCCACTTGCTCTCTCCATCTCTCAAGCCTTCCATCTCCTCTGCCTTTTCAATCCCTCTAAAGACTTGCACTGCCTATGCCCTTACCCTTCTCTGGCTTCCTATATTGTTCCTATATACAACAGATTCCTAAACTTTTTTTCCCCTTACATCTTTATTCCCCCATCTTTTGACCTCCTCGGGGGAGCAGTAGGTCTCCCTCTATCTTTTCACTTCTGCTCTCTTGCTCTCCTCCTTCCTTCGCCTCATCTCTGGTCCCCATCTCACTTTCTCAGTGTTTAAGTCTAGATTGTGACCCCTAGCAGCTCTCCTAAGGGTGAAAGGTAGAAAAGATCAATGTGTTGTACCCCAACTGGAGCTGTGAAACGATCAATGCTCAGTCAGGCTGCACATGTAGTACTACGACAATTTCAAAAATGAACAGCTTGCTTAAAGAAATCCAAAGAATCACCATGGACACATTCTTCGATAACAATCAAACCAATTGTTTGATGAAAGTTTGTAAATGAGAAAAAAACTGTGTCCAAATGTATGGAAATTGATACCACTGTTAACTTTTGACTAAATCTTAATCAAAATGCCTGAGCCTGCTTCAATGAAAACTAAACCCAAGTCATCCTGACAACATTAACCACATCAAAGCAACCTTAATCAAACTAAACAGCCCAGTGCTTGTGTGGCTGGTAATTATGATACCTACACAAAACTATGCAAAAAGAGCAATATAACCCAGCAATCTGTTTTTTATTAATAGTAAAAGTAGCATCTTTCCGTGTAAACGCACACGTACAACACACATATAAAAAAAAAAAGGACAAAAACAGAATGTGACCTACAGCCCCCACCGCTCCCAGCCAACCACAGCCGCACATTACCGCGGTGCATTGTGGGGAACTAATTAGCATGAAGGACTGTGGTCTCTGAGCAACCATGACCTGCAAGCCGAGCTCAAACTTCTTCCTTGCGTTATCTCTCCACCTCTATGCCTGAGGCACTGTGGAGAAGGTGCAGTCACTGGTGCGTTGAAATGCAGCCCAAGTGATCAGCAAACTCAGGGGAGTTGGGAGAGAAGAGAGGAGAGGAGGGGAGGGGAGGGGAGGGGGAAAAGTAAGCGTTTCCTTGGCCGAGAGTGTGTCTCTGAATTTGTGCCTGTCTGTTTGTATTCAGCGCACGTGAAGGTTGGCAAGGTGCAAAATCAGATTGACTGCTATCACTCATGTCTACCATTGTTCAGCTCCTCTCTCTCTCTCTCTTTCCCCTTTGTTCCCTCTGCTGTGCGCTCCTCCAGGGCTCGTCTCCGCTCGGTGTGGTCCACCGCCCTGTGGTGTTTTGCTCCTGACTAATCAAACTAGTCAGTGTCACTGGGCGGCTTTATCTAAAACACATGGCCATGTCAGTTCCCTTCACTCGCCAGCTTTTCAACGTTTAGCAGGTTCCTTGGCTGAAATACTTTAACTCGAGGAGTCTTAAGGCTTCAGCGCTGCCAAGCCACAGGCAAAGAAGCGAGGAGCAAATGGGGTAAGAGGTAAAGAAATATTTAGATTTATTCTTATTATCTGTCGTAAAAGAGTGGTCATAGTTTGCATGCGTCGTGAGACCCGTTATAAATCTTGCATCATAATGTGGGTAAGTGTAATTATTTGTATATATTTCCTTACAGTACTTTATTACATGTGGGATTGGGGATGGTTTGTTTATGTGTGTGTCTCAGCCACTGTGTTTTCACGTCACTCCCACAGTCGACTGCAGGGTGACAGAGTGTGCACATATTCCCATAGTTTACCTCGTACAGCAGGCATCCTAGCGACCAGATGTCAGATTTGAAGTTGTATCCGTTTTCATGTATCCTCTCCGGTGACATGTAGTAAGGAGTACCCACTGGAATACAGAGGGAGGGGGAGGAGAGGTGGAGGAGAGAGGGAAAAGGACAGAAGGAGATAGACAGAGGCAGAAAATGAGAACAGGACAAAAAGAGAGAGTGAGTGCTAACATTTTGCATTGCAAACCCATGCATGCTTCCCCAGTTCATCAACGTCACTGACACAGTGCAGAGACACAGGTGAGCAGCGGAGGTGTAGACTCAAACTGTGACACACTCAGAGGTTGCAATACTCTCCATATTTTAGCAAGAGCATGGAGAGGGAAACTTAAACACAGACTACTTCTGTTAATTGTAAGAAAGACAACATTTAATAAGGTTAGATGTCACCATGTACACACATACAGTGCATGCAACTGTGTGAGCACCACAATGTTGCATACATATGCACAGCAGACATAGTCATGTACATAAAATATACATGACTCAGTTTTGATTAGTGGGGCTTGGTAATGATCTGAAACAGTAGTCGGTGAATACGCCCAGGGAGCAGCGGCGGAGCCTTAAAAGTTGCCCGGTTTCTGGTTCTGGTTTTGAAACTCAAGAATCCCAAGCTGCCATGGGGACTGGCAGACCTCCAAAGAATCAGATCTTCACCCAACTGGACACAGAGACGAACCACAGCTCAACATCACATCCATAACACACCGCTGGAAGCTTACGGATATTCGCTGCTTTCTTAGCCGAATGTGACCGGCTGCTTTTTTTCATTTGCTTTCTGTTTATTGTGATTTCCCATGTAAAAGTCTATCATGCACGTCCAGCAGAGGTTTTATATTAATCACATATGGTTAAAGCATGGAAATTTTACCAAGCCCTTCAACCTGCACTGAGCAACTCTTAAGACTCTGCTCGCTCCAAATCCTCTTGAGCAAACGTTTGAATGGAGGGTTCATTGAAATAACAGTGACTCTGAACTGTAGCATATCTGTCTTAAATATTACAGTAATTAAGTACTGAATATTTCAACTGCTGTGACATTAAGAGAAACAAATTCTTAAACTAATTTATTTATTGTTTGAAATGTTTCGTGCTCTAAAGGTGAGGGTGTACATATTTATAAAAAATAAATAAATAAAAAACAGACCAATGAAGGAATTAGTGCATTTAAATCTTAAATAGCTATTTCTTTAAACACATGTGTTGTTTTTATGATTTCAAATCCCCTATACTAATACAATGTACAGGAATGAGAAACAGTTTCTATAGACAGCAACTGGTAGCTGTTGAGTTCACTATATATGCACAGCAGTTGCAGTGAGTTAAGGTGAAAACAGCTCTCAAATGGAAAGAACTCAGGAGAAAAGTCTGCTTGCAGGAAAATGGAAGGAAAAAGCCATAATTGCACACTCGCACACACTTCTCACATGTATTCAGTTGTGCATGCACGCGCACACGCACGCACACACAAACTCTCCAGAGCCATTCTGCACATTAACAGGTCGGAGGAAACTCAACTGATGTAATTGCAATTAATAAAACTATTACAGAGGGGGATATTAGATTTGAAGTCTATGGGAACTGTAATGAAAGCTAGCACTTTTAATTTTGGTGCACATCTAATTGGGTTGAGAAAACACGCTTTTATCTTAAATGTGCGGTTTTGAATAATGAAGTGTTACCTGTCATTCCAAAAATAATCAGCATCTGCACAGGCAGAAGCAAGAGAGAGCACGTAGAGGAATAAACAGGGGACTAGGGATTGCTGTTTTAATTGGTCATCAGGTTGGTACTGTGGTTTTGTGTGTGTGTGTGCATATGTGTGTGTGAGAGAGCTGTGAGGTCTCATGGCGCGGTCTGAACAAGCTCCCCTAACATTCATTATTAGTTGATTAAAAAGAATCAGCCTCTCTTATGCTAATAGTTGCATAAAAAAAGCAGCAGCGATGGGCTCAGGCTCCTTCAGCATGCTAAATTAAGGGCACATTACTTATTCATGCAAATAAATTGAAAGTCATGTTGGGATTGATTTCCATTATTGTGAATGGCTATGACAACACTTTATTCTCTGTGTAACAGGGTAAGCGTTGTTGTATAGGAGGTGAGATGCTATCCAGCATAAAGAGCCCACTCTTCTAAGTCCCTGCTGAATGTACCATTAAATGAACCCAAACCTGTGTCTGTTTAATGAATTATTGGTTTGATTGCACAGACCTTTGCCATGATTTCCTTTTAACAAGCCATATGAACACACTTAAGTATTTCTTGGAGAGTACTCATCAAAGGTGTAAGCCACTCTCTAATCTAATGCTATTATCAGTTTTACATTTCCAGGTCCTAAACAGGGAATTAGACTGTAGTGGAATCTCAGAGGAGATGATTGGATTTCTCAGAAACCAGTCGCTCTATTGTGTTTTAAGACGAAAGACATAAACTTGTAGGTGGGAGCACGGCCTGAACGGACTCGATCTCAAAGTCAGAGGACATTCTCTATATCCTATCATATCCCCCACCATGTTTTTGCGAGGTTTGCCATGGGTCCTGCTGAGTCCTCACCACCTGCGCCTCTCACCCTCTGCGCCTACCCCTCTTCGTTTCACAACATGCTCGCTTGCCTTTATAAGATTATCACGTCTTAATATATATATATATATGTTGAAGCAGTCATGGTTATTTCCAATAACGGCCTCTGTAAAGTCTTTCTGCTTCAGCCTTGTTCGCTCTCCTTCTCCCTTTTCCTCTCTTTCCCTCGGTACTCATCGTTAACACCTTTCACATTACAGGTGTTAATTGCAGGTATATTATACTACTTATTACTGCCAATTGGCTAGTCTCTCATTTCTCTAATGATTGCATCAGCTTTTCCTCATACTACCGCTCTTTTGTTCTTTTTCTCTTTAATGCAACTCTCGCCATAACCCCGCATACCCTTCCCTGTACCAGAGAGCACACAGTGTGCAGTGGGTGTCTTTTGCATGCCTGTGTGTATTTTTGTCTTAGGTCCCAGAGCGTGGATGTAGTATATGTGAGTTTTTGTGGGTGTGTGTGTGTGTTGGTGTGCATGTATGTTGGTCATCTATGTGAATAACTATCTGCTTCTGCGCATGTGTGTGTGTACATTCAAGTCCATATGGATGTGCATCTCGATTTACAACTGTATAGAAGACAAAGAGTCTGTGTCTGTTAGTGTGTGCAAAAGTGCGTAAGAGACAAAAAAAAAACGGTGTGTGTGTGACTGCAGGCTGCTGAGCAGCTGAGTTGAAAGCCTAGCCTGACAGGCTGTATGCCTGGACCTCCATCTCAGCTCCACCACCCTGCTCCTCTGTTCAGCTGGGTGGCTCGGCTCATTACAGACCCACGCTGGCACGCGATTGGACGTGCAAGCGCACACATGCACACACACATACACGCGTATACACACAGAACTCTACCTCATATTCTTTCTTTCCATCCCTCTCTCTCACTCTTGCGTTCCTTTTTCTCCATTTTTTTCTGTCACATTGTCATATTTTCTCCTCTTACTCTGCTCCTCCAAACTTTTTTCCTTTCTCTCTGCTTTCTTTTTTCTCCTCTTTTTTTCTGTCACTCTGTCACATTCTCTTCTCTCGCACCTGGCACACTCTGCCTTTCTTTTTCTGTTTCTTTGTCACCCATTCTTCTATTTCTTGTGCTCCTTTCTTTCTCTGACATATTGCCTTCTCCTCCTTCCCCTCACTCTCACACTGTGTGTGCCGTCTGCTATTCTCCAACTCCAGTTTTCTCACACCTTCTCTCTCCTTCACCTTTGTCTTCCTTTCTGGCTAAAAGTCAAGGCACCAGAGCGAGGGACAGAAGGAAGGGGGAAATGAGGATGAGTGAGATAGCGAAACAGCAACAGGAGAGAAGAAAAGGTGACAAAGAAAAAAAAAGAGAGGAGATCTGCTGTTTGAAACTAACTGTGTGAAATGTCAAGGGGAACGGCAGAGACAGAGGGTGGAATGAATGACGCCCTCTGAATCTCTTGTCGTTAGGTCATGCAAACCTGGGGACACCATCAGTTTCTACAGTACTAACACACTCATACACTTATAATATTACTAGAAGAAAACCAAGTTGGCATTGGATGTTTAATCATTTAAAAACATCTAATATGCACACAAAATATGCTCATTTGCCCTTATGAGCTTGTGTAATTGTTCAAAATCAACTGTATCAATATAAAACAAATATAATTATGACAAGCATTCACACTGCGCTGGAGGGAATATTACACACATGTGTAGATTAACATTGCCGTTCTAATTGCTTTGGGTTAATGACAGGAGTATTCCAGTTGACCCCTCTGCTTGTGGGGCTGCCTATCCTCCGTCAGCCTAAAGAGGGTGCTGTGGACTCAACGTTTAATGAGCAATCACCAATGCTTTTCACCCTGCTCTGCTGGCACTGCAGGCTGCCGAGTTGATGGGGCTTCTGTTGACCTGATCATGTGATTCACACTTTCTCAAAGGCTGGGCATCTGCTAAACAGGGGCGGAGGATTATAGCATAGCCGTTTGTGGTAATACCAGCTTGACATAGGGAAGCGAGACAGTGTGAATGACAGCATTTATATTTGTCTGTTTTTACATTTTCAAACCTATGAAGCAGCTGAAATTCCTGATGGGATGTTGGATAGCACCTTCAATAAACTCAACAAGTAGAGCTATCTCCACTAGAATGATCCGCAGTGACTACTTGCTACAGTACAATACAAAATCTCAAGACTATTATTCTCATTTTATTCATTTTGTGTCATTTCTACTGTAATTTCAACAACAGGCAGCAAGAAATCCCTGTTTGATTTTGTGATTGTGCTACTGCCAGTTTGACCAAAACAGAGGTGAGAGAAATAACTGATTCGGGTTTTTTTTAAAGAAAGGATTTGATTTTTTGTTTTGTTTTTTAATCCAATGACATTGAAAAATTCTTGTGAGACACTGGATGATTTGTGTTGTCTTTGCTGACATCCAACAGACTTTTCACTGACACCGCTCTCATTGACAATCTTCATCTTCAGCATTTCCTGTATCTTCATAAAGTCATTCTCAAGACTGGATTTAAGGTTACACCTTCAGCAAAGTATTATTTTAATGGCTTAAAAAAAAAACGCAAAGAGCAGAATATGTAATTTACTGATAACTTTTTTACTATATGAATTTCTAGAAAGTGGTTTTTGATACATTTCTCTCTTCTCTATCATTAGAATATACCCATCATGCTCTCTTATGTTAAATCAACAGGAAGGTGTAGGAAATACAGCACAGTGGGGAAAGGCTGATAGGAACACACTGTTAACAAAATGATAAGAGGGTGAGCTTGTGTTTTAAACACCATGACACCCTTGAAGTGAGGTAGATGTGTGTATGTGAGTGAATGTATTTGTGTTAAAACCACTGCCTCCTGTGAAGTGGCAGAAGCTACAGGTTTTTACTGACAAGACAAAGCTTGAGGTGGTAGAAATTTCTCATCTATTTCTTTTGAAACACGGTGTCATTTTGCTCTTTTCTTAAAGTTATGGCCCTGATTCTTAAAGATTTAAACTGTAATCCCCAAAGTCATTATATGCCTGGTATTAAAAAAATGTAAACATGTGTTTGCATTCAGTTTGTCAGTTTGTCCAGTCTCAGGTTTAGAAAACCTTTTTTGTTCGTCTCCCTTTTTGTGGTGATTCTGGGCTACAATTCTCAATTTTTCTGAATGAATTAAAGAGTGTTACAAGATTTTATTTCCTACAAGTGACAAACACACCCATCAACGCAGACAATAACCCAGATTGTAAAGTTGGCCGGCTTGTTTTATGGCACTCAGTCACAATCAGAGCTGTGTTTCGACTGCCTCTGCCCAGTCTTCATCTCGTTAGGGTTAAAGGTCAAGGCAACAGGAAGTGGCTAAGTGGCTTCTGAAGAGAACGGGCACAGCCGTGGCCAGGCAGCATGACCACATGACACATGGCTCTGGGCTCAACATGCCTAATGAAACACATCCAACATTGGGCGATTACTGGGGGCCACTGAGTGTTTGTGTGTGTGCATGTGTGTGAGTGCGTGTGTGCATGCTTGTGTCGTAGACTTTTAAATTACCTAGCGAATGAGCAGCGGTTGTTTTGGAGCTGAAGAATCGTCCCAGTCCCAGGTCTCCTAGTTTCACTACTCCTGTGGCTGTGATGAATACATTGGCTGGCTTGATATCTGGAGACGAAAAAGTCAGAAAGCGTCAGAAAAGGTGAACCAGAGAAGAGGGGCTACCTATGAAATTGTTGAATTTAACTCAGATTCCTGCCCTCAATACCAAATTTCAGAATTTCAGAAGGAGCATGTGATATGAAAATATTCATTTCAGTTAATGTGGGCATTAGAAAACCATTTATATTGCTTTTTCTAGTACGCAAGTAACGTTAATGTGATCCGCATCAGCCTTTGAAATTTACTGCTGCCGTATAATTGTAAGCGGCTTTTGAAAAGGCGGTCTCTGTTAAGTGGTCGTTAAAACTCATAGCTCAGGGTTCATTAGTGTCCCTGTGCCCTAATCAGAGTCAGTCCGACGGAAGTACATCACCTGTAGATGTGTGTGTGTGTGTGTGTGAGTGTGAGTGAGTGCAACAGCTCATGTACATGAATCCAGGGCTTGGTTTGACTTGGCCCTATTGAAAGCATGTGGGGCCATAAACACTGTGTTCTCTGGTCTATGTGTTGTTTAGCACCTACACTTAAGCCCTCTGTCATATGCAACAAGGTCAATCACACTAAAGAAAATCCAATGTGAAATACTGACTTAGTTTTCTGTCTTTACTCTTTAGAGGCTTCAGACGACCAGGCTCGAAGTCTTGCATAACTTACTCTCCATAGCAGGAGTTGTGTGTAATCTTAATAATGCCAAAAAAACAATTCAATGCAACTTCTTTACTTTAGTTCCCACTCCACAGACATCCACTGGTTTCAGTGCAATTTGTTATGCTATTAAAAATTAACACAGACTTAAATTGTAGGAGACAGATAATCCATCACACACAAGTAACTTCAGTTTTTGCCAAGGTTTTTCCACTGCTGTATCACAATGCATTGAGGAAAAACATCACATTTGCTTTATGATGTCCTGTTAAAGGCAAATCTACAGGACAATGGGACCACCCTCGTCCCAGTAGAGGTTTAATACACACCTACGTTTCTGAACATGCATTAAATTGTTTGTATGAATTGGTTCACAGTTCAGTGAGTTTTCGAAGAATTACAACACACTGTGTGATTTAAGAGTCCATGATTGGACACATGCTTTGAGACATTTAGCACATGATTTGCTCAAACTTCATTTTCTAGGAAAGTAACCACTGGTTTCATGTCACTGCTTTTCTTTCATAGGGGCTGAGAACAGATGTGAGTAGTTGCGGCATTTGTAAAAAAAAATCTCTCCAACTTGTTTGTATCACCCGTTACGTCTCTAAAATGTTCTCAGAACATTCACGGTGGCTCGATTTATAAGAGCGAACTGATCCAGATTTATCAGATTCTACGAACTCAATTTATTCTGTATTCTAAATTTTCTTAAACCGTCAATAAGCAAGCTAAAACAAGTCCATCTATGTATTAATATATGTGAGAGAGAGAGTGTGTGTGTGCATTAACACTACCTCTGTGCATGACTCTCCGGGAGTGCATATGTTCAAGCGCACTGCAGAGTTGGACGAAGTACTTCCACACTGTTCTCTCTGGGATAAGTCTCCTCTGCTTCTTAAAGTGCTGCAAAGTAAATGCAAGCGCACGCACACACACAAACACACACACACACAGGCACACACACAGAAAATCAAAGTAGCATTAGCATACCTGAAAGAGGGAACACATAAAATATTTTAATAGAGATGGGAAAAGGTCTTGTGTGGCACGGAATACAATTTTAAGATGGTAGCAACGTGTTTATGTCTGCGTGTGTTTATACAGCATCCATCCTTCCCGGCTTCAGTCCCTAGCACAGTGACTCCACTCCTAATGCAACCCAGACCACTCTCCTCTCGGTCGGTCCCCTTGCCTAACCGAGCTCCGTCTCATTTTCTCTATGGCCTTCAATGAAAAGCACATGCCCTCTCAGGAACAGAGAGAAGAAATTTGTGGTACCTTCCAAAAACTCTCCCATCTGGCACACAGCTCTTTTGTTAAGTAGAGCTCTCAGTGGCACAGTGGCTCCAGTTGTTTTCCAGTTTATTTATTTATTTATATATATATCTTATATTTTGGAGGACTGAGTGAGTCGTTCTGGATCATCAAGACTCTGGTCCCTCTCCAGAAAAAAGCTGCAGTGATGACAGCAGCTTCAGCTTAGACATAATGGCTTATTGATCCACCATGACTAACATCAACAACTGATGATAGGGACTCCTCCTCAGACAGCAATGTATAAGGCTGAGAGGATGTAAGAAATATGGCTACCAGGGGATTTTTTTATGGGATGTGCTTGTGGATCTGTTTTGCAGGAAAGAAAGGCCTGGACCTAATCCAGCTCGCATTGGGAGTCTTACACATGGCAATTACAATTACAGCACTTAGCAAAGACTATTTCCTAGAAAAACTTATTAAAACCAACCGTACAGTAAGTGAACGTTTCTAGGGCATCAACAGTATATAAATCAGACCTATGAAATCAACAAGTGCTGCAATATTATTCAAGCAAATTACCTCCTTGACATTTATTTAATATATAACATTAATGGTATACTACAGGGTAACTACCTATGTATGTATATGCATGTATTTTCAAGATTTGTGGCTCTACAACTACTGTTGCTACAACTATGATTTTGAGAAAGTGTTGGAAAATATGCAGAGTCCTTGTGTGGAATCTCCTTTCTACTTTTGCTGTTGCAGCCTATACTACCTCTCTCCAGGGTGTTCTCATAATGAGCCTGCAATATTTACTGCACCACATTAAGGTTGGATATATAGTAGAGGGAGAGGTGGGTTTGTCCGTCAGAGTAAAAAAAAAAAAAAAACACAGAATAACCCATTGTCTTCAGTGAGGTCAAGGGTCAAGGAGGAGAAAGGACAGGACTGTTACAAATTCTGGTCTAGGAGCCTAAAAAACAATGTGAGAAAGAACAAGGGAGACAGAAAGAGAAAAAAAAAACAAAGGCAGAGAGGGAGATGGATGGGGTGAGAGCAAATAGTAGAGAAATGGAATGAAGTGAAGGGAACACCGTAGGTAAGAGATACAGAAAACGAAGAAAGGTGTGCGAGAGAGAGCGATTGAGAAAGATGGAGAGAGGGAGGGATAGACCTTGGCCTACATCCAAACAAAGCGTCAGTGAGGAGCCATTCTTCCCCTTGCCCTCCCATTTCCATATCAGAGGACTGTTTGATGTCAATGGGGGAGCACATAGACGCCCACCAACACCACCACCACCACCACCACCACCACCCTCTTCTCCATGCCTTTAACAGCAAACACTGCACATGCAATATTCTGTAAGTGCATGCAAATCAAGGACCATTTGATTTCATTTGAATTCCAAGATGGTCAGAGAGAGAGAGAGAGAGTAATAGAGAATGAGGGAGAAAGAGAGAAAGGAGGAGAGAGCTGCATGGAAGAGGAAAAATCAAAAAGAATAAAAAATGTTAAATTCATGCATCGAGAGGGGTGGGGGGGGGGGGGTTCTGTTTTACATATGGAGCACTGTACGAATGTGTTTACTTCACATTACAGTTGAAGAAGTGGGGGCTAAGCCCTGGCATGCACCTCTGGACTGCCACTGTTACGTTAGGAAAACAAATCATTTAAAACTGTGCGGGAGACAAATGGTGGAGAGGAGGGGCGTGTACATATGTGTGTGTGTGTGTGTGTCTGTGTGTGTCTGTGTGTGTTGTCAGCAGCCATAAGGAGAAGAAACAGTCTGAATGCTCCCAGCATCCTCGGTAGCTTAGCTAACATACAGTAGCAGTGATGCGCTGTGTGGTTTGTTATCTTACCTCTTCGGGGCTGCCATGTTACATCTTTGTAAAGTGCATCTGTGAACATGTGTGAGACTGTGTTTCCATGGTTGTGTCTGCACATTTGCTTACCCCAGTATGGCATATGTATGTATGAATTCAGTGTGTGTTAAGTGTGTGTGTGTGTCTGTCTGTACGGGATATATATCAGCGTGTGTGAATGTGTGTGTGCCGAGCCTGCCATGTTCACTCTCTTGTACCGCTAATCCTCGCCTCTCCTAATTTGCTGTGTTGAGCTATGCGAATGTGGAGCTGCTGAGTATGACTGCAAACAGCTTGTCGAGCTGTGCCGATACAACGCTGCCGCATCATTTATGCATGGGAGAAGACCAGGCTTTTTACATGCACACCACTAATTTGCTATACTGGCAGGTTTTTATAATAACTCGGGATTTGGTCGAACTCAAAAACGAATAACAGGGTGAGCCTGGGATATAACCGCTTCCAACCCTGCTCCTTCTTCTGCTCCATTTTCAACAACAACATCCCAGCTGTAAAGAGCTAATAGATTGAGGTCAACTTTACACACCTATGTGGATCAAAGCTCCATATTATATGCTTATTTCTACTAAACATATGATTACAGTTAAGTGGTTAGACTCTACATTCAGTTTAAATGTTGATCTTACTGGTTAAAACCAATGAAGTGACTTCATCTTTTTTTTTTTCCAGACATGTGGCCAGTATTTGGGTGAAAATGACAATATACCCCCCAAAAAAACAATTAAAACCTCCCGTTTTCCCGAATGTTTCATTAAAATGTTCCACGAATGACACGTCAAGATTTAATATGTAAAAGATACGAGGACAATTTAAGATTAAAGCCAGATAAGTTATGCTCAGTTTTTGTTCACAAACCCACAGATACAACACATGCTGGTGCTTTATGATAATTAATCATAGCTTGATTTTTAACAACTTCCCTCTCACAGTTGAGGCACGTCGCCGCAGACTATTGGGATTAAAGACGGCTGCAGGAGGTCTTATATTAGTGGGTTTTTGGTTTCATTGTGGAATGGATGATTCAGACTGACTCAGTGTCCAGGTAGTCAAAATCCACAAACCACAGACCCCCTGCCATCAGTCCTTCGGTTGCAAAGGACCATGTCAGCAGCTTGTTGCTCTCATACTTGCATTACTTTCTGATCCTGTCTGATAAGTCTGAGACATTATCTCAGAAGGCCACAGCATGTATTAAATCAGTTATCTATTTATTAAACTTCATATTAATGTACAGAGGACTATCACCTATCCAGGGGCTTTCATTTTTTTGTGATCACTAAATCTCTGACTGCTGTGACTGGGTGTGAACATGTTGAGTATTAAACTGAAATGGTGTAAAGACAGTGTAAGTAGGGAATTACATTTGCATAATAATGTGCAAAATAATTTACACAATAATAATGAGTGTCTTATACAATCTGTAAAACCAAAGCCGGCCTTTAGAATTAGCCCTCATCATAGAGTAAATATCTGATAAGCTAAATATCTGCATATTTTTGAAAGTTTTCATCCGTGTCCTTAAATGTCTGTTTTTCTGTTTTTCATAACTCTATGAACATATCGACTGCTCTTCTCTCTGCCTGAACAGGAGTGTGAGCTTGCTGGGCAGCTGTTGTGCTGGATTCCTTACCTTGATCATACGTGAGAGGTCCCCAGCATCCGCTAACTCCAGGACTATGTTTAGCTCATTGTCCTCAATAAAAGATGCATGGTACTTTATCACATTGGGATGGTTCAATTGCTGTTGGAGAGAGAGAGAGAGAGAGAGAGAGAGAGAGAGAGAGACAGATTAAGAACAAGCAAACACAAGACACGTTGGTGACACTTATCATATTAAGAGTATCACGCTACCGAACCCAAGAGTGAAAATCCTTCCTTGTCAAAGCTATAGAATATAGATATACAGAATAACAAAAACCGTGTAACAGTTTATAAATATTAAAAGTTAATGTCGTGAGTTGTGCGATGAACTATACTTCCACAACTAATTAAAAATAAAAACCTATTTGGTATTTGGAATCCGTATTTGGTAAGTGTGGATCTAATGAGACGGTTTTGTCCTCAAGTGTGACAAAGCTGGGTGAAATGTCACAACAACCCCTCTGTCTGTGATGACAACAGCCCATGTGTGAGACACACACACCCAGACGCATGTACATGCGCGCACACACACACACACACACACACACACACACACGCCTGACAGCCTGACATGACTGGCAGTCAGAAAAACAAGCAGCCCAGGCTCCTCTCTGGCTGAGATTCCTTCCTGTTGGTTGGTCAATAAGTCAGAAACAGCATTCCCTGTAGTAAGCAAAAAGTCTCTATCCATCCAGAGCAACAAGAGGAGAGGGGGAGGTGGAGGGAGGGAGGGAGGGAAGGAGGCGCAATGAAGGGAAAGAAACAAATGACACAGTGACACAGACAAGCAAAGGGAATGATGGAGACAGGGCAGGGTGAGGAGGTAGAGGAAAGAGAACAAAGGTGAGGAGGGTAAAAAAAAAAAAAAGAGTACGAGAGGGAGAAGGTGAAGAGAGTTAGAGAAAGGGGGGAGGGATAAGGCAGAGAAACAGTGATATGTGGAGAGCTGGAGACATGGAGCTGTGCAGCGTGGCGGTGTTGAGGAGGGGTGTGTGTGTGTCAGTGTGTGTGTGTGTGTGTGTGGTGGTGGTGGGGGGGGGCGGTGATGCAAGCAGACGGAGCGGTGTGACAGGCGTCCTCCACTCGGCTCCGCTCTGCTTTCTCTGCTGTGATTAAAGAAATGTTCATGCTCTGGATGATGCAGAGAAGAGGGAGAAGGAGAGAGCAGAGTACAGTACACTACGCTACACTACACTCTCCACTCCGTCTCTACAGCCCTCCACAATCCTCTTCTTCTTCTTCTTCTCATTCTCTCCCCCCCCTTCCCCTCTTTCCTCGTGTCTCCATCTTTCCTTCACCCTGCCTTGCCCTCTCTCTTGCCAGATGTATTTTTGGCTGAGAGTGGCAGTTCTGCGCGGCTCCACACTGGAAGCACAGCCAGGGAGTGATGACAAGTCCCCTCCTCCAACCCCCCCCCATCCCCATCCCCATCCCCATCCCGACCCACTCCACTTCCACAACTTGAACCTCAGGCGGAGGATACGGAGAAATGAAGAGATGTGTTCACATGCAGATGTTTATGTAAATGATGGATGGGAGCCAACTGCAACACAACAATCACTCATTGGGAAATATCACATAGAGTCTTGCTTGATTATGTAATTACACATGCTGGCTGAGACCCACCAGTGTGTGTAATCACTTAATCATGCAAGACTATGTGGTATATTTGGTGAGCTGGTGATGTGTTGCAATGGAGAACAACACGCCGACTAATTCGATCTGATGACACAAAATTAACCAGGATAATAAATTATATTGTGTTCATAAAGCAGCTGAAGAAATGGGAGCAATAGTTGAGAACTGAGGCAGATGCTGTAGGAGCCGTCCCTGATGCCCAACGTCTGCAGAAATGAATACCCTGTGTTGCACGCCATATTGGTACAACTCACTGCACTCAGTAAGAAAATGAGTAGATTCATAATTTGGGGTTGTTTGTCCACTGGAAGAGAAACTAAATACGTATTAAACTTGCAAAAAGAAGTATATTGGTCATGAAGAGACTTTAAGATTAAAGTGAATTTGTAGTGTGTCTATGTGTGTGTGTGTGTGTGTGTGTGTATCAGGTTAAATGAAGCTGGTTGCTGCCAGTCCTCTGTCTTGTCAGTAAAACCGCTGGTATAATCTAATCAGATGCAGAACCCAGACATGCACGCAGACGCACGCACCACACATTTCTACACAACACAACACAAAACATAACGCACAAGACACAGAGAAGCAAGCACACAGACATCATTACAGCTCTTCACTGCTAATTAGGGCAGATCATTAGTCTTCAGAATACAATCCAGTCTTGATAGTAACCACAAGCGAGAGAGGAATACACAGCTGTGGGATTTCAAGAATGGTGAAACTAGCAGATTGGCAGGGAGCGGGCTATTTCTGCAACCAACCTTCCCGTCAGCGCAGATTTAGACAAAGGGACCGAGTGAGAAGAAGTGAGATTCTCAAGTTGAAATCATCATGCCAGAAAAGGAAAATACAGATGAATGAGCAGACATAAACACAGACAGACAAACAAACAAATAGGCCGACTGTTGAAAGGCTGTGACTGTGTGTGTGTGTGTGTGGTTTTCACGCGCACATGCATGCGTGTGACCATGCACAAATATGTGTGTCATTCCAGTCGGCCCATGCCAGTGTGCCTCTCATTATTCTGATTTGGCTGTGTCTCCTGTTGGCCTGTCTTGTGGGGATAAAGGCAGAAGGACCGTCTCTCTCTCTCTCATAGCCCTTTTATTATTAGGCTGGCTGGGTAGCACAGGGCCAGGCATAACTTCCATGTTCACTAGCAATCAGTTTACAGGATGAAAAAGGGAACAAAAAGCTCTGAGGGGTGAAAAACAAGGCAGGGAAGAAGGATAGGAGGAGGGATGGATGGAGCTACATAACAACTGGGCGAATAAGAGATAGAAAGAGTTGGGAACGAGCAGAAGGGAGCAGTATAGAGGATGAGGATCCATGTAGTGAGGGAGGAAAAAACAAGAGGATATGAACAAAGGGAATGGAAAAAAATGTTGTCACCTGGCAGAGTGTGACATTTAACCTCGCCGTGACCCGTGTGCCCTCCTCTTAGGGGGTCAGAGATGTAGACCCCGGCAAACTCTGCTGTCTCGTGCCATCAAGTCACTGATCTGCTACTCAGATTACAGCTCTCTACAGGGTCTCGCCTGCATCTGAGTATTGTTGTCTTTGATTGGCCCAAAGAGCCCCAGGAGCTTTAGTGAAGTGTTTGAGTGGCACAAACTAATTGGTTTTGTTTTCTTGTTCTCTCTTAATGTGTATGTATAGTGCACAAAACTGCCTGCAGTGCACACACACACGCACGCACACAGAGAGGAGGCCGCATTGTATGGAGGGAAACACTACCAGGGATGCATGAATGCACACAATCAACCCGCAAACACACACATCTACAGTTTTGCAGACAGGGGGAAATATTGAAGCTGTCATTAGTTGTTCGTTAGTATTTGAGAGCAGTCTGGCTGACACACATTTAAGGTAGTTTGAAAAAAAATTAAACCTCTTCATTGAAAAAAGTAAAAGAAGAATGAGGAAAGGGAGGAGGTAAAACATCAAGAGACACATGAGGGAGGCTGCTAAATTTCCATGCTGATGCTCTGTTGCCCGGCTTTAAACATTACAAAAAGATAAAAAACAATAGTTTTGGCATTTAGAAAAAAAAGAGTCAATGTGAGCCTGGGGGGATGTAACACTCCTACACAATACACACATACTGTAAAGTCACACACACACACACACACACACACACACAATCATTCACTTTTTTTTTTAACTTGTGTGCACAAATACACAAACACCCCTTCCGCATTCATAACCATGCAAGGCAGCGTGCATACCCGTGCATGTGCCCACACACACACACACACACACACACAGCAACAGAAATCCAAGATGCCTGGTGCAGATCAATTGTTTTCCTGTGGTGGAAGGTCTCAGCTGAGGCACCTTAAGAGAACAGAGCGCAGCGCATGACGCCGTCTCACTCTTCTCTGGTTCTTTACCTTAAGGAGATCTATCTCTTTGATGCAATCTTGCCGAGCTTTGGCATCCATCAAGTCGAATATCTATCAAGAGATCAAAGGGGGGGAGGGGGGGAGAGAGAGGACAGAGAGGGGTGTTATGACATATTCAAGAAATGGGAAGATGGAGAGATGTAGAGAAAACAGGAAAAAAAAACACTTAACAGAAAACATGGTTGCTGTTATCTAGAGGGTGGCGTTGGAGTGACTACAGGTGTTTCACATCTGAGTAACACACACATCACTGTATATGGTGTGTGTGTGTATACAAACTCAACCAGAGCAGCATACCCTCCTAGTTTTGTGTGTGTGTATAAGTCAGTGAATATTGTGTGTGTGGATCTATCTGTAGATGGATGTACACATTCACCATGAGAACTGCAGAGGGAGACTGCAGAGACACTGTGAAGGAAGATTTACCTACACAGGATTATTGTACTTAATCCCACAACAGAAAATATACATGATGCATGTTTTAAAGGAGACATTTTATGCCCCTTCTCCACAAATTAAAATACCGTATTTTCCGGACTGTAAGTTGCGCTTTTTTTAGTAGTTTGGCTGGCCATGCGACCTAAATTTAGAAGCGACTTATATATCAAAAATATATGCCGTGTCATCTATGACGCCGTACAGTGTGGCAACAGTGTGGCAAACCCTTTTCCAATGTGGTTTCCTTCCACAAATGGCAAATAAACTGACTCTGACTTTCTCGCTAAATCTGCCGACTTTCCAACCCCTCTTGGCGACCTTTTTTTTGTCAAAAGCGACTAGTGACAAATATAGCAACTTTTCCCGGTGTTGTTACAAACGTTTCTGGTTTGGAGACTCTGGCGTCAAGGCTATTTGGTGCCGGCCTTTATTTGTTCATGTAAACAAAGCCCCGGCCATTATATGAGACCCGGCTATTAATTAAATGTTTCAAAAATAAATGTGACTTATAGACCGATGCGACTTATAGTCCGGAAAATACAGTAGTTCCCAGGTGTCCGTGACATGCTTCGGTCAAAATACCCCAAGGATCAAACATCACAGCACTTTTCATCCGCTTAAAAACTGTCAACCCTGTTCAGAACAGCTGGTTCCAGTGCCTGTCCCTTTAAATGCAAATGAGCCACTGCTCACCCGCCCCGCCTCTTCTTGTCAATTCCCACATTTTGGGGTCCGGAAGGCAAGACAGACACCCAAATATATGTTAAAGAGCCTTCAAAAAGTGATATTGTCCCCTTATGGTCATGTGCAGTTCTGGTGGTCCTCACTATCAGGGTGCTTATAGCAATTAGCATTCTTTAATTTCTCTTGCTTATTTCTGTTTCATAATGTTTCCTTGGGCTTTCTTATGCATCAGCCATATCAGTATGTAGATTTATAACTTTATGCTCGAGCACATTATCCTGTGTGAGTGCGATTAATCCCCAGAGCTAAACTGCCTGTCACTGTGAACTTCCACACTTCGGCCAGGTGACAGACTTAGGTGAACATAGCATCACCTGACGCAATCATAGTTTAACATTTCACTTCCACTGAAAAGCACTGGATGTTCTTGGTATCTGAAGTGACTCATTCCCTGTGCCTTACTTGAACTTTCTTCAGGGCCACTGATGTGTTGTCTAGCAGGTATCTCGCCCGGTAAACCTCACTGAACTGCCCACGACCAATCTTCTTCTCGATCTGGAAGTTTGCCAGTGAATTGTGGCCCATATCTGGCTGCAGCGGTTTCTGAAAGAGAAAAATCAACTCGTATCAACATCCAGACACAAACACACACACATCTGTGTTCAAACATGCACAGTTAGGTAAAAAAAAAAAGAACAATTTACAGACATTTTGTGGTAACTACACATTTGCCATTGCAGTGCAACTGCTCCACATTACCGAGAAAGCCAAAGGATGCGGGCTGAAAGGTGTGGGTGAAACTGTGGTGGGGCCTAGCTTGTGTAGTTTGTTTTGCTGAGAGGCTGCTCTGGGCTTCTGGTGATTTGACTGGCATTAGGCTGATGTGTCACGCTGTGAAAGGTCTTGAGGAATGTGTACACTTTTAACTGCAGCGCCAGATCTCCTCGGTAAAAGCTCAAGAAGGGAGGAAAATACTGATTTTCTTTTATTTACATAGCTAACCAAAAAATACCTGGAGGTTTGCAAGTCTAAAATTACAAGAAGTGAGTCAACAGTTTACCTGATCTAACTTTACGTGTCTGCCAAACTAGCTCCAGATATTTACTTCTGATTATATGCATTTCTCAATCTTACTTTTACATGTAGATTGACAATGTATCCTATGTAATAAATCAAACCCAACAGCTTACATCTGCTGGGCAGGCTAATACTAAGACTTTGTGTCACGCACGGCACACTGTCGTCCCTAAAGTCAGCAAGTCCACAGGAATCCACTGAAGTTTACAAAGTTATCTCCTGGCACCAGACCACAGTCTACAAGATTCCTCACCACAGGATTGGCTGAGCAAGCTGCAACACTCACCGTCCACAATTTCAGGAGGAAAAAAAACAAAAAAAACACTCAAAATAAAACAGAATGAGCCCCTTGGATATGATGTGTGAAAAAAAACACACAGAGCAGGCTGCATGACCTTTCCAGCCTTTTGGTAAACTTGTACAAGGCGTTGGCGGGAGCAAACAGAAGGTGACAGATATCAGAATGCCACATGTCACCGGCGCTTCTGCCAGTGCAGCTCTGGGAGCAGCTCAGGGGCAAGCGACTTAGGACAGACGGAAGGAATACGAAGAGGGGGAGAAGGTCAAAAATTAATCTCCTAACCACTAAAAACACACAAGAAGAGAGTGTCATCACTTGTGCACTCCACTTGTGTTTCGGTTTGACAGAATTACCACGAGCGAACCGGAGGCGATACAGGATTCCCTCGGCTGCCTGCTCTCTCCCAAGGCAGACGACGAGATTTTAATTCAGTGGAAAATGAACGATTACGCCCAAGCAAAACACAGAGTAAAGCAAAACACTGGCACAAAATGTCAAGAGAGAGACAAAGGTGAAATCTTCAAATCGCGAGCCAACAAGTGTAAACCCCGAAATATTCAGTTTGAAGTGACATAAAACTGATTTAATTCTTTTCATGTGACCTATTGGAGAAGTAACTAAGTATTTTTGTTTGAAAAATATCGATTGATAATGAAATTATTCCATAGGTCAGGGCTGAGGACAGAGTAAGGAACCAATTTAAACATTAATCTTTTTTTCTTCTATAAAGTTGACAGGTTCAAAAGAAGGGGTGTGAGCCAACGAGATGCCCTGTCCAATTAACACGGCAGAGGTGTGTGCATTTTTCAGCATGACACCGCCATCATCCTGAGCTGTCTGAGAGTCAGTCTGACAGCGAGCATGACACTCTGCTCCACAACCCATTGTTCAACGTTACTGTAGCTGCAAACGACCATTGTAAAAAAAAACTACCGCTAATAAAGCTTAGATATGACGTTTTGTTCCACTGAGGGTTTCACAATAAACTAAAGTTACATTACAGAGATGTTAAACGCCTAAACCTACACAAATATCCGCAAGGTGTGTCATATTGAAACAGTGGCCATATTGTGCAATGGTTTATGTTAATATAATGTCCGTCCTGCATCTGTGCAGTGATGCAGGAGGATGGATGGTTTGAGGCATATAGATCAGAGAGAGAGGCAGAGAGAGAGAGAAAAAGAGAGAGAGAGAGAGAGGACAAGAGGGCATTGCTTTCATTCGCTGCGTGGTAGCTTGACAAATGTTAGCATGAGCCTCTAAAGCGCTGTGACAACCGCCTGCTGAGAGCACAGTCTCGCTAATGTGTCCTGGCATGCCAGCCCCGTAATCACACATTTACATATGCAATGACCTACATTTGCATGTCAGATCGCACACTGTCCGGCATGATTAACAGTGGGCACCTCCCCGTGTGGAGTCGCCCTGGGTGGCAGCAGAGGCCGTGCGAGGGCAGGAGAGAGGGCTGGAGGGAGGGCGGCTTTTTTGGCAGCCAAGGGGCCGGGCTGCCAGGCAGGATTATGTCAGCCAGCGGCCCCGGCATTAGACACTTCATTAGAGCTAATCTGTTTAGCAGTGGGCAGTGTATGTAAACTTCACAGGCCATTTGCGGCACCTCTTCGCCCCCTGGCCTGGCCTTCAAAGGGCAGCCAGGCCACAGCTGACTGACAGGCCGTCTCATCTGCCGCACACGGGTGTCACACAATCAGGAGCTCCCAGCTGAAACACAAAGCCCTGACAAACACACACACACACGAGGGAAGTCACAGAGGAATGACCCTGAATGATGCAGGGTCAGTGTCTGAACAAATCTGGGAGGGTCAAACAGATTATGTCTTGTAAGAATCTAAACTTAACTATTCATGGTTATTTTTAATAAACTGGTTGAGTTAAAAGACGAAGCGTTGCTCAGTGGACCTTTTTTATAAGAAAAGATATTGTGTACATAAAAGCGTGGCATGAATCAGTTCTTCATTTAGAAATAGAAGAAGATAAACTGGGCATGTGAGGTAAAGTCACCCGGTTAAGGAATTAAAAACAATTCTGCAGTCAACTTAAAGCTAAATATTGCTAATTATTTACCGGAAATTAACGTTATTTTTTACATTTTCTCATTTAATAACTTCTCTTATCTAAATGATTGAAAAATTCTCAGAGGACTGTAACACCATAGGGCGACATGGGCGACATGCCAGATGTTAGAGCCGATCACTTAACTCCAGGCTGATACAACATATCAATGATCAATTATTGATATCTCCTTAAATTATGATTGTCATGATATGGACTTCCTTCATCTTTTCCTTGACCTATCTCTGAGTTGTGCCATGTGGTGTGCTGCTTTCTCTTTTCACTCACATCATTCTGGTTGGTCGTGGACACAAGCTGCAAAGGATGGAGATTAAGTGGCAGCCGTGCAAAGCATTATGGGTAACGTCTGTGAGGGACAGCATGTCTTGGGTATAAAGGTGACACACAACCGCCATGGGCAACTGACTAGCAGGGGGATTGAAAGAGAGAGAGAGAGAGAGAGAGAAAGAGAGAGGGAGGGAGAGAGAGACAGAGAGAGCAGACAGACAGCTCATCGAAGGAAGTGTGATACGGGCTGCCCGATAATGACACCATTGCCAAACACAACTGACAAGACACATGGAGAGTGGAAGAGGGGATGCAGTAGACAGGGAGAGGGAGAGAGGGTGAGAGAGAGGGGGGGGAAGACAAGCAGCAGAGGGAAGAGGGTGTGATGTGACAGCCCAGCAGTGCCAACGGCTGCCACAGAAAGGCCAGCGGCGGCAGAGAGGTGCTGTCTCCCATGGAGAGAGACAGGGGAGGGAGGCAGAAACAGGTCCACACAGAGCCAGCACAATCTGAAACAGCATCTCTCCAGTTTGGCAGGATTGTCCACACTGAAGCAGCACCTAAATTTGAACTCTGTGGCCACGTTTTTTGGCGCAAATGGCAGAAATTAGAAGTCCAGGAGTAGAAAAATGAGAACCAGATTCAAACCTGGGGACATACAGTACTGTATGTTCAGGGATGGTACCTTAACTGTGGCAGCCGAGGGGCCTGTGAATACTTATTTCGAATGTCATCAATATACTTAATATGGCTGCACAATGTATAGTTCAGCATCTTCAGTGTCATGCAAGTTCACTCTTTACAAGGACCAGCTCTGAGTTCATTTCGCACAAATTACTAAAATGAACTCACAATCTTGAATTTTGAGCTAAGTTCAAAGTCCTAAAAAAAAAGAACTCAATCATTTCATCTTTTTTTTGTCTTATTCTTTGTCAGAAAAAAACCTTCTCCTATGCATCCATCGCTAACCCTCCATCACACACAGGCAGCTAAAACCTTCATTTCCCTGGTCTTCACCACTTCTGATCAGCTGTTCGGCCAAGGCCTCACACAAACAGGACACCAACACGGTCAGTTCACCGTTCACCAAAAGATCAACATGTTCGATGAAAGTGCTCATTTAGCATGTTCATGCATAACACGGATCACGATGAGAGCGTGCGAATCACAGGACAGGCAACAGGGCTAACTGACTCCACAGGTCTCCACTTAGGTCTTGGATACACAGAGTTTGTTGCTGTTGAGTATCAGGCAGGCTCTGCATCCACCACATCCACCACATCCTCAAAATGAGCGAGGAACAGGAGAAACACAGAAAAGGAAAATTTGGATGCAAGAAAAAAGCTATGTCAGTCCTGTACTTAATCATCTTGCAACTGACAGAGGAAACAGTGTAACACTTGATCACACCATGCACGAAGCTGTGTTTATGAGTGTATGCAGTGTTTATGAGTGTATGCAGTGTTTCCGAGTGTATGCAGTGTTTCCCATACAATAATTTATTTGTGGCGGCCCACCACGAATAAATTATGTCCGCCACAAATAGATTTTTTTACTTTTGGCTCGACCAACGCAATACCGTTTCGTTCATTCATCTCCACATAGCGTTCTTTCTCCGTTATTGTCGTTCACACACACAGACAAGCGTGCATGCATGACGGTATAGCGCGGTAAAAGCAAAAGTCATACGGTCCGATCTTTGTACAATTAGCATTAGTTCTGTGAAAATCTCTTTAATAACCATGCGAAATTGGTATTTTACTGTAAATTAATCGATATTGAATCGAATCGGGATCTGGTGAATCGGATTTGAATCGATTCGTAGCGATACCCAGCCCTATAATCAGGTGTTTCTGACCAAAACAGAACGAAGAAGAGATTTCTGCTCTTATTGTTCAAATGCTTTAGTACGGATAAGGATCTCCACCACAACAACCCCACAACTCTGTGGACATAAATCGTTTTCATACGTAAACGATGTTTACAAAATTAGTCATATTATTGTGGCAGTAGCCTCCAAGAGCGACAGGGAGAGATACACAGAGAGGCAGAAACAGCAACTGGTAAGAAGTGGGGGGAAGGAGGGAGGAGGAGGGAGGAGGGGGGCTCTCTCCCACCCTCACCAGTCACCAGCCCCCTTGAGCACGGCACCATGCAATATTCATCCTCAGCCAGTCAGCCACTGAGGCAGCCAGGCAGTCAAACCAGCAGGATTCACCCCAAAGGTGCTTCTCGCTCCTCTCCTCTCAATCTGCTCCGCTACCGCGCCGCCTTGTCTCAGCGCTCGCAGACAGATCCGTGTCTGTCAAACTCTGCAGTGACGATCAAAATCCGATCTGAGGGGGCCTCCTCCTCGCCAACCCTCCCACTCACTCAAAGAGCAAATGCGCCATTAAAAATGCACATCTTACCAGCTCATCTCGTTTACCTAATGCATATGCATCATACCTCCGGGAACCAAGAGAAATGATATTGCAAGCGATACAGAATATCCTTCATCACATATACAATTCAGATTTCTTCAGGAGGAGGCTGGTGGGATTTTTTCCCCCCTGTGCTGCCAAGCAGACTGAACCTTGGGAAAGTGTGAAACAGATAGAGGACTTGTTGAAAGACACCCATCTGGATGCAGGCTAGACAGCCATCTACATATACTAACTGACTCTCTGTCTCCATCTCTCACTAAATGTGAAATCAGTTCAGACGTGCTCTGTGAGAGTGGAGAAAAAGAAAGAAAATAAAAAACATGATGATGCCACAGAGAAAGTTCACTGCGCTTCCAATATCCTCAACACAAAAAAGTAGGACTGGAATTAGCGCTGATGTAAACTGCTAGAAATAGATTGAAAAACAGAGAGAGAGAAATCATTAAGCCCGAACAATAACACATAATCAACTGTTGGGAGATCAGCAGAAGATCCAGTGTGTGTGTGTGTGTGTGTGTGTGTGTGTGTGTGTGTGTGTGTGTGTGTGTGTGTGTGTGTGTGTGTGTGTGTGTGTGTACGCGTGGGGGTGCGCTGCCTAAGTCAAATTAATCATTAGAGCTTTTATCTGACTTTCTCTGTGTGCAACCCAATTATCCTTAATTTTGCAATTACAAATCTTAGAATAAATTAACCCCCTTGGCAATTCCAGTGTTAATGTTGCAGTGCCCTTGCAAACGCAAGAAAAACAACAACTGAGAGTATAGGCCTATTTTTAGTGTTGTTTCTTTCTCAAAAAAAAAAAAAAAAAGGAGAAAAAATTTTTACTCTGGGGCATATGGATGATCCTCTTTGTTTAAAGTTTATTCAATAGTTATGGAGGCAAAAACATCCTTCTGGAGAGAAATCAATGGGCCTGATGTTGGAGGGCGGTATTAAAATCCAACAATGACCAGATCTGCACGGAGCAAACCTGAGTTGTATTGAACCAGGAGAAGCATGCGGGGAGGCCGGGCTCTGCCAGCCTCCAGAGCTCTGATCAATAGAAACAACTCAACATTCATCCACCGCTGTCTATCTCACACGCAGGCCACAGCGGTGTGAAGGATGTTTGGACTGAAACGCACATCTCTCGACTGATGCGGGGGGGGGGGGGGGGGGGGGGGGGGGGGGGGCATACAGAATATTTATTTATCAGAATGTATGGTAACAATGAATGGATAAAGGGATATGTCGTCATTTATTATTGAATACCCCCTCTTGTCAATTATCTACAGGGAAACAACCTGTAACCCCAACCATCTTTATTATTATACTTTGACAGGAAGCACACAACACTAGGTGTGATCACGGGTAAAATCTTTTATCACAGCATTTTCTGGGGTTTTTTTCTTCTATATATCACGATGATTATGTACATTTACATTACATTCAGAAACTATTTATAGACATTAAGCTGACTGCATCTTGAATATTGAGATTTACCTCAGTATCAAAGGTATGACAAGATATCCAGCAGCTGACAAATTTTAATTACCTTACTTTGTATGGCATTTTAGTTAGTCTGCAGTTTGGCTTCTGTTCATGTGTGTGTGTGTTTACCTGGGGTTGAAACACTGGCACAGCTGCTTGCTGTCCTTGTGGCTGCGTGTCCATATCCATGGTGTCAGGAGCTTGATCCTTCACACCTCTAAGAAACAAGAAGACAAAAAAAAAATCGAACTTCTGGTTAGCCGACTCAACGCTGACCATCAGACAAAACCCTCAAACTAAAAAGAACATTCATACTGTAACACATTAGAGCAGAAAATAATGACCTCAGTCAACTGGCCAAATGTTTGTTGTTTGTTGTTCAGCACCAAACTACTGAGAGCTGGTTGCTGCTGCAGTGTCCAGTTACAGCTGAACTGGATCTCGTGTTAACGCCTGTGGATTTGACACTCTTTGTCTGGGTCCTTTCTCAAGTTGCAGCATGGCACAGCTATGGCAGGCAGCGATATTAATCTGAACAAAGCAGAGATAATGCCGCTCTGTATTTCCTTGGCATTTCTCCAAGGAGCCTTTCCTGGGAATTACTGGTTATACCGGCATTTAAGCCGTTCTACTTCATTTTCTGTTTACTGAGAAAATATAGGCCACACAGAGGTGAGTGTGTTGGGTATGAGTGTATGCCATGGTGCTGTATAATTGCATGTTCTGGCATGTAGCCTAGAAGCAAGCTAATTGCATAAGAATCTCCACCAGCAGTTGCTTGGCTTATCACCGCACTTAAAACAGACAGTGCCATAATATGAAATGTTACCTGAATGAATAATTCACACAAATCTTTGGAGAGAAAAAAAAAAAAGTATGATGCAAAAATTATTTTCACACATGCAATTAGCTTATGATTTTAGAGTCTCCTCTCAGCTCATATATGTGGGAAGAGCTCAGACTCTGACAGATGCTCCAGGATCCTTTCCAGTGCATACTGTAATTCACATCAGGTGGTTACATGATCCAACAATTAACACCAACTTACCCATAATTTACACATGATACAATGCATGCATAACAGCAACTATGCCACACGCAAGCAAATACATACTGTATGCGAGCTACACTGTTTTCATGTATACAAAATTAAGTTAAAGAAATGTGCGTGCATGAATCTGCTGTGATGTTTGGGCGAGCGTGTGTGTACGTGTGAGTGTGTGTGTGTGTGTGTGTGTGTGTGTGTGTGTGTGTGTGTGTGTGTGTGTGTGTGTGTGTGTGTGTGTGTGTGTGTGTGTGTGTGTGTGTGTGTGTGTGTGTGTGTGTGTGTGTGTGTGTGTGTGTACGCACATGCAGCCGTATGCACCTGCGCACGCAGTAGGTGCCTGCGGAGAAAATGGAAATAGCTAACGCTGTGTGAAGCAATAACAAGCTGAAGCTATCGACAGAGGTAGGGAAAAAAAGTCCAGAGCTTGCTTATTTAAACTCAGTCAGGAGGAGGGAGAGAAATGACCAAGGACTACTAACATAACATATGGCTGATTTAGCCAATTCAGATTCTGGTTAAGGGATTTACCGATTCTGCTACTATCTGTTGCCTACATGTGATGTTTCTAATTACAAGAGCACTGTACATGCATGTAGAAATTGAGAAATACACATTTAAGTTCCATACAAGGGTAAAAGGACACAATACACAGTGGGACATTCACACGTTTTTTCCACCAGACTGAAGGAGGCCAGTCGGTGTGTCATATATGTGTGTCAGGAACAGACAGTGTCTTGTTTCTGTCACCTCAAACCTCCCAGGCCAATTAAAAATCCCCTGGTACAAGGAGAGCTGCACTAAAGGAGCCTCCATTCACCTAAGGTTAATAATGCTAATTAGACACCCGCGGTAAATAGATAAATAAATGGTGCTGTAAGTACGTGTGTGCGTGTGGGCTTTCATGTGTATGTAAGATGACATACAATGTGTGCGCATGAGCAAGCAAGTATTGTAACGATACTGTGATTGTTTATTTTAGATTAGTTCAGCTTTTCTTTCAGGGGGTTCACTGGCCTTCGTGTGAGCTTTGAAGATCATGAAAATAAGTGTTTGCACAACACTAGTTCTCCAGGGATTGCACTGACTATATTGGGAATATTATTTCCTGAAATTTACATTAAAAGCTTGTTTCACACAAGTTTAAATCAATTCAGATATTTAAAAAAAAAAGGGAGTCTACAAAATAATGAGGATTTAAAAGCATCCACCACTGGAGGCAAAAGAGGCAAACTAGAAAAACACAGTTAAATATCCCACCCAGAATCTTTTACTCCTCATTCTTGACTTTTTAAACAAAGACAAATAATTAAAAACCCATGACTTTCAGGGCTTAACTGTAACACTGCCACTCATGATGATGACTTTTTGACCATTTCCATGACAGCACCAATGTAAGGATATTTCAAGCTACCTTTAGTGTCCCTCAGAGTGCTACCGACATAATGTACATAACGCATTAAAAGTGAGTAGTAGTATCACAAAAAACAGTTCTCCTTACTTACATACATATCTACTAGGGATGCACGATAACTCCTTTTTCCACCAATACAGATAACTTACCGCTTCTCATAACCGATGTCAATAACATTTTAATAGTTTACACAACTGAGGTAAAGAGAGGCGAGTGAGTAAAGATGATTAAACATTATTATAATTATATTATTATATATAAACTATAATTTATAGTTTGCCTCTGCCTATAACCAATATCACTACTGTCATCACAACAAAAACAAGAACAGTTATTATGACTCTCCAAAAATTAACATTTACTATTGTTTCAAATCAACTCAGGGGGCAAACGGACTGAAAATCTGCAAAACCAAGGAAATGTCAGCTGATAAGAATTGGTTCTAGAAATGTCATTATGTACTTGCCGACAATTATCTGTACCAATAGTTATCGCGCATATCTACACAGGTTGTCTCTGACTGAGCAACACAAACAGAGAGCATTACAGAACACTAGTGATGAACTGTAACCTGACGGCCAAATATTTGTCTTCATATTTAAAGGGACTACGAGGAGTTTCGGAAAGCGTAAGTGTTTTCACACTACATTTCCCATGAGCCTCCGCGCGCACAGTGAAATTCTTGGACCGGCGCAAGACAGACAAAAGCAAAAGCATTTGCCAAGAATGTTTTCATTAACCAAAAATGGCGGCTGCGGCGTTATTCCCATGACCCGCCGGGCAGCGTCCGGGAAACCAGGAAACCAGGAAATGCTGAGCGAGTCAACCACTAAATAATAACATCAAACTAACTATAAAGACAAAACAATGTATTTAACGAAAATGGACACATAAACAACTGTGGGCAACATAGATTCATCCACATTAATATGAGACTCTTTTATAACCAAAAGCAAACTTCTCAGGGTCTCTTTAAGGTTTATTTATAAAATGGGTAAAACTGTATCCCTCATGAATAAATAAATATGAACTTCAACTTTAATATTTAGGGCCTATTAAGATAATCTGGAAACATCCTGGTTACAAGGAACTAAATACCAGGTAAAAGTGGGGCTTATTAGAAAGAGGCTGACTGACTGGGTGTTGTGGTATTTAGATTTTGGTGTCACAGGGGACTTACAAGTTCCCCAGCCAGCCAGCCAGCCAGCCAGCCAGCCAGCCCTCCTGTCTCTTGTTGTGATTCTTTGCACTTCAGCCGTGTGTTTTGTTACATCGGGGCTGGCACCCTCACTCCTCTCCCTAACCCTCTATTGTTTCTGACTGTCTACGTGTCAAAATAACCAGGAGGCATCTGAGGTCCCCGACGTTCTTTCGCCTCCCACGTCCCACATTAACGAGATCAATTAAGACTGCCATGTTAGATTAACGCACACCAACAAATGGCACCGCTAACGAAGCTAACTCAATCAAGTGGAGTAAACGGGGCAAAGTCACACTATCGAGGCTCCCATTTCCACACAGTTCAAGTAATGTGCAACCAAACAAAAAGCAAAGCCTTGTCCTAGTGAGTGGAACAATCCAACAAACACATGAAAACTAAAACTTTCATCAAATTAACTCTAAATCTCCCTGAATGACTCTCGCTGCAACTCCCACATCACTGTTTCTCCCATTGTTTCTGCCCAACAAAAGGTCCTGTCGTCAACACAGGAGGGAATTTTTGACTTCCAAAACATTTGCTTGGCACAAACAGCAGTGGAAACTTAAGGTACCAGTCAGCCTGTATTTCTGTCATGAGGACGAGAAACGGTGGCTGGTTGGCTGGCTGGCTGCAGATTTTGGCAGCAACAGGGGCAGCAGCAGCTAAAAGCTAAATCCCCTAACTATTCATAGATGCTTGTGTGGAGCTTTGGTGTAGGACAGCTGCAAATAAACCTAAAAAAAATATGGGAACACAGAATATGAAGATAGTGTGTGTACCTAAAATTATAAAGTATACATTTAAAGTCTCAGATTAGACTAGATCTAGATGTTTCAGTGATCTCACAGCTGTGAAGTGAAGATCTTAGACTCATCATATTGCTTTGTTAAAAAGTTGAACAAATGATCTATAACCACTCTTCCATTACAGTTAGTTCAGCAAGTATGAATACAGAATTAATTTTGCGGATAAAAAATTGTGGAGATCGACAGCACATCGAGTGAGTGAGCTACCAAGAACCCCATTTTTCTCTCAGACAAACTGATGGTTGTTTTTCTGTTGAGGAAAAAGAAGAAGAAAAAAAACTCTCCCATCCAGACCACCAACCACTCAGTGTAAACAAACAATATTTTCTCACTGCGCTCCATCTAATGTGAGACTCCAGCCCGACATCCTCACAGCAGGCCCAATCACACGTAGGTAATTATATGATACACGAAGGAAGGCAGAAACAGAGTGAGGCAGAGCAGGAGGAGGAAAGAAAAACAAGACTATTCAGCAATTTTTCAGCTTTCTTTCTTCTTACACTTTCAGCACACATCAAACTTATAAATGTTGTTTCTCCTGCTTGAGCAGCATCTCCATGAAGCCTGACTTTACTCTCCTAAAATCATTTTTTTTGCTGTGACACACATTAGTATTGTACATTCATAAAGTTGGTGACATCTCCCAGAGTGATTGAATTATTAATCAATTAAAAGTGGATTTAATTGGATTAAATTGGAGTTGGTTGTTAGAATTTGACTTCTCTTCAAGACATACTATTAAACTGAAGCATTCACCTGGAAAAAGCCATTCACAGTGTTCAACCTATCAATACACTATGCACAAGTTGGATTTTCGCAAACACGGTGGACAACAAGTCATCTAACTTGGATATGAAAGAGCATATCTTCAGTCAACTGGGGCAAAAACTGAGTGGGAGTAGGGCACAGCAGGGATGAGGTAGGACAGAGTAAGACAGATGCAGAACTGAGAAAAAATGCCAGGAGAGAGGAAAAAAAGAAGCTTGTTAGCCCTGATGTGCTCCTGGTCATGTGAGAGACGGTGTGGAGCTGTGCACCACAGAAGTTGGCACTGGCTTTAGCTCCTCTTTAATCCCCATTTCCTCCCTTCTGCATTATTCATTTAAAACAGGAGAAGAGGGAAAAACAAAGAGCGGGAGACGATTATAAAAAAGGTGGATCAAGGCAAAGTGGGAGGGAGGGGGGAAGTAAAGGGGATGGGTCCTGGAATTAAGCGGTCCCAAAAAGAAGAGTGCTAAATCAGCTCCCGATCGAGGACAATAAATATGAACGCACGCTTGATGAGCCAGGGTCTGAGGAAGAGAGAAAAGAGAAGGGCAAGGAAGGGGGTGAGGAGTGGGGGGTGTGGGGGGGGGTACTTAAAAAGGAGAGAGGAAAAATATAATGTGACACTATCCGGCCTGGGTGTAGGATGTGAGGGAATCAAAGGCACCTTTGAGAAGCCAGAAGATGACAGTAAAAAGTGCTAGAAGAGTGGTGTCCATGATTACAAGAAGTGGAGAAATCTTTGAGTCTGTGTTCATGAAAGCCCACCCCAGGCCTCGTCTACAAACCCCTGCTTGACTAACACTGATGATACAGAAACAGAAAAAGCGGAAGAGAGAGAAAGAGATCCACTAATGATGGAGGGGTCTGGATACTACAGAAGCGGGCGCACTCTCCAATTCATTTTAATCACTATTCAAAATCATTAGCCCAAATGTGCGAGCACTCGCGTTCGTTGGACCAAGAGCCGAGAGAGAGGCTGAGAGTGGGAGAGGACCAATTACACCTCAGCATGTGAGCCAGTCTTTGAGGACTTTGAGTAAGACGGTACAAGACTTGATGGAATAGGAAATGAAGAGAGGAAACTTTATTGTCTCTAAATCTAAAAGAGAAAAAAAAACACAACATGAAGATAAAGGAGAAAGCTTTGAAAATAGGCTTTGCAAAGCCAGCCAAACACACTACAGAGTCAGACCATTTAGACTTTTCCCGTCTCCACAAATCTGGCTACAAAAGCACAAAGTTAATCAGGGAGCAAGTCGCCATGAGAATATTACAGAATCTCAAATAGTCAAGATAGACGCCCCAAACAACAACAGGGACATCAAACAGGATCCATTATTCAACAGGCAGAACATGGCTGGATTAATGACCGGGTGCCTTCTGACTGACTGCACAAAGTATGTACATGTCTAGTTTTCTCAGTATGTTGGAAGCGTAATGTACAAATCAATGCATCTGATCAAACTAAATGCAGCTTTTTAGGCTTTTCCAACTACAGAAAAAAAAAAAAAAAGGATGTGAGGCCAATGCAGATGTCAATGTTGTACAAAAGCTCTAATAACACTGAAGCTACTGTTGTGGTTTATTAACAGAAGATAAGCAAACATTTCGTGATACGGCTTTCCTGAAATTGGTTATTGAATAACTCTAATTAAGATATGCACTGAAAAACAAAATGACATCAACATCTGGCTGTTTTAATTGCATTTACTTGTTACAAACTGGCAAACAGACGCTGACATGTTGCCTCTACAACTAACTTAAACCGGTTGATGTAGCAGCCCAGTTGGTTTATTGCAACTCAGAAGTAAGGGATGTGCATTGATGTGTTTGTGACTTTGGTTTGGTATAACAGAGTTCACACCACCAAGGAACAGGTTAATGAATTAATTCTGTGATGATTCTGCTGTGTATTTACATATATATGTGTGTGTGTGTATGCTTCAGCCTCTCTAGCAAATGCAAGAGAACAAAATGATAAGAAAAAAGGGAATTAAGACAAAGAAAACCATGAGGTCCATTGGGACTCTACAAGGCCAGTGATCCATAATGCTGCTTGCCAACTATTTATAGCGCTTCTTTACATTTTTCACTTTCACACACATTTTTATAGGCTAATGATTATTTCACTCCAGAAGTAAATAGCGCAGCACAAATAGGATGGGCTTCATGTGAGGCCTAAATTGATTTATTCCCCCCATAACCTAAACAAACTAGCACAGTGCTCTGCTCTGGTGCGTGTACATTTCACCTACTGCAGCCCCTTGGAAAATAAAAAATAAACACATCATCTGACCTTCCATGAACCACTAATCCCATTAACAACCATGGACTCTCCTCTGTCTTCATCTGTACATGCACACCTGCACATTTGTATCTCAAATTTTCGTTTTGCATCCTCAGCCGCTATGTATAGTAAAGACGTCCACCACCAATGAGAAAGGAACTCAAGCACATGCAGGTGTCAGCCACTCTCCTCCCCTCTCCCCTCCATCCCCATCCCCTTCCCCTCCGTCCGTGCTCTGTTGCTCCTGTGTTTTGTCGACACAAGCTGGCACGTGGCTGAAAGCCCAGGCCACCTCTCTTGCTCTATTGTCCTGCCCGCTCCGCACCGGCACTGACGACTCTCTTGTGGCAAAGGGACCCTTTGTTGCCAGCCTGTCACTTCAGCAGGTGCCTTACAGCAAAAGGCAGGAGCCAGCCAGCCAGCCAGCCCGCACCGCTTCGTTAGTGCACAGCGCCGTTTGATGTGCTCATTTCATCAGCCCGAGACGGCAGCCAAGGAGGATGCTAATAATCACTTGAAAAACAAAAACATTCCACTCAAGCTTGTAAAAGATAAACTCCAATTTCAATGATAAAAGAAGAGTGAGACAGCCATGGTAACAGTCGCAAAAAAGACCACCAGCCACACACTACCCCTCTCTCTTTTTTAGTCCCCCCCCCCCTTTATTCCTTAGTGAAACCAATTCATACTGTCAATCACTGAGAATAAACAAGGTATACTGACAAATTGCTGACTGTGTAAGGAAAGACAAAAACCGTGTGGGTAAAGTATGCAAAGACAGAGCTGCATTTAAGACAGCTGTGTGATCCCTCAGAAACCAGCTCAGTGAGTGACGGAGCAGGCTGTGTGAAGGAGAGAACCCCCCCAGGCGTGCAGGAGAGGGGACCCTGGGGGTTTGGCCCTATGCTTGCACATCCTCACTGAATTCACAGCCCCTTCAAAATGCCATATCACCATCACACCTCGGTTTAAATAGAAACTGAATGCATAATTATATGTGAAAGAAAATCAAGAGCACTTCATTTGGGCTGGCTGATCTAGCTGTAAACGATGCCATACGTTTTCGGGATGTAAGAGAGGGACTCAATGGGTAAGACAAGTTTGTCCCACCAACCCCCCCATCTCCCGCTGTAAAAACAGTGTAATAATGGATGTACTTCAAGTTTCTGGCAGTAAATAGATTAGCAGGACGTCTTTTGGGTGTTAGAACAGACACAGGTGTAAAGCTGTAAATAATTACTGTTCATGAACAAGAATGATTTGAATTAATTGAATTCATTGTCATCCAACGGCCCATATATTAAATATCAAGCCAAGAAAAGCAATATTACAATATTAGACCATAAAGCTTCTATGAAGTGATCAACTAACGATCCACAAGCCATCAGTAAAACATAGCTGGAAACAAGAATGACTGTTTACATCGGATTATTAAAAGAAGGGTTGTCATGAGAACCGATACTTCGCTACCAACTTGATGTCAATACGCAAAAAAATACGTCGGTACCTGCTTTTTCCTCAGTACCGTGAATAACGGATATACAACTTTTGAGTCGAATGAGGGGCAGCACGGACGCGTGAGTCTGAAGGGGCTACAGTCGAACTCTGGTGCAGTCCGTCTGGCCTGGTGTACGCCACAAGTTTGATTGAGTCATGTAAACATGACGTACCCGGCCTCTTTTTCCAGTCAGTCATCATGGAAACGTGGAGCGGCGTTTGGACCAGAGTGAAAACAAACGTGTGTGAACGTAAACTATACGAGCTGAAAAATGGTCTACCCTCGGTCGCACCAGTATGTGTGAAAAGACCCTAAAAGTTCATTAGGGAGAACAACAGCTCTCTTGTTTAACTACTTGAAGGACACAGTGATGACTACATTACTTTCTGTTTGTGTTGAGCCATATTTACCATTTAAACACCGTTCTTAATTTTATGTTACTGCCTGCTCTTTAACTTCTGTGCAATTTGAGAAGTTGTTGAAGCAAATACTTGAAGGTTTGATGTGAAATAGTTTTTCAATAAAGTAGCATGTACATGCGTTTTGTATTTTCATTTTTATCGTGGTATCGAATGAGTATTGAGAATCGTGAAAATTCACTGGTATATCGTGACAAGCCTAAAAAGAAGTTATTTAAATGTTTCAATGCACATAACTCAGTTCATTTAAACATTTGGACTGAACATCCACACCCAGATTTACACACCACAGCATGACGAACATCCCAAGTCTGTATGTTGCATTAGTGCCCTGTGGCAACAACTCGTGGTCTTTCACAATGCAAAACAGAGCAGTGCAGAGCAGAGCAGAGCTCCCAGTGCTCCAGGACCAATAAGGGCTTTTTTGTTAACCATGTCACTGACTGACCACTAAATTAGCTTCATCACCTCTGGCACCACGATATCAGATGTGACATTCGGTACCGCAGGGCGGGGGCTTTGTTTGTCTGCGAGGCTAGAGGGCTTATAGTGAATAAAACAAACATGGGACAGAGAAACAGAGACACAACACGGGGACAAATGAGGAAATTTCACAAAAAAACAAAATAAGGGAATGCCCTGCTCTATTTTTTTCTATTTCTTTGTCATGCACTAAATAGAGGATTGTTTTACACTGCATTTCAAGTGCGAGCCTGGTTTTCATCGCGGTCTTTAGCTGTTTTTTCTGAAGCCTAACCTCCTGATCACGCTAACAGGAGTCAACAGATGAGAGCATCATCTTCATATGAGGAGCATTCAGAGTCTGAAATGACATTAGTCGTCTTTGTCTTCTGGCAATATCTATAAAGCAGCGAAGAAGAAGGAGGCAGCTTGACGTGGCTCATGTGAATTGAACATTTCGTAAAAGTAAACTACTAACGATTATAGAAACTTGAATCTTTTGTAGTGCACCAGCGAATAAATAATTTAGCTGAACACGCAAAGGCCATGAAAGACTTCATGTGTCATGTGTTGTTTACACTAGAAATTACAGTATAATGGGTTTATTCGGGGAGACTACAAAGCTACCTTGCATGCAGCTCATGCTGTGACTGAGTTCTAGGACAACGATGTCAAAGCTGCAATTGCTGACCCATCTCTGTGTTGTTTGGAGATGATGAGGCCTGTCATTTGAGTTTCTCATCTATGAAACAACCATTAAAAAACATCTGGTGAATGTAGTATATTTTCCCTCCACAAAAAAAAACCAGGAGTCTCTCATACTCCCTTCAAGCAGTCCCCCCCCCCCCCTCCCCTTCTCCCTGGATAGTTTGAAGCAGTTACCCTGCGTCAGCATCGAAGTTTGTCTAAAAGGAAATGACAAGAGCAAGATGTCCAAATCATTAGTAATGTGAGAGGAGCAGTTCCCAGGCATGTCTCGTTACATAGTTGAGTGCTAACGTGAGGGCTAAGGGCTCGTGTTGGGGCTTTTCTGAGCCCGAGCCTTCTCGTATACACTGAAGGGGGGACGGGGGAAACAGGACCACAACCTCTCAGCATCTCCACAGTCGGTAATGGAAACACATCCAAGACCCCGGAACAAAACAACCTGAGTGCAACCGTGGCGCTTGGAAGAGAAAGAGATACGAAAACACAAAGTGTGGTCCACACATTAATGTCATGCACACAAACTCGGCTCAGAAATAAATGTGGAACTGAACGCATAAACTGAACACATACTAATAGTGGACCCATGGGAATGTGGCTCCACAAAAATCAATCTCAGGTCTGGCGCTGGTTCGGTTTCAGCCTGCTGTGGCTTCTGTGGTGGGCCCTGCTGGCTGCCGCGTACACACACACACACACACACACACACACACAGACACGCACACACACGATCTTCTAACCAGATCCAGAGCACTGCTATGCAATCAGAGGTCAAACACAGTCTTGATGCTGCATGAGCTTGTATACACCCATGTTGTTATTTACTGCCATATAAGATGACTCCTAACTATGAAACCGACAATAACTATTTCAGCTGACTCCGGTAGTAAAAATGCATCCTGTCTTACAATCAAATCACACAGACATAATTCACATTGACCACATAATGTAATGTACAAAGCAAAATGAAATCAGCAGCTCAAAGCAGTAGGTTTTCTTCAAGGTTTTGTTTTTACACTTTTGAATGTGGAATTTGAAAAACAGAAACGGTGGGATGATTAATAACAGAGGTGCAGACAGGAAAGCACTGTTCATTTCTAGACATATGGCTCTGTCTTGAAGAGTAGGTGTACCTTTGAGGAAAAAATTTGGGACTGAAAATAAATCAGGTATAATACGACTATATAAAAGCCAGTCGACATCTTTCGAGCCGGTACTTGAGAAAATAAAATCGACAGACTTCTTTTTCCTTTCCTTCCCATTTCTCCATTTATCAATATTCTGGGGACAGAAATGTTTCTTTTGTCTGATTTCTGTGCAATGGGATGAGAAAGTGAGAAATGAAGGTTATTCTACTGTTTCACTCCGGATAACTTGGGCCAAGAGGACAAGCCAAAGGCCACAAAAATATACGTTTGGAAACATACTATTATAGAAGTATATAAAGTATAATTCATGAGCACAGCACATGCACGTATAGGCAGGCACATAAATGAACATATGAGAGGCGTGTTTATTTTTATTCCTCAGGCGCTCATCCGTCTTTGCATGAGTGCATCAGCCAGCACACCGACAGAGCATCCCAGTATGTGTGCGAGTGTGTGTGTAAGGAGCTGACGATCAGAGAATAACGTTACCCCTTAGGGGTCGCACCTCTCTCCGTTCTCGCCCTCCTCCCTTATCCCTCCTCTCTGCTCCGTGCCTGCAGGGATTTCCCTTTGCAGTTCAGGAGAGATGTCAGACCTGTTCCACCATCCCTCACACAGAGGCTGGACCCTGCCCTGCATTCGCCCCAACATCTGTAAGCCTCCACCAATCAGACTCATTTCTACTCATCACGTCCGAGTGAGGCTTCTCAAGACCACAGCGAAATAAAAGATGTCTTTGACTTGATATCAAACACGTTGTTTATTTTAACATAATTCCCAGTGAATATCAATGCTTATCAGCTGGTTGTAGACTCCCAAATAAATGAACTCAATAAATTACCACTTTTCTAACATTCAGGGCCCAGTTAAATGGGGAACTAAGCAAGTCTGTTTTTGGCTGTTCTGCTAACCCTCCTCCCTCCATCTGGCCATGTGCATTTGTTTTCAACAAAGCCAGCGACAAGGCAATCCATGGAGCGGTGGATAATGTTATATATCATCTACGTTTTACGATGTGTATATTTGTGTCTTTTCTGTCATAAACAAGAGATTGCAGATCACGGGGTGTGTTTGTGTCGTGGTGCCGCCAAGACGAGAGCTGGGACAGCAAGTCGGATGCGCTGATCTCGCAAGGTTTGTTTTTGGCCAAGAGGCGCTAAGTAGAAGACAGAGAGCCTCTATTCTCCATGTAACAACTCATTTAACCATCACAATTACTCTGAAGATGTTTAATTGAGGTAAAAAATCTTGCATAATTTTTTTCTCTTCAATCAAGAAATAATAAAATCTCACAACCTTGTGGATAGTGACTTTAATCTAGCTCGCAATACATGGTCTCTGGGTCCTGTCATTAGATCCATCCCTCTCCATCCTCAACATTATGAGATCAATTTGTTTCTTTCTTATCTCTTATCTACATTTACTCAAACATCATAACCTTTGCCACAGGTCTCCCTGTCATCAGCAGCAGCACAAACAATGAGAACCTTCCTCTTCAAATCATTATGGGAAACATTACTGCCCTCCTACAGCAGGATTTACAGCTCATCTACTAAATGTAGAACAATAAACTGAATCTCTTGGACTGTGAGTTGGACAAAACAAGACATCTGAAGACATCATCTAAGATTCTGTGAAATTGTAAGTAGCATTTTTTCATTTTGCCAAATCATATGATTAATTAAAAACAAAAATCTGCTGACTGATCAGTAATGAAAAATAACTGTCATCCCCAGTTACCACACATCCAAAAACTGATCACAACCCCAAGCATCATCACTGGTCTAAAGGGACTATAATTCACTTTCTAGGAAGTGTATAATTTTTTTTTTTTAATGTGTCGAGGATTGAGTTGAGGTGGGCATTTAGGTCATTCATTCAGCAATTAGTCATCTGTCTTGTTAGATACAACATAATATAACGATAAACACCAAGGTTTGACAATACTTCTACACATAAAAAGTGTGATCTACTAAATATTTTTAAACCACAGCATCATACAGGAATCTGAGTTGAGGCTCATCTGTATCAGAATAGACTTTGCAATAATCAGTAAATGAAAACAGCAGTTACTGAAATTACAGATACAGACAGAGGGGAAGAAAGAGAGCAAGAGAGACGGAAAGAGAGAGAAGAAAGCTCCACAACAGGGGTTGAAAGCAGCTAAACCAAAGAGGTCTTCCCTGCCTCCTTCACATATTAGAATATTAATATTAATGAGACTTCCTGTTTTTCCCCCCTCTGTTTTTTCCCCTTAGACGATTTGAACATGAAAAACTTAAAAAGCGCAAATTCCAGGAGTTGCGTATCACAGTTTGACCTGGAGCCACACAGCAGACACCAACCATGACAGACTCACTGTTCAAAGCAAGCGGGAGCTGCTTTCATCAGGGGATCCTGGTGTTTTTTTACAGTGTGACACCACCAGCCCATGCCATCTGCCTTTTTCTAAAATCAGAACTTCAAGATGTGCTTTCTGCTTATGTGTTGTTTTTAGGTGGGCTTCACAACCAAGGCCCAGCGTCACGCAGGCTTTTGCTTCTATGCTGCTTGCTGACTGCTGTTTACAGCCAAGCCCCGCAGTGTGGCGCAATGTTAAATATTCACTGTTAAACTGTCAAGCCAGAAATGGTTGGGAACCCAGCCAGGCATTCACAGTACAGTAGCGTTAGATTCCTCGTCCTCCTCGAACGGCAAACCAACAAAATCAATCACTCCCTCTCCAGCCAATCTAGAGTCAGACCCGACGACTTCCCACCTCCTGCCACACGCCCACTTCCTGAAGCGCCTCGTCTCCTGTGGACCCTTTTACTACGCCTTTCCTCCTGCTTTCATACTTAAGGTAAATTTTCTTTATCATATATACAGACAAATACATTAACACACACATCATTTGTACTTAAAAGACACCTCTGCTCTAGGCCTGAGTAAAGCCTCTGCTGGCTCCTGATGCCTGCCTTCAGACATCTGTAAAATATTTTTATTCGGTGCCCCAATACCGCACTGGCAAAGGTCTCTCATCCTTGGCTTGGCAGGACTTCTGACAGAGCCAGCCGGCAGCGCCATACAGGCCTAACCCCTGCTGCTGCAGCTTCCTGCTGCTCTGAGGGAGTCAGGCTGCCTGCCTCCCATTGACAGAGGGCCAGGCTGGGCAGGGAAGAGGAGGCTGAGGGGAGGCCCTGGGGAGAGGGGACCCCCAGGAGAGGAGAGCGGAGGCAATGGGGGGACAGACTCGGAGGAGTCACAGAGACCGAGGGGTTGGAGAAAAAGGCAAGACGTGGTGAGAACTGAATAGGGAAGAGGATGGCTGGTGAGCAAGGAGCAAGGGTCTACGACATGTGGCGATATAATACCGGAAGGGGAGCAGAGATGGGTGGCACGGAAGTGGAGAGGAGGCAAGACAAAAGGGGCTCGAGGACAAGTTCGGCAGCAGCGGGACATGAGGGGAGTTTCTCATTATGACTCCCTCTCCCTTCTTCATGCCCCCAGGCCTTGACCACAACCTCAAAGCCCCAGGCCAAACCAAGAGGCCAGAGGGACCGATGGGAGACTGCTGTGAGTCAGGGTACAAACACAGAGTAGAGGAGGGGAGGAAGGGGGGGAAGATGTCCCCGTCACTGAAATGAGGCAGCATGAAACAAAGAGACTGACAACGAAAGGAATATGGATTGAATGGAAGGAAGTTTGTTTTTCCTGTGATCCAAATCATGTAACAAAAAAAAACTGATGTTTATTTCTCCTTTATAATACATCTGCACGTTGTATTCACAAAGTTGATCTATTTTAAAATAAGCCAATCCAAGTTTGACATTATACAGCTAAATAGAAAACAGCATTAAATACAGTCTGCATCTCAATCTTTTCTTTTAAAAGTTTCCAATGATATTATACTGTACTCTGTATAATAATTGTTGGTGAGTGTGTTGGTTTGGATCATTGCAAGATGCGGTGACAAGGACTGACAGGAAGAGCACGAGCAAAACATTGTGGTCTATTGCAGTTTTCAAGGAACAGCAGCAGTGAGACAAAACAACATTGTGTTTGATCTCTCCACCAGTAGAGGAACAATGACGACGTGAATACCATTAATTGAAACTACTATTGTTTGAGCAGTTTAGCAGTGCAGTTGTTTGCAACACTGTGCATTGACAAGGTGCACCAACAGCTGGTATACCCAGAGTAATCTGAGATCAGATTTTTAAAATGCCTTAATAAACCCTGCACCTTATCTTGAAGTTCAACTTCTGACGTCACAGGAAAAAAAACAGAACGTAAAAAAAAGAGGAGGAAAAAAAAGTGCAAGAGAGACAGTAAAATGTCCCTGGCTTTTCACACTGAAAAAGGGGGAGGGTAAAACAGACAGTCTGTCAAAACAAGATGCTCTCATACAAATTTGCTCTCTTCTGGAGCAAATCCCGTGTGAAACATTAACGCTCATTTGTGGTGAGGCTGGAACAAACGCCCATAGCACAGTCAGCAAGCAACACACACACACACACACAACAACAAAAAAATCTCCCTCTCTCATTCTGTTCATGAGTGCAAATTCATTCTGCTTTTGTCTCATCTCATGACAAATGCATACTGTCACTGTCACTGATGTGGTGTTTACAGTGGCATACAGCATCTTGTAATTATTCTGTGAAAGTGAATTTGTATCCTGAGGGACTTGTATTTTTGCATGTGGATAATCAAAAGAGATAGAGTGGGAGAGGGGACGATTGGAGAGTGATCTCCAATAGTAAAGGAAAATACTGCTCAAGAGCCAGATCTTGCCAGTGTAGTTCACAATATGCCAAGACGACTTTGGTAGCCTTGTTCAGATGGCAACAAACTGCAGCTTCTTCCTCAACAAGCAGTAACCTACAGCCACATCTATATACTAAAGGCAAAGATAGACATCTACAGCATAACACACGAGTAGGTAGCCCACTAATAGCAAATACAGGCTGACTCTTAAATAACAATATGTGCTAGATGGTGTGAAATGAGATAAGACTCAGTGTACTTTAACAAATCAGTATCAGATTTATAATAATTATACTTCATTTTCAGAGTCTGTTCGGTCAAGTCAGTATCTCCAAATAATGCAAACAGTAACCAGCATGCTATTTTTTATCAACATGTCAAAATTAATTAAGTATCTACTTGTTTTCTGTGTAGAAATGATAATATTAATAATAGTAACATAATTTCTAAGTAGTCCTTGTTTTAACCTTTCCAGTATGCACTGGAAAAGGCAGGCATAATGAGGCTATTTATTTCTTCTTCTTTGTTTAATAATCTTTTTTTTCAGTGCTTAAAGGCTCTTTAGTGTAAACGGGAAAATGCCTTTTATGTTAGTGTTTTAATTAATCCACTATTTTTAATAGGTTCATAACTCCATTACATACTGTACACAGAGCAGGAGCCAGAGAGAAGACCACATTGTGAAAAAATAAGCATGGATAAAACCTTTTCAGTCACCCTTTGCAGGGAAATAACCCACTGATATTGTGTGGTCATGACATAAGCTGACCAAGGGGCACTGTAAGCGTTTCATAAACTTTAAAAGGGGTCTTAGGTCAGTAATTTTTGTGTTTGCATGTCTTTGTAGTCTGTTTCCCCCCAGAGCACTATGGAGCCCGATGAGAAAAGGCATCAATGCCACAGTGAAATTGAGAACTTTCACGTGACGCGAGAAGCCGCAAGGCATCCTCCAAGGATATTTGAATGCTTAAAACATCAGTGACCCTTCATAAGATAGAAGGGAGATGGATATGAAAAATATTGACAGGCTGGCTGTGTGAAGGGAGGGTAAGAAGCTGCTCAGAAAGCCCACTCTCCCTGCCAAAGACCTTACTGTAAACCCTAACCAAACTGAGCCGGGAAAGGAAAGACTCAATTCTGAATTCTTCTGGGGAGGGCATCTAGCTTGTATTTTCTTTCTTTATATGTTCTTGCATTTTATCATCCCATAATGTAACAAATAATTGCAAAGCCAGAGCACATAAGTAGCCTATATTCTGAGCAGTGATCTGCTACCTTTGCCAGCATCATTTCTGCACAACGCTTGGCCAAGGTCTTTGACATCATGCAAAAGACAGTGTTTAATGTAGCTCAAAAAATCGCCTAAGGAAGCGTCTTCCTTCAAATATGCTTTGTGAAAGAAAAAAAAAAAGAGCCAACATTTTTTTGTTCTTTGTGAAAACCCAAAGGCAAGATGACTGTTACAGTGGTCAGATGACAAATGTCTCTGATCTTTAATCCAGTAGAGGGGCCAGCTCCAGGGCTAAAACAGGAAACTCTCACAGGATAGAGCGATTTGGTAAATTCCACTACACTAAATCACTGCTGTGGGTACGGCAGATTTCTCCACACCAATGAATAGCATGTTAGGTCTCTCTGTGAATATCTTTGCAGCAGAAACCCATTAAAACCAAGAGAAGATGTGAACTGTATGGCCTTGGCCAATATTGATGCATCTTAGCCCAGGCTAAATAAGATATGGGGTAAATATGTATACCTTATACATATACATATTTACCAGCCTTTGCCCTGTCTGTGCTTCCAAGAAATCCAACTTCTTTCTCATGAAGTAACGGCATCATCAGTGCCTCTTCTATTAATCAAGTCAAATAACTTGTGATGGGAAAAAGTCAAGTGGGATGAAGCCTCATGTCAACATCTCTGAGTACTTCTATTTTCTGGAGTTGTCATTCAATCAGGCTAAACACTGCTGATCATCACTGCTATAACAACTTCCTATTCTGGCTACACTTACTACTAGAACAAGGCTAAATCGTTAAGTTTTGCCAACGCCTGTCAAAAATAATCCACCTCTCATCAGCTGAAATTCAAAGTGGGATATACTGGCAGAAATCCCTCGCCACAAAGAGTGATACAAACATTTGGCAGCGGTTCGCTGATCATCCGGTTCATGACACATTCCTTGATAGTCAACTTCACAGAGCCAGCCGGTGTTCATCTCCATCACCTGATGATGCTGGCACACTCAAGCCTGTTGTCTTTGACGATGATCGAATGTGGCAACAGAGAAGTGAGTAATAATTGGGTCAACAAGGTATGTCAGTTCCCACTAACTCTTGTCTGAATCATCTCTCTGCAGCGTAGCCAAATGTGATAGTATGACGCCTGAAATATTTGGCTGTGATAGGCAGCGACAGCAACATGGCATGAGATACTGTTTTCAACCTTTGTGTGACCCACAAATGTTTAGGCCAGGGAGGCGCGGCTCTTAATACCTGAACGGACTTATTTTTCTGTTCTTTTCAATTATTATCACTACGATGATTGTTATTGTTAAAGATGAGACAATGCAAAGTGGTCCACTCAAGTCCGAACACAACTGTGAGTACAATCAGTGTGACAAGGTTTTGCAATAACCATTCTGACTCACAAAAAAAGCAGTGAGTCACATAAGACAAACTTTGGCCCCCTAAGAAGACTTCTACATTTATTTTTCATTCAAATGAACCATGTCTTTACAACTACCAGTAGTTCTCTTTCAAATAAACTCTGTCCTCCAGAGCTATAATTCTTACTGTGTGCAACAGTCTAAAAAAGGCAGCTGGAAACAACACTGAGGCCAATTGGGTTTTTTTTCCAGAGATGTGTCAGGATCAGCACACATTTAACTGTATGATTTAGAAAAGCACACTGACACAACTTCTGCTGAAAATTACTTAATGTCAAAGGCCCATTTGTTCGGTAGCAAGAACTGTGTCTGAGAATTCAGGAGAAATACAGAGCTGGCCTGGTGTCTACATTTCCCACATCTATGGCTGGCATTGAAATGGTGAAACTAAATCATATATTTGGTTTAACTCTTTAATCTTTTAGATTTTAATTAATGATAACATATAATGGATTCATTTTTTTAATCACTCATTTATTAAACATATTTATTGTTAATTACTCCTTGATAAGGGTGAAAATTGAAAATGTTCAAATTTGCCAATATTATTGGCATTAAATATTAAAGGAATATTTAATGGAAATATATTTAGTTGGGATTTCTTTTTGCTCCACCATTCAGGCAAAAAAAAACAAGGCCCTTAAGATTATTTGGGAGAGGCCGAAAACTCAACTGGACACAGCGTTGTCCTGGTAGATATTGTGGAAATGTGTGCTGATAACCGAGGTAGGCCGACCTGTTCTCCACTTGTGAAGTTTCATTAGTGGTTGTAGTAGGCAAATTTGTTTCGGGATGTGGAGGTAAAATATCATATAGATACAAGTAGAGGGGAACCTTGGCCACATGCTACGTAACCTCAGCAAATGTGGTTCAGTACACATTTTCTCCCTCTCTCCTTGTTGTTGTTGTTATTGAGTCCAAGAAATATTAAAATTACACAAAAATAACATCTTAAAAAGGCCTATGGACATTATCCATTTCATACATAACACAAACCATCACAGATACACGCAGCAAATTTGGCCAGCTACTTCATAGACCTGTTGATTTGATGGCAGAGTCTGTTGATGTGTCCATTTACACATCACAGCCCTAAACTCCACGTCATGTTTGCACAAAATAAAAAAAGATGTAACCAACATCGACTGAAATGCATTTCATTTCAGTAACCTAAGGTAAGGTTTATTAATGGTAGCAGTTATAGATAGTTCACTATGGAGAACTTTAAAGCAGAAGTAAGCTGAATGTTTGTGTTAATATAAGTCTTAAATAGTTACATCTTCCGACAGCAATCACTTATATAGAGTGTTTGGTCCGAAACACGGGTCTGTCAGTCACTCTACTCTGCTCTGAGCCGAGGAGAAAACTTTCCTTGTATCCTACAACCTTTATCCAATGAGGAGAGAGAACGGCATAAAGGGGCGGTCCTCTCTGTGTGTGCAGCCAAGGGATGCGCGTGAATGTGGTGACGTAGGGACGAGGGCGGGGACTGCTAACTCCATGGCTGACAAGAAGTTAGCCAAAATGACCGGATCGCTTACTTCTGCTTTAACCACTTCTATAAAAAATATAAAACAATTACAAGCCACACACAAATAGCCTACCTTCACTCTAATGGAAAGAGACATCAACCATCAAAAAAACACATGCAAAGTAAAGAGTCATGTTCTGCAAGTTAATCGTTAAGAATAAAACTTACAAGGTTGTATATGAACACATGTTAGCTAGAATCAGTGATGATGTGAATAACTTCAAGAAGTCGTGGGACCGCTTTCTCGCTTGTAATACTGTAATGACACTGTGATGATTTGACTGACTGCAATGATATCGATATAACTGTTGAATGTTTATGCTGGTTGTTTTAAATATGAGCATTTACCATGGGCCCTTGGTTGTCTTGTAACTATAAACAACAGTCTGTTTATACGTTTAAATAAATAAAAACTTCAATAACAAAACTTACATGCATTAGTAGGCTAATTGTGGTACTGTAACTCAAATGTATCAGTGTAGCAAGTAGCATCAATAAGTAGCAGCTTCTAAATTATATAAATAAAAAAACAATTATAAGCAACACACAAATACATTCACTATAATGGAAATAGGTCATCAACCAACATATTCAAAGTAAAGAGACGTGTTACGCAAGTTAATTGTTAAGAATTAGCTAAATAAATGCAATAGTGTTACTGTAACTCCAATGTATCAGTGTAGCATGGCATCAATAAGTAGCAATTTCATTTAACCACCGTCTTGTTTTCCACTGTATTGTGATGTTTATGGGTTACGAAGACTACAAAGCTGCTTTAGGACTTTTAAGTGTCTCTCTAGCACACTGACACCATAATGTGACGGTGGCATAATAAACTTTGGAGGAGGTGAAAGTTTAGCAATGTAGCATGTTAGCAGCAAGCTAGCAGGCTAATGTAGCTAACGAACTTCGCAGAAACTTTTTCAAGAACAACAAACAACTACCAGCGACAACTAGGACACACTTTTGTAAATTAAACGGAGGTTTAAGGTTTTTTTCTTTCCCTTTTATACATATAAAAAGGTAAAACTTGTCTGTAGCTTGAGTTTAATAAAGTCACAGTGAGCTAACGCTGTGTCAGGTCTTACCAGGAAGTGGAAGCGTTGCTAGGCTAAATCCTTCTTGACGGTGAGAGCTGCGCCTCTTCTCCTGATGGGTTATGGTTACGGTTGTTGTCTTTGTTTTGACTTTCCCTTTTTTTTCTTTTTTCCAAGGTTGCTGTTGTTGTAAGTAAAGTCGACTCACTGGCTGGGCCTCTCTTTTTTTTTCCTGCGTGGCAGTACTGCTGCTGCCGAGACGGAGTGCGAAGTTGAAAACTTTCTGGAGCCAGTCGAGATGAGTAGCTACGTGTTTTCAGACAAGTCTCTCTCTTCTTTCCACCACTAGGCCTCCCCGACCCGACCGCCCCCCTTCATCACCACACTCCTGACCCGTGTGCCAGTAATGTAAACAACAACCCAGCATTCCCGGAGCAGCAGCAGAGAGGAGGGGCCAAGTGTCAAAGAGTGGAGGGAAGCTGTCAAATACCGCGAGATTCAACAGAGAAACTCAAACATACACAGCCCTCATTTTTAAATCTTTTTCACTCCCATTGAACGTGCATGAAAAACTTATATTTCACAGAGAGAGAGTGAGTGATGGTGAGTGTGAAAGTTAATTTTAACCCAAATGACAAAGTTGTCTTCACCAAAGATTCACTTTACAGCTTTTGACTTCTAAATGCAGTGCTGTGGATTTGTTATGATGAGGCCTAATATTTTGGTGACAAGTATTTACCAGAAACATTAGATAGCATTTGGACACACCACATCTTTCAGTTTTGTTGTCCTTGGCTAGCCTTGGCCCTTTCCCTTTCCTTGTGTCTTGCTCATGACTCTGTACTTGCAACCTTGTAATGTGCGACTCCCATAATTGTGATTTGGGGGTATTTTATTTATTCATTTTCTTCTACAGGGGAGGGCGGTAATATGTGCTGTTTTCTATTCATTGCACTGGTGTGGTGTTGTCCTAGACAAATACAAGTCCAGTTGCCTATGATTCAATTTGAGAGAGAGAGAGAGAACAATGAGAATATTCAAAGACATATGTAGGCCTACTATTTGGGTATGGACTAGTAGACCAATATTGTAGTACTTGTGGTTATGTTAATATATAAAAAGCTCAATAAACAATTTGAGAGAAAAAAAACATTAGATAGATAAGACTTTATTGTCATTGTGCAATTGAATACATAATGCAATTTACCAGTGCAGCCTCTAAAAACAATACTCACATTCACACACACATGCATAAATATATTGGTGGCAAAATGTGAGCCCAGAAAGCCAGATATATGGTCATAATTCAGGGCAAATTATATGAGGGTACAACCTGGACATGATCTTACTGAAAAGAGCCAAAACTGGCTTAACCTCTCTTGAAGTTGACGTTGTGGTCAAGTAGTGAATATTTCCCCCTTATGTTACAATCACTGAGGAATATAGTGATTTTGCAACCCCAAGAAAGTTTATTGCATTTACCTAGTTGGTAATCCACACTTCTGCCTATCATTAATAACATTTTGTCATGTTAATCATCTCACAGTTTCCATCAACAAATGGAGCTGCTGTTTGGTAGTCAGATACCAAACATACACTTTGGTATTTTAATCTATTTAAAAATGCATCATATTTTATTTGCTTATCATGATTTGTTCGTAAAATCCCGGGAACATTAGCTGTCAGATAAAAAAAAAAAGTATAACAGTATAAATATGAATGTGATTGAGATGGAGAGGAAAACCACAAGTTTCTTATCTCCAAATCTTGCGTGCTGTGGTAAATGAACTTGTTTTCACCTGCTGCAGGAGACGCATTCTTAAGTTGCAACAGAACAAAAACACTGAGGGTTTTTTTTTCCAACTTAGTTTAAATATACGTGTGAGGATTCATTGAGGGAGTGTAAGTTTGTGTGAGCGTGGAGAGAGACAGAGGCAGCTAAGGCTTAATGGATTCTCCTGAACACAGAGTCATACGCACACAGATCCACACAAAGTCTTGCGTGCTATTATCACACATATAGTATGCATGCAGAGAACCCACACATCCCATGGCGCACACACACCATCTGTAATTGGGAATATCATGAGAATTTATTGACAAAAATGGTATTGCAGATCGACTCGCATGGACAGCGAGAGCATCTGGAATTGATCAGCTTACTTTGCTTTGATAAAAGCTTCTGCGCTGATTTCAGACTGACAATTCAAACACTGCTGATACACAAGAAACACATCTGTCTTCCTTCCCATCCCCATTGTTAATAATCAACAAGTTAGGTAGGTTTGTGTTTTTTCTCCCTACTTCAATAGCCTTTTTTGTTAACCTCACTGCAAATATGGAAAAGGGAGAGATGCCTGGAGTGTGGGATTTCTCCCCCTTTTTCTTCAACAACAGTTGAAGATTAAAAGAAACGTCTCACAGAAATCTGTCAATTCTGTATGTGAATAATGCTGCGTGGAATTTAATGGCATGAGTTATATTGGGTTTCCTCTACACCCACATTTTCTTTCAATAAGATCAATGGCGCTCAGTGACAGATAGGGACGGTCTTTTGTATCTTCAAATTTCAGGTTTCTGAGGGAATAATTAGATGGATGGATGAAAAGTAATGCATCAGTCTGCGAGGGGAGCTGCACCCAGAGATCCTCTAGTTCAACACGCATGCTTCCACGTCTGTTTGGTAGAAAAACTGTTTAATAATCGCGTTGAATTTCCATTGTTCTAAAAGTGGCTCTCTGCACTGATCTGCTGCTTTAAACCAATAGCAAACTTTTTGTGTTCTTTTTGCTGATATTGTTTATTTAACAGAGAGGATTTCCATTTGATTGGGGCATATCTTCTTTTTTTTCCCAGGATGAGGAGAGTATTGTCTTCTATCTCACACTCTGTCTTCTTCACCTTAAAACTTTCCAGTGTCGCTTGCTGCAGGTAACCAAAATGCAATGTTCCTGTTCCTCCTCCCAGGTGATTTGAGGGCGGGTGACTCATTCATAGAGATGATATGGACAATTTACTGCAACGTAATGCTCTAACTGATGTGTTGATAAATTCTTGCTCATATATTTTGGGCCTTATTGTTGAATGAAACTGCCCACTAATGTTATCTTATCTATGACACCTAAGTTTACCTGAATGTGGCCATTAACATGTTCTGCTCATGAATATGAGAGGAAGTCTAGAAGCACCTCAGGCCAAAATCAATCTTTGTTTCAGTACAGTGAAAAAGGCTCATTTCAGATCAATTGCGAAACTGCTAAATTTAAATTGTGAATAAGAACCGTGGTTTCATATCACACGCGCACTAGTTCAGTTTGTGTTTTTCATTCAACATACACATTTCATTTGCAATTTTACCTGGGTTTCTCTCATTGCTAAATATGCAGAATACTTTCACCCAGAGGCTGAAAGCACATTTTAGACACTTGAAAAGGAAAAAATGTTGATGTTTTCACTCACGTCTTTTATATTTCCCTCTGTGTTGTTGATCTGGCTCAGGGGTTAGGTATGACTGCAATGTGGTAGAGACAGAAGCTACAGTCAAAGCTCCTGTGATCGGGTGCAGACTTCATAGAGACCAGCAGATGGAGGGGAGAGGCGCTGCGTGCATCCTGAAGGTTTAGCAAGTACTGAGAGGTTACACTCCACCAGTACAAAGATGACCTGTCACACACTGAAACATGCCGTATCAATGCAGACGAGCTTCCTGTTTATGTACCTCACAGAGCACAGCTATCAGAGGGAAAGAGATAGGGATTACAGATGGAAATATGTATGAAATGTTGTCTCTCTCTTCATATACCCAGGCGAACTTGGAGGCAGCGAGCATGTGATGCC